>NC_090265.1:1356255379-1356885546 GCF_040414725.1 Anabrus simplex
AATTAAAAGTTTTTCTTTCTGAATTCAACTACTACAAGCATAAAGACATTTCATCAAAAACTACTGGAAAGAATTTTGAAACTGGATCAAACCAATTTAAGAAAACTCAGGATACGGAAAAATGTATGTCCTTTTTGTGAATCCTTCTGCAATTAATTTCCATATTAACAGAAAAACTTGGACCTTGTTTTAAAACAAAATTTGGTGTTCTTCTGTGTCACCCCTTGGAAGGACTTTTGGGGGGGGGGGGGTCTGTACCGGGCGGTACACCTCCACGCCACTAATTCAAACATTGCGCCAGTTGAAACTCCTCTACTGGAGAAAGCCTGAACTTTAACAACCACATTAATTCTAGGGTTTCTCAGAAGATGTCTTTACTGGACATTTTGAAGTGTTCTGAACTATGTCGATTTCGATTTGTTTTTGTTTTCTCTGTAGTAAGAAGTGTGAACATTCTCTTCTAGGTGGCACTACTTAAGAACTACAATTGTGCACCCTAGTGCGAAGTGAAGGAACTTTTTTTTGAAGAAATTTGGTATTCATAAGTTTGTTCTTTGTTAAATTTCTTTCAGTCATTGTTTGGGTTGGCAGTATAACCCTTCTCTTTCCGCCAGTTTTGAATTTGACCAATGAAGAATTTCTGTAATTAATTTTCCACCAATAAGATGTTTCTTCTTCGTCTGGTGTATTAGTTTTTGCTGTTACCCAATAAAATTTTGTGGGCGGGTTGTAATCATTCATGAAACGTCTCGAATTTTCCACGAGGGTATATAAACTGCTGATTTTCTGGTCTCCTGGCCACTTCAGTAACATCTCTCCTAGTGTGATTATGTAGCAGGGGGCGGGAAGCGCCTCTTTCTTCGGGCAGCAGTTCATCCACAAGGTAATGGCCGTTTAATAACTTTATTTCTTGCTAGCTCAGCAGTTTAACCCTCGCGGCAGGTTCGAAACTTTTCTCATGTAACCTATCCTTAAAGTGTAATAGACATTTGGTAAAATTTTGGCTTTTTAACTATAAATTGGGATAGAGAGTGCCTAAACCTCTCGAGCTCCCAATCATATTGTTCTGAGGTGACTACGTTTTCATTTCCATTTTTTTTCTCCCTTCGTAATGTAAATAAGTTTTCTTATCGTGTCACCTCCGTAGTATGGGATTAGCCCTTGCATAAGCGGCCTAGTGCCAAATAGGTTTTAAAAATGTATTAGGAGTGCAAGTTACGCCTCCATTCAACTCAGAATTTTGGGCCATGTAATTGACCTGTTTCTTTACTGAATAGGCCTCAGTAGATTGGGTATTATTACCCCTGTTCTTGTGTGCCTGGAGGGCAGATTGAAGGTGGAGTTTGGTGTGGCCTTTGAATAGGCTTGAACTTTGAGAGCGGGTTTGCTCTTTCTTAAAAGTGGATTTTCTGTGTGCCTCGAGGAGGCTTTACTGGGTAATTGGGAGCAAGTGCTCCTTGGCATGATTGGGGTTTTCTACTCCTTTGTTGAACCTTGTACATAGGTAAAGTTGGGCTCATTGCTCAAGGATTGTGAGTCTGGGGCTCGAAGCCCAAATCCAGTAACAAACTGTAATTGTACTTTCTTAATTTGTTGATATGCTACTGGGTGCCTGTTGTACTTGTTATTTCTTGATCTTGAAAAGAAAATATAACCTTTGTTAAATTTTAAATTAACTTTAATTTCGTAGTTGAGACCTATTCCACCCAGCACCTTCTTTCACCTCTGCTGTTCCACAGATACCGCGGAACAATTATTATTATTATTATTATTATTATTATTATTATTATTATTATTATTATTATTATTATTATTATTATTATTACAGCGATTCACAGATGGTAGGCGAAGAGTCGGCAGGGCTGCAGGACTGAACGAATAAAATGACTACATACAGGAACACATCCTAACATATTTCCTCTCCTTTTTCCTCTTTGTCCTCTTGTTCCTCTTTTTCCTTTTTACTGCAACCAACCAACACCCTATTTCCTCTCCTTTTTCCTCTTTGTCCTCTTGTTCCTCTTTTTCCTTTTTTCTGCAACCAACCAACACCCTATTTCCTCTCCTTTTTCCTCTTTGTCCTCTTGTTCCTCTTTTTCCTTTTTTCTGCAGCCAACCAACACCCTATTTCCTCTCCTTTTTCCTCTTTGTCCTTTTATTCCTTTTTTCTTTTCAACCAACCAACCACAAAATTAGATAACAATTGTGGTGATCGATCACTTGCAACAATAACTTATAACAAATGGAATGCTCTCAGAGCTTCATCAATAGCTAGGGAGAATTAATCTCCCAGTTTTCAAGGCCTACGCCCGTTCATATACCAGCATAAACCAGTATAAACTCGATAGAATACTCGCAGCTCTTTTGTTTGCAAGAGAATGCAACAACAATACAAGAAATGAACAAGGAATATCCCAAAGTTCGCAGGAGCTAAGCGCATGCTATAAAATTAGGCCAAGAGAAGAGTAAGTTAAACTCCAAACAGAGAGCAGAAAGAAAATTTAGAAAACAGGCCAACACAAAGGGAAGGGTATGCTGAAAATCACCCAACCGGTCCCATGCGTTACACAACAGTAAAATATAATGGGGCACGGGACCAGAGAAATAGAGGATAACCCCATACTACCTTGTGACTAGAAGGAAGAAATGAACAGCCAAAATATGAAAGAAACGGTTAAATTTGGAAATCCTCGTCACGAGAAACAAGACGGAGAAAAGAGAAACGAGGGTCTACACTCGCGATTCCTTTTAAGACATTACACCTATTAGGGTGGTTACATTCGCTGCTTGAAAAACGCACAAAACATGATACAGAAATAAATTTCCCTACATTAAAACCGAAGCAGGCATGGCACTACCCATAGCTTTACATTCTAATATGTTGGAGAATGAGTAACTCCGTCAGCCACTGATGGCTTGTAGAGTTGCAGGTTTAGGATGTAGAAGCCTTCCTTACTAGTTGCTCCAGCACGCCAGCTGCCTTAAGAGAGGTGTGAACCTCAGCAGATGATCCGATGGTCAAGACCATCTCTAACAGGTATCAACCAGTCTCTTTTATAATGGCAGGTTGACATTATATTGGCTGAAGGGAGTAACTCATAGAAGTGACCTCATACGATATGCCAACCCTTATTCATTACACTTCTCTCTAAATTAAAGTTAGAACATAGGTGGCAACCTCGAACTAGTACCTGATACCTATAGGTAGACTTCGGAATTGCATGTTAGGATAGAGTCCAGCGTATCGCCGCAAGGTGTTACTAATGCCATATGTTTAAGGGACTGCCTAACTCTAGAGAGATACCCTCTTCATATTATTATTATTATTATTATTATTATTGTTCCGAGGTATCTGTGGAACAGCAGAGGTGAAAGAAGGTGCGGGGGTGAACGGGCCTCAAAATACGAAATTAAAGTTAAGATAAAATTTAACAAGGTTATATTTTCTTTTCAAAATCAAGAAATAACAAGCATGGCAGGTACAGAGTAGCAAGGCAACAAAAGTACAATTACAGTATTTACAGGATTTGGGCTTCGAGCCCCGAACTCACAATTCTTGAGCAATTAGCCCAGCTTTCCCCAAAACAAGTTTCAACAGAGGGGCAGAAAACCCCATTCATGCCCAGGAGCACTTGCTCCAAATTACACAGTAAAGCCTCCTCGAGGCACGCAGAACCAAATTTCAAAAGAGCAACCCGCTCTCAACGTTCAAGCCTATAAAAGGCCACACCAAACTCCACCTTCAAGTTGTCCTCCGAGGACATGAAAACAGGGGTAAAATACCCAACCTACTGAGGCCTATTAAGTAAGGAAAGGTTAATTACGTGGCCTCTAAAATACCAACTTGAGAGGAGGCGTTCTTGCACTCCTAACACACTTTATATAAAACCTACTTGGCACTAGGCCGTTACTGCAAGGGCTAATCCCATACTAAAGAGGTGACTTTAAAAAGGAAACAGTTTACATTACGTTAAGGAAGAAACGGTTGAGAAAATAAGTTCACCTCAATGCAATATGAGTGGGAGCTCGAGAGGGTTAAGCACTCTCTATCCCAATATGTAGTTAAAACAGAAGGAATTGACACCGAGTGTCTTTACATTTTTAAAGGAAAGTTACATGGAAAAGGCTTCGGACCTGCCCCGAGAGTTAAACTGCTGAGCTAGCAAGAAAAGAAGTTATTAAACGGCCATTACCTTGTGGATGAACAGCTGCCCGAAGAAAGAGGCGCTTCCCGCCCCCTGCTACGTACTTTACACACTGAAAGATGTTACTGAAGTGGCCCGAGACCCAAAAATCAGCAGTTTATATACTCTCGCGGAAAGTTCGAGGCGTTTCAGGAATGAGAACACCCTCCCACAGGAATTTTATTGGTTAGGGTTAAGCAACATATCTCCGTTGAGGAAGATACACCTGATTGGTCATAAATTAATTAAAGAAATTCGGGATTGGCTAAATTCAAAACAAGGGGAAAGAAAGGGTTATACAGCCAACTTAAACAATAACAGAAAGAAACTTAACAAGGAACAAACTTTTGAAATAAAAATTTATCCAAAAAACAGTTCTTTCACTTCGCACTAGGGTGCACCATTGTAGTTCTTCAGTAGTGTCCTCTAGAAGAGAATGTTCACACTTCTTACTACAGGTAAAACAAAAATACATCGAAAACGACCCAGTTCAGTAACTTCAAAATTTCCAAGTAGTGACATCTTCTGAGAAACTTGAAAATTAACACATTAGATAAAGTTCAGACTTCCTCCAGTAGGGGAGTTTCAACTGGCGCAAAGTTTGAATTAGTGACGTGGAGGTGTACCACCCGGTACAATTATTATTATTATTATTATTATTATTATTATTATTATTATTATTATTATTATTATTATTATTATTATTATTATTATTATTATTATTATTATTATTATTAAGTGACCTAACATTCTCCTAAACTCATCCATATTTATGTACTCCTCTTTTGACAATCTATTTGCGTAGTAAAGTTTGAAAGTCGATCCAGCAGATAACATTTATTTAAAATTCACGTGTCCCTTCCTTGTTTCACTAACGACACAGTAAGCAAAAGTACACAAAACATTTTAATTTTAAACAAGTTTCTGCTTACTGTGCAAAATATGTTTCCAGTAGGTTTGATTAATGTTCCATAATGATCAATTTCTAAATTACAAAGGACACTAGGAAAGTTTGGCAATACGCAAAAATGGTTGGCTAGACACCGCTGTTATGGTGATGGATGGAAAGGGTGAAAATCAGTCTAGAAGACAGCAAGGCGCGACCTTCACACCAGTTGTTACCAAGCAGTGGGATTGAAAGCAAGTTAAGATGTCAGTGTGGTCTAAAGCTGAATATCGCGCAAGTATCCGCTACGATTTTGCTCGTGGATTAAATGTTGACCAGTGCCTGGAGGAAATGACTCCTGTGCTGGGGAAAGACTGTCCACACCGGACAAAAATTTTCCGCTGGCACAAAGAGTTCCAGGGGGGAAATTTTGGGGTTGAAGACGATCCTCGTTCTAGGCGACCGTCTGAATCAGTGACTGAGGAATACATTGAAACTGTGAGGAAAATGTTGCAGCAAGAGAGGCAGTTGACATATCGGCAGGTGGAAGAGACCCTCCACATCCCTGCACCAGCTATTCATTCAGTTCTACACTATCATCTCCATGTTAGAAAGGTTTGTTCCCTTTGGGTGCCCGAATCACTTTCAGAGGAACAAAGGACACATCGAGTGAAATGGTGCCGAGAAATGCTAAAACTGTTTGGAAATGGGACTTCGCGGAACGTTACAGCATCGTTACAGGTGACGAGACTTGGCTTTATTATTATGATGTGCCAACAAAATCCCAGAACAAGGTGTGGCTGTTTGAAGATGAGGGTACTCCTGTGACTGTGCGAAAGTCAAGGTCAGTGAAGAAAAGGATGATTGCAGTATTCTTCACTAAACGGGGATTCATGACTCGGGTTGTGTTAGAAACACAAAGGACAGTTACTGCGAAGTGGCACAGTGAGACTTGTCTGTCTGAGGTCATCCAAGCTCTCAAGCAGCTCCGTCCAAGGCCACAGCTCAACAATTGGCTCTTGCATCACGATAATGTTGCAGCACATCGTGCTAATGTAACAGAGGATTTTCTTGCCAGATCAGGGTTGGCTGTGTTTGATAAGCCTCCATACAGTCCTGATCTTGCCCCATGTGACTTCGCACTCTTCCCAGAAGTGAAGATGAAGCTGAAAGGGCGGCGTTTTGCATCCAACGAGGATCTTTTGGCAGCATGGGATGAAGAGTGTGAAAAAGTAACCGAAGAAAAGTGGCAGAGATGGTTCAGTGACTGGTTTCGACGTATGGAGAAGTGTATTGAGTGTGGTGGAAATTATTTTGGAAAAGACTAAAGCGTTCACTTACATTGCAAAACTTTCCTAGTGCCCTTTGTGCATATTTCCACGGTACGTTCTGCCTCTCGTAAGAGGCGACTAAATGGGGCCCCAGGGACTCTGAACTTGAGAGAGAGGGTTGGTGACCACGGGGCCCTTAGTCGAGCCCTGGCATTGCTTCCACTTACTTGTGCCAGATTCCTCATTTTGTGTATCCTATCCGACCTCCCTTAGTCAACTCTTGTTCTTTTGCGACCCCAAAGGTATTAGAGCAATAGAGGCCTAGGCATTTTCACGCTCTTCGTGACCTTTGCCTTTCTTTAACCGATATCTTCATTTTTCGAACTGTCAGACCCCTTCCACTTTTTTCTCTTTTTTTGCTATTTGCTTTACGTCGCACCGACACAGATATGTCTTGTGGCGACGATGGGATGGGAAAGGCCTAGGAATGGGAAGGAAGCGGCCGTGGCCTTAATTAAGGTACAGCCCCAGCATTTGCCTGGTGTGAAAATGGGAAACCACGGAAAACCATTTAAGGGCTGCCGACAGTGGGGTTCGAACCCACTATCTCACGATTACTGGGTACTGGCTGTACTTAAGCGAACTTTTCCTCTCTGATTAGTGTTATATAGAGGATGGTTGCCCAGTTGTACTTCTTCTTAAAACAAAAATCACCTCCACTATATCACCATCTAAATGATATGCTAGGAAATCGCTATCTACCTGTACACTGAGCAAAATATATTTGAATGTGCTATGCATTTAGGTACACTCAGTACTTCATAAGTAAGACTGTATTTTTAAATAAATATTTCTACAATACGGAATGCATAAGGATTCATCACGATACCTTCCTAAGACCAAGCTTATAACTGTTTACGTGACTGTTGACGTAAAACTGTGGATGTCATGTTTATGACCACGATGTCAAGAGTCGCACGTAAAACTACTTGGTAGCTTGCCTGCCTACTTGACTGGTTGCTTGCTTGTTTTCTACCTTGCTTCCTTTGATAAGATAGTGTTTATGACATTCCGCTATCATGTACCCCTCCCCCCCCCCCCCGCCCACCGACAACTACTTGTGTAAAGAATACCTTAACCGTAAAAGAAACTGGGTTTTTCTACATTGGCTAAACAAGAAAAGTGACCCTGGTAGTATAGGACCAACATCTGATATAATCGCACTTCAAAAATACGAGTATAATACCGGGCGCGCAGCTGGCCGTAGGCCGTGAGGGGCTGTGAGCTTGCAACCGGGAGATAGTGCGTTCGAACCGCACTTCCGGCATCCCTGAGGATGGTATTCAGTGGTTTCCCATTTTCACGCCAGGAAAATGCTGGGGCTGTACTTTAATTAGGGCCACGGCCGCTTCCTTCCCACTCCTAAGTATATCCTATCCCATCGTCGCCATAAAACCTACCTGTGCCGGTGCGACGTAAAAGAAATTGTATATATATATTATAAGAGGTAAACTTTGTAACACGAGCATAGTATGTCAGGAACAGTTTAATATGCAAACTGTTAGAGAACGAAAATATTAAAACTCGAAATGTATATCCTTCTGCAAGTGTAAATTAACTAACACATTGCTATATACAGTCGAACCTTGATATCTCGAATCACCTCGGGAGCTAAAGTTTATTTCGAGTTACCTAAATTTCGAAATATAGAATCCTGCTCCGTGGCTAAATGGTTATCGTGTTCTCCTTTGGTCACAGGGTCCGGCAGGGTCAGAAATTTTAATCACGATTGGTTAATTTAGCTGGCATGGGGTCTGGGCGTATGTGTCTTTTTCATCATTTCATCCTCATCACCACTTGCAGGTCGCCTACGGGAGTCAAATCAGAAGACCTGCACTTGGAGAGCCGAACATATCCTCGTACACTCCCGGCACTGAAAGCCATATGCCATTTCCGGTTGTTTTGGAGTTTTTTTATTTTATTTTTTTGATATATAGAGAATTCCTGCCTTTGGGGAATGCACGTAATCGAATCACGTGTTACTACGGCTTGATACTGTCATGAGTGTTATTTGACCACATAAAAACAAGCTCAAAGTATTTCGTCATTTTAATTACCGGTACAACACTTATTATAGCATGTCATTGAAAACAGAATACATACAGTAGACGGACTTGTTTTTCGCTCTCAAGCTTCTTTTCTTCCACATAGTTTCCAACGACAGTGGTCTAGTGACGATCGAGGAGAGGGTTCATACAGCTCCAACTGCCTATGGTGAACGCACAGGGATGGACATACAAAATATACTGCAGTACGTTAAGGAACAATAACACAGAAACCTTATTCCACGGTTAATGAATGAAAACCTACAACCTGTTTTCCAGTCATTGACCGGGTCAGGGATGGAATGAATGAAGCAGATATAGGCTATTAGTACGATGGGGTCGCCACTCCCTAAGTGATTTATTATTAATGACTGATAGATGCTATGAAATGATAATGGAGAGTGTTGCTGTATTGAAAGATGACAGGGAAAACCGGAGTACCCGGAGAAAAACCTGTCCCGCCTCCGCTTTGTCCAGCACAAATCTCACATGGAACGACCGGGATTTGAACCACGGTATCCAGCGGCGAGAGGCCGACGCGCTGCCGTCTGAGCCACGGAGGCTCTTCCACGGTTAATATTGTACAAAATTCGAGTACAGAAAATTGTCAGCGTCTATGGAGAAAACGTTTGCTTCGAGAAAGGGAGAAATTCGTCTAATCTAATTTCGAGCAACAGAGAAATAAATACTTGTGAATATTAGAACAGACGGCAGGGAAATGGAAATTATTTCGAGGTACTGGAAGTTCGAGATATCGAGGTTCGACTGTATAGGTATTGTAATATATGGCACTACGAACTAAACCTTGTATGGTACTCCCAACGATATAATTGCACATATAGTGCTTTCTCGAACTTGAGGTAGGCTGCATTCCTTATTTGCCACAGATTGTCCTAGAAAATTCCAGTTTTTGTGTCATGAGGCAGAGTAAAACTGAATGCCGAAACTTACACGCAGGCAACCCAAATGGCGTAAAAATTCTGCAACCCTGTTTTCAAGGTACATATTATTAGTAGTAGCAGTAGTAACTCTCGATTTTATTTTTACAAGTTACTTCACGTCGCACCGACACACATAGGTCTTATGGCGACGATCTGACAGGAAAGGGCTAGGAGTGGGGAGGAAGCGGCTGTGGCCTTAATTAAGCATTTACCCGGTGTGACAATGGGAAACCACGGAAAACCATTTTCAGGGCTGTCGACAGTGGGGTTCGAACACACTATCTCCCGAATATAGGATACTGGTCGCACTTAAGCGACTGCAGCTATCGAGCTCGGTAACTCTCGATTTAACGAATTTTGAGGGCTAAGAGTTGTTCATGAACGCTAAAATCCGTTAAATCACGAGTTTTGGAAATAGTTCGTTACTGACAATAAAATAATTTCAGTGGCAATAGTGTACTGACATGGGAACAACTTTATAGAGGACTCCGTTAGAAAAAAATATCCTTTCAGTTGCCTTCCAATTGTATACTGTTTTATATGACGAGGCACATATAAACACGATAATTTCGTCTATGTGTTCTCTAATCACCGATAGTTTCGGACCAGCTGGAACCACTTCTTCGTCAACGTCAGCAATCAACTCCCGGCTTGGAATTTGGTAGACGCGGTCACCTTCATCGGCGTGTAGTTATTATTTGCTTTTGAATCTATACATACTGATTTGTAACTGTTTAACTCAAAATTTCCCAGCAAGAGCTTTAACAACACGTGCTTTTTCACTAGCAATCTTAGCAATGCTACCGTTCTATCACTGACGCGTGACGTTATGCTACCGAACGCTACGGAACTAAGCACGAGAATGCACGCTAACAACTACAACTGCGTACAAAATTTTACGAATACTCGCGAATATACCCGAAGATACAAATTATAAATAATGTCCCTCGCTACTCATTGTTAATCATCGTATTACTTACCTTTTATTTTCTGTATTTATAATACTTGTCGAATTATGTCCATTAAATGCGAAATCCGTTGAATCGGGGTCCATCGATTCGAGACATTATTATTACTAGTAGTAGTAATAGTAGTAGTAGAAATGTGTTTCTCGGAAGAAAATTATAGCATATCCTTCATAGTAGTAGTAGCAGCAGTGTGTTTCTCGGAAGAAAATTACAGCATGTTCTTTCTTTCTTTCTTTCTTTCTTTCTTTCTTAATCTGTTTATCGTCCAGGGTTGGCTTTTCCCTCGGACTTAGCGAGGGATCCCACCTCTACCGCCTCAAGGGCATTGTTCTGGAGCTTCAGACATCGGGTCGGGGGATACAACTCAGGAGAATGACCAGTATCTCGCCCAGGCGGCCTCACCTACTATACTGAACAGGGGCCATGGTGGGGGGTTGGAAGATTGGAAGGGATAGACAAGGAAGAGGGAAGGAAGCGGCCGTGGCCTTAAGTTAGGTACCATCCCGGCATTTGCCTGGAGGAGAAGTGGGAAACCACGGAAAACCACTTCTAGGATGGCTGAGGTGGGAATCGAACCCACCTCTACTCAGTTGACCTCCCGAGGCTGAGTGCACCCCGTTCCAGTCCTCATAACAATTTTCAAATTTTGTGGCAGAGCCAGGAATCGAACCCGGACCTCCAGGGGTGGCAGCTAATCACACTAACCACTACACCACAGAACAGCATGTTCTTCACTGTCTGATAATGGTTCAACATGTTATCTTCCGCTTCTCGTTTAGTGTTACACTGACTTGCAGGTGTGAAAAGGGAAGGATTGTAGAGCACTGACTTTTGAACTAAGGGTGTATTCTGCCCGAAGGCAAGTCCGAACCTCCGCAGAGCTGTCCTGAGCCGGAGTTTACGTGCGAGAGGGTGGCCAGTTCCTTTCCGCTCCTCCATTCCCTCATTCCCTTACCCCACACCAACAGCGCGTGGCGACCCATCCAAATCTTGACCACGCCCAATGTTGCTTAACTTTGGAGATCTCACGGGATCCGGTGTTTCAACACGGCTACGGCCGTTACTTTTGAACTGCACGATTTAATTTAATCGTGTTAGAAACATAACATATAGCGTCAAAGATATTAAAAGATAATATGGAATACTGTACTTCTAAAAATTGGTACTGCAAGCATATTATAATTTCTGGTAATAAGTTAACATCATATCATATGGGCCTATCCTACACAAATAAAATGTAAATGTATTATGACGAGTATCTAGCCAATTCGCACGCTTCCTTTGTGGCATCAATCAGGTTCTGAGGAGATCATGTACTTGGACAGAACTTGCAGACAAGGAGATGGTTCGTTGTCTGCTCTTCACCGCATTTACATAGTGTGGAGTCGGAGACTAATCTCCCTTCCTCATGTTAGTCTTTGATCTTCCAGCTCCGGAGCTCAGCCATAGGAGTGCCTTCCATGCTGACCACCTTCAGGTATGGCCAGAAGGGAGTCTTTCAGAAGGTACCATCCATTTTTCAAGGTAGCTGTATCTGGAACACCATAAATTTATTCTAAATTTTAATACAATATCCACTTGATCTTGATCGGTGTGGTTGGATCTGTACCGGACAGAACAGACGTATTCTGTATCTGAATAGCGAAGTGCTACAGCTGAAATTCTTAAGGTGTGAGGCTGAGTTCCCCAGGTTGTGCTCGTAGTTTACTAAGAATATTGTTCGCTTCTGATATCCTCCTTTTGGTGTTAAGGTAGTGTGTTGTGTAGGTGAGTGCTCGATCAAGAGTTACTCCTAGATATTTGGGAGAGGAACAGTGTTCCATCTGTGTGCCTTGCCAGGTCTCCTGCAGTTTTCTTGACGCCTGCATCTTTTTAAGGTGGAAGGTGCAGGCTTGTGTTCATGATCGATTTGGTTTCAACTGGTTCTACTGGTAATAATTACCTAGATCTTGCAGTGCATGAGAGAGCTACTATTCATATGTTCAAAACGTGCCTCTTAAACTGCCAGAGCGAGATCATTTGCATATTTAAAACTCTTCGTTCCTTGCGGGTGAGGTTGATTGTTAGTGTAGTTATTGAAAAGTATAGGAGCTAGCACATTTCTCTGTGGAAGGCCATTCTTCAGATTCCTCCATCTCCTATGCTGGCCAATAGATTCGGCAGAAAGCATTGAATCATTCCAGTTAGTGTGTAGTCCTTAGTTATTCTAAAGAGTTTACTTAGTAGTATACCATGGTTTACTGTGTCTTAGGAATGTCAGCTCAATACAAACTAGCCATCTTCTATATGCTGATTGAGATGAAGTATTTGGGAAGTACAATATCTCGCTGGTCAAAAGCCTGCTTGTTCTGGAATGAGCGATGGTTCTGCCATTTCAGACAGTCTATCGATAATCATTCGTTCTAAGATTTTGTACAGATGGCACAATGAAGAGATTGGTCTACAGTTCTTGGGATCACTTTCATTCTTGCCTGGCTTGAGTATTGCAACGACTCTGGCTTTTTTCCACATTTTAGGTATTTTGCCGCTGTTGACGCAATTGTTGAATAAATCCAAGGGATAATGTTTACTAGCAGGACCAAATATTTCAGTTGAAGTGGGAAAGCACGGAAAACCACTTCCAGGATGGCTGAGGTGGGAATCGAACCCACCTCTACTCAGTTGACCTCCCGAGGCTGAGTGGACCCCGTTCCAGCTCTCGTACCACTTTTCGAATTTCGTGGCAGAGCCGGGAATCGAACACGGTCCTCCGGGAGTGTCAGCTAATCACACTAACCACTGCACCACAGAAGCGGACTCACGTAAAAACATTCAACTATAATAACGCCAACATATCAACAAGTTAAAGTAAACAACTATTGCATTTACAATTGAATGAATACTCGAAATTTAATTCGAGTTCTCTTCCCGGCATATATTAGAAATCGATCAATCAATGACGAGAAAGCACTCGACCACACTCGAGATTATTCGGGCGAGTTCATGTCTGACTCGGGCGACTCCGAAGCGTGTCAGCGAGTGAGTTCTTATCGCAGTCGGTCATGATTCATCTGGACATCCGTTATTTTTTTATTCGAGTAACAAGAGTAAGTCACTAGAGTTGATTCGAATACATGTTTGACTCGAGTTAAACGAGTTAAAATATTCGACTCGTCACATCACTAATCTAGTGGCGAGTTACAACCAAGAGGGCAGCGCGAAAATATTCTCCGTGCTCGGTCAGTTTGGATATTTAATTCTTCATCACTTTTTGCTCCCCTGCCGATGGAGGTGTCAAAGGGTGCAAAAGGCTGTAGAATAACAGGGTATCCCCTGCCTGTCATAAGAGGCGTTTACTTGAACGGCATCCTATGGGTCACCATTCTCGTCAGCAACCCCGAAACTGCTTTGGACAACAACATCGGTCGTTTTCGTTTATTTCACATGGCTTTCCCTCCCCTAAGGGTGCTAGTGGTGTCCTGCTCCCACGTATTTTTTCGGTTTTTTTTTTTTCAGATAGTAAGTCATATGTGTATCAAGTTTGTTGAGAGCCATGCTCGAACATAGACACATTCTTCCGTAATCTCGGCCATTAATGTAAGTCATTTTCTTTTGCACCCCTTCCCTCCCCAATGTTCTCCTGCAGGTGCGGGTGCTTGTCGTAAGAGGCGACTAAAAGGGTACCAGGTCTCTTAAATTTGGAGCATGGGTTGGCGACCATGGGGACCTTATCTGAGTCCAGCCATTGCTTCAACTTACTTGTGTCAGACTCATCACTGTCATCTATCCTATCCTCACTTTTGGACTCTTGTTCTTGTCGGATCTCTTCAATTTTCCCTCTGATTAGTTTATAGAGGATGGTTGCTTAGTTGTATGTCCTGTTCTTCTTCTTCTTCTCCTTCTTTATCTGTTTACCCTCCAGGGTAGGTTTTTCCCTCGGACTCAACGAGGGATCCCACCTCTATTGCCTCAAGGGCAGTGTCCTGGAGCTTCAGACTCTGGGTCGGGGGATACAACTGGGAGGATGACCAGTACCTCGCGCAGGCGGCCCCACCTGCTATGCTGAACAGGGGCCTTGCGGGGGTATGGGAAGATCGGAAGGGACAGACAAGGAAGAGGGAAGAAAGCGGCCGTGGCCTTAAGTTAGGTACCATCCCGGCATTTGCCTGGAGGAGAAGTTGGAAACCACGGAAAACCAGTTCCAGGATGTCTGAGGTGGGAATCGTACCCGCCTCTACTCAGCTGACCTTCCGATGCTGAGTGAACCCCGTTCCAGCCCTCGTATAACTTATCAAATTTCGTGGCAGAGCCGGGAATCGAACCCGGGCCTCCGGGGGTGGCAGCTAATCACAATAACCACTACACCACAGAGGCGCTGTTGTACGTCCTCTTAAAAAATAATCACCACCATCACCACCACTTCTCACCCCCATGTTGATTGAACAGGACTTGGACTTAAAACGACATCTGGAATGCATTTATTCATCTCAGTGACCCCGAAAACTATGGATTCTACAATAATATCGGTCATTTTATATTAATTTTATACCGGCTGATCCACCACTCCCTTGCGATCCAGTTTTATGCATCCCGTCATATTTACTACAATTCTGAAAGACATCGGTCCCTCTCCATAAACCGGGGTAATATAACGAGATGTGTGTTTACGGGCTAGAAGACAGCATGAATCGTGAGCGACACTATTAATTCATTACGGGTACCTCCAATTAACCCGTAAAACGCGTACAAATACGCAGAACACGTACTTTAAAACAGGAGGTGGACGCACAGACCGGGAGCACGGTACTATATAGGCTGGAAAATGGGCGCCGTAGTCGAGTGACGCAGTAGCTCACATGGCAAGCGGGCGGGAAGATATGTGATAGTGGACAGTGCTCGAGGTAGGACGTTCGAATCCCACATAATAATTTTTTAACAGCCAGATCCCTGGAATGTGGTAAGGTTGCATACTTGATAGCTTCCAAGGACTGATTTGTTTATTTGACCCTGTAAAAGACCGTATGTATCGTTGCATTGGGTATGGTGCTGGGTTAGACGAGGATGTGGAACTGATGGTCTGTGGCCAGTATAGGCTGGGAAGTGGGCGCCGTAGGTCAAGTGTCGCAGTAGCTCACATGGCTAGCGCGCGGTAGGATGTGTGATAGTTGACGGTGCCCGAGGGTTAGAAGGTTCAAGTCCCATGCAAGTATGTTTTTAAGCCAGTTACCTGCGATGTGGCAAGGTTGTATACCTAATACCGGTATTTTTCACAGGCTGATTTGTTTATTTGGCCCTGAAAAGGACCATTGGTATGGAGCTGGGTTGATAGAGGCTAGGAAACATGTGACAGGATTTCAGTTATCCACGTCGTTTAACATAGCACCTGATCGAACTGACGACCTCCATGGTCGATACAGAGCTGCGCGGGATGCTGTAAGGACCGTCTGGCCCGTTGCAACATCTCAGGCGAAACGGATCGGCATGCCTCGGTGATGAGCTGTCTAAGGCGACAAGGACAGGACTAGCCGGCTCCTCTGCATACACCAGTTGTTTTACATGGACCCACAGAAAAAAAATCCAGGGGCGTAAGATCGGGCGATCTGACGGCCCAGGGGACATGCCCTCCACTTCCTATCCATTTATCAGAATACGTCGCATGGAGATGGTTCCGGACGACCACCGCTGCGTGCGGTGGAGCTCCGTCATGTTGAAACCACGTCCTGCAGCGGTCAAGGAGTGGCACATGTTCCAAAAACGGTGGTAGTTTATCTTGGAGAAACCGCAGATAGCACTGGCTGGTCAGATGGCCCTCAAAGAAATGGGGACCGATGATGTGATCACCCATGATTCCACACCATACATTTACGCCCCACTGTACCTGAAAAGCTGTCTGCCGCACCCGATGGGGATTATCCACACTCCAGTAAAGCATATTAAGGCGATTAACGGTTCCATTGTTGTGGAATCGTGCTTCGTCCATAAATAAGAGAGTCCCTAGTAAAGCAGGATCAGTGTCCACATGCTGCAGGATCCATTGACAGAACGCCACCCGGGCATCGAAATCATGACCATGGAGCTCCTGGTGTAAGTGCAGATGGTACGAGTGAAACCGGTGGGCATGCAATATCCGCATAACAGACACTCGGCTGATGTTCGTCTCCTGTGCAATGGCCCGTGTGCTAGTATGAGGGTTAGCAGACGTCACGGGATGATCTCGAACAGGCCGTGTCCTTCCTATGGATGCAATATCCCGCAGGCGTCTTTCCACACTCTGAAACGGCATGCCTGTCGGTTGTCGTCTATCCGGATAGCGTTCTTGGTACAGGCGTTGTGCCTGGTATGCATTCTGTCTAGCTTCTCCATAGATAAGTAATATATCCACATATTCGTCGCTGGAATACATCTCGAGGCAGTGAATAAACTTTGTGTTGTGAATTGCGTCGAAGGAGAGGAGTTCGCGCAGCTACTTAATTACCTGCCATCGCATGTTCTTATCGTTCCAATGAGGCATACTTTGCCCTACCTGTGGTCAACGAGCGTGCAACATGTACGACGTAGCTGACTGGCCACAGAGCATCGTCTCCTCATCCTCGTCCAACCCAGCACCATACCCAATGAAACGATACATACGGTCTTTTACAGTGTCATATAAATAAATCAGTGCTTGGAAGCTATCAAGTATGCAACCTTACCACATCCCAGGCATCTGTCCGTCTGCATAGCTAAATGTTTAGCGTGCTGACCTTTGGTCACAAGGGTCACGGGCTCGTTTCCCGGTAGGGTCGGGAATTTTAACCGTCATTGGTTAATTTTGCTGGCACGGGGACTGGGTGTTTGTGTGGTCTTCATCATCATTTCATCCTCATCCCGACGAGCAGGTCGAAAGACCTACAACTGGCGAGCCGAAATTGTCCTCCGACACTAAAAGCCATACACCATTTCATATTTTTCTCCAGACAATTGGCTGTTAAAGAAAAATCTTGTGTGGGGTTCGAACTTCATACCTCGAGCACTGTCCGCTATCATATATCTTCCCGCCCGCTTGCCATGTGAGCTACTGCGTCACTCGACTACGTCGCCCACTTCCCAGCCTATAAGGTACCGTGCTCCCGGTCTGTGCGTCCACCTCCTGTTTTAAAGTACGAGTTATGCGTATCTGTACTCATTTTATGGGTTAATTCGAGGTACCCGTGATGAATTAATAGTGTCGCTCAGGATTCCTGCTGCCTTCTAGCCCGTAAACACACATCCCGTTATATTACCCAGGTTTATGGAGAGGGACCGATGTCTTTCAGAATTGTAGTAAATGTGAAGGGATGCATAGAACTGGATCGTAAGGGGCTGGTGGACCACGCGGTATTTCACCCCCTTTCAATGGACGCCCCTAGGGATGCTATTCGGGAGGAACTTCACTTAAACAACATTTTGAGTGTCATAGTTCATCTGAGTGACTCCGAAAACTACAACTTTCATATATACAGAATATATTGTTCCAGTATGGATGGTCAATATGATAGGGATATGATAGGAACAATCATTTGAAGCAAGAAACTTCATATGGACACATGCCCTATTTCGAGACAGAACACATTTAACGCACATTTGTTTCTGGGCTAGTGGCGCGCACATATGTGTGTCTTACCCACTCAACCTCTTTGACGTTTTATTCTAGCCCAACCTACTTAGTTGTTTTCAGCCTCTTTGCTCGGGATGACTTTCTGCATTTAAACTAACCCGTTGAATGCACAGTTGTCTGTGTGGTATTGTGTTGTGCGTGAACTAGTGCGAGGGATTGAGAGTGTATCAGAGAGAATCATCGGTTAACTGTGTTTGTGCACGCGCTGGCTAAGATGCCACACATCTACACTAATGAATAATATGCAAATATGGTGTATGTTTATAACTTCTGCGTTGGTACTGCTGCTGCTGCTGCTGTCGAAAAGTACCGTCGGCACTTTCTGGCGCGTGGAATTCCTGATCTAGAGGGTTTACCAGAGTTTTCAACACATTCCGTGAAACAGGCATTCTTCCAAGTCCCCACTTACTTCTGAACGTGTAGTTGAACAACCTGAGCAGGAACAGCTTCACACTGTTGAAATGGTGCAGCGTAGTTCTATTAACAGCACACGGCGACTTTCTTCACTTACCAATGTCCCACTAACACGTGTATGGCGAATATTACTTGCGTAAAACTTGTACCCATTTCAAGACGTCGAAGAGGTTGGGTGGGAAAGACACATAAATGCGTGCCACTAGCCCAAAAACAAATGTACATTAAATGTATTCTATCTTGGAAACCATTCAGAATAGGGCATATGTCAATATGAAGTTATTTTGCTTCAAATTATCATTACTCTCATATCCCTCAATATTGACCATTCCTCCTGAGACATCCTGTATATATCTAGAGAGGCATCTATCCTTAAACCCACAGCCAAAACAAAAATGACCCTTGGTGTCTCTAGCGACTCCAAAAATAACTTGGATAAGCTGAAGAAAGAAAGAAAGAAAGAAAGAAAGAATTTATCTAGAGAGAATCCGGAGCTCGATCTATTTTGACTATTTAGCAAATAACTAAAAAGTTAATATAATGCTAATAAAAGTGCATAAATACCAAAAATCAAATACAGGGAATCCATAACCTACACGAGGAACAAAACTTTCAGCGTGAAAGAATAAAGTTTCTTTTTTTTTTTTTTGTATTTAAACTCTTTGGGCTCCAGTCTCCTAATATGTTGGCCACCAGCTTCATCAGAATAACATAGATACATCCTGTTGATCTATGGTCAAATGTATTAACGTAAATGTCCCAATGCTCTATTCTAATTCTTTCTTTCTTTCTTTCTTTCTTTCTTTCTTTCTTTCTTTCTTTCTTTCTTTAGCTTATCCAAGTTATTTTTAGAGTCGCTAGAGCCACCAAGGGTCATTTTTGTTTTGGCTGTGGGTTTAAGGATAGATGCCCTTCCTTATGCCATATGATCACCTAGAATTGATCGGGATTCGAACATCTTCCTTTAGGGTGGGAAGCCTGCAGCTAAGCCACGAAGCTAATCATGCCTCCCAATGCTCTATTCTGATAAATTTGTATAAAAGCAAGTGCACGTAAGTGGGATGACGTGAAAGTGATAACAGGAAAACAATAATAATGTGGCGATAGATTACTGTCGATTGGTTGAAGTTCCTGATATTCTTATACCGGATTGGTAATTATAGCCATGAGTTACACAGATACTGGCATATCGTCTTCCGTCACGATGAAGAATTTGTACTAATCACAAAAATCCAAATTCATGATCGAGACCAACTTAATCTCACAATAAGTGATGGTGGAAACTGGAAAACAAAAATATCACATTTTCATTCATATTTATCAAAAATTTTGTTATAGGAGTAATTAAAGTAATAGAATATACTTTGTATTTACATTGTCTGGCAATATTAAAGTCATCTCTTCAATCTACACAAAAAATACATTATTTCAAAATACATTTACAAGGACAAATTTCAAGAAATACAAATGAAACATTTTACAACAATCAAGTATTATTATTATTATTATTATTATTATTATTATTATTATTATTATTATTATTATTATTATTATTATTATTAATTCATTCATTCATCTTCGCTAATCGGCCAACTAGGGACCACGATAAGCCTCACTTTACATTCTGGCATTTGTTCGTCTTTCGCTTGATCCACATCGTCTTCATTAGCTCACTGTGTTTAGCACGACGTTCTTCTGTCCATTTAGCACCAGTTGCCCGTTTTTCGTCCCGCAAAGTCCCAAAAGTCTTGATGGCTGCTCTGAAAAGATTTCAGTCTTGTGCATCTTCTGCTTGTAGGCCCAGTTCTTTAAGATCTTTCTTGACATTAACGTACCATGGCATTGCCGTGTTTGGTTTTGAGTCAAATATACTGAAGATACGTTTCGTCCATCGAGAGTCAATCATCCGTCGTATATGACCGTAGAAGCGAACTCTGCCTTTACGCATTGTGTCCGTGATCTTCTCTATCTTAGAGTATACTTCTTGCCTGGATTTTCTAATGTAGATGCCATTTTTGTAGTTTGGACCAAGTATGGTGTGTAGGATCTTTCGTTCTTTCCTCTCTAAATCCGCAAGCAAACATTTCTCGGACAGGATAAGGCATTCAGATGCATACAGCGATACTAGTTTGATGACAGTGTTGTAGCGACGAATTTTTGTATTCAGGGAAAAGAACTTTCTGTTGTATATGTTGCGGGTGGTTTGGAAAGTGACTTCCATTTTCTTGATTCTTGCTGCTATGGCCTCTTTGTCAAGTCCATTTTGCTGAATCCATTCCCCAAGGTATTTAAATTTACTAACACGGTTTATCGTTCCATATTTGGTGTTTAGTTGTGCCGTATCATCTTTGATAATTGACATTACTTCTGTCTTTTGAAAGGAAATTTGTAAACCTGTTTGTTCTATTATTATTATTATTATTATTATTATTATTATTATTATTATTATTATTATTATTATTATTATTATTATTATTAAAGAAAAAATGATGCAGACTATTATGATAGCAAAAAGTCTTATAAACCATTTTACAAAATACAGGTAAACAATGGACAGGGAATCTGCCAACTAGACGACAGCCCTATATGCAAATCAGTGGTGATTAATTGAATTTTGTTTTGATTGAATTGAATTTGATTAAATTGAACTAGCTCTCTGATCCTCAACCAATTCTTTACCATTATCCTGTACATAAGAGCGTAAATTTTCCTTCGTTTTACCACGAGCATCTGAAATTCTTGCCTTGTACAGATCAAAATCAACCATTCACTACTGATCTGCATTTAGGGCAGTAGCCCAGGTGGCAGATTCCATTACTGTTGTTTTCCTATATTGTTCTTAAATGATTTCAAAGAAAATGGAAATTTATTGAACATCTCCCTTGGTAAGTTATTCCAATCCCTAACTCCCCTTAATATAAACGAATATTTGCCCCAATTTGTCCTCTTGAATTCCAATTTTATCTTCATATTGTGATCTTTCCTACTTTTAAAGACACCACTCAAACTTATTATTCTATTGATGTCACTCCACACCATCCCTCCACTGACAGCTCGGAACATACCACTTAGTCGAGCAGCTCGTCTCCTTTCTCCCAAGTCTCCCCAGCCCAAACTTTGCAACATTTTTGTAACGCTACTCTTTTGTCGGAAATCACCCAGAACAAATCGAGCTGTTCTTTGGATTTTTTCCAGTTCTTGAATCAAGTAATCCTGGTGAGGGTCCCATACATTGGAACCATACTCTAGTTGGGGTCTTACGACAGACCTATATGCCCTCTCCTTTACATCCTTACTACAACCTCTAAATACCCTCATAACCATGTGCAGAGATCTGTGTCCTTCATTTATAATCATATTTATGTGATTACCCCAATTAAGATCTTAAGACCTAGGTACTTACAACGATATCCAAACGGAACGTTCACCCCATCAACGTAGTAATTAAACCTGACAGGCCTTTTCCTATTTGCGAATCTCACAACCTGACTTTTAAACCCGTTTATCATCATACCATTGCCTACTGTCCATCTCACAACATTATTGAGGTCATTTTGCAGTTGCTCACAATCTTGTAACTTATTTATTACTCTGTACAGAATAACATCATCTGCAAAAAGCTTTATCTCTGATTCCACCTCTTTACACACATCGTTGATATATATAAAAAAATATAAAGATCCAATAATACTGCCTTGAGGAATTCCCCTCTTAATTATTACAGGGAAAGATAAAGCTTCGCTTAATAATTCTGTGAGTTCTATTTTCTAGAAACATAGCCACCCATTCAGTCACTCTTTTGTCAAATCCAAATGCACTCATTTTTGCCAGTAGTCTCTTATGATCACCCTATCAAATTCCTTAGATAGGTCTATCGCGATACAGTCCATTTGACCTCCTGAATCCAGGATATCTGCTATATCTTGCTGGAATCCTACAAGTTGAGCTTCAGTGGAATAACCTTTCCTAAACACAAACTGCCTTCTATCAAACCAGTTATTAATTTCGCAAAGACGTCTAATATAATTAGGAAGCTTAAATGCTATGCATGTCAAACTGACTGGCCTGTAATTTATGTCTATCACCCTTTCCTTTATACACAGGGGCCACTATAGCAACTCTCCATTCATTTTTATAGTCATGCAAACAATAATCAAATAAGTACTTCAGATATGGTACTATATCCCAACCCATTGTCTTTAGTATCTCCTCCGAAACCTTATCAGTTCCAGCTGCTTTTCTAGTTTTCAACTTTTGTAGCTTACTGTAAATGTCATTGTTGTCATAGGTAAATTTTAATACTTCTTTAGCATTAGTTACCTCCTCTATCTGGACATTATCCTTGTAACCAACAATCTTTACATACTGCTGACTGAATACTTCTGGTTTTTGAAGATCCTCGCATACACACTCCCCTTGTTCATTAATGATTCCTGGAATATCCTTCTTGGTACCAGTTTCTGCCTTCTGCCTTCTGTGTTCCATTTTTCACTAAAATTTGTATTACCACCAGTTATGCTTGCCATCATGTTATCCTTAGCTGACTTCTTTGCTATATTCAATTTTCTTCAATTTCTCCTGTCTAGTTCCCTGTAATATTACGATCTATGGATAGAAAGGGCCCTAGTATGGTTTTAAGTTCTTTATTCCGTATCTTTCAAGGTATACTTTGCATGTTCTCCAAAACTCTTTGATAACATTTAATAAAAGGCTAGACAACATCTGATAGGGAATCTGCACCCTGGGTGACAGCCCTAAATACAGTTGATTGATTGATTGATTGATTGATTGATTGATTGATTGATTGATTGATTGATTGATTGATTGATTGATTGATTGATTGATTGATTGATTGATTGATTGATTGATTGATTGATTGATTGATTGATTGATTGATTGATTGATTGATTGATTGATTGATTGATTGATTGATTGATTGATTGATTGATTGATTGATTGATTGATTGATTGATTGATTGATTGATTGATTGATTGATTGATTGATTGATTGATTGATTGATTGATTGATTGATTGATTGATTGATTGATTGATTGATTGATTGATTGATTGATTGATTGATTGATTGATTGATTGATTGATTGATTGATTGATTGATTGATTGATTGATTGATTGATTGATTGATTGATTGATTGATTGATTGATTGATTGATTGATTGATTGATTGATTGATTGATTGATTGATTGATTGATTGATTGATTGATTGATTGAAACTCTCTTGTCATCCCGACTTATAAAACCGGTATTTTATATTGTGGAATTTTAGATGATAAATTATGTCGAGAAAGAAAATAAAGCAAAAAAGGATGTGAAGTGTAGTTAAAAATACACTACTATTTACCACTTTCCTATTTCTAGAATGGTACTTCATTGCACTGAAGTATGAAACTCAGGGCGAAGATCTAGCTGTTAGGCCCCATTAAACAATAATCGTCATCATAAGAACTGTAATGCATATTGTCAATATTTTAACACCAAGCTTATTTTGAGTTAAAACTCCGATTTTCACAATTTTCCTGGACAAAAGGCAAATTAATTTTGAAATAACGAGATAATGGTATTAATTTGAATTTATACATAGTTTAAAGGAAGCATGATATACAGAGTGGCGCAAAAGTCAGGCACATACTCTTAAAGCCCACAACTTCTTGGTTGTAATTGCTATTTTCGTCTTTCTTGCAGGACTTTCAAGAGGACATTTGTAAGTTTCATAGTGAAGAAGTATACTGCAGACCCACTACAGCACACTCAATGGATATTTTCGGCGAGAAGCCCATTTTCAAGAAGATTTTTTTCTGTGGAGTTACTAGAAGGAAAGAGTTTATGTGAATAAGCCCTCCTCCATTCCAGAGCTGAAGAGTAACATCCGAGCCTTAGAGGTTGCAATTCTTCGAGCAGTGATGGAAATGTTCTTGAACGAGCCCATGTCTGTGAAAAAGGAGAAGGCCGTCACTTAAAGGACAATATTTTATACCTGCTGGACTAGAATCTTGAAATGTTAAACAATTAATAAATCCCTCATGTACTCATACATCGCTATTACTGTTTAAAATAGGTCCCCGACTTCTGCACCGTCGTGTACAATTAAAATAGCATAATATGCCAGTTTGAATAACAGACCAGAACGTCAACTATAACGTAACAGATATTGCTGGGAACGTTGCCAAAAAATAACGGGTGAGTCCCCTCTGACAAAGACTGGCAGTGTATTCAGAAATAACAACTGAGTCCGAGTATCCTGTGGTGCGATCAATAGTTCAGTAACAGCCTATCGGTATTACCGTGTTCCTAAATTGTTTCGGGATAAGAGGTAGTGAAATCGAGAATAGAAGTACGGAGGTGAGCATGAGGAGAATATTTGATGAAGGAGGCACAAGGCATGATTCTTGATTGAATAGTCAGCGTCGAAGTCTTCGGTTCAAAGGGTTCTGGGTTCGATTAGCGGCCGGGACGGGGATTTTAGCTGCGTCTGGTTAACACCTCTGACTCCGGAACTGGATGCTTGTCTTTGTCCCAACACAGTCCTCTTCATATACACACAACACATCGCACTGTCTGAGTCACATCATGGAAATAAAGGCATGAAGACATACTACCAACACCACCACAGGAATATGCAATAGTGAACTATCACTTCACATAGAGTTGGTGCCAGTAAGGGCATCTGGTCGTAAAACAGGGCTAAGTCCACATATGTGTGCCGTGATGTAGGAAGGGTGGAGGAGAAAGAAGAAGGCATGAAGATTTCGGTACTGTTTAAGATTTCGTGGTTTCCCATTTTCTCACCTTAACTAAGGCCACAGTCACATCCTTGCCACTCCTGACCCTTTCCTATCCCATCGTCACCATAAGACCTATCTGTGTAGGTGTGACGTAAAGCAAATTGTTAAATTAAAAGTTTAAGATTTAGCCATTCTATTTCATAGCGGGGAGGTGCAACATGTTCACAGTACCATAGGTCACGTATGTTGCGTACACCAGCATTCTGCGCCTGTCGTTGAGTGTTTCTGTGGTGGTTGGCAATATGGTATGTTGTTTGTAAACAACGAAAAGTCTAGTAGGAAGACACATCCCCGTGACAAAAAGGAATTAACCATGTGCAGTTAAAATTCTCGGCCCGATCGGGAATCGAGCACAGGGCCCTCTGATCCTAAGGTTAGTACTTTGAATATTCAGCCTAAGAGCCGGACAATGATTTCCAGAAAATTGTTTTAAAATATGTTTTTGTTGTTATTATTATAAAACTTTCTTCAGCTTATCCCAGCCATTTCTGGGATCGCTGCAGCCACCCAGGCTCATTTTGGTTTTAGTCAGGAGTTTACGGCCGGATGCCCTTCCCTACTGTACATGATTTTTGAGATCAACATCTCAGCCCAGGATCGACCAGGATTTGAATCTCAGCCATCTGTGTGGGAAACCAGCAGCTAAGCGACTGAGCTAATCACTTTATTATTATTATTATTATTATTATTATTATTATTATTATTATTATTATTATTAAAATACTTCAGTGTTTTAAGTTTCGATCCGTCATGAAGAGAAGTACGGTAAACGCTACAATGTCTTCGAACAGAATGTTCATCTCATAACTCAATCTTCAAACTAGAGCACATAAACTATAATTTTTCTCTCATTAGAGAAGCAGGAAAGAGTTATTACGAGATCTTAACCATCTTATTAGTTACTGTAAAATTGATTCTGACGGAAGCAATTAATAACGTTGGGGCGAGCGAGCAAGCGAAAGCACGACCCCCATCGGCACAGAGAGGAACTACGTGACGTGCGTGTCTACTCCGGGACGCTGGGAATTAAGCGCCGACCACTACATGTGCTCGTGACGTCATGCCACAATTAATTGTCTTCCAACACCCATGCATTCTCTCTCTTTGTGCTACAAGATCGCAACTCGCCCGCTTTTTTTTTTTTTTTTTTTTTTAGAGCAGGCTACAAATAACGAGGTGAGGTGGGAAATGTATTACGTGTTCTCTATCTGCTGCTTATACGGTATGAATAGGGGAAAATGTGTTTCCACTTCCTGTCTCAAAGAACTTTCTATGAGCTTTGGTGAATAGCTGCCGTCCAGCTCAGTCCAATAGTCAGCGAAATGGGCTGCCTCTTAGCTACGCACCATGAGAGGATTAACAAAATTGTTGTTTAGAGGAGAAAACAATAGCCCTTCGTGACAACTGGTAGTGGTGGTGATTGTTTTGTTTTTGTTTAATTTTAGTAGCTGCCTAACATCGCAATAACTCAGATAGGTGTCGACGGCAATGGGATAGCTAAGGGCTCAGAAAAGAAAGCGGTCGTGATGAATTACTTCAATATATTCCTAGTGTGAAACTGGAAAACCACAGATAACCATTCTCAGGACCATAGCTGGTGAGGTTCAAACCCACTACCTCCCGAATGGAAGCTTACAGCTACAAGTCACGTACCGCGTAAACAACTCATTTTTCTCGCCAATAAAACAGCGTTCAACTTTTTAAACTCCTTGACGGCATCCCATGGCATTTAAATGGTTGAATTTCAGATTAATAGTTTCGCAAACTGCGACTGAAATTCTCTCTTCCTCTCCGATTTGCTTAGTCTGCAATGAACTTTTGAAGGTGTAATTCTTTCTGATGACATCGTCCTAATAATGCAAGATGCTATTCATGATTACCGATGAATTATTATTTTCTCGTGCACATACTGAGACGAAACTCATTGTGCAACCAACAGCGATCTGGAAAAAATATCTGACACATACAGCCGTCGAGAACCTTAGCTTGCCAAAACGACAGCCGCTAAGGTAGACGGCCGAAATATTTTTGGATTGTCACGTGGTCAGCATGACATTCCCATCAGCTATATTGCATAGTTTTTTAAATGGCTTAGTAGCCTCTTACTTGAACCCGCGAGGTTGAATGAATCACGTTCCAGATCTCAGTCCAGAATTAAAATCTTCGTTCGAACCAGGAATAGAATGTGGGCTTCTATGTAATAGATAGACACACTACCCCTATAAAACGAAGCTGGTACAGTGCTACCACACACGTCAAGAAAAATACAAAAAAAGTTCGTATTGTGAACGTACCAAAGCCTAAAACAGCTACTGTACTGTCCTGGCTTAAATGTCATAAAATAGCAACTATTTGTGAACCTGAAGAAATGTCTAAGGAATAATTTCTCCATATATAATAATAATAATAATAATAATAATAATAATAATAATAATAATAATCGTATGAACACAGCTACTGTGTGCAGTATTTTAATTTGATGCTATTTAGGCTACCTGTTCGTCAATTTCGACGTTTCATTTTGCTCTGCTTCTTGGCAGAGAAACGCATCTCCGTTGGATAGTTTTAATTAATTTTGCTCGTTAAAAACAAAAGGTGCCACCAGAGATCTTTTACATGCTGACGTCGTTCATATGAAGTGGCGAATGGACTTTCTCCGCTCTTCGAAAATCCGATCACCTCTTCTGGATTTGAACCCGTGATCTTGGGATCATTCTACCCTTAATCCGCTCTCAATAAATGTAGAGGATGTTGAAATTGCAATCCAGAGATTTCTTACAACCGTAGACTCTCACCAAATTAGCTACCATTAGGCCTCTTGGTAGAATTGTAGAAGAGAGGATGGTAATCTCGGTGTACTTCTCCTTAAAAAGCAATCACCGTCACTAGGGCTACTGAAGGAGCATATTTCGACCAAAATGGTGTCATTTGTTGTATCACGTTCTCTTTGATGTATACTCTTCGAATCATCTTTATTTTCATTACAACTGCTGTAACATTAATAAAAACTTTTTAATGTACGACGTTTTTATCTTCTTCTCGCCTTGTATAGCTTCCATAGTTGAATCTCCAGTCAACTTCGTACTACTTTTGTTAAGGAATGCTCAGATATCCTGTTTCATCATTGGTACAAGTATATACCTGAAACTCAGAAATCTGAATTTTGAAGTTCGTGAAAAATATACCCACTGTGTATTAATCACAAATATATCTGTTATGAGTCAAAACCGTATTGCAGATAAGAGATTGAAAATTATATATTGTGTAACTCTCATTATGAGTGCATCAGAAGCATGTTATACGTGAATGAGACGGTCGTGGAGAAAGTTCAGTGCGGGTTGGTAACGTGTTTCGAAAAGGTGAAGGAATTGGATGAAAACCACTTATCCAAAGTAGCCATTGAGTTTCAGTTCAGAGTACGAAGAAGAACATCTCGGCCCGACAGAAGTGGTGAGAACAACGATTGTTCGGCCCCACTGATGTTGAAACACAAATAGCTGCCCACGACAAAATACAACTGCATACCGCAAATCCAGGAGAATCTGCAGCAGCAGCTCCACAACCAGGCCGTCAGCAAAGGAGTACATGGATGACAAATAGAGCAAGAACATAATTTCCGTTATGTACAATGTAAAATAGAATATATATTAATGGAGATGTTTTTTGACTATTCCCCAATATTGCTAAGCCACAGTATAACAATCAAATACCGTGTAGCCTAAGGTACAACTTGGCCGTCCTTCAACTTAACTACTTAGTTTTGATATTCTATCACTCAGTTTTCCTACGATTATAAACAAATATACGAATAAACATACAAAGATACAGAACTTGAATTGAACATATTTAAGATTTCTGTACACTAATCCGAGAGAGGAACGAGGTATGAGGCAAATTATATGTGTGCGCAGACAAAACGATTATTCTTTATAGATACACTACCTGCTGTACCTGCGCTTTGCTAAGGAATTATTTATCGTAAATAGAATTCTAGATTAAGTACTGTACTCGTGAGCAAGATTTTATTAAATTGCATAACTCTGCGCGTTACCCTAGAAATAATACGGGGAAGTCGTTATATTTATGTCGTTTCTCATGTAAAAACCATGTTAGGGAGTGTTCATTGTAATGGCAGGTCCCCTTGCCTACTGCCAGTCACAATCGAGTTGGGCAGATTTCGTTATAGTGGCAGACACTCACTCTCCACCTACCGTTTTACATCCTCGGAAAGACTGCCTCTGTCGTTTTCCCAAAGTTTTAAAAGATCCGCCAACGCACAGAAAACCAACATGACAGCAATATTAACGCAATAAAGCTGTTTTAATACGTTTCTGCGTAAGAACAAATTCAAAGGAAAAAATTGTTAATTATTAATATTAATGTTTTATTACTGGAATGTATATACGATAATTGCCCTACGTATAGACATCGCGTAAAAAGGTTCCATAAAGAACAGTATGTTTCCAAAACATGTAGTTAAAATTTGCATTAACAACTTAGAGAATATTAAGAATCAGGAATACTGAGACTGGGCGAGAGTTATAACGATCACTGTTTTATTATATTATATTATATTATATTATATTATATTATATTATATTATATTATATTATATTATATTATATTATATTATATTATATTATATTATATTATATTATATTATATTATATTATATTATATTATATTATATTATATTATATTATATTATATCTACAGCATTTGGGAAAAACCGGGTAAGTCCACTTTTGGTTGAAAATGAGTTAAGTGCACCAAGCGATCACTTATGATGATACTCGCATCGTATAAAAACAGGTAAGTGATGTTGTGAAAAATGGCGCCATTATTGCACATTTAGTTTTCGAGGTAAGTCAGGTAGTGTGCATTTGTGCGGGTAAGTCAATTTACTTGATTTTGACCAGAGGAAGTTGCGATAAAGGAAAAAACGGGTAGGGTAAACTTGGCAAATATGGGCACTAAGGTAATATGGGCAGATTTAAAAAATTCTTCATTTTTCACGCAATGGTGGCGAGTAGAAGCATGCGGTCTGCTAGGTTGATGATCGTGAAGTGTCATGCCTGCTCAGTATGTTAAAGGTTGTCTTCTACTGTGCTAACGGAAACTGAAAAGAACATGGTTTGAGGTAAGTAGACCAGTCTACTTTTCCAAAATCGAGGCGTTATAATAACTCAGTTAATTTACTTAAGGCACTACACGCAAAATAAGTTTATTTTTCAAGAAATATTACTAGGGGTAGCTTGCAAGGTTAGTGTAGGGTATGTTGTAGCGAGAGGATACGCGCTTGGGAGTTAGTTCTTTCCCATTAATTCCAACTTCTGAAATGTGGCACTAAGGCAAAAATGGGCAGTGACATTGTAGGTAATATGGGCATCATCAAATTACATTGTATTTACGTGACGGGCTCTGAGATAGACTTGTTCTTTTTTATTTCTACGGCAATCTGTACGTTTTCATGTTAATCGATTAATATAGCACGTAGCTATTTCGCAAAAAAGAAATATTTTTTCCTTTTTTTCCAGATTATGATGCAAAATGGGAATGAACGAGCGGGTATCCGCCAGAAATGGGATAAAGAGGATATGTCACATGTTGTAATAACAGTAAGAAATTGCGATTGTAATCAGTTACAAGCATCTAGAACTTATGTGCCTAGACAAACTTAAAATTCTCGAAAAAAAAGATGAAGGATTTGAATCTGCTAAACAAGCCGGCCAGAATATTTAATGCCGACGAGTCAGGACTCCAAATGAACACGAGGGGTGGCCATGTTGTATGTGAAAAAGGAAAAAATTAGTCCAGTTCAAAACTGAAGATGACAACTAGTAACCGGGGAAGACGTAAGTGTTCTGCAAGAGAACTTGCAAGTGAAGAAAATCTGGCTTCAGCGCAGAAAAGGGCTAGGCCTATCGCAGGAGTCAGTAGAGGAGGTTTAGCCGCAAAGCGTAAAGCCATACGGAGCAACAAAGTTTCCTGTATTTGTCCTGTGTGTAAGGGGAATTATTATGATGAGAATGAAGGGCAGAAGTGGTCTAAGTGTTGTGGTTCATGTGCTAAGTGGTTCCATGAGTAGTGCGTAGAGATGGAAGGCGATTCTTTCTATTGTGATGTGGGCAGTTAAAAAAACTTTGTCAGTATTTATGACTCAGAGTGCTCTCATGTGACTGTTTCTGTTAGATTAATCCTTTTACTTTTCATATTACACACAGTTTTGACCAGTTTTATCTTACTTACATTTTCTAATTCAATTCAAGTGATTCCGAGTTGATAACCTAATAATGGTATTAGTTCTACTTCCTTGGTAGCATTTGTTCATGATCAGTGTTTAATTATAATATATATTTACCCTTATTTCATATATGTATGTTCAATACAACCACCTTGTTACAATACAAAATGAATATAACCATATCAGTGGCTCTAATGTCCGACTCGTTGGCTGAATGGTCAGCGTACTGGCCTTCGGTTCAGAGGGTCCCGGGTTCGATTCCCGGCCGGGTCGGGGATTTTAACCTTAATTGGTTAATTCCAACGGCCCGGGGGCTGGGTGTTTGTGCTGTCCCCAACATCCCTGCAACTCACACACCACACATAACACTATCCTCCACCACAATAACACGCAGTTACCTACAAATGGCAGATGCCGCCCACCCTCATCGGAGGGTCTGCTTTACAAGGGCTGCACTCGGCTAGAAATAGCCACACGAAATTATTATTATAGTGGCTCTAATTGTGATTTAATAACTTGTGCCCATATTACCAGAAAATGTGCCCATATTACCTTGAGAGTTTGGCAAATATGGGCAGTTGCAGGGTTTGCTCCGAAGCTGCACAGTATGTCAACCACTATGGGATAGAGGCTAGTTCAAGCTTTATTCGAATGGAAATAGTTGTAAGTTTTCAAGGATTTTTTACCAGGAAAATGGAAGTTGTTTTAGTGCTCCTTTTCTTCAGATATACCTTATGGTGCCCATATTTGCCAAGTTTACCCTAAGTCTAGTTCCATTATTTTGAACCTTGCGAATCATTATTGTAGTGGCTGTTAAAACCGGGTAAGTCTACTTGTATGGTTTATTAAGCTACAAAGCATTAAGTAAAGACTAATAACAAACGGAAATCAAAATATATTTATATTATAACTGAACAGTAGAGGGAATAGACAGTTAAATGTTCATGAAAAAATCCATTCACGGACTTTATAGAACTATGTACGGTAGTTCTTAAAAGAATTCCACTATACAGTACTTGCTTTAATAACATGCATTGTCGATTTCCCTCGCATTTTAATAATGACACTGGCTTATGTGTAGGTATTTGTAGTTCCCTTGTTAACATGGAAGGGTGTGGAAATATGCTTAGTCGTGGACAACGATAAGTTTATTTGGCTAAAAGAACATTAAATTCATGTTCCGATGGAGTGAATATGGAAGTACGGATTGAGAACCCAGAAGAAAATGGTGGTGGAAACCAAAACGGTGAGTTTTTAAAAATTTTGTTGTTATGATTATGCTATGACTATTGTTAATTTATTAATCATATTTCAAATCATATTATTAATATTCATTATAAACTAGCTGACCCGACAGACGTCGTTCTGTCAAAAATAAATGACAATGGAACGAACTGAAATTCAGACTGTACTGCACGCAAAAATCAGAATAATGCAAATGACTACATTATCAACATCAAATGAATTAATTTTCTACTGCTACCAAAAGTTAGTAACAAAGTACTGGAAAAACGTATTTTCATTACCTGCAATATTAATATCTTGATTGAGAATAAGGAAATGCTCAAATAGGTCACAGCATATCACTACCCAGAAATAACCCTGATTGACTGTAGCGTAGATGGGAACTGTTCAGCAGGTCTTCAAATCCCTCACAGAGCCATAGGCTAATTATCCCCCGTTGCAAATCAAGTAATTTGATGATGATGATGATGATGATGATGATGATGATGATGCTTGTTGTTTTAAGGGGCCTAACATCGGAGGTCATCGGCCCCAAGTAATTTGATAAGTTGGTGGCGTGAAGATAATGTGGGAAAAGTTACTCCTCTTTCTTCGTAGGAAATAACTATGATAGAAAACACTGATTCCAATGAACACTATGAAGATATTTTTCATTGTGAAGCTTTAAGGTACCCCTGCCGCGTAAACAAACAAAGCTGATGGTTTTCCAACATGGTAACAGGCAACATACAAATGGCCATGCGAGAAACATGGGTGTTCAAGATCAATGCTGCAAACACTCAATGAATGGCCCTGGGATTTATTTGTGGTCATAACAAAAGAGACCCGCGCCGGAAACTGTAGTCATTTAAATTCAAATGCTATGTCAGTCGGAATCATAGAGATGCGTGGTATCAAAACGTCTTCTCCTTTATCCTTCCCCGTTAGAATGGTTGCTTCGATCACGTTGTTTGTTACATGTTAATTTTCTTTTCTTCTTTTTTTTTTTTTTTTTGCTAGTTGCTTTACGTCGCACCGACACAGATAGGTCTTATGGCGACTCTCTCTCTCATTCTCCTCAACCTGATGGTTGGTGGGTAGCATGACTGTCCTCGTCCAACGACCTTCTATCCTGAGCCAGCTGCTTGATTAGTTGATATGGACGTCGCCCTTTAATGCCATCGAGGAACCCTGCTCTAGGTCGTCCTCTTCTAGTCTTTCCTTCCAGTTTCCCTTCAAGCAGTGTGGTACACCATGATGAATGCCGGAGTAAATGACCTGTCCAACTACATCTTCTTTTCGCGATCATTTCCTCTAGACTGATGGTTTCTTCAGCTCTCTTGAGAACTTCTTCATTTGTTAGCCTGTGAGTCCAGGGAATTCGTAACATTCGACTATGGGACAGGAAAGGGCTAGGAGTGGGAAGGAAGCGGCCGTAGCCTTAATTGAGGTACAGCCCCAGCATTTCCCTGGTATGAAAATGGGAAACGACGGAAAACCATCTTCAGAGCTGCCGATAGTGGGGTTCGAAGCTACTATCTCCCGAATACTGGATACTGGCCGCACTTAAGCGACTGCAGGTATCGAGCTCGGTATATGTTAAAAGAAAACAATGTTATATGTTACCTTAAAAGTTGGCATGAAATTGCCCCGAAGTACATTTTTTCCACAAATGAAGACATTTAAAAGCAGTTGGTATATTTTTGGATATTTTTAAGGAAATGTATGGAATCTGTTCCTGTTCCTGAAACCAAATTTGCTGAAACCAATGAGTACAATGGATCTGGTGGTGGAATCAATGGCACTAATTTCACTTTGCCATTTGCGCAACACAATCCAGCGGCTTCATTTTTGTATTTCAATACCTTACAATTTTGGCAAACTGAGTGCATAGATCCAATAGCAACTCACTGGTAGGCACTGTAGTCAATTGAAACATCGTATCTGAAAGCAGCTCGATTCAAACTTGGAAGATTATTAGTAAACGACACGCTGACGGTTTTGTGATATTCGAATCCTTTAAGTTTCATTTCGCTCTTCACGTTGTTGTGCAGTCCGATTAGAATGAAAATTAGCTTGGCTTCTAGCATTTCGAATTCTTCGACCGAAGTCTCATAGGCGGCATGAGTCTTTCTTGAAATGAGAATACTGTGTATGGAAGCACACACAAAATAAACCAGTCAACTAAAGAAATCGATGAACTTGTTTGTTGAGAAGCGTGTGTTGAAAAGCGAAGATTTAAAAACAACCAGGGTAGACAAAGGTCTCCAACAAAACACGACACTGAATGCGACTGTCTGGAGAGCGTAACTTGGCGAGATCCGTACCGGCAGTCGAGGCAGCCAGACAGCCCGCGTGAAACCAAAACCCAAGGAGACATTCTTCCTGTCACAAACTGAGAACTAAGCGAGATAAGATCGTGGGGTTTGTTTTAAAAATAACTTCCATATCTGAAGACCATTTGCCTCGCTTTGACCACCCATGCAAATTCAATAGCAAAGAAGTTGGCCAGCGACTGACTTTTTCGTGCCTGTACATAAAAATCTCTGAACATCACTGAAAAGAAACACAAATAGTGCATCTTCTTATCATTTGAATTTAAAAATAAACTTATCTACGTCGAGCTGAAATGTTCCTTTACCAGCAGTGAAAAAATTACAAATATAGTGAATATAAAATAGGAGTTATGACATGATAAGTTCTATGCAATGAAGATTTTGCATTTGAGTTAACATTCCATTATATTAACATTTTCTCACTCAATTATTTTGTAAACCTTTTTTGTTAACGGCATCAAATGCGGCTTGAAATTTTTTACATAATCCTATATTCACCCATTTAAGAGTGAGATTTACGGACATTTGGCAAACGCGCTGGATTAGGGGAGGACAGCGCTAAGCGCAAACGTGGGCGAAGGAAAGAGAGACGAACAGTTTGAATGGAAAAAATTAAATGGGTCTTTTACGTTTCTCCTCGCATTTTTCCCAGTTTTTCTCTTCGTAAAAACCTTACTCGGACTTCGGTGAATATATGAAAGAAAGAATTAGCCGAATTGGTCAAGCCGTTCCCGAGTTTTGCGCTTAGCCACACATTTAGCGATTTTTTTTTCTTTGCGTTTAGGCCATCTGTGGACCACGGTGCTTGTGTTCTAGCTGTGTTTTTGTCTTCGTCTGCCCCTTTTAGCATACTGGATTGTGTTCTTAGTGGCCTCTTGAGCCTTCCTGTTGGCCCAGTATTCCTTCATTTTCTCGCTGAATTCTTTCCTGCGCTCCTCTGACCAATTCCCGGCTCCTTTGTGGCTAGCTGATGTAAGGGATGTTAGGAAAGGTTTAGTTTTGACCATTAAACGGTATGCATTTCTGTCAGTAATGGCGGCTTGATTAATATTAAGCTCTGCAAGATCTTTGTCCACTTGTTTGGTCCAGGGGAATCCAGTAGCTTTGCCTTTGTTAGCAACCTTGAAGATCTTATGGGATAATCTATTAGGATCCATTCTGTATAGGTGTCCATAGAAAGTCAGACGTTTTCCCCTGATGGCATCTATGAGGTTTTCTTGATGCTGGTAGAGCTCATTGTTGGGTTTGTACCATCGCCTTCCATCTGGTAGGATCCTTGGCCCTATTATTCTTCTCAGGAATTTCCGTTCTTGCACTTTCAGGGCTCTCAGTGGGGTTTTTTTAGTTAGGGATAGGCATTCTGCTGCATAGAGGACTGATGGTCTGACTACTGCATTATAGTGTCTCAGTTTTACATTCTTTGATAAATGCTTTGAGGCATACAGTTTTCTGCAGGCATGGTAGGCCTTGTCTAATTTGATTCTCCTTTGTTCAAGAGCCATCGTTTCACTTAGGTCCTCCGATACCCACTCTCCGAGGTACTTCACATTTTTAGCTCTCTTGATGTGTTTTGTATCACTGACTCCCATTGTTGTAGGGGCATCTTTGATGTTGGTCATAAACTCGGTCTTTCCAATGTTGATCATGAGGCCCGCTTTAGCTGCAATAGAGTGCAGTGTTTGAAGCTGCATAGTGGCCTCATGCATGTCGTTTGCTAATAAAGTAAGGTCATCAGCAAAGGCCAGGCATGGAATCCTCAGGTTGTCTGATTTAAACCCCATTCTTAATCCGGTGTTCTCAGGTAATGACCTGGTCCATTCTCTTATGATCTTTTCCAGGACACAGTTAAATAATATGCATGAGATACCATCTCCTTGCCTCACCCCTGTTTTGATTGTGAAGCTCTCTGATAATTGACCTCTAAACTTAACTTTGGAAGTGGTGTTGTGCAGGGTGGCTTGCACCAACCTATTAATTTTTTCGTTTAGTCCCAGTTCTCTTAAGGTGTTGAAGAGTGTGATCCTATCCACGGAGTCGTATGCCTTCTGGAAGTCGACAAAGATAGCTACCCACTGTCGGCATCTTTTCTTGCTATATTGAAGGATGGTCTTCAGATGTTGTATCTGTTCAGCACAAGACCTTGCAGTTCTGAACCCTGCTTGATATTCTCCTAATTCTTTATCCAGTTGTCTTGTTATGTGCTGTTCCAGAATCTTGGAAAAGACTTTATACGATACTGAAAGGAGTGATATTCCTCTATAGTTGCTGGGATTTGTTTTGCTTCCCTTCTTGTGGATTGGATGGATAACAGCTGATGTCCAATCATCTGGGAGCCTTTCCTTAGCCCATGTCCAGGATTACTTTGTGTATGTGCCTGAATGTTTGCTCACAAGCTTGTTTCAACATTTCTGCCACTATTCCGTCTTCTCCAGGAGCTTTGTTGTTCTTGAGAAGTTGAATGGTCTCTCTTACTTCTTCATAGGTGGGAGGAGGGATGTCTTTGGTGTCCGGGTTAGCTGGTTCTCTAACTGGGAGGCGCTGCGCAAGTTCTTCAGCATTCAAAAGTCCTTGGAAATAATCAGCTAGGGTCTTGATGCAGTCATCATCATTGAGGCACAACGATCCGTCTGTTCTCTGGAAGTGTAAAGTTTGGAGTGTGAACTGGGTCGTCTGTTGTTTTAGACCTTTGTATAAGTCTCTGGAGTTGTTTTTTCCAAAATCCTCCTCGGCTTGCTTAATCAGTTCTTTGTTGTATTTTCTTTTCGCCCCTCTTATGATGCTGGAGGTGTTCTTTCTTTGTATAATAAAGGCTTGTACGTTGGTTTCGTTTTTATGATGGTTCCATTTGAGCCATGCTAGTCGCCTGGATTCTATAGCCTCATCGCATTCGTTTGACCACCATGGGTGCTTGTTTCCTTTAGGTCTGTTGGGGATCGTCTTCTGAGCCGCGTCTGTTATAGCATCCCGAAGTGGGTCCCAATTTGTATAGATTTTATTTTAGATTCTTCTACACTAGCCTCAGTACCACAGGCTAAACCCAATAATACCAATGCGAAAATGAGTGAAGAGCATCAAAAATATGATTTACTGATTGACCAAGGTACGATTATTGTTATTATTAATGTAATATTCTAGAAATTGCTCACATGTTATTACTTACATGTTATTACTTCATATCCACCAATGGAGAGATATCATGGATAGCCAAATTAAGGTATTGTTATATCGAATTCCTGGCTCTACCGAACTTTCGTAATTCCTCACAGGTTTCTTGTTAGGATTTTATAAACAGAATTTTTTTCTTAGAAAAGAAACAAAATGCCAAATGTATTCGTGACTGTCGTGTTATTATTTTACAGAATTGCCAGTTTTGGATTCAACGGTGCTATTAGAACTTGAAAGTTTCGTAACTGAGGACGGAGATGCTGTTTTTAATTTCGATGAGAGTGCGAATTGCAAAGGAACCCGATTTTGTACTTGAGAGTGCCACTGAAGTTTCCAGTTACCCTGACGACGATTCAGCCGTAAGCAACAGCAGTTCAAGCTTACAGGAAGCAGAAAATCGTATGGATAAACGTGTTCCACGAAAGACTAATACATCAAGATATCAAAGGAGACTCAACAAAGAACTCACAAATAAGGGATTAGCTTACGAAACAAGTAAAGGGAAGAGAGTTAAAGAAAGACAGATGTTGCCTTTGAAAACATGCCGTATGGAATGCAGTGAACGAATCTCAGAGTTAGACCGGCAAGAATGTTTCAAAAACTATTGGGCTATTGGTGATCATGATAGCAGTGTCCGGTACCTATCTTCTGTCATCACAATTCAGACACCCAAAACACGCAGAGTTCGGCAAGGGAGTCAAGGAAAATCGAGAGAGTGTGCTTGTAAGTACAATATCATCTTGGAAGGCAAAAGTCATCAAATGTGCAGGGAATGCTTTCGGCGAACATTAGGAGAGACTACAGGTTTCATAGAACGGGTCACGAAGAAAAAAAGGACCTCATCGATGGGAATAGTGCCTGGAGATGGGAGAGGAAAGGCAGCATCCCCAAATAAAAGATCAGACAGTGAACAGGAAACTGTGAAAAATCACATTATGTCTTTTCCAAGCTATGAAAGTCATTATTGTCGACAGAGGACAACAAAAAAGTTTCTATCCCCAGACTTGAGCGTTAGTAAGATGTACGATTTGTATAAACAGTGTACAGATAATCCAGTGTCCTTGAGTATCTATACTAAATGCTTGCATGAGTTGGATCAGACTTTTAAGAAACCTAGACAAGACACATGTCACAAGTGTGATTTAATTAACATAAAAATGAACACATTGTCTGGGGATGCCAAAGAAGTGTTTATCAAAGAACGTGATGCCCACCACAGGGCTGCAGAGGCAGCTTATAATGCAAAACGCCAGGCTAAATAGCCAGCCCTATTGAATGAAAGGAAAGGAATTTTTGCCTTTGACCTTCAGCAATGTCTTCCCACGCCCTTTCTGACTACTTCAGTATCATTCTACAAACGAAAATTATGGACATTTAACCTGACCGTACATGACTTGAAGACAAACAAAGCAACGTTTTTCATGTGGGATGAAAGAAGTGGAAATCAAATTGCTTCCTGTATATATCAGTTAATTTCCCAATTGCCTGACAGTATTCAATCTGTAGTATTTTATTCAGACTGTTGTGGTGGGCAAAATAGAAACTGCATTGTAGCTGCAATGTTCGCATATGTTATGCAGACTAATGACCGCATACAAGAAATACACCACAAATTCCTGGTAAGTTGACATACCCACATGGAATGCGATGCAGATCATGCAATAATTGAGAAGGAAAAGAAGAAAACTGGAATGAAGATCAACCACCCGAATAACTGGTACCAGTTAGTGAGGTCATGCAGACGCAAAAATCCCTTTGACGTGTTCGTTATGGTACGAATATATTTTATGGATTTCTCAACCCTCCTGAAGACAACGGGCCCATTTCAAATGAAGAAGGTTGATACTGAGGGAAATAAATTTCTATGGCACTCAACACATTGGCTGAAGTATGTTATGAAACCAGTAAGTTCCATTTTCTTCAAAGACATCTTCAATGAGGACGTAAATTTTCGAGAACTGTCTCTTCGAAGACGAGGAAGAATATCTTTACCTACTGTTCTACCACTTATCCATGCAGGCCCAGTACCAATAAGCAGACCTCCTTCCTCTCATTGACAGCATATTTCATGATTTTTATAAGAATCTGTCAGTTGCTGTCATTCCTACAAGTGATCCAGATCTCGAAGAAGTTGATGCTGATGCATGAAAGGAACTTTCAGAAATACAATGACTTGGATGTTTCCATTACTTTTATTGTAAATATCCTTTTTTAAACAAAATTTTTTGAATAAATTGGTAGTGTTAAAAGTGAAAGTTCAAAACAGAGTAAGTTTTCTTTTTTGTCAGTCATTAGTCGAGAAAAACCGTGTAAGTCACTTTGTACCTCGATGATATACATACAATTGTTTTCACAGTATCCCATTGAAAGAAGGCATCAAGGTAACCATATTTTTAAAATTTTATTTCTGTGCTTCAATATGCTGATTTTAGGGCTAGCAGTGAACTTTAAATAGCTTTCCTGTAAAAAATTACTTTATAGACATACCTGGTTTTTCCTAAATGCTGTAGATATTATATTATATTATATTATATTATATTATATTATATTATATTATATTATATTATATTATATTATATTATATTATATTATATTATATTATATTATATTATATTATTGCAGTAACTTGCAGTGAACCACCATGCCGTGATAACGACCGAGTGTGTTTCTGTTGTTGTTTCGTCATTTGTTTAATCTATACATGTTCCTTGTCAATCAAAGGCGGCGCTAGTGTACTCTCCTCGAATTGAATTGGAGTCATTTGTATATGGTTTGTACTTCGTTGTTGCGAAAGGTAAAGAAAAGGTGAGAGGGTGAATGAGCGCCGTGAATCACACACACGAAGTGTGTATCAGTCCTCAAATTAAATGGTACTGCTTCCGCCTTCTTATGGCTTATTTTATTCGTTCAAAGTAAGGACACCACACTCCAGCCCTCAAAAGTATGCGCCAAAACAGAACCATTATTTAGAGTTGCAAAGAAAATTCTTATAAAACTTTCTGAGAAATCGAATTATAAATAAATCTGCTCTGCTCCAGTGTTCAATAGGACGGAATGTTCAGGCTGCTTGTTCACTTTTAAGGGTCCCAGGCGCACATTTTCCTCTACTTGCTTCACATTTTCAATCACTACATGGCTCGCTTAAAAGGTAGTGTGATAGTAAGCAGTCTGTGTGTTAAACATATCAACTATAAGTATGCCAAATTTGAGCTCCCCCAGAAAGTAGGTTTTTTTTTTACATGAAAAAAAACCACAGACAGACAAACTTGCAAACTTTGATCTTTTTTTTCATTTTCTTTGTCGTTTTGACCTACTGAGGACCACAGGCCTCGTATCTTCTCGTTACTTGGGTCTTCTGTTTTCTCCTCTTCCAGTACTCCTTCATTTACTGGCTGTGAGCCAGCTTTCTTCCCTCCGTCCACATAAGTCTACAAGCTCCTGTATCCTTCATGCAAACGTTGATATTAATTATTGCTACCAATTTTTCCTTAAATCCTGGTTCTCGCGGCAACCCTTTGATATACCGGGATGATACACAGCCTATGTTACCCGAAATTATGGTATCTTTCAAATGGTGAAAGACCGGGCAAGTTGGCCGTGCGGTTACGATCGCGCAGCTGTGAGCTTGCATCCGGGACATAGTGGGTTCTAGCCCCACTGTCGGCAGTTCTGAAGATGGTTTTCAGTTGTTTCCCATTTTCACACCAGGCAAATTCTGGGGCTGTATCTTAATTAAGGCCACGGCCGATTCATTCCCATACCTAGATCTTTCCATTACCATAGTCACCATAAGACCTATCTGTGGCGGTGCGACGTAAAGCAAGTTGTAAAGAAAATGGTGAAATAAACTTCGAAATCGGTCCGGTAGTTCCTGAGATTATCCATCAAATATAAACAAACACAGGCTCTCTTTATACAGGGTGAAGCGTAATTCGCGCACTCGGGCGTCGCAGCGCGACTCCTCACATGCCAGCAATAAAAAAATGTCTCTTACAAAATTTCGTCTTGCGAGTATATCCGGTAGAAAACGGACGTTAAAGAGTAGCAATCTGGCAACACTGTAACCATATGTAGGGTAACTACCGCTGTCAGCACGTCCACCCCGTGCTGTACAGTTGATGCAGTAGGTAGAGTTTTTGGTTGGCATGCAGGAGGTCGATGGTTCGATCCTGGGTTGAGGCGCATTTTTTATTTGCTAATTTCCATCTGACATTACCTACTATGATACAGTAAGACACCGTTTCTGAGGTCACATGTATCCTACATTTACAACATAATAATAATAATACATTGAGATACGTACTAAACAGCATGCGGTTACCAGACGCAACATGCAATGTTGAAAGGCAGAATTATTGGGACCATGGTGATCATCATCATCATCATCATCTGTTTACCCTCCAGGTTCGGTTTTTCCCTCGGACGTAGCGAGGGATCCCACCTCTACCGCCTCAAGGGCAGTGTCCTGGAGCTGCAGACTCTTGGTCGGGGGATACAACTGGGGAGTATGACCAGTACCTCGCCCAGGCGGCCTCACCTGCCATGCGGAACAGGGGCCTTGTGGAGGGATGGGAAGATTGGAAGGGATAGGCAAGGAAGAGGGAAGGAAGCGGCCGTGGCCTTAAGTTAGGTACCATCCCGGCATTCGCCTGGAGGAGAAGTGGGAAACCACGGAAAACCACTTCGAGGATGGCTGAGGAGGGAATCGAACCCACCTCTACTCAGTTGACCTCCCGAGGCTGAGTGGACCCCGTTCCAGCCCTCATACCACTTTTCAAATTTCGTGGCAGAGCCGGGAATCGAACCCGGACCTCCGGGGGTGGCAGCTAATCACGCTAACCACTACACCACAGAGGCGGACACCATGGTGATAACGCATACAAATTGTAACCGAGTTTGGACATTATTCGCAGAGCACGTTGCTAGGCCTACTGGTAACGTAAGGCCCTAACGAAATGTAATGGACCTGAACGAGGCAAGAATAATAGTTGGTACTAATCTATGGGGTCCGCCTCTGTGGTGTAGTGGTTAGCGTGATTAGCTGCCACCCCCGGAGGCCCGGGTTCGATTCCCGGCTCTGCCACGAAATTTGAAAAGTGGTACGAGGGCTGGAACGGGGTCCACTCAGCCTCGGGAGGTCAACTGAGTAGAGGTGGGTTCGATTCCCACCTCAGCCATCCTCGAAGTGGTTTTCCGTGGTTTCCCACTTCTCCTCCAGGCGAATGCCGGGATGGTACCTAACTTAAGGCCACGGCCGCTTCCTTCCCTCTTCCTTGCCTATCCCTTCCAATCTTCCCATCCCTCCACAAGGCCCCTGTTCAGCATAGCAGGTGAGGCCGCCTGGGCGAGGTACTGGTCATACTCCCCAGTTGTATCCCCCGACCAAGAGTCTGAAGCTCCAGGACACTGCCCTTGAGGCGGTAGAGGTGGGATCCCTCGCTACGTCCGAGGGAAAAACCGAACCTGGAGGGTAAACAGATGATGATGATGATGATGACTAATCTATGGGACCATTGGAGGAGGGTACAAAGAAAACAGGTTTCACATGTAGTAGATGAAGTGGTGCGAATAAATTCACGCCCACGACGTGGAAAGGGCGCCTTTCAAAGCTGACCAATGAAAACGATTGTTCGTCCATTTCTAGGATCGTAGTATGTAAGTGCAAATGGTTTCTAGAGGACCCACTGCAATCGCTGTTGACGATTAAGATGCCAGATATCATACCACCTGGACTACATTTACGAAATAAAACAACATACGCCTCAACCCAGGATCGACCACTCGACCTCCTGCATGCTAACCCAAAACTCTATCCATTGCACCAACTGTACAATACGCGGAACGTCTGCTGACAGAGGTAGTTACCCTACATGTGGTTACAGTGTTGCCAGATTGCTAATCTACAACGTCGTTTTTCTGCTGGATATACTCGCAAGATGAAATTTTGTAAGAGACATTTTTTTATTGCTGGCATGTGAGGAGTCGCGCTGCGACGCCCGAGTGCGCGAATTACGATTCACCCTGTATATTATATATTATCCAACAGGATAATTCTTGCCCACACACTGTGCGTGCAAGACGTGCAGCAACTTCCCTGGCCAGCACGATCTCCAGACTTGTCTCCCATCGAGCACGTGTGGGATATGATGGGACAACTGACACGTGTGACTCGTCAATCCACAACCCTTGCACAACTACGTGAACAGGTCGAACAAGCGTGGAATAATGTATCCCAAGACAGTATTCGCCATCTGTATGATCGAATGGATGCCAGAATCAGCGCTTGCATCGCCACCCGTGGAGGATATACCACGTATTATTATGGGTGTATCAGCATGGATCGACACCTGGTACCTCAGTACCACTTGAGCTATTGTTCTATAAATGTAATCATATCATGTACTCTATGTGCACTGTTTCAACAATAAATCTTGAGTGAACTGGAAAACTCTAAGAGGGTGTACTAATTGTTTTTCGGCAGTGCGTAAATATTTCTCAATCACGAATTAGGCCTAAATGAGTTTTTTCTGTTGTTCTTGTTCCAGTTGCTTTTCATAATATATTAATAATATCCCTGAAAATTCCAACATTATTCGTTTAGTAGCTTGTGTCTTTCACTGTAAGTACAATTACTAGAAAGCAAAGCCATGTCCATGCAGGTCAAAACGTCCACTAGAGTTTGAAGGGCAGCTATCCGGGCAGAAAGGCAGCAGCTAGCCCGCTGCAGTAATAACACCCACTATCAATAATTATGTATAATGGCAAGGCTCTTCTAAAAACCAGTACTATTCTGAAGCTTAAATGAAACTTACATTATTAATATAGCCCATCTATTTTATAACAATATATGTGTATACTGTATCCGTATCTGTTCGAAATGTTAACTATACTTCTCAACGTAGCACTAACTTAAATTTGGCGTATGGGACATAATGAAGAAAGGGTAAAATATACTTTTAAGAGGGTAGTAAGAAGCAGACGTTCACATGCCCTGATGAAGGCCAGTGCAATTTCACGGAAAGTTCGGCTTTGTTTTAGTAATAAATAAGTGGCTTTAATCCAGTTAATCATTTTTATTTATACGAATCTTCTTTTTGAAACGACACATGTCAAGAGTTTGCCAGAACTGATTTAAGGCAAGTAATGCATTCTTTAAGTTTAGATATATTGTTTTCTGCAGAAACTACACACGTCACTGCATTGCTTTATCCGGTAGCTCTGCCTGCTAATAATAGTTTCTTGGAGAAGCAGCACTTATCACTGACATGTGCATTTTATCCTTAAAATGAACTGTGGTGCTGTATCAAATCGGCAGTTCCACGCATCCAGCTGGCAAACATTGCACCTAGTACTGAAATGAGTACGAGCTTGCATTAAACAGACATGGAGTGCAGTTCAGATGCGTAAATCGTTGAAATGAATGTGAAAAGGAAGAAGATACATAAACTAGAAGTAATTAAAAAGGCTAGGATTTCTGTATAAGAATATGTTAATTGTCAAGGCTATATTGCACCTGAAAGAAAACCGGGAGGAGATTGCAGGTAAGACTTTTTAGGTTATGTTATTTGTATTGATGATGATACTTATAGTACAACATAAATAACGTGTTAAATGCCTTTATAGCATCTAATACTTTATATACTACTGTTCTCAAATGGATGCCATGAGAAGTGTTTCCAGCGTTCTACTCCTGAAGACAGGGAACAGATCCATACCCAGTTCCGGCAGTTCCAAACAAAGGATGAACAAGGCGCATTTCTGCAGGGGATTGCTGTAAGAATGAATGTTAAAAGTAAACGTCCAAGACATGGGAACATGGAGGAACCGAAAGGTCACACGTTTGTATATAGTGTAACTACTTCTCATGGTAGAAGTGAAGTATGTAAAAAGGCACTTATGCATATTTTAGCTGTCACTGCTGGTCAGTCATGTTACTCTCTCAATCCCAGCCATTGGTCGAAGAGGAAAGTCTACTCCAGCCAATACAAAACCAAGTGGTTATAAAAGCAATAATTGACCGTATTGAGAGTTTTCCTATAAAACGAGCGCATTATATAAGAAGTGAAATATTTTAATCCTAAACTGCGGTTCAGAGGGTCCCGGGTTCTATTCCCGGCCGGGTCGGGGATTTTTAACCTTAATTGGTTAATTCCAATGGCACGGGGGCTGGGTGTATGTGTTGTCTTCATCATCACTTCATCCTCATCACGACGCGCAGGTCGCCTACGGGAGTCAAATATAAAGACCTGCACCTGGCGAGCCGAACCCGTCCTGAGATATCCCGGCACTAAAAGCCATACGACATTTGATTTCATTTCATCCTAAACTGAACTTAGTATTGATGCACAAACTTTTCGAAGAAAAACATACTGGCATCAAAGTATCTTATAGCGTATACAGAAATGTTTTTAAGGAAATAGTCACCCTATCCTTTGGTCGTCCACAAGTGGATAAATTTTCCCGTTGTGAGGAACTCTCAGTAAATATTAACAACCCATCTTCAAATGACAAAGCAAAGAAAGTTGCAATAGCGGAATTACTCATACACAAAAGGAGGGCAAAAAATTTACTCCAAAATGAAATTTATCAAAGAGGAATGCTTGGAAGACCCTTCAATTGCTGCTATAACGTTCGATTATATGCAAAGTTTGTATCTGTCAGACATCCTTGTGCAAGATATATTTCAGTTCCGTCAGCTAGCAGTGAATATATTTAGCGTGACTTCATTGGGTCCTAATAAGACGAAGTTTATACATATCATGAAGGGAAAGGACATAAAGGTCCAAATTAGCTTCTCTCAGGTTCTCTCTTTTCTTTAGAACTTCATTAACAATGAAATGTCTGATGCGGTACTAAGGACAGACATTCTGCTGCAGTAAAGAGAGCAGTAAGGAAAAATGACAGAATTTATATTCCTAAAAATTATACAGAGATGATTGTACTGTCCACATATGAAAGAAAGTTTACGGTTAAAATGGTTGAATCGAAATATATTATTGATTTCAAGTCTTGGTGGCCTTCTTTCCTTTTAAAAATTGCCTGTCTGTGAAATCAATGAATAGCAGGCTTCCATGAGACCAAAAAATATCGTTCTAGATATAGTTCTTCAGTCTCTTCACATACTCAAGTGAAATGCCGAATACTGTTCAAGCTCGAGATTTCATACACACTCTGATGGCACATACTTTTAATCTAGGTATCAGGAATTCAATGAATGCCATAACGTTCCCAACGAAGTTAGAACATCCTAGAAAAAGACTGCCTTTTCAGGAGAAGAAAATACAGCATATAAGGAAAAGAATGTAAGTATATTCCAGAAGAGCACAGTGATTTCTACAATGAGATTGTTAATTGGCCAGTTACCAAAGATAGTGTGTTGGGTGATGACTAGGATGAATAATGACCAAACAGTTTTGTAAAACAGAGAAAATAAAAATACATTTGTAACAAATTAATTCATTTTCACACCAGGCAAATGCTGGGGCTGTACCTTAATTAAGGCCACGGTCGTTTCCTTCCAACTCCTAGGCCCTTCCTATCCCATCGTCGCCGTAAGACCTATCTGTGTCGGTGTGACGTACAGCCCGTAGCAAAAAAAATAAAAAATTTGTAGCCCACTTTTTCGGTAAAACAGCACATGTCAAAGGGGAAATGATCCGACAAACCTCCACTACTGCAATATTAATTCCGATAAGTTAACAACCAGGTAACGGACTGTTTCTCTTCGTTTTAGACAGGTTATTACATACCAGGGGAAACTGTGAAGTGTTTATCAATCATACTGCCTTGCTTGAGACTAATTACACTTCATTTTTCGATGTTGATTCCCAGACCAATTTATTTAAACTAAGGCACTGCTGCCGAGTAGTAAAGTCGATTCTTCATATCGTCAGCAAAACCCATTACAGTTATCGGGTCTTGATCAGGAAGGAACTGGAAGCCATTGTTCGAAGCTATACTATGCTCACTAAGGTCGTTCATGATATGGTCCTTTTTTGCTATTTGCTTTACGTCGCACCGACACAGATAGGTCTTATGACAACGATAGGATAGGAGAGGCCTAGGAAGTGGAAGTAAGCGGCCGTGGCCTTAATTAAGGCACAGCCCCGGGATTTGCCTGGTGTGAAAATGGGAAACCACGGAAAACCATCTTCAGGGCTTCCGACAGTGGGGCTCGAACCCACTATCTCCCGATTACTGGATACTGGCCGCACTTAAGCGACTGCAGCTATCGAGCTCGGTCTTGATATGGCCTAGAGAGAGTATTGGTGATAAGGGAGACCCCTGCATTACTCCTTTGGCCAGCATAATTGAATTTGTCTTATGTCCCTGAGATGCAACCTGCGTAATGTTGCCGGTTTGAAGACTGGTAAGTAGACTCCCGAGCTTGGTTGGAAGAGGGAGTGCCATTAATGGTGAGGTCAGATTATTATGACAATATTATCAAACGCTTTCCTAATATCCAAGAAGATAATAGACAAGTTTGCCTTCTTCATTTGCCTTGTCGCAAAATGAAATCTAGTATTGCAGTATACATTACCTTTTGCCTTAGTGAAACCCCTCTGATTGTAGTTGAAGCTGGCGAACTCATGCAGATGTCTGTCGAGGACTTGTTCGATCGCCTAGCGAATAACCGAACAGATTGTGATAGGTCTCCACTTCTTGATATCCGTCACATCACCACTCTTGTGTACTAAATGTGTTCGGCCTTACTTGAATGTTGATAGAACACTCCCAGTTTTTAACATACGCGTGGCTATCATGGTTATTGTTTCTGCTGCATTACAATCTTTAATCACCCTGACAAAAACGTGATCGCGACCCGGTGATGTATATACTGCTATGTAGTTCAGGGCTAGGTCAATTTCTTGCTTAGTTATCAGTTCCTCATCCAGTTTGTTTAACTGAGCTCTCTCACTGTCTGTTATGTCAGGACAACAATTATCTCGCACAATATCGTTAGACTTCCCACGCGTCTCCGGAAAGTAATTAAAGGCATCGTCAGTTTAGATGTCACATATTTTGGCACTGATATTCAATACTGATCGTATGGCTTTCCGGCGCAGTTTATAATAGCTCATGTTGTTGCGCACTCAGGATTAGTTGCTTGTTTTAATTTCCTTTGCCCGTCATTATTTTGTATGAGTTTCCTGTACTGGTTATATCTCCGAGAAAGATTTTATATCTCTCTTCTAAATTCATACAGTTCAGATTTCTACTGAAATTAAGAAACACCCGAACAATATTGAACCCATGACCTTTGTGCCCTAAGAACATTATGCATTATATAACAATTAAATTAAAAGTTGGATTCTTGATAGCATGGATTTGACACGTGACGAGGGGGTGATTACCTTCGGTCCCACGCTCTGGGGTACGTGACGTCAACCACACGTGTCGACGGCGGAAGAATCTCAAGTCATTTTTATGAACTATTTCAAAGCGCGTGTACATGGCGTGACCACGCCAAGTCAAAAAAATATAGTGCCTATCAAAGGAGGTCAATCATCTCACAAATCGAACCCGTAAAACTTTTAAATGTCCATGAACACTACCGCCAGAAATGTAGCAAGCATGTAGTCACTTTCAAAACTCTTGAAATTACAGTTTAGGTAAGTCAGAAAGTTTATAGGAAATTTCTTGGCGGCAAAAGGGAGAGATCCGAAGAGAGGGGGTAACTGCTATAAATATGAAGGGACGCCATGACGAAGCTTCCTTCTCCGGCATTTGTGATACAAAGCGGACGAAAAATTGTTGAGCTGCTCTGCGAAATCAAACCAACGAAAGTAGACTGAGTTCAACTGCAGATTTTAGCCATTGCGGCTAAGTCTTGACTCCATGAGGAGATAGTTTTCTTGAGTGAAATAACTGTACCAGATAGGACGGTCAAAGTACTGAATAAATTCTAATGTGATTAAGTAATTCGTGTGCGGAAATAATTATAGTCCATCGTGTGCGTTCAAGCAAACAAGTGAAGGGTATTTTCTTTTTTTTATGCTTTATTCCAGGAAACCTGAAGAAATAATAAAAAAAATTGTGAAGCCATGAATGTAAAAATGGCTAAATAAAATGCCAGGGTCGCAGGTGAGCCCTAAGACGAATACTGGCATGAAGACATGAGGTAGGTGATTTTCCATCTTACTACCTCTTATATCCTGTCTCGTGATTTCTTAAAGTGTATTTGAATGGGGATATACGACGCAGTGGTCACCCTACTAAGTTTTGTAAATGTGAGAGTACGACTAAAAGAGTCATTTGTTTTATTTTCCACTTGGATAAATTTTTGAAGTCTTGCGAGGGCCGTATAATGTTGTAAAAGGTTATTGAATAGGGTTCCGAAGTGATATCACGTCCAATGTAGATCGTCATCCGTGTGAGTGTACTGCCTATATTTTGTGATGTCAAATTAAGATGTTCATTCGACGTAAAATTCTTCTGTCTGCAATTTGACGTTAATAATAATAATCCATGGTCACTCATTTTCAATCGAGTGGAAGCGCGCTGTCGGATGAGAACCTAGGGTGATGAATTTGGTCACGGAGAGAAACGTTTTTATTTAATGCCCATTTTTAAACTGTGTCTGACTGACAATAAAAGATCCAGTAGAATGTTTCAGTCATTTCTCGTAAAAATCAAGTTATTAAATACGATATCATTTATGCGAAGTTATTCATGATTAACGCATTGTGCGATATTAGACGTTGGGATTTCTAGTGGGGATTTTATTCCAGTTCTTTGTCGATGATAATTGTGGAGCTGGGAAACAGAGGTCAGTTTTGTGAATCAGGTTGGACCTGTCATTGAAGCCGGGACACGGAAGCCCGAGGAATGTTTTATATGAGTTGAGATGACATGTGCGAATCAGGTTAGAGTCCTGTCATTTGAAGCCGGGACATGATAATCCGAGGAATATTTTATAATGTTGAGAATGGAAAGAAGTTCATAGAAATCCATAGCGGTATAATTGGCGACGCGTATAATTAGTGTGGGCATCTTGAAGCATATCTGTGCATTTTGTTGGTTAGAATATCGTATTTGTTTAATTATGTCGGCAGAGTTTAAAGGGAGCATTTTGAGAAGTCAGTCAGGTAGAACGAACCGGGTGGTTTATGTAACTGCCAAGCGAGCATGGGGTGAGAGACCTCAGCTATGATAGCGGGAAAGAAGTGGAGTTGAGATTGTACTGTAATTCTCGGCCAGGGGAAACGTTAAAATGCTGGATTTAGTTGAAATTCATAGCCGGTAATGATATAAGTATTGTGAAATACTGTAAATGGGGACGTAGTGAACATTTGAAATCACGAACTTTGAGTATAAGGAACAGAGTAACCCAATTTCAGGGCTGTCCAAAATATAGAGCGATGGTCGTGACGATCGGTTTGTCTGCGAGGGGTGTGCAAAATTCAGTGATGACGAGATATGACATCGTAATTATATGGCGAGTTGTTTGGTTTGTACGTAGATTATTATGATATCCAAGTGTTAATAACGGTTAGGACTAGATTAGATTTTTAAGCATGATATCACGAGATAGGATATATGTAGCTGGACATGAATTATGTAAAATTCTTTTCCAGCCAGATAAACATCGCAATATTGAACTCACATCACAGCTGCGTAGAAATTTGTGAAGAAACCAGAGTCCGCGGAGATAAAATTTGTTGTTCGTTAATATTTCGTTAAATCATTTAAATTTATTTAATTATTAAATTCAGTGAAACCGCATTTGAAATAACTTTAATCAGGCGAATAACTTGGAGATGCATTCTGGAAAATTTAGTTTGTTTTCTGGGGAATGTTAACATGTAAAGTAACGATTAAAGGGACATATCCGAAGGAAATGGATATTTCTGCCACTAAGTTTGTGAGCATTGCTATTGTTGTAATTATTGAATTTTGATTGATTGAGCAGTGAATGTGCTGGGGATAGTAAAGTGGAACTTTGGTCATAAACCGATGTAACTTAATTGTGTTTAGCCTTCAGCCTAGAAACTTGGATGGTCAGGGGGTCATCAACCTCAGTGACTTAGATTAGGGTCATATGCCATTGTAGCATCATTTCCTTGCGGTCATCATCCACAATGACTTTAAAGTAACTTAGAAGAGTAGATGTCGGTCCATGACATAGACGCAGGTCACATCGATTCAATTAAGGGTCCATGCCGTAGAACCACTGTGTGGCACACACCGATTGGACGGCCTTAATTATTCCCAGAGTCCAGAGTTCGTGTTACGAGGGCTGGACCATAACGAATCACTATGATGGTACATGTGGTCTCACATGGAAGCCGAATTTAAGGATTTCCAGACTTTCCTTTCTTAAATGATTAATAATTGAGATAATGGTTTGTAGTAAGAATGCCCATCAGGCAGTTACGTTAAAGTCTCACACCAGTGTTCTGACGTTTATGTAAAAATGATTGTGGTGTCCAGTGGACACAATTGACTATGACCCCGTTGACATAGTAAATTACTTCAGAATTTTCCTGAATAAATAGGAATCTTTTAAACAGACCTTTCATTCCAGTAGATAGATTAGAATTAATGAACCCTACCTTTACCTCAGCAAGTGACGAAGAACCCGAAACGACCCAAGAGACAGATCTCATGAACTTTGCTGATAGGTAAGGAAGGTAGGTACCCCTCAATATGGACCTAAAGGGTTCAATATGAATTTAGAAGAAGAATATAAAATGAGTGATTCTTGGATGCCTATCATGCATAGATTAAGAGATGAAGACCACACCATAAACATGCAGTACCCACCACAAGTTACGTAATAACACTGGCAATTCACAGCACCTGGCTGTGACTCATAAAGTTTCAGAATTCTCATTAAATCGCCAAGGGGGCTTACGTCAACCAGGGAGAGTAGAGTATATAACGCCAAGATAAGTAACACCTATCGTAGTTTGATTGCTGCCTGGGAGACTGATTACTTCCGATCGAGTAGGGATATTTCAGTCGCCTTGACACAGAATACTGCAATGTAATCGAAACGTCGGCAAACTGTACGGAATGTACAAAAAAAACACGGATAAACCAGAAAGAACAACTAAACAACTTTACACATCGTGGAAGCTTCTCTTCTAAAATACTGCGGATGTTAATGCCGAGCCTGTTTTTTTAGGAACCGATGTCTTGAATGAACATTAGTCAGATTTATGTGAGAGCAGTTTCGAAGCGTTGGGCCAACTACCTAAAACATTTATTCTACACGATCCCGCTACTTGGAATGTGCCTTTGTCTGTTGTTGGTAAGCATATTTTAGAAAATTCACCCAAACAAGACGTAAATGCGGAGTAGGGAGCGCATTCTAAAAAACTAAGTAAAGCGCACTTTGTCAACTAATTTTCGATAGGTGCAGTCATTAACGGGGAAACTGTTGTAACCAAGGTTGAAGTTTACAGAACACAACTTTATTTGCTTCACTTTATAATATTTACACAAATAACTGAAATTTATTTTGAAGCAAAAAGGAATATTGAATCTTGAGAAAAGTCTGTCTTTATACAATAAGTACAGGTTTGCAGTCTTTATATACACTTCTATCTTGAAAAGATAGTCTTTGTGAATTGACACGTTGATAGTCGAGAACTATCTGACACACTAACATAAATGTTCATGAGAGTCCTTGTTTGTTGAAGTGCCTGAATTCCTAAAAAGCAAGTTCAATTGATTGAAGAAATTCCACCTAGCGAAACTAAGGGAGCTTGCATAAATTAGGGAATGAAAATGGCTTGTAAAAGAATTACGGAACATAGGCAGCGGAAACAGGTAAGGGAGCGGTGACCATAGGTGAGACCTCGTACTGCCAGAAATTCAGTCCACCTGGTCGAAGCACATTTTCAAGAGGAGTAGCCTCCGTGCTCGACGTAGGGTGTATTCTGGAGCTGGACACCGGGGCAAGTGGGCAAGTGAGCAGGCAGGAAGCTCCTATTTATAGTACACTCGATGGTCAGGCACGCGCACTGAGGGCTGCGCGTCGAAGCTAGCAGAATGATACACAGGCGCGCGTGCAGCTGGCTGGCGGAGCGAGAAGGGAGCGCCGGACATACAACAGAAACCTTCGTAAGAAACTGGCTCATATACTTCCAGTTTACAGGGAAGCTATGTTTGTTCCTTGTTGCTTATTTTAACAAAATACTAAAAGAAAACATATTTCCGGTGTTAACGGTGAAAAACACGGTACGGAGTTAATCAAACAGCACAAGCAGTCGCCTGACGAAAGGTGTAATATTCTAACTTACATAACAAGACAAAAAAGTCATGAAAAAAATCTCTATCAAATCAGTATGAAGAAGTAATATACTGGCGAACTTATTATCAAGAATTTCTTGCCTTGCCTTTCCAGGGAGACAATGAACTTATCGGATCTGCCTCAAACGGCCTATATTTGGGATGTTTGGAATTAATTATTGAATATGATCCTTTCTTTCACAGTATCTTTCAAAACATGCTAATAAGGATCATGCCATGAACCGTACTTACCAGCCCTATCCTGTGATTAATTCACTTCATGGCAAGATGTGCTCTAGAGATAGTTATGAAAGAAATAAAAGGAACCAAGTATTACTCCCTCACTGTCGATTCTACTCTGGACGGCTTTCACACGGATCAATTAGCAGTAGTGCTTGTACACCTGCCTTTGATAGAAGCAGACCCTAAAGGTCGTGTATTTAAGCTCCTTCCGAAGGTTGCTCATTCTTCTAACGAACTAGAAGAAGATGTTTTAAAAATTTCTGACAGAGTTGTGCCTAGAAATTAAAAATTGTAGGGGGCAGGCTATGACAACGCATCTAATATGTTAAGCCCCTGCAACGGACTTCAAGCCGATAGTAAGAGTCACAATACATTTTCAGACTAAGTGCCATGTACTTGCATACTCACTTCACTTTGTAGGTTCTACAGCTGCCGAGTGTTGTACAGAAGAAGTGATATGTTTATCGTTTGTACACGAACTCGACACCTCTTGACATCTACATATAGCTTTTGAAAACAAATCTTGAGGTAAACACAACTCCAGTGGTCAAATATTTGTTTGTTACCCGTTGGTATGCAGTAAAAGTACTAGTGTAGAGCTATTAGGAAATACAAAGTTGCCTCAAAGAAATATCTGAAGACCCATGTGTTAAGCCTGCTTCCATGTTGAAAGCTGAAAGCCTTGAATTTAAATTCCAGATTTTCCTGCTTAATAGGTTATGAGATGCATGAACGTTTCAAGTAAATATTGGCATGTATTTTCTCTTTCCTTCGTCATTAGAATTCTTCTTTCAACGATAGAATTAGAATGATTTCATTATGCTATTTTACAGGGCCTCTTTTCTAGCTCTGGTTGAGTGTCCGCCACTGTCCGGGGATCTACACGGAAAGACGATGGCACGGCCGAGTAACTCATTTGCCGAGAGATATATTGCTTTGGGCTAATGTGATCTAATGCAGTAACGATTAAGGGAAAAGTCCCGTGTCTTCAACGGAATAGTTTTGTTTAACATCTGTGGTACTGATAGTGTGTTCAGTGTTTTAGCTTTGAAATATCTAGTTCTGTACGAATGCAAGATTAATCGTATGTTTAATGAGTGATGTATACAGTACAACAGCGTGTATTCATTGCGTTGTGCTACGCGAAGCATTATTCTCTTAGAGAGTGCCACCTTCAATTCATTCGCGGGCATCCTCCCTCCCCATAGAGTACGATACGTAATTTAGTGAAGAAGTTCTGCGCCACCGGCACCGGGTCCATTCCTAACAAGAAAGCACGCAGGAGACGAATTTGCCGAGAGATATATTGTTTCATGTCCGGCTGATGTGATCTAATGCAGTAGCGATTAAGCGATAACTCCCGCGTCCTCATCACATTAGTTTGATTTAACATCTGTGGTATTGATAGTGTGCTCAGTGTGTTAGCTTTGAAACAGCGTAGTTTCTGTATGAATACAAACGTTATTGAGCGTTTAATGAGTGACTTATACAGAAGAACAGCGTGTATACATTGTGTTGTGCTTTGCGAAGCATTATTCCATTATAGTGCCGAGTTTCGATTCATTTGAAAATTTCCTGCCACCCTCATCCCTCCTAGGAATACGATACCGGTACGTAATTTAGTGAAAAACACGCAAGAGACGAACTGTTTTAAAAGAGGGAAAGCTTGATGAAATAGGAGCTCTCTTAAAAAGAACTCCAAACAAAGACCTGTCGCGTCTCGCCGAAGAAGCTAATGTGTCATTATAATCTGCCCACACAGTAATAAAACGGTTCGGTTAATGGCCAAGCCTTGTAAAACCACCCCTGCCCAAAATTTAAGAGAACAAGACAGTTTCGCTAGGGTTCGGTACTGTAACTGTTTTTGTAAATAAAGTGGTAGGGGTTCCGCTCTCTGTAATGTCATTTATTTTGCCATATTTTGATATATTTATCCGTTTTGGGTTAGCTCAAGATCGTATCAGTAGTTTTTACCTTTCTTGTTTGTTTGTTTGTTTGTTTGTTTGTTTGTTTGTTTGTTTGTTTGTTTGTTTGTTTGTTTGTTTGTTTGTTTGTTTGTTTGTTTGTTCCACCATCACGGGTAAACGAATGAATAGATCTCGACCAAACTTCATATTTAGAGTAGGCCCACTCATCCATGAGTAGGTTTCGATATGCATATCATTTAATCACTGAACAGACTGGGGGTTTATAGGAAGACCAGAAGAGATTTTTCAATTATCACACACTTTGATTATTTCTCGACCAAACTTCATATTTATGGTCTACTCCCCCAGTATCAGTTTTTGATACTCATATCGTTAAAAAAATCTCTGAATGGACTGGGGGTTTATAGGAAGTTCAGAAGTTTTTTTAATTTTCTCTTACACTAATGATTATATCTCGACAAGACTTCATATTTAGAGTCTACTCATCCAGGAGCAGGTTTTGTATGCATATCGTTTAAAAATCACTGAATATACTGGAGATTTATAGGAAGACCAGAGGAAATTTTTACAATTTTCTCTTACACGATTGATTATATCTCGACCAAAATTCATATTGAGAGTCCACTCATCCAGGAGCAGGTTTCGATGTGCACAATATTTAAAAATCCTGAACAGACTGGGAGTTTATAGGAAGACCAGGAGAGAGTTTTCAATTTACTCTTATACTATTGATTATATGTAAAATCTGTATCTATATGTGAAACGCCCCTTCATTTTAAATAATTTTTGTCAAGTGTGTAATTTCGCTTACTTTTAAAATGACGGAGAAAATTACTATTTTTATGGGCTTCATCCTCTAGCCAGTGACGGACACCCGCGCAGACATACAGTTATTTGAAGGAACCATTACAGGAGAAAATCAGAGGATGCATAATATTTCGCTCGTCTTGGAAATTAACTCCACCTAATGTAACTGAACACCGAGGAAACGTGAGGTAAAACTTTTCTCTTTGGTGTCTGTCTGTCTGTCTGTCTGTCTATCTGTCTGTCTGTCTGTCTGTCTGTCTGTCTGTCTGTCTGTCTGTCTGTCTGTCTGTCTGTCTGTCTGTCTGTCTGTCTGTCTGTCTGTCTGTCTGTCTGTCTGTCTGTCTGTCTGTCTGTCTGTCTGTCTGTCTGTCTGTCTGTCTGTCTGTCTGTCTGTATTAACTATGTACTGCATGTTGTGGTTAAGTGTAATAGTGGGCCGTGAGTCCTAACTTCGCCACATACAAAGGCATTAAATAAATAAAAAGCGGAAAAATGGTCGACTTATTTCAACCAAACTACGTATTTGGAATCTACTCACTCAGGACTGTGTTATCAGGTGCATCACATGGAGATGGTATTTATAGGAAGATTATTTTGAAATATTCTTGTTAACATTAGATCTATCAAAAGACTGTATATAACAAACGTTTAAGAAATGTTATTTCCGTTCCTTTATGCCATGTACTTCTTTATCATACGACGGATAACGCAGATGATTACGAAAAATTGATGGTTAGTCCAAGTCCCATGGGATATGGCATGCATGTCACTTCAAGGTGGGTAATGGGAAAAGATAAAGAGGCATTTTACTCTTTACGATAGGACAGATATTAAGGGAGGTATCATCAATGTCAGAGCGTCACACCAGTGGTCAGAGATACAATATGAAACCTGAGAAACATGGAGAATTTCGCACAACTTCGGACCAGGAACTGTACCGTTTAAATAAATTCGGAAATCACCCTCATTCTCTTTCTCGGCTTTGTTCAGCTTCATCATAATTCACGTTCCTGTCACGCGTTTTCATAGGAAATTACCATTTTAACATGTCGCGTTAAACGTGTGAATAGAGCCATGTTACTTCGCATAAATTCCTGAAGAAAACATAATCCTCTGCAAATTCCCATGCGAAGAACGGGTACAAACGCTAGTTCCTAATGCAGACGAAAATTATAGAATTTAGGGTAGATAATGGGAATGGAATTTTGAAGGATCATTTAAATTCATATTCACTCAATACTGAATATGTTGGTCACCAGATTGAAAATGGATTATTTGAGATTTGTGGCAATTTAATTGTTGGGATAATAGTGGTTAATGTAAACAATGTAAACAATGCCAAATTATTCTCAGTCCTAACCGCTGAAACAGCTGATGTAGCGGGTGTTCGCTGCATTGCGGGGCAAGACGGGGATTTGATCTCTTAAAATAGATCCCAATCACAAATACAAATTCGGTTTTAGCAGAGGCTACTATCACTAAACTCTCTGGCTTCGGTATAAATTTAATTTATTCCCATACTTTCCACTTTTACTTTATTTTTTTACAATTGGCTTTACGTCGCACCGACACAGATAGGTCCAATGGCAACGATGGGATAGGAAAAGGCTAGGAGTAGGAAGAAAGCGGCCGTGGCTTTAATTAAGGCACAGCCCAGAATTTTTGGTATGAAAATGGGGAAACCACGGAAAACTATCTTCAGGGATGCCGACAGTGAGGTTCAAACCCACTAACTCCCGAATGCTCAAAGCCGCACGGCCAACTCACTCGGTTTTTCCAAATTATATATACTCTACGCATGGCAACTACACGTCCGGAAAGCAGCAGTTCGACTCTGCGGTGATTGAAAAGTTATTTCCATAACTAATATATATTGAAGAAAGACTGAATTCACTGGACATTTTTAAGCACAAAGGAAACTAAAAATAACACCAAACGGATGTTCTTATTAGATTCACTCTGTAAAGCATTTTGGTGAGTCAAAATCTTGTCATAAATTTCGTAATATTGTTTTTCAAACATGATGATGAAACATATCATATATGCTTCAATTTATTATTTACAACACTGTGGCATAATTTTATTCAGCGCTCAATATAGTCCCGGGATATGAAGGAAGGGACCCTTGATGGTCGTGCCATAGCCTGAGAGAACGCCGTAGCGCTCCGGTAGAAACGAATTCCTCTAATTGGACTTGAGCCGCAAGCCGTTATTTGTATCATGAAGACCCCATAGCCGCGTCCCCACGCTAAGAGCAAACTTTGATCGGGGTGAGATTTGAACGAGGGGATGCACCAAACATTTTTCACAGGTTGACAAACTTCTCCAGGGCTGGAGTCACCTGAATTCTAATTAATTAATCTGACACTAAGCTGAAATCTACTGATCCGACACTACACGTAGTTAAGATGATAATTATAGGGTAACAGGAACTGACAAAACCATTTAATTGTGCCATTCAGATATATATATATATATATATATATATGCGTATTAACGTGAGCAGCCGGTAGCATCTTTCGATCTCTCACAAAGGAATAGGGTTTGTTTGGCGCTACTTCCCCTTGGAGCCCGATACCTCGTGAAACTATAAAAACTAAGTAGATAAGGGAAGCGCTCTCCTATTGCATTTTGAACGGCCAGAGTTATGTATCGTGACCGCGAGCAGATGAGACAATAACTTTGTGAAGTTTATGTTAGACTTGAACTAAAATCGTTGCAATTTAGATCACAAGAGTTAGTGACGGTCTGTATATATTAAGAATATACAGCGCGTATACTTGAAGTGTGTAATTTGTTAATAAATAACCGCTTACAAGGACAGGTAGCAACCGGGCCCAGTTCCCTTAATTTAGTGCCGCGTAGGTCGCACTAATATCTAAGCGGCGGCTATAGTTAATTATTAGCCAATACTAAGGTTGCGCTCGTGCATTGGAGCACACTAAGCGGAGTAGTGGATGGTGCTAATTTAATTCAACAGTTCCAGATACAGCCCAACATCAAGAAGACAGCAACAATGAACTACCCAGGGATCGACAAGATGGCCTTCATGCTTGTTCTGTGTGTCGTAATCATGAGCTAAGCCCGCATGACAAAGTGGCATGTGATTCGCCGCTGATGGAGAGGTTGCTGCCAAGTTTTGTTGTTTTGTTCTTTAAGCATGTGAAGTGAGAGCTAGATTCACTAGGGAAGGCCATTTTGAATATGTAAACTCTTAAATGTAAACCAGATTGGCATTTGTATTGTTCATTTCAATAAATATAAGCACGTTTAGGGCTGTATGCATGCTAAGTACCCGAGTTGTGTATTGTAAATGTTAAGATGGGAAATAAGGGAAATAATAGGTTAGATGTAGGTGTGTTTTCTGCTATTTGTGTTTTATTCCAGTTCATGTTGAGTTAAGATAAGAGTTGTATGGGTAGATTCTTCATGGAAAATCTAGTGGACTGTACGAAGTATCGAACCGGAAGAGCGGATTAGACTAGAGCCAGTATAGGCTAGTATGTTATGTTGCATGATGCATGAATTTCATCTGTGAGAAGGCGCAAGGTGAGACTTTTCAACGTCGAGAGTAGAGTAGCGTCTTTAAGTGTGGTGGCAGGAAAATTCATGTATATGTACCGGTCGCCAAACCGAGGTTTATTTATATGTGAGGCTAAAGCGTTGCTTGTGGATATTCACTGGGACTGAGATGCTAATAGATAGTCTATGAAAGCCGCGATGTTATATTTGGAGCCGTGATGATGATGAGATAATGAACCGGTCTGTTAAATGTGAAATTATGTAAGGCTGTGAGCAGTGTTTGCTGGCAAGATTTTCTGTGCTTATTTGTAGCACTGAAAATGTTGTCAAGGCCGGATGTGCCATTCATTCTTGCCCCAATTAGTTAGCGAACCTCGAATCAGCTGTACGCTGGTCAGAAAGGAGTAGTGAAGTTTTACAAGTAGCCCCGTTACGTTTGAGAATCGCCTAGCGACAAAGACCTCGTTGGTTGTTTACTTCTGTCGCCCATCAGCTGATGTCCCTGCTGTGTTACATGCTATTACTATGCTTTATCTACATGAGATATGCGACATCCAGTGCTCTGATATGTTGATTTTTTGATCCGACAGCTCTATCAACTTTAGTGTGTATATTTTCTGTGCTTTATTTTCAAGGTTTTGTTTATTTTCATGTTGTGATTTTGTACTTTGTGTCCAGTGTGTTATTTCTTTGTTGAAATGTTGTCATTTGTTCGATAATGGGGATACGTAGCCCCATGGCCATTTTTGAGAAAAGAGGTTCTGACTTCATTTGTGATCATGGGTTTGGACCCGTAAAGTAGAATCTGTGACAATTTTGGAAGGATGATTCAGATACAATCCTGAAAAAGTATTTTATCTGTGTCCGAATTTTCGTAATACGTATGTGATTTGGGCCATTACTAGTGGATGGGGTGTTACTGTCACATATCATGAACGGCTTAGGAAATCGAGCCCTCGGACAAAGTACGAGGGACTTCACGAAGCGCACAAACACATTATGTAATTTTTTCCATACTTTTCAAACTCACTTAATATCTCGGGTTCGTTACCCACTTCGTTTGAACGATTGGTTTTATCATTGTAAAATTTCGGGTGATTCTCTTTGATTGACACAACCAGTGGTCGATTGTTTTATTTGATTTGTTTTTTATTTAGTATGGTTTCTTTTTATGCTTTTGTTGTTTCATCTCCGTACAGGCCATGAAGGCCTTTGGAGGGGTGCTATCCGTAACCTCGGCACTTGATGGGGTAGAGTGGTTAGCATTACGCCCGGTCGCCTTTACCCCCAGGAATTAACCTGGTACTCATTTTGGTGTAGGCTGAGTGAACCTCAGGGCCATGTGCACCTCCGGAAGTAGAAATCTCATTTCTTAAATTTTACGACTTCCTGACGGGGATTCGAACCCACGTCCTTCCGGGCGAACCAAGCACGCCTTTACCGCCTCGGCCAGGCAGCCCCTTCTTTTTATGGTTTTAGTATAATAAATCAATTTTACCCGATTTCTCGAGTTCCTATTCAATAGATTTATGCACGTAGTACCTGTCCATATACTGTACTTTAGTGTAACTTTTAAGTGATATTTTTTAAAAATTTTGTTATTGACGCTATTCGGACGCACCACGCGCTTCTACCCCTGAGCTAGGCCGAAATTAGGACAGGATACTGTACAATACATGTAAGTTAAGAGCGGTGTCTTTGCTGGTGAGACCTTGTGGTTACAGTATCCTGTAATGGGCTAGAACAAATTTGTGACTTTCATTGACATGCCTTTATCTCAGCCTTGACGTTGACAATATTCAAGGACTGAGGCAAGGACGATGCTAGTAATTCCATTCCTCATGCAGTCAGGCCCTGTTATCGATGGTCTGAAAATGTCATTCATACGGTCGGCTGTTGCGAGAATTTGATTGGGTTTGGCGGACTGATATGTAATTGTAACATCTGGCTCGGTGAGGAATGCAACGAAAAACTACTCACTCCTTATTTCCCAAGTATGCCTCTTCAGTGACGCCTAGGTCTTCTATGAAAGCCGGGCTGAGCGGCTAAACGCTTGAGGTGCTGGCCTTCTGAACCCACTTGGCAGGTTCAATACTGGCTCAGTCCGGTGGTATTCGAAGGTGCTAGCCTAAGCAAGCATCGAATGCGAACGTGCTGGGTTGAGTGTGCCGGTAGAGAGAAAGTGGAATGTGAGCGGTGAGTGTAAGAGGGAAGCGGAGAGTGACGAGGAAGGTGATTGGTGTGGAACAATATCGGGTAATTATTGGAAGATGGCAGAGGAGCAGGAAGAAGGAAACAGCCAAAGGAGAGGGAGGTAAAGCGGAAATGGGAATGAAGAGTGAGTGGATGTTGGTGGCAGCGGTGATTATGATACTGCTAGTCATAGGGGGTGTGAAAGTAAACCCCGGACCAATTTCCAGTGGCAACATGAGCTGGGAAGATGTGGAAGTCATAAGGAGGGTGGTAAAGGAGGTTGTGGAAGAAGTTTACCCGTTTGAGCAGATTAAAAATATGTTACAGGAAGAAGTGAAGGAGTTCGAAATTATGAGAGAAGTTGAAGAGAGAAATAGAAAACAGTAGTCAGGAACGTAGGAATAAATATTTATATATGGAGTGCTGGAAGAAAAAGGTGAGGACAATTTACAAAGTTGTGGACGTCATCCAGAACAAAATGAAAGTTAACTTCAACGAAGTAGATATAGATGATGCGGAAAGGACAAGTAAAGTGCATGGCAACAGGTCCGTAAACGTGAAGTTATCATCCACACTGATGACTGAAATAGTGATAAGAAACGCGGGGAACCTACAGAGTGAAAAAAATTCGGACTAAAGGAGACATGGGAAGAGAAGGGAATAAGAATCTAAAATTCCAAAAGAGACATTTAGTGAAGGCCAGACTTCAAGGATTAAGAGTGCACATTGGAGGCAGCAATTAGTGGTAACTAACGGCAGATGGATCAGATTTAAGTCTGTGACGAAATTACGGGCATTAGAGGAGGGCCTGATGCAGGAAGAAGTGATGGGGATGAGAGTGGAAGAATGACAGGTAATAGAAAGTAGCGCCGGAGAAGACGGGCATGGTGACAAGGAAAGAACAAAGGGAAGCAGTGATCTAGGGGAGCTTAGTATAGCGTCTAGATTGGAGGAGAGGCAGGCAAGAGGAGCATGGATGGACGGTGAGATCATAGAAGAGCTTGTAGAAGAAATCAGTGAAGTGCTGGTGAAGAGAAGAACACAAGAAATGGCAGGTGGAGAAACGCATAATGTAAATAATGGTTTGAGGGAAGAAGCAGAAGCAATAGGAGCCATGATTAAAGGGAGAAGCATGAGTTTAAAGGTCCTATGGGCTAAAAAAAGGTAAAAGTGATGAAGGCATAGCAACGAGAGATAAAAAGTCAAGTAGTATTAGTAAATAAACTAGGTAATATTGAAAGGTTATTCGGTTGTAAATAATTAGATTGGAGGATGTTAAAGAGTTAAATTTGGTAGGTGGTGAAGTATGTATGGTATAGGCCTAAGGGGAGGTGTAAGTGGAGTATAGCGAAGTATATCAGAATTATAAGTGAATGTAAGAGTGATGATGAATAAGAGGTTGATTTGGTGGTGTGTAAGAGTGATTAATTATTATAATGAAGGTTGGCTGAAAGGTGGTTGGAGTTTGGTTTTAGAGTGATTAGAGTTAATGTCAAGAAGCTAATTGTGCTAAGTGATGGAGTGTATTCGTTAATTATATAAGAGGAAGTAAGTTAATGGTGGAATTGTATTGTTATCTGCAAGAGGTTGACTTGGTGGTATGTAAGAGTGATTAATTATTGAGTTTGGTGATATAATGAAGGGTGGCTGTAAGGTGGTTGGGGTTTGGTCTTAGAGTGATTAGAGTTATGGTTCAGGATCTGAATTAGGAAGGCAGTGGAGTGTTTGTTAATTGTATTTGAGCGAAGGGTGAATAAGTAATCTAATTTGTAATTTAATATGAAGAGGTTGAATCGGTGGTGTGTAAGAGTGATTAATTATTATAATGAAGGTTGTCTGAAAGGTGTTTGGAGTTTGGGCTAAGAGGGATTAGAATGATTGTCAAGAAGAGAAATTTAGTAAGTGATGAAGTGTGTTTGTTAATTGTATTTCAGCTAAGAGTAAGTTATTTAACTTGTAATCTAATGTGGAGTTTGGATTGGAAATAATAATAATAATAATAATAATAATAATAATAGTAATAATAATAATAATAATAATAATAATGGATTTACGTCCCACTAACTACGGGAGGTAACTGGAAAGTAGAACAGTGCACAAGGAAGAATCAGTAAAAGCATGGAGGACACAGACTCAGCAGATGACACAACGTTATGGCTGGTCAGCAAGTTTTCGCGAGTGAATATGTAGGAGTGGAATGTATAATGACTTGTTGTGTCAGCCAGGAGAGGAAAATTAGGGCATCGCCCTTCATATGGGTGGCCATGCGCCATGTTGCTGTAGTGCCGAATAATTTAATTTATTTTAAATTTTCTTGTTTCTTATGTCGTTACCTTTTTATGTTCATACAGTTGCCGTGCGTATGATTCTGTTTTGTTTTGCCGATAATTATATTATGTTTTATTGTGACGTATTACCATGGCGATCAGATTGGATATGGGGCTGGCCAGGGGCCATTATTCCGTGGTGAAGATTATTCATACCAATTTTCTCTATTTTGGTTTGTTTGATTGCTTATTTTAGCTAATTTATTTTAATTTAATCTAATTCTTTGGTAGTGTAACGTATTGTGTTTCCTTGTTGTAAGTGTATTTGTTCAGTAAGTGGAGCTGAAGAGCTTGTATAGATATGGAAATTACACAGGGTCTAATGAGGGAGGAAACTCTGTATAGACTCATTAAATAAGTAAATATATTAAATAAATAAAATTCGTCACCCTCGTATCGGCAGATTTACTGACACGTAAAATAACTCCTGTGGGACTAAATTCCGGCACCCCGGCGTCTCCCAAAACCGTACAAGTAGTTACTGGGACGTAAAGCCAATAACATTATTATTATTATTATTATTATTATTATTATTTATATGACAGCTGATGGGAGAGCTGTTGAGGATCAAACTATACTTCGGGCTGAATACTCAACGTACATACATACATACATACATACATACACACATACATACATACATACATACATACATACATACTGAACCCGACAGGGGCATGATCCAAGGACCTTAGGTTGATATCGATCTCCGTAATTACGCACGCAATGCTATTAAAGGGAAAGAACGCAGAAAATGATTAATATTCATATCATTAATAGAGGTCATACCGAAACTAATTAATATTCATACCATTGAGATGGATAAATGGTGTATTTTAAAATTATTCTACGAGATTTCTTTGTCTGCGACTTATTGCGCAGTATTATCCTTTGTGTAGCGGGGGCCCTGGAGATGAAGCCAAGCCAACTTAGACCCGGGAGGGGTTACGAATGGGGATTCCCTGTGACATCACTCGAGAGAAGACATCCCTCCTCAAGACTCACAGAATGAGGGGAAACTAACTTTTTCGAAACGGAATATAGAAGCCATCTTGGAATCGGACTGGCACACTTAATTACCTACGAGGTAGAAAATTAATAAAACTCGAATTAGGGGCTCATCTCCCGATTTAAAAGGGATAAATGTTACTGGGACATTTATTTAGAGTGTTTAATGTCCTCTTCCGTGATAACTTTCAGCAGAAGAAAGAATACTGTGTTGTTTCTGCGTGGAAAAGTACTGTGGCCATCTGGTTAGTCTCATGACACGTCCTCGACGGAGGGACTTCACCCCGTGTGGTAGGGGAAGCAGAACATATTTTAATTAATTTAAAGAGATTCACCGAAGGATAATTGAGTGGTTATGTCTCAATCGCACCAACTAGATACTGGTCACCGGTCACCCGCACTATTTTACCTCGAGTACGCCGGGAATAGGCGCTACGCAAATTAGTGGAAGGGGTATCGCTCCCTAGTAAAAACTACTGCAGGAAGGGACAAGAGTCAGTCTGGACTGGTGGCTTACAGACGGCGAAGCTATGTGCATTCGAGCTTCCAGCGATCTTTTGTTTGAGTGAATTTAAATTTAATTTACAAGTGAAATCGCGTACTGTGCGTAAATATTGCAGAGATTGGATAGTCGCGATGCTAGTGTCTAAACTTTAAAGATCAGGGACGTGTCGCGAACATTAAATATAATTTGTAATAATATTATTATTATTACTACGGCGCTACTGTGTCGAGTAGTAACAAAGGTACGCGGAATCCGATACTGAACCGCGGATTGCGGAGTGAGGTCCGATATCGTGGCTGGACGTTCACACTGAACGTAACTAAACAAATCTTGGAATAAATAGTGACGTATTGTGTGCCTCAGGAATACTGCCAGCGGTTTCGTCAACCTAGAACAATGGACTCCCGGCTGGAAAAAAGAATGGTGCCTCCAGTAACTGCTTTGGTGCCTATGGGTCAGCACTAAACCAGCAATGGACTTCCTGAGCTGACAACGGGTCATCGAGTGATGGAGATGAGTATCAATCATATTTAATATGACGTAATCAGATTGGGCGGGGAACAGTTATCATTACCTGACGCTATAATGTTAGAGATTGTAACTCTAGATGTAGATGTGCTACCATGATACACGTAGCTTCTATTTACTTTATTTAATTAGTAACACGTCTGAGCAATCAATTGTAAATAAAGGAGTAATACGATAAGTTTGCATGCAGTAGTAGATTGACTTAATCATTTTATTTGGGGAAACTTGTAATTATTGATGCGTCAGGAAACCAATTTTTAGTAATTCAGAGTAATTCAAGTTAGGCTGTAGTTAGTCCAGCGTTGATAATGCATGGCTGGTAAATAGTGTAATTTTATTCCGTGAGCACCCAGAACTACGAGATATGACTTCGGAACTGACACCATAGGCCTCCACTGACATATATTTAGATAGGAAGTGTACGATTTTAATTGGCAGGCTTATCACAATTTAAGTGCAAATTGAGGAATATTTAATTCATAATTGTATTACCGTGTGACGATTTTATCAGAAATCACAATTTAGATATGGATTAATTACACCGTTATTACGAGGAAGTCAATTATGATCACGCAGTATGGTCTAATTTCCAGGTAAGTCGTGTAGGGAGATAGCGTAATGATGAACCCAATAATAATAATAATAATAATAATAATAATAATAATAATAATAATAATAATAATAATAATAATAATAATAATAATAATAATAATAAATTGTAGTTATGGTAATCATGCAAGTATTGGTATCATAGAAACCGGTGTCGCGTCGCGGAATCATGATATTGTAAACGAATGTGTGTGTTGAATTGAAGTGAAGTATTGAGAGCCGATGTAATTTTGTTTAATGAACAATGAAGCTCAGTTTATTAGTGAACGATCCCCGAGATGGGGTGTTTTGTTAAGAAAGGGCGTTATGCCTGTGAAGGCCGAGGCCATTGACCACCCGCCGTGCAGGGGCTGGGGCAGTTGACCTAGTGAGGAGAAGTGTTGGGTTTTTTTTTTGTATGCTCGTCCGCTCGTATAAGGGGGAGCCTTGAGTTAAAGAGAACGAGGGCCGGAAGAATCGCCTAATAATGGAATATTCAACACGCCAGAATGATGTAGTCGCTAATAAATGACACGGCGATTGTTACCAGTACTTGTTAGTTTACTGTCATTACACACTTGAGTATAATGTAGCTTAGGGTTTTCAGAGTTCCACCTCCATCCCAAGGGGTGTCAGTTCAGTTCCCGACAGCGGCATTGGTACCCCAATGCTCAACCGAAGGCTGGATGTCTCACGTGTTTACTGTATATAATTTGTGTTCTCTGAGTGTTTATGTATCTTGTTGTGATTATAATTGAGTTGCCGATGGTGCTGACCATCGGGGTGGTGAATTTTTTTACAAGTGAGGGTCGGTTCAAACCCGGGCGTTTGTTCCACATTTTATGAGTTCCTTCTTGGTACTTCGTTGGGGAATGGTTGTGTGTTTAGTATAGGGATTGCTCAGATTCGTTGCATGCATGTTAATCCTATTGGTCAATGATATCACATAGCCTCAGTGTCTATGATAAGTGTTTTTCCGTTCGAATCTCGTCATAATGGATCGCTCTGCGATAGATAATACTCGGATCCATCACATAGACTAAAAGTCGATAACAAACAACAACAATTGATAATACTCCATGTAATTCATTTGTATATAAATGCGTCATTACCATCATCATCATTAAGGCCTAATAAATCACTTGTATTAATCTAAACTTTAACCCAAATGTGTTCTCATTGTAATTAGGTATGATCCGTCTCCTACCCTGTATGCCTTTAAGCTAAGTCTAGTTAAGCGCCTATTTGTTTTATTCCAACCCGTTAACGCCCTGTAGATATCATGCCGGAGCCAATATGGGTAGGGACGGGTACAATACATACATACATACATACATACATACATACATACATACGTACATACAAGTTTGGAACGAGACTCACGCCTTTTCAATTCCTAGCTACGCCACTGATCTCTGGTAAATAAATTCCATTAACACCCTCTCTCAGCAACCAGTTGATGGGTAGTCTTTGTGAGATGACACAAGAATGGAGAATTGATTTATCAGAGAACACGCCCATGAAAGCATGTCATGTTTCTCTTTCCATGCATGTAAATACGAGTACGTATCAATCATAACTTGTTCAATATTATTACAGGTTAATTAAAGGAACAAAATTGACTGTGAGTAAGCGTACAAAGCGCGATCCAGCCATATCGTGTGAGATGAGCCACTTCATTAGTGAGAGAGCCCTATTGAGGTGACTTATTAATATCCTTGGCCGAGCGCACACCGTTCTCTCAACCCGGCACATCAACTGGAAGCAGATTTCCGATAGAGAGCCAAGTGGGTTAATATTATTTTCCATTGTGAGGTGGAACGTATGAATCATTTCCTTTATGATCCCCTACGTTTGATCTGTAACACTTATGCTTTCACTACCCACGGTTCTAATTTGTGTTTGAATAGTTTTCTGTTTAATTTGACTATCTTTTCTAACTTAACACAGTCTATTGTTATTGATCTATAAAGATTTTTCAGGCTTACAAAGCAATATTATTGTCTATAAAATGATGCATTGGGGATACCCTAAGTCTACTACTAAAATTTATGAATTACGTAATTTATCTTATACCACCTCCGCTTTTTTACCACCATCCTTCAGTGCGTGTGGTTTTCTTGCTATGATTACAATTAATCAACGGAATTATCCATTACCTGGAAGCGTGGTAACAAAGTGAGCTTTGGCGTAAAGGAGAGGTCCCAGGTAGAAAACACGTGTATCTTTAGCCTACGAAATACTGAGGTCCTAAGTAATTTTGTGTCAAGCGCAGATCAAGATCTACGGCACTATAATTCACTCTACTGTATTTTTTGACTCTGAAATATAGACAGCTAAGAAGACCGATCAGACAAGCTCGATATTTTCGAAAGATAGCTGATGCGACGAATCCTAGGTCCTACCAAATATGGAAGAGAAGAGAGCTAGAGGTCAAACAATGAGATATGCAGGGTGCCCCCGAAACGCCGTCCGCTTCTTGACGTTATATCTAGTAGTTTTGCATGGCACGCTGGTAACATTACTTTATGTTACAGGGGTTCTGGAATGGTAAACATTATATTTAATTACGAGTTATGAGACTGTGTGCCATCAAAATAAGTTTTAATGGTCCTGAATATGGGTAATGAGAATACCGTAAGTTATTTTTTTCACATTTCTATTATTTTGGTATATACTACAGACAGTGTAAGTGCCTTTTTAGTATAGTAGCGTGCAAATTAAACGAACAAGACACAGAAAAGTGTTCCCATAACCAAAATCGAGAAAACTACTTAAAATCAGTTCTGCAATTATAACAATCATATCTTAATAATCTGACCTCTTTCATTCTTCAAAACACCGGGCGAGTTGACCGTGCGGTTAGGGGCGCGCAGCTGTGAGTTTGCATCCGGGAGATAGTGGGTTCGAATCCCACTATCGGCAGCCCTGAAGATGGTTTTCTGTGATTTCCCATTTTCACACCAGGCAAATGCTGGGGCTGTACCTTAATTAAGGCCACGGCCGCTTCCTTCCCATTCCTAGGCCTTTCCTGTCACATCGTTGCCATAAGACCTACCTGTGTCGGTGCGACGTAAAGCAAATAGCAAAAAAATTATTCAAAACAGCATCAACAAATTTTAACGTGAACATTTCGCCTACTCTGACTTAAATCTCGGTTCAGGTCAAGAGCTGAGAGCCTGGGGTTTATTTTATTGTTCCTATTTAGTAAATCGTCTTCTTGGTGCAGTCTTGCGTTTTCGTTCACAGTTTTCTTCCTTCAGCGATAAAAAGGACCCGATTTCTTGGTGTCACTTCAACAATGAATTTACCTTAGCCAGTTGTGAAGCAATTTGTTTTTGTGTCATAGAGATATGCTTAGCTAATGCCCCATTTTTTAACGTTTCCACGGGGGTAGCACATTTTATCAACATGCAGTACAACAAGACATAATACTGAAAACATACAGTACGACCTTGCCCAAAGACATTCAACTAATTACTGCTTTAAAAATAACATCATATATAGCCCAATAATGTTAACAATAGTGCCACATACATGTGTAATGCAATTAGCTTGAAAGCGGGAATAGTATTTTGAGCGAAAGCACGATTCTGCCAATATTAGCTATAACAGTCTTAGAAAATATTGTTTGGATTCATTTGCACGCTTCTGTGTAGAGGCATTACATGGGTTTAATAATGTCACGTCCCTGACGTTTATTTTTATTCTAATTTCAAAATATAAAATTAGGTACTAGGAGAGGCTTCTTTTTACTAATGACATCATGGATATTTTTTCACATCCAGATCTTTTATCTGGGATATTGAAAAACCTCACCCCTGTTATCTGTGTTTTCCCTCCTTTTAGTTTCCCCTGTATGGCAAACTAGAGGAAGAGGTGACTATCCGTTGCCGGTGCACTAGTGTAGTCCTCTGCCGGTGTCTGAGTGTAAGAATGTGTACTTTCCAACAGCCAACCATTCCAGAGTGTGCGCTATAGGACCTGATTTGGTGCAGTATTTGCAGTTTAGGTGAAAAGTTACTTCTACTCCAGACAGTGCTGACACACAACACATTCTAATTGCAACCTTTCATCAGTATTAAATTTGGATGACAAAATTTTTCAGTATCAGTGTTATAACTGAGCAGTAGTAGCGATTGGGAATTAAAAGTGTGGGAGCAAAAAAATGTACAGACAACAAATAGTACCCGAATTTGTGGGATTTCGTGCAAGACTTAAGCCAGGCTGAGTGTCTCAGACGTTGAGGCACTGGCCTTCGGAACCCAACTTGGCAGGTTTGATCCTGGTTCAGTCCGGTGGTATTTGAAGATGCTCAAATACGTCAGGCTATTGTCGATAGATTGACTTGCACGTAAAGGAACTCCTGCGGGGCTAAATTCCAGCACCTCGGCATCTCCGAAAACCGTAAACAGTAGTTAGTGGGACGTAAAGGCAATAACATTACTTTAATTCAAAACTGAAGAAATAACTACTAAACGGTGAGTTTTTAATGCTCTCTGAACGAATTTCAACAGAGAGGAAGAGGTTGACAGTTTACCCATTTAAGTGCGGTAACAATAGATTTTTTGAGATTTTGATTCAATACTATACAATAAAACGTTCGCGAAAGGAACAATATTACACACTACGAAACTAACAGACACTACAGAGACTGCCAGACTGACGATTGCGCGAGGTAAGTGGGTGAATTAGACCTCAATGCCCATGACCTTAGCAAAAAAAAGTATACCCCTGCTGCCCTTCCTCACAGCACATGCAAAGTCTCCACTACTTGCTGTGGCGCTATACAAATCGGTTAGCCGAGTCGAACGATATTTTGTGCGTATTTCCGCCAATAATTTTGTTGATAATTAAATTAAATAAAAGAAAGCATTTGCTGATAAGACAACAGGGCTTGTATAAATTGTTCTGTTTAATAATTCCTATAATTACTAGTTTCAGTCGGCTAAAATGGAATAAAAATGTAAGATTTTCTCCAGAAAGTGGGGGCGGCTGCCCCCCACGCCCCCCCCCCCCCCCCAATCACCGCTCCTGTTACTGAGGAGAGCTTGCGGCGCAGGGTGGCGTGTTAGTCATTGGTTGAAATGGACCCGCTCTCATCGTGCTTTCTTATGTGTGAGTGAGTGAGTGAGTGGGTGGGTGTGTGTGTGTGGGCACTCATTCAGAAAGTAACAACACCCAATGTTGCTTTACTCTGAGTTGATAGTACCTTCTCACTGCATCAATATGTCTTGATTTGGGGGTGATGTCATCGTCCCCTGGTGTTGATGCGGGTAGGAATTCTCTCACATTTCACGTGTAGTGAAGCGGTCACCCTTTCACCAAGATGATTGCCAATATTGCTTTAATTCTTATAAGTCCGATGCTTTGCAATTGGGGGCGCTCTCGTCTCCCGCTATTGTCGATGTGGGTAGGAGTTCTCGCACAGCCCCGTGAATCGAAGCGGTCACCCTTTCACGAAGACAGTAGCCAATGTGCTTAACTGTTATAAGAAGGATGAGCTACGATAATCTCGTACGAATATATTTTGGATATGGAAGTGACATTATCATGCAATGTCCCTGTAATTGCGTGATTAGTTACTTACGCAACTGGCGCGGAAAGTTATAGTGTATGTTACGAGCGAGATTATGAAACGTATAACGTAAACTTATCACTTTATTGCTTGTTGGATACATTATTTTATTTCATGTACTATGGTGAATTCACTTAAATTAAATGTGTCACAATTAGGGCCCGGTTGTTTATGCAATAATAGGTTAGAATGCAAGCTTACTGAAGCGAGTAATAAGTAGAGTCTACCCGCACGACGATAATGCTATTATTATTATTAGCGTATGGTAACGTACACAAAACAATACAAAGATTAAATATAAATGAACAGTAAGCACAAACCATTATATACATAATTATAAGATATACACATAACATTGAAAACAATCATGCAAGCAAAAGGGTTCAAAGATTTAGATCCAAATTCTCTAGCCATTGTATGGCCTCAGCAGAAGCCACCACAAAGTCCTGGCTAGATCCAGCGAATGCCCTTCCAATGCATTCGGTGACGATATGGTCGATAGTCTGTTTAACTGCCCCACAGTCACAGGCTGGGGAAGATCTCATACCCCATTTAAACATCATTGAACCACATCTCCCGTGGTTAGTACGGACTCTGTTGAGGGCTACCCATGTCTTGCGGGGTAAATCAAAGCCAGCTGGAAGATTCTTATAATTGAACAATGCCCGCCATTGAGTCGGAGTTACGCTGTTCCACTCTTGTTGCCAATCTGCTTTTGGATTGAAATCCCTTCTAACAAGTTCCTGTGCTGTTTGAATAGGAGGAGATCTTGATTTGAGGCGGCTGAATCTGACGTTAGCATCTTCATGGATGGGGAGATCAGGATTGGTTAATATCTTGCTGTATTCTCTAAACAAGTTGTTCAGTCTTCTAATTCTAGGAGGTTCTATGTGGCTGAGCACTGGCAACCAGAAAAGAGGAGTAGATTTTACTGTGCCACTTATGACACGCATTGTTTCATTCAGTCCACCTTTTTAGCATGAGAGCTGTTGATCCATACGGAAGAACAGTACTCAGCTGTGGAAAGCACCAGCGCCATAGCTGAAGTACGCAAAGTAGATGCAGAGGCTCCCCATGTGGAGCCAGCAAGTTTGTGAATGATGTTGTTGCGTGACCTTAATTTGGCTGCTAGGTTGGTTAGATGTTTCCTGTATGATAGCGTTCGGTCGAGAGAAACTCCAAGATATTTGGGGTTGCATTGTGAGGGAGAAGACTTCCATTAAGTGACACTTTCAAGGTGATATTCGCTTGCCGGTTATTTAAATGGAAGAAGCAGGTTTCCGTTTTACTAGGGCTTGGTTTCAAGCACCACGTTTTGAAGTATGTGCACAAAACATCCAGATCTGCATTTAAAGTTCTCTCTATCACATTAGCATCCACATGCTGACTAATTATTGCCAGATCCTCAGCATAAGCAAACTGACGAGAGCTCGTGACAGGTATGTCTGCAATATACAAGTTAAACAGTAATGGAGAGAGAACAGATCCTTGAGGTAAACCATTGTTAAGTACCTTTATTTTGCTGTGATTTGTATGCATGACTACCTGGATAATTCTGTTTGAGAGCATATTGTTAATCAGACGCGACATTTGACTACACTTTGTCAGTTTAAAGAACTTATACACAATACCTTCTCTCCACACTGTATCATATGCAGCTGTTAGATCAATAAACACTGCACCACTCTTTAATTGCTTTTCAAAACCTGTCTCAATATGTGTTGTCAGTGCAAGCACCTGATCTTCACAACTACGTTGAGGTCTAAAACCAGCCTGTTCGATTGGAATGATTTTAAAAATTAGAGGACTTATTCTATTGTAGATAAGCCTTTCCAAGAGCTTAAAGCAGACACTCATTAAGGCAATTGGTCTATAGCTTTCGACAGAATCCGTAGGTTTACCAGGTTTTAAGATAGCTAGTATCTTAGTTCGTTTAAACTCTGAAGGGAGTTGACTTGTTCGGAGTATGTTTGAAAAAAACTGCACTAGCCAGTTCCTTACAATTTTTCCACAGTGCTTCAAACATTCTGTGTGTATACCATCAAAACCCGGGGATTTTCCATTTTTCAATTCATTTAAGGCAAGCAAAAGCTCTTGCTCAGTAAAAGGAGCAGAAATGTTGGAAGAAGTAGTGTACTCCTTTTTCAAACGGAACAGTTCGTTTTTTATAAACCTTTTGTGTAATTTGTCTGGCTTGGATTTGGACAAACTGGCAATGCGACTAGCAATATGATTAGGTGAAACCTCTGGTTTCAGCTGGGGACTGTAAGGTATTCTTCCCAGCTTCTTTAGAAGACTCCAAGCTTTTCTACTTGAGTGTCTGAAGTCCAGTGTATCTATGGTTTCCTTCCATCTGCTTCGTCTAGCTTCATCTAGTTTATGAAGGAGCTCGTCAGCTACATCTTTTTCACCACTCTCCTGGAAATCCTCATAAAGTACTTCACAAGCCTCATCCCACCCTGGAATAAAGTCCTTTCTCAATCCGCGGGGAATATGTCTTTTAGCGCATGTTAGAGTAGCTGTCACAAACCTAGAGTAGTTACTAACCTCAGGAGGAATCCATCGTATGGTACTGTCAAGATCAGCTGAATAGCTCTCCCAACTAGCTTTACTAAAGTTCCAACGAGGGAGTGGAGAAGATCTTATAATAGGAATCTGCATTCCAGTTTCCAGAAGGACAGGTCGATGTTGACTATGTGGAAAGTTCATAAGAACTTTACGAAACACAGGTAAGCTGGATCCCTGACAATCACATGAAGCAAAGCACAAGTCAGGATTGGTCTCTGAGTCCCATCTTCCTGACTTGAATGCACGTTTGTCTTTTGGATTGAAAATCAGTTGCATGTTACAAAGCTCTGCCCACTCTATAAGTTTTTCTCCACACTGGTCACTATATCTATAACCCCACAGAGTATGATGACTATTGAAATCACCCACATAGATGGATGGGTGAGAGATTGTTTGAAGAACACTGTCAGGCCACTGAATTCCTGGAGGTTTATAAATATTTATGATTGATACATCATTGACTTTTGTAGTGATGTTGAAAATGCCTGCATCAGAATTAGCTGAGACTAAATAAGAGCAGGCGATGGAATTTCGAACAAAGGTTGCAGTTCCATAAGACTGATGATAAGTAGCTCCCAGTAACTTGTATCCAGGAATGTTTCCTCTTGAACGAAGCTGAGATGGATCAGAGGCATGAGTTTCCTGAATGCATATTACATCAACATTATTTTCCAATGCCAGTTTGGAAAGGTAGTCACTTTTAGATCTACTGATTCCTTCGATGTTGATTTGAAGGACTCTCAGAACAGTTCCCAAGGGATTTGCAGATTGGCTCTGAAAAGAGCTAGTATCATTCGTTTTGTGTACCATTAGCCAGGAGATCACAAGTGATAGTCTGGCAACCAAAAGCTGACGTTCAGTTCAGTACTGGCAACACAGTTACCTGTACCTATCCAGGGGCACCACGGGGAGGAATCAGCATCACCCCCGACGATAATGCTATGAGGTTTGCATAAACATTAGGGGTTCGGCCCATTAGAACCCCTAGAATTTATGTTACTCCCACTACATTACGTTAGAGCGGGCTAGTCGACATTTCCTACTAAATAATTTCGTTACTAAATAATTTTGTTAGTAGGAAATGTCGACTAGCCCGTTCTAACGTAATCTAGTGGGAGTAACCTAAATTCTAGGGGGTTCTAATGGGCCGAACCCTTAATATTTATGTAACCCTCACAGCACTACCGTCGTGCGGCTAGACTCTACTTGTTACTCGCTTCAGTAAGTTTGCATTCTAACCTGTTACTGCATAAACATTCGGGCTCTAGTCATAATAAATCATTTTGGTACGTCGCCACGCAAATTATCCATGTTTGACTCGTGCAGTGACATTTATCTTCCTTTTCTTGTTTGACTGTGTGTGTTGCTATGAAAGATATGATAGGTGTGTACATGGATTTATGTGGTAGTAAGACATCAAAGCAAAGTCATCTCCGTACAGGCCATGAAGGCCCTTGGAGGGGTGGAAGGTAAAGGCTTCCACTATCCGTAACCTCGGCACGTGATGGGGTAGAGTGGTTAGCTCTACGGCCAGCCACATTCGCACCCAGGAATTAACCTGGTAATCATTTTTGGTGTAGGCTGAGTCAACCTCAAGGCCATTTGCACCTCCGGAAGTGGAAATCTCGTTTCTTAAATTTTACGACTTCCTGTCGGGGATTCGAACCCACGCCTTCCGGGCGAACCGAGCACGCCTCTACCACCTCGCCCAAGCAGCCCCTAGTAGAACATCAATATTAATGTTATTTGAAGCAGTGAACAGAGCACTAAGAATCGTAAACATGGTCCGCCGGCTCTAGATTAATGAAGATAATACGAGCTTTATGATACATTGGATATATGCGGCATGTATCTGCCGGAAGTGAATTAACCTATGCATTGGTCAACATGGTGAAGGCGGCAGATTTCTTAAGCTGGGAATGCAGATGTAGATGGGTATGATGCTGCAGTCAGGCGGAGGAACAGTTCGCTGATTAATGATCTCTCTGACTGTCCGTGTTTACATTACTGTGAAGTGGAGTTCAACCAATCAGAGACGATTTCTAATAAAACATTGCGGTAAGTAATTATAATACCTACGTAATAGTTACTTAAGCAACAGCCACGGAAAGTGATCTTTTACATTGCGATTAACGAGTAAACTTATCACTTTAGTGGCTGTTTTGTACTATATTTTAGATCATACTATAGTAAATTTTAGTTATTTTAAATGATTTAATTATGAAAGATTTTGATATGTTGTCACGCCATGTTTGAATCATGCAGTGACGGGTTTTTCTTTTGCTTCTCCACGAACCCACTACGCTGGCGTAGCGGGGGGGGGGGGGAGAGGTGATACTCCCGAATGGTGCGTCCCAGGTGGCGGATAGGGGAGTCCTAACCGGCTTGCCGGCGGACTTGAGGGAAATAAAATACCTCTCACGGACCAAACACACAACCCCATGTGGGTGGGGCACCCAGACGAATAATTCATCCACGGTACCCTCTGACTGTCGTAAGATGCGACTAAAAGGGGCGACCAAGAAATGATCAAATTAGAACCATGAAACTACTTGTGATTAGTACCACACGCGGGGAACACCATGGATCGCTATGTTGGGTACCGTATAGGTTTGTGATTAGTAGCAAACGAGAGCGCGATGGCTTTTACAGTACCTGTGCTTAGTAGCACTATATGGGCGACACCATGGGATGAGGGAACCCATGATTCTGGCTTGCCTATGATTAGTACCCACTATATGAGGAACACCACGGGATAGTACGAGTCCCTGTGGTCAGCACCCTTATGTGATGAACACCATAGGTTTGCGTTGCCTGTAAATGGCGCCGCAATGTGCGAAACAGCGTAGGTCTGTAATACATGTGCGAATGTCATTACCTGTGAGTAGTACCATAATGTATGGAATGCCGCGAGTCTACGCTACTCTTGATTAGTACCGCAACATGACAAATACCATTGTTCTACTTTCCTAGCGATAAGTATCATTGTGAGGGGCCGCTGACTTGGATTTTGGACCCCTTTCGAGTACAAGTAGCATCGATTCAGTATTGTTCTATAGAAGCAGTCCCTTGATTAGTAATACTATTGTTCTACGCCAGCTTCTGTGCATGTAAAGCACTGAGGGTCGGTTCCACTGATCGTTTTAAATCCATATCAATTCATTCATTCTTCGTCCTCACGTTTTGTATTGTGGTCAGTTTTTTGGCTTTTAATTTGTCATTTCACTTCGTACCATTAGGGGCCGATGACCTAGATGTTAGGCCGCTTTAAACATCATCATCATCATCATCATCATCATCATCATCTTTTGCTTGTGATTATGTTGCTAAGAAACACATAAGAGGTGTATACATGGAGTTGTGTGGTAATCAACAAGCAAAATTAATGTTATTTGGAGCAAAGAACAGTCCACTAAGCTACCAGAGACGTAAACATGGTCCTCTGGACCTGGATTAATAAAGGTAATACGAAATTTATGATACACTGTAATATATGCTATATCTGTCTGTTAGAAATTGATTACTCTATACATTAGTCAACATCTGATGGCGGCAGATTACTTGACCTCGGAATACAGACGCCACTTTTGCTGTAAATGAATATGGAAGTAGAGTGCTGCATTCACGCGGAGAAAAATGAAAACAAGGTTAAGTGTTCTCTGTTCATAATCTCTTTGACTATCCGCATTCACGTTACTGTGAAGTGGAGTTCGACCAATCAGAGATGATTTCCAATTAAAACAGAGTGGACAGTATTACAATACGATAAAATGTCATTTTCCATACACTTTTGAGTACGGAAAGAAGGCCTTTACGTCATAGCATGAAGTAATTAAAAGTGGGTTTTGCAGTAAACTGAAACTGTATTAAAGTCTTGGAAAAGAACAAGGAGACGCTCTCACCGTGCTCTCTTGTGTGTTCGTGCAGCAGAAACTTTCCTTCAGCCTCACCAACCACTTGTACCACCGCTGCCAATTCTTCGTACGTATACATTTAGCATCGATTGCTATATCGATTTGACCGACGTATATTATTGTTAATTACGATAGTAGCCTACCATATCTTCGTAACGTTGCTGTTGTAAGACGCCTTCGTACAAGAGGACCATCGCTTTTATACCCAACGGGAATATTCTGGATACGTATTCTTCTGGACTAATAACACGATGTTTCTAGAAACGCCTAGAAAAAGGTCATAATTACGCATGTGTATGTACTACAGATTTAAAAATCTGTAGGCGAGAGTGGGATTCGAATGCCGGGCCTTTCAGTTAGAAACCCGCCACCCTAACTACTCATCACAAAGTATAGCTGCAGATATACAGGTCAAAGTCAGTACCTAAAAGACAATCATGAGGAAATCATTATTATTATTATTATTATTATTATTATTATTATTATTATTATTATTATTGACCGAGCTCCATAGCTGCAGGCGCTTAAGTGCGACCAGTATCCAGTATTCGGGAGAGAGTGGGTTCGAACCCCACTGTCTGCAGCCCTGAAGATGGTTTTCCGTGTTTTCCCATTTTCACACGAGGCAAATACTATGGCTGTGCTTTAATTAATACCACGGCCGCTTTCTTCCCCCTCCTATCCCTTTCCCATCCCATCGTCACCATAAGACCTGTCTGTGTCAGTGCGACGTAAAGGAACTTGTAAAAATAAATTATTATTATTATTATTATTATTATTATTATTATTAATAATATTATTTCTGGCCCCGTGATGTAGGGGTATCGCGCGTGCCTCTTACCCGGCGGCTCCGGGTTCGATTTGCGGCCAGGTCAGAGATGTTTACTTGGATCTGAGTGCTGGTTCGAGGTCCACTCAGCCTACGGGATTAAAATTGAGGAGCTATCTGACGGTGAGATAGCGACCCTGGTCTAGGCAGCCAAGAATAAGGTCGAGAGAATTCGTCGTGCTAACCACACAACACCTCGTAATCTGCAGGCCTTCGGACTGAGCAGCGGTCGCTTGGTTGGTCAAGGCCCTTCAGGGCTGTGGTGCCATGCGGTTATTATTATTACGGAATATTTAATAAGTATCCATGTTATTAGCATTATAAAACTATGCTAATTAACAATAATACATATTCATCGGTCAGATCGATGTAGCAATCAAAGCTAAATGTTAGTTCACCAAATACACTGGCGTAGTACACGGCGACAGTGTTGGGAATACCAGAAAGCCAGTTTTAAACAGAAATGAAACGGAAGCCAGTAGTCCTAATTAATGTAGTAATAATAGTCGCATAGCCTCAGCTGCCGTGTGCAAGTATTTTAATTTGACGCCATCTTGCTGCTTGCTCGTCGTTTTGACGTTTCATTTTACTGTAGGCCTACTAGATGGCAGAGTAAACTGAACCTCTCTTGGGCGTCTATCGCTGAGTTTTTGTGAATTTCGTCCGGTGAACAACAATTTCGTCACCAGAGATCGTTTTCATGCCAACATCGTACGACATGGAGTGTTGAATGGACTTTTATCCGCCCTTCAAAAATCCGACTACCTCTGCCGGGTTTGAATCCACTATCTTGGTATCCGAAGGCAGATACTTACCAATGATCCACAGAGTGAGTTTACTTAATATTACAGTAAAGCAGTATCCTAAATGTCTTATACTTGCGGCTTTGCCCATCCCTTTTGCTGCCATTTGGGTCACCCATTCGAACAAAGTGTACAGATATTCAGGGGCATCCTGGATAGTGTAAAGGGTGGATAATATGGATCCAGTGGACTGTTCATGTGAAGAAGATGTCAGAAATGCGATGGAAGGAATATCACGAAAAATCAACCCCTTCGTAGACCAAGGCTGTGATGACACGATGAGCTGGATAAATAACTTAATCGGTTAAGCGTTGCTGGAAATTGTAAGAGAGAAGCACTTGATGAGCAGGGCAACGAATTATATCGCTTTGTAAAAATAAATCAATGTCCGATGACCTAGCTGTTAGGCCCCTTTAAACAACAGACAAACGACAAAAAATCATTAAATATAAAAACAACTGGGAAAAGAAGTAAAAAATAATCACGACTGGTAAGTACCATTATCTTATATGTATCGCCAATGTGGATGAATGAATGTGGCTTATCGCCAATCGCTAACATTCTTTAACATAAAATAATAATGCTATTTAACATACAGTTCAGTAGCAGTTAGAAGTCAAAGACTAACACACAAAATTATAGAATTTGTATTCGTACAATGATTAATTCCATAATTTTCCAACAATTTATGTAAAAAAGAAATAAGTAGCTGACGTTCTCCTTAAGAAATCATGATAATGGTTCAGTCCTGATGAGGAGTTGAAGCTCTCGGAAGACCTAATAGTGGTTTTACATCCTTACTGTGCTCTCAACACATCATTTATTCATACTTCACAACTGTATTCTTCTATGAGACTATTGCCCTTCTTGGTGCCTGATCCACTCGACCTTTACAAATTTCTTCCCGTGTCTGTTGATATCCTCCTAATCTCGAGATTATGTCCAACCCTATACAAATGAGTTGCATTATGCTACCTTCATAATAAAATTAGAACTAATTACTGGAAAAAATCCGGCTCCGAGAGCTCGCAAAGTGTCTAAGCGGTTAATCTAAGAAAGATAAGAAAAATGAATTCGTTTCAGTTAAGCTGTGAAATATTTAAAAGCACAAGTAAAAATCGGTACAGGATGTTTTGCAGTATTTAATTTATCTCAGAATGAGGCTCATGTAATTCTACATCTGAAAAAGAACCCTTGATATCAATATTTACAACGTCTTTCGCCAAACCCAATGAAATCCCGCTATATAACATGTACAAAGTGTATCTAAACATATGTAACAACTGTTAGAGATGGGGGAGTGATTTCTGGGATCTAAAGAAAATCCTGATATGCTTTGGTTCAAGGTACAGCTGTTTCATATGGCCATTACTATGCCGGCGTTTTTGTCGTCCGTTTTGTTCACCGACGAAGCCATATTTTGAAGAGAAGGCATCATAAACTTGCATAACACAGACACGTGTGAGCAGTTGAAAATCCCTGTGGTACGGCTGTCGCTAATTATCAACAGCGCTTTGGACACAATGAAATCGGCTCATACGTGCTACGCCGACGATGAATGGAGCAGCGTATCTGACATTCATGAAGGACACGCTACTGGAACATGTGCCCATAGGAGCTCACCCCAACACGTGGTCCATACATGATGAGGCACCAGCGCACTTCGGTTTGCACGTAAGCAGATTTTGGACATCATATTCCCACGACGATGGAACGGGCGTCGAGGTCCAGTGCACTGGCCTGCCTAGTCTCCTGATCTTAATCCACTGGGCTTGTATCTGTGGGGATAAATGAAAAGTGTGGAGTACACTACTCCGGTTAAGGACATCAACGACCTGGAACATCGTATCAGCAACGCCTGTGCAGTCGTTTGGCACTAGCCAGGTATCTTCGCTCTAGGTGCACCATGTATAAGCAGTTAGCCTAGATGAAAGTTTTCAGGTAAAAAAAAACACTTTCTAGAGCAGACGTTTAGGTTCCAGTTGAAATTAAATGGCACTCGACCGAGCTCGATAGCTGCAGTCGCTTAAGTGCGGCCAGTATCCAGTATTCGGGAGATAGTAGGTTCGAACCCCACTGTCGGCAGCCCTGAAAATGGTTTTCCGTGGTTTCCCATTTTCACGCCAGGAAAATGCTGGGGCTGTACCTTAATTGAGGCCACGGCCGCTTCCTTCCCACTCCTGGACCTTTCCTGTCCCATCGTCGCCATAAGACCTATCTGTGTCGGTGCGACGTAAAGCAACTAGCAAAAATGGCACTCGAATGTTGTCTTAATGCATATGCAATAAATTATTTTATGCTTAATGTTGTTTTAAAATACGGTGAGCGGGATAATCGTTCCGGTTTGTGAAATTTTCCATTTCAAACCTAGCTGCAAACGTTTTCCTGTTTCTCTCTCACTTCTGTCATTTATAATTTGTTACCGACTCAAGACTTTTTTTTTTTTTTTTTTTTTTTTGCTAGTTGCTTACGTCGCACCGACTCAGATAGGTCTTATGGCGACGATGGGACAGGAAATGGCTAGGAGTGGGAAGGAATCGGCCGTGGCCTTAATTAAGGTACAGCCCCAGCATTTGCCTGGTGTGAAAATGGGAAACCACGGAAAACCATTTTCAGGGCTGCCGATAGTGGGGTTCGAACCTACTATCTCCCGAATACTGGACACTGGCCGCAATTAAGCGACTGCAGACTCAAGACTGGCGAGTGATGATCCATGTTCCAACATTTCCTGAACATCAGAATCAGTAAAAGGATTTTATTGCGCTATTCTCTCCACTTGAAGTTATGTCACAACACAATGTTTGGATCAGCGTCTAGGCCTATAGTTCCTGCAAGACTCAATGGGACCCTCGTTTCATCTCCTGCAAAGCTCACCGGTTCATGCTTACCATGAACGTATTGGCAATTTGATGATAAATGTATATTCATACCTTTTAAATTTCGGTACTTATCGTTTTTTATCAACTTAGTTATTTATTGATGTAATCTTACCTTTAATTTGCTCCTAATTCAAGTAACTCTTCAGTCTGGAAGAGTTTAAGTTCACGTTTGTGTGCTTATACCGCAGGTTTAATGAAAACTATTTTCTATGCTTTCTTGACCCTGTGGTCATTAACTCCTAATTTTCTTATTGGCTACTATCACCTGGACATGTGCCCACGTCATCGGTAACTTTTACGCTGATTGGTACCGAAGATGTAACTTTTCGTCACTGTCTTCCCTTTGATTGGTTAACATTTTAATATATTATTTATTTTTTCTAAATTATTTTTTGAACATTATTACTAGTATTCCTTCAGGACCTTTTTCGGATTTTTTTGTATTTTTTATCTATTATTATTCCCTATGGTAACTTAATTTTTAATATTCCTGCGCTATTTTTCGTCTTCCGCCTCAAGAACATTCCACCCCTCTACAAAATGCTAGCAGCAGGCTTGCTAGCTTGCATTCAGCCATCAGAAGGTCAACCACTCGCTAGCGTATGTGTGTGCTTTTGCTGCAGGTCTGAGGCACGCCAACATGTCATGAAGCAGCTAACATAAACTACAGTAGCCACCTGCGTGACAGAGTTTTCAGGTTCAATGCAGAAACGCAGAAACATATCGGATGGCAGTTTGGACTCTCGCATTTAACGGCAATTTATTCGTCTGCCTTTCTTCGTATTCGGCAGTAGCACTAAATACTCATACCTCTTCTTTTTTTAAACATTTGCTGACAACTGGTTCATTGAGCCGCCGGTGAAGATCTGTTCACCTGGGTTTTTCCTACTAGTCATCGAAATTTTATGGCTGAAGGCTCTAAATGCTGTTATCTGGATTTTTTAAGTTTTGCTGAACATTTTCTCCCTGGAGGAGTGCTACAAATCTTCACTCTTCAAGAGCTTGTAACCTAGTCAAATATTTTTTGTGAATTTTTGTCAATCAATTTTCTTTTCTTTATTTAAACTCAACGTTTTCTTGTAATCTTTAATTAACTTCTATATTTTCTTGTTATCAAAACTTTTCTAACTTAAATTATGGTTTGACATTAGTTAGCCCACAATGTAGTTCATGTATTTCTTTCGGATTATGCTGAATTTTTCTAGCTTCAACAAGACAGTTTTATTACTTTCAATATTAAAAGTGCAGCACCCGTGGCTTTTAGCTCAAGGTCACGCATTTATCTTTTTTTAAAGATTGTAAAATTTTTTTCTTCTTTCAATGTGATTATTTATTCTTATTTGTTCTTAATATTGTTAAAATAAATTGTGTAACTGCTGTTCCTTATAACCCGCTTTTCTGATCTCTCTATATCCCCGAAAACTTTTGATCCTTTTCTAAATTGACTCCACTCACTGAGTACAAAACACTAGACTCGTTCGAGAATCGAACTTGTACGGCATCCACTTATCCCATGTTCTGTAGGTAAGAACTGAACACCTAGAAGCTAACACAGGAGAGCCATCTTTCAACTTACAGTCAGCAAATTGAATGCAGTGACGACCAGTGTCGAAAGAGGAAACTATTGTAACACACGCTAAGTTGTTTCCACTCGCTTATCTATATATATAAAGTAGCTTGTCCTGACTGACTGACTGATTCATCATCGCCGAGCCAAAACTACTGGACATAAAGAAATGAAATTTTGGAGATATATTCATATTAAGATGTAGGTGCTCGCTAAGAGAGGATTTTTGGATATTCCGTCGCTAAGGGGGTGAAAAGGGGGGTGAAATTTTAAAATGAGTGTGTCTATATCTCAAAACTTTAAAAGTTTACAGATGTGAAAATTGGTATTTAGAATCTTCTTTAAAAATAAGGAAACACGTATTTTTTTGTTTTGAGACAATCCCAATAGGAGGGGCACAAAAGGGTGAAAAAGGGGTTGAATGCCTTTAATCGGGATACCGGTACTTATATCTCAGAAACTGAAGATATTACAGACATGAAAATTGGTACTTTTGATCTCTTTTAAAAATAAAGAAACACGTATTTTTTTGTTTGGGGGAAATCCAATTAATGGGAGGGTGAAAAGGGGGTGAATTTTTAAAATGGGTGCATCTATATCTCAAAACTCTTAAAGTTTACAGATGTAAAAATTGGTACTTAGAATCTTCATTAAAAACAAAGAAACACGTATTTTTTGGTTTTCAGAAAATCCCAATAGGAGGGGTGAAAAGGGGTGAAAACGTGGTTGAATGACTTTCATGAGGATACTTATATCTCAGAAACTGAAGATATTACAGACCTGAAAATTGGTGTTTAGGATCTCCTTTAAAAATAAAGAAATACATATTTTTTGTTTTTGGAAAATCCAATTAATGGGGGGTGTGAAAAGGGGGTGAATTTTTAAAATGAGTCTATCTATATCTCAAAACTTTTAAAGTTTAAAGATGTAAAAGATTAGTATTTAGAATCTCCTTTAAAAATAAAGAAACACGTATATTTTTGTTTTCGGAAAATCCCAATGGGAAGGGTGGAAAAGGGTAAAGCATGGGTTGAATGTCTTTAATGATGCTACTTTTATTTCAGAACCTGAAGATATTACAGACCTGAAAATTGGTATTTGGGATCTACTTTAAAAATAAAAAACGGTATTTTTTCGTTTTTGGAAAATCCAAATATGGGGGGGGGTGAAAAAGGGGGTGAATTTTTAAAATGAGTGTATCTACATCTTAAAACTTGAAAAGTTTACAGATGTAAAAATTGGTATTTAAATCCTAATTTAAAAATAAAGAAACATGTATTTTTTGTTTTCGGAAAATCCCAATAGGAGGGGTGAAAAAGGGTGAATAATGGGTTGAATGCCATTATTTTAATTAAGCTACTGATATCTCAAAAATGAAGATGTTACAGACGTGAAATTTGATATGTGGATTCTGCTTTAAAGTAAAGAAACGCGTATTCTCGAAAAATCCAATGAAGGGGGGGGGGTGAAAGAATTGAAAAATTAATTGACTTAATTGTATGAGAATACTTACGTCTAATAAAAACTAAAGTTGTTACAGTCGTGTAAATTGGTATTTGGATCTCCTTTAGAAACAAAGAAAACGCGGCGGGGGGGGGGGGAATCATCTTGGTGGGTGGATTTGAAAAGGAGTTGAATTCCTTTCATGAGGTCACACAAATCAAAAACTGAGGAAGTTAGAGTCGTGATAATTGGTATTTAGAAGACCCTTTACGATTAAAGAAACAAGGTTTTTGCCGGAAAATTCAATTCGGGTGGGGGGGGGGGGAGGAGTGTGAAAGGAAGTGAAAAAAGTGAATTATTTTTATGGGGATACTTACATCTCAAAACTGAAGGTAATAGACGTGAACATTGGTGTTTGGAATCTCCTTTAAACATAAAGAAACATGCCTTTCTGTTATTTTTGTGGGGGGCGGGGGTAAATAAACTTAACGGCGGTGGGGTGTAAAAGGAGGTGAGAATAGTTGATTTTACTGTTCATAATGTACTTATAAGGAGCCTCCGTTGCTCAGATGACAGAGCGCCTGCCTCTCACAGCTGGATTATGTGGTTCAAATCCCGGTCACTCCATGAGACATTCGTGCTGGACTAAACGGAGGCGTGACAGGGTTTTCTCCGAATACTCCGGTTTTCCCTGTCATCATTAATTCCAGAAACACTGTCCAATATCATTTCATTTCATTTGTTATTCATTATCCATTGCCCCAGAGGAGTGCGACAGGCTTCGGCAGCCGGCACAATTCCTATTGCCGCCGCTAGATGCGGGCTTTACTCATTCCATTCCTGACCCTGTCGAATGACTGGAAACAGGGTGTAGATTTCCGATGTACTTATTCTGATCATAAACCGATCATTTTCTATCTTTCCTGGGTTCGTTTTCAAGAGCCATCTTTTTCTTCGGAGAACATTCTTAGATTACAGTACATTCTCCTGGCATATAAATAAAAAAGTAAACACCTTTGAAATAAACGACAGGAATGAGATTGACCGTCCAATTGTTCACCTCTATAATAAGGTCAACAATGCACGGAATATGTCATTCGTATCACCAGAAATCCCGCACACTTGGCTACGCGCGACAATGGTGCTGGTCACATTGTTAACAATGACACTGGCAGCAGATGTAATTTACCGCCAAGTAGCGGTCTTGCATCTTGCTGTGGGGTCCAGAACATCTATAATAATAATAATAATAATAATAATAATAATAATAATAATAATAATAATAATAATAATAATAATAATGTTCTGGGCCGTCGTCAAATGTGCAGACCGCGCTGGAAACGGGTCCTGGACGGTTAATGACTAAGAATGCAGTCCAGCCGCGAGTTCAGTACCGCCAAGGCACCCGAGAGGACACCACGCCGGATCTCCTCAAGGATTTGATCCATATTAAAAATTCTTATAGGAAAAGATGGCAAAGATTTAGGGACCCAACTGACCGGGTGGAATACCTGGACCTAGCCCGGGAAGTACGAAATCGATTGCTGGAAAGAAAGATTGAAAAATGGGAGGAAACTTGCCTTAATCTGTTAAAAAACGAGTCAGATTGCGAATTTTGGCGGATTCTCTCAGATAACCAGTCAGATCGTGAATTTCGGCGGATTATATATAAAACAATAAGCATTCAATTATAAATTTCAGTATAATACCGTAGCGAAGCACGGGTATCTTGCTAGTCTATATATATATAAAATAGCTTGTCCTGACTGACTGACTGACTGATTCATCATCGCCGAGCCAAAACTACTAGACATAATGAAATGAAATTTTGGGGATACATTCATATTAAGATGTAGGTGCTCGCTAAGAGAGGATTTTTGGATATTCCTTTGCTAAGGGGGTGAAAAGGGGGGGTGAATTTTTAAAATGAGTGCACCTATATCTCAAAACTTTAAAAGTTTACAAATGTAAAAATTGGTATTTAGAATCTTCTTTGAAAATAAGGAAACACGTATTTTTTTGTTTTCAGAAAATCCCAATAGGAGGGGTGAAAAAGGGTGAAAATGGGGGAAAATGTGTTCAATGCCTTTAATCAGGATACCGGTAGTTATATCTAAGAAACTGAAGATATTAGAGACCTGAATATTGGTACTTTTGATCTCTTTTAAAAATAAAGAAACACGTATTTTTTTGTTTTTGGAAAATCTAATTAATGGGAGGGTGAAAAGGGGGTGAATTTTTAAAATTAGTGAATCTATATCTCCAAACTTTTAAAGTTTGCAGATGTAAAAATTGGTATTTAGAATCTTCATTAAAAATAAAGAAACACGTATTTTTTTTGTTTTCTGAAAATCGCAATAGGAGGTGTGAAAAGGGGTGAAAAAGGGGTTGAATGCCTTTAATGAGGCTACTTATATCTCAGAAACTGAAGATATCATAGACCTGAAAATTGGTGTTTGGGATCTCCTTTAAAAATAAAGAAACACGTATTGTTTTGTTTCTGCAAAACCTAATTAAGGGGGGTAAAAAAGGGGTAATATTTTAAAATGAGTGTATCTATATCTCAAAACTTTTAAAGGTTATAGGTGTAAAAATAGGTATTTAGAATCTCCATTAAAGATAAAGAAACACGTATATTTTGTTTTCGGAAAATCCTAATAGGAAGGGTGGAAAAGGTTGAAAAAGGGGTCGAATGCATTTCATAAGTCTACTTATATTTCAGAACCTGAAGATATTACAGACCTGAAAATTGGTGTTTGGGATCTCCTTTAAAAATAAATAAACACGTATTTTTTGTTTGTGGAAAATACAATTAATTGGGGGGGGGGTTGAAAAGGGGGTGATTTTTTTAAAATGAGTGTATCTATATCTCAAAACTTTTTAAGTTTATAGATGTAAAAATTGGTATTTAGAATCTCCTTTAAAAATAAAGAAACACGTATTCTTTTGTTTTCGGAAAATCCCAATAGGAAGGGTGTAAAAGGGTGAATAATGGGTTGAATGCCTTTCATGAGGATACTTATATTTCAGAACCTGAAGATATTACAGACCTGAAAATTGGTATTTTGGATCTACTTTAAAAGTAAAGAAACAGGTATTTTTTCGTTTTTGGAAAATCCAAATATTGGGGGGGGTGAAAACGGGGGTGAATTTTTTAAAATGAGTGTGTCTACATCTTAAAACTTTAAAATTTACAGATGTAACAATTGGTGGTTAGAATCTCCTCTAAAAATATAGGAACACGTATTTTTTGTTTCCAGTAAGTCCTAATAGGAGGGGTGTAAAAGGGTGAAAAATGGGTTGAATGCCTTTAATGAGGATACACATATCTCAGAAACGAAAGATATTACAGAACTGATAATTCGCATATGGGATTTCCTTTAAAAATAAAGAAACACGTATTTTTTAGTTTTTGGAAAAGCCAATTAATGGCGGTTAAACAGGAGTGACAAATTGGGGTGAATTTTTTGAAAGACTATATCTACAGAATATCTTGGAATCGTAAAATGTTACAGACGTAAAAAGTGGGTGTAAATCTCCTGTAAATGTAAAGAAATATAGGTTATTTGTTTTTGGAAACTCTACTTAAGGGGAACCCAAAAGGGGTGAAATTTTAAAATTAGAATTTTTACGGATATCTAAAAAACTTAACATGTTACTGAAGTGAAAAAATGGCATTTTTTATCTCTATTAAACATAAAGAAAAGTGTATTTTTAGTTTTCGGAAATACCACTTGGGTGGAGGGCGGGGGGGAGGTTTAAAATTGACTGAAAATGGTGATGAATTCTTTTAATTAGGATACTGATATCTCAAAAATGAAGATGTTACAGACGTGAAATTTGATATTTGCAATCTGCTTTAAAAGTAAAGAAACACGTATTCTCGGAAAATCCAATGAAGGGGGGGGGGGGAAGAATTGAAACATTAGTTGACTTAATTGTATGAGAATACATAAATCTAATACTAAAGTTGTTACAGACGTGAAAATTCGTATTTGGTTCTCCTTTAAAAACAAAGAAAAAGGCGTTTTGGTGGGGAAACCATCTTGGAGGGCGGGAGTGTAAAGGAGTTGAATTCCTTTCATGAGGACACATCAATCAAAAACTGAAGAAGTTAGAGTCGTGATAATTTGTATTTAGAAGATCCTTTGCTATTAAAGAAACAAGTACTTTTTTGCGGGAAAATTCATTTAGGGGGAGGAGAGATTATTGTGAAATGAAATGAAAAAAAGTAAATTATTTTTATGTGGATACTTATATCTCAAAACTGAAGGTAATAGACGTGAACATTGGTGTTTGGAATCTCCCTTAAACATAAAGAAGCAAGCATCCTTTTAATTCTTTTTCAGGGGGGGGGGGTGGCTGTAATTAAACTTAACGGCGGTTGGGTGTAGAAGGAGGTGAGACCAATTGATTTTACTGTTATTAATGTACTTATAAGGATCCTCCGTTGCTCAGGCGGCAGCGCGCCGGCCTCTCACAGCTGGGTTCCGTGGTTCAAATCCCGGTCACTCCATGTGGCATTCGTGCTGGACAAAACGGAGGCGGGACAGGTTTTTCTCCGGATACTCCGGTTTTCCCTGTCATCAGCCATTCCAGCAACACATAATAGTAATAATAATAATAATAATAATAATATTCCGGACCGTCGTCAAATTGCGGACCGCGATGGAAACGGCTCCTGGACGGGTAATGACTAAGAATGCAGTCCGGTCGCGGGTTCAGTGCCGCCCAAGGCACCCAGTATGACAGCACGCCGGATCTCCTGAAGGATTATATCCGTATTAAAAATATTATAGGAAAAGATGGCAAAGATTTACGGACCCAACTGACATGGAGGAATACCTGAGCCTAACCCGGGAAGTACGAAATCGATTGCTGGAAAGAAAGATTTTAAAATGGGAGGAAACGTGCCGTAAAATAATACATCGGGAATTTTGGTGGATTCTCGCAGAGAACGAGTCAGATCGCGAATTTCGGCGGATTATATATCTAAATAAGCATTCAATTATAAATTTCAGTATAATACCGTAGCGAAGCACGGGTATCTTGCTAGTCGTGTATATGAAGATTCCAGTGGTCCGGCGAAGAGGCTGAATGGTTAGGATAGCGGTATTAAGTTCATAGTATTCCGGGTTCGATTCCCGGCTGGGCTGGGAATTTTAGCTGCGTCTTATTACATTCTATGGCTCGAGGACTGGATATTTTAGTTTGCCCCAATACCTAACACATTTCTTCATTTACACACAACGCACTTCCAAACTCCACAGAATTTATTACATTCCTCTACGTAGGTTTGGTATCAGGAAGGGCATCCGGCTATAAAGCTGGGCCTCTTCCACATATGTGACTCAAGTCCTACCCGTGGCCTCGCCAGGATGTGGGACAAACGTCAGAAGAAGAAGGTATGAAGAGTCCAGAGGAAAATCTGATAAATCTAACAACCTCAATTTTTCTCTATTTGTTTCTTTTTTGCTATTGGTTTTACGTCGCACCGGCACAGATAAGTCTTATAGCGACTGTGGAACAGGAAAGGCCTAGGAATGGGAAGGAAGCGGCCGTGGCCTTAATTAAGGTACAGTCCCAGCATTTGCCTGGTGTGAAAATGGGAAACCACGGAAAACCATTTTCAGGGATGCTGACAGTGGGGTTCGAACCCACTATCTCCCGGATGCGAGCTCACAGCTGCGCGCTCCTAACCGCAAGGCAAACTCGCCCGGTTTTTTTCTCTATTCTGGAACATCAGTTCCTTTCTCATTTCACACCAAAGCAGTTCTTTCATTTCTGTGATTCAGTTGAAGGACTTGTGACATCTTTGATCCTCAGCCCAGAGGAGCTGCGTGTATTAAGGAACTGTCAGATGGTTCTGTAACTGTGTAATTAGATATGCGTACCAGTATTGAGCTATCCCATCTCTTATTTTATTTACGGATCCGAATAATAATAATCCAAAACGTCAGTCAAATCTCTAGCCGACCATAGATCTTCAAACACCTTCCGATTTTTTCTCAGATTACTGTATGTAGTCACGAAAAATTTTTACCATCTTTAAAATATTCGTCATCAATGAAGTAATCCATATCATACAAGCATGCTGGACTATTAATTTGGTGATCATCATACCGCGTAATTTGACATGGCCTATGGAATTTGTGTTTGGTTTGCCTTTCATTCAAATATTCATTATATATCAAACATGACGTCGTTCATGGAATGTATAAAATTCACAGAATTCTTCCATATTGCATGGCAAGGATAGATTGTAATAGCTGAAATGAGGAATTTGTGTGTGATCTTCCAATGAAAAGTGAAATTATCGAGAGTAGTTAACCAAAATACGAGCGGAATTCATTGAAAATATAATTACAAGAAAGGTGATATTAAAATGAAGAAAATGTTATTTATGAGGTCATTATTACTACCTAAAATGCTTTTTCCGGAACTTTGAAATATGTGTGAAAATTTGAAAATAGTTGTATTAAATCTATTACTACAACTACAATTGAGCAATAATAATAATAATAATAATAATAATAATAATAATAATAATAATAATAATAATAATAATAATAATGTCCGCCTCTGTGGTACAGTGGTTAGTGTGATTCGCTGCCACCCCCGGAGGCCTGGGTTCGATTCCCGGCTCTGTCACGAAATTGTAAAAGTGGTACGAGGCATGGAAAGGGGTCCACTCAGCCTCGGAAGGTCAACTGAGTAGAGAGGGTTCGATTCCCACCTCAGCCATCCTCGAAGTGGTTTTTCGTGGTTTCCCGCTTGTCCACCAGGCAAATGCCAGAATGGTACCTAACTTAAGTCCACGTCCGCTTCCTTCCCTCTTTCTTGTCTATCCCTTCCAATCTCCACATCCCCCATAAGGCCCCTGTTCAGCATAGCAGGTGAGGCCATCTGGGCGTGGTACTGGCTCTCCTCCCCAATTGTATCCCCCGACCCAAAGTCTTACGCTCCAGGACACTGCTCTTGAGGGGGTAGAGATGGAATTCCTCGCTGAGGGCTAAACAGATTAAGAAAGAAATACTAATAATAACAATAATAATAATAATAATAATAATAATAATAATAATAATAATAATAATAATAATAATAATAATAATTGTATTGTAGCCTTTCATAAAGGAGAATTGACTACAGACGACTTCCTAGTCTTTATTCAGTGGAATTTGAAGAAGGCAAATTGAATATAGGAAGATGTACATTTCTTGCACGTTTATGGTCATATTGCTGTCTCTTGTTATGACTTACTTTTTCAAGAGAGATCTAACACAGTATAAATCATGAATTATTAGATTCTGTATTTCCCTTTACGCATATTAAACGGACTTGGACAGAATATTATTTTGTGAAAAGTTTTCAGTCATGAAGACATTAAACAACTCAAGTAGTTGATCTGCTCTTCAAGCCGCATCAGATAGCAGCCATTGTTTTTCGTCTACAGAGCGCCATCTGACAAATCATGTCCTTGATCGTTTTGACAACAATGGATAACACTTCGTACTATATGTGAAGATTATGTTTTATGGCAAGGGAGATGCATATTACTATCAACCTACGGGATATTGATTCTCAAAGTGAAATTATGGATATCAGCAAGTAATTGTGAATGTTTGGTAATTTAAACCATAATACGTTGGTGAATTTATGCTGGCTTTAGGCAGTTCAACAGATCCACCATTGGTGACGCAGTATCTTCAGCACATACTGGTTGTGTGAACACACAAATGTTATTTGTACCCAGACATTTGGGTATCGCCGACCTCGTGATGTAGGGGTAGCTTGCCTGCCTCTTACCCGTAGGCCTCGGGTTCGATTCCCGGCCAGGTCAGGGATTTTTACCTGGACCTGAGGGCTGGTTCGAGGTCCACTCAGCCTACAATTGAGGAGCTATCTGACGGTGAGATGGCGGCCCCGGTCTAGAAAGCCAAGAATAACGGCCCAGAGGATTCGTCGTGCTGACCACACGACACCTCGCAATCTGCAGGCCTTCGGGCTGAACACCGGTCGCTTGATAGGCCAAGGCCCTTCAAGGGCCGTAGTGCCATTGGGTTTGGGTGGGGGGAGACATTTGGGAAGTGAATTCTCGAGCGCTATACTTGTGAGACGTGCATTTGATAGCCTCCAGAACTATTTCACGTGAGGAATATGTATGTGGTTTTTTACGAATTTCTGGAACAGATTCGGCTTACAGAAGTCCATAATAAATCTTTTGGTAATCGTCACTTTACAAGGATCTTTATCAATTTTAAAATCACATCTTATTCACAGTTCCCTTTAATGTCCTAAATGTATTGTTCTTTAATTTTTTGTATTTTCCAATGTTTAATGCTATAGTTTGTATATTGTGTTGAATTATTCAAATCTAGTTTTGTTAGTTTTTGATGTAATTAAACGATGTCCTTATGGTAATCCAGAATGTCTGAAAAGTCGTTGAGTTTCTCATAAGTATATATAATTTTATTAGGTTAAGGCTTAGTCATAAGAGTCTAATATTGTAATTTTATTCCATGAGGCAAGTATTTCTCTGTTAATTTCTTGAGATAACTGTGAATTGTGTATTTCTGGTTAACAATGTTACTAAAATTTGACTCTCAGTTGCAGTTATAATCCCAATATGGAAGTGGATTGTAAAATGTGAATTGTAACGAACGATCTGACTTCACGATGTCTTACTAAAATATGACCATGGGACAAAGGCAACCTGATGACCATGGTTAAATAACGAGTACACCATTTGACTGTAGTTCCGGCAAAGATAAGTGATCCGCATTCTATTTTCTTTTATTGTACTAAGATTACTCTCCTTTTATTTTCATTTCTTTGGGTGTTATTTTCATGCAGATAGTTTTCTCCTATGAGATATTAATTATATAGGTTTAATTTCAATTAGTCACCCAGTCGCCCAGGTGGCAGATTCCCTATCTGTTGTTTTCCTAGCCTTTTCTTGAATGATTGCAAAGAAATTGGAAATTTATTGAACATCTCCCTTGGTAAGTTATTCCAATCCCTGTCTCCCCTTCCTATAAACGAATATTTGCCCAAATTTGTCCCCTTGAATTCAAACTTTATGTTCAAATTATCTCCCCTACTTTTAAAAACACCACTCAAAGTTATGCGTCTGCTAGTGTCATTCTACGCCATCTCTCCACTGACCGCTTGGAACGTACCACTTAGTCGAGCAGCTCATCTCTTTTCTTCCAAGTCTTTGAAGGAAACTAAAAATAATTCCAGCTACTTGATGTCTATGACGATAATGTTTCTGATTCATCAAAACCAATCCACAGGCTAATATTTGTTTTCATATGTGTATAAGGAATGTCATAATCGAGCGTTCGTTATTTACTGTAAGTATGATTGAGTAAGGATTACATTTGACTTATTTTGGTTTCATTATACAAGTATCTTAAGGTGTGCGAGTGTTCACAGTTATCTCTGATCATTCACGGTTCACTGTTCCACATCACACATTTAAACTCCATGGACGCTAAAGTTCTACCTGACGAAGCCAATGGGATTGTTTTAAATAGTGCTTGTTTCAGAGATTTACTTAGCCATGATTTGTAAATTTTACTTCATCAATAAACAGGATAAATGATAAATCTGGTGTATCTTGTCTTATTGCCCATGTGCAAAATTAACACGATTCTCTAAATCGTTTCCATGCAGCTCTTGATGGAGACATCAGGCGGATGGAACTTATGACGGGAATTAACGTGCTGATCTTCAGCAACAGCAGATAGAACATTAATTTCACATTCTCCTCCAGTCACTCGTTGGTTTCTGTTAAGTTTTCTAGTTGTTACACTCCCATTCATTTTCGCGTAATTGGTTGAGGAGGTTCACGAATACAGGGTCTCTCATAAACCCAGACCGTCCAGCGGCGGTTTTACGCTCGGAGACCTAAGCAGCTGTACGGGACCTTGTAAGGAGTGTGCACGTGTTCGGAATGTTTAATGACAGTAAGTATTTTTGAGATATTTAACGGGAGTCATTTGTGATAGTCACGGGATTACAGTTTACTCTTCAGCTATTTGATTATGAAGTATATCGTCGCTTCACCGGTAAAAGTTTGTAATCCACAAAGCTCTTCCTATCGATTATTCTCCTTAACACTGGTCACGCCTCCCAGCCACATATGGATATGCAGCCCATCATAACAATGTCCGTTGTGTTCGTTTTCCTATGCCGACGAGTAACCGAAAATGAACCTAACATGCATTATACAACAGGAGTGCGTAAATACGTAATGCAAGCATACATTCGTATAGTACGGTACAGTAAGGTTAATTTTCCTTTACACATGGGCATAGGAAAATGAACACAACAAAATTTGTTCTGATGGACTGCATAACCATATGTGGCTGGGAGGCGTGACCAATCTTAAGGAGAATAATCGATAGGAAGAGCTTTGTGGAATACAACCTTCTACCGGTGAAGCGACGATATTAAGAGCTTTGATTGTATTACAGAATTAGAGTCTTCGAGATCAAATAAACTACGATATGTTGGGAATAGCATTGCAGACAATTGTATTGTGTATGAGTAATATGAATCCTCGTAACGTGATTATTGAAACTGCAGGTTGAAATAGTAAGTCTTCGTTATATAGCCATGTATGTTTATGCCATAACTGGAATCGTCGATATACATTTGACTAAGGTACGCGAGATAGTATCGTGTTTGTTGAGTGAGAACTGACCCGTGATATATTGTAATAGGATCGTCAAAATGAGTAGGCTATATGAATATTCCACCCTAGTCGATATCTATTTTAAGTATAGAGATCGCCTGGTTAATTCGCCACTGTATATTTCTTATGGTCACGGTATATTTCAAGCTGGAGAATATGATCTTTATAAGTACTAAGGAAGTATTTATGAGTATTTACAGGTCTTATTTGGAAAGTAATCTTCAATATCACGCATGTTTAAATGCATGAACAGTAACCTAGTTATTTTGTAGTATATTATCTGTATATTTATTTCAGGAGGACCCAGTTATTTTTGTATCATTTAATATTTGACGTAACAAGTCCAGACGACGTTGATCTGTGTACATATCATTGTCGAGGTTCAAATTAAGTGTAGCCGTCATTACTTGTGTACCATTGGTCTATATTTTGCAATGGCTGCCATCCGTTTATCGATTGCCAGTGGCTAAATTTTTAGCACGGCTGCTCTTGTTTTTATTGGATTCTCATTGGCTGTCTTGTTTACTTTTCATTGACAATTCTCCTTCAAATTACGCCTAGATAGATGTACTTTGTGTGTATTTAATCAGTTTACATTTGCTTTTTTATTTCCGTAATTAAGGAATCATGATGGGAAATGTAGAATATTTGTCGACCGCCGTTATTTAAGGAATGAATAAATTACTCAGCTACCACATTTATTATGAATAACTACTTCACTGACCACACTTATTATTGTCGCCTACATTTATTATGAGTGTATAGGAAAGATGCAAACATACGATAATTATATATCTGATATTTTAGAGGTATTTCAGTTATTTAAGGTACATGAGTGTCAAAGACATGAGACATACAGAGTGGCCTACAAGCACCGTACTTTCTACTTACAATTGTCCCGCATGCACTAGTAATGTATGGGATGCCTAATCACTTGTTTTCGAAGCGCTACAACGTGCTGTATTTTGGATGTTGTGAAACAAATAGCAGTCAATTTACTGCACACGTTCCATAACAGGGTGCATTTGTAAATAAGCCTAAGATGCAGAAAATGAAATTGAATAACATATTAATTTATACATGTGTAGACATTCCACTCTATAAAATAGTTGTTTGTATGAAACAAAAACTGATACTGTTCGGCGAAATACGTGTATAGAAGGCAGACGTCTGTTTGGAGAATCGGCTGCATTCCGACCAGATTCTCCAGATTAAAATTATGTCTCTGTATTCGTCGTTGCTGGCCACACTATCCATTGCCGATATACAGACAGAAAATGTAGTGCTGCTGTACCATATACCAGCGCTTACTAATGCAAGGGGTTGCATTAGACGTGTAGTGCTGAGGACCATGCTGCGAGCGACTGTCCCGTTGTTATCTCTTCATATTCTGACGTAACCTGCCTGGTAGCACTAGTGCCCTTGTGAAAACAGTTAGTAGGCATCCCATTCATCATTATTGCATGGGGGACATTTACAAGTAGAAAGTACGGCTTTCGCGAGCCGCCTGGTATTTCGAGGTCATAAACAATACTATCATTGGACAATAGATTTCGTTACCTTAATTACTTTGTCAGATGTGGAATATACGTTATACGTTGATGTTATAAGCATTTATCCAGTTGTACAACTATTTTATAAGACAGTGACAGTGTGAATTCTACTTGAGAAAGGATCTAAGACATGTGTATCAAATATGAATGAGATACTGGTTTAAGAGACAGTATGGTCTACATGTGTATCAGATTTAATGATGGTTAATGAGTCACTGATGTTTAAGAGGTAATAATTGCCGAAAATTTATAAAATTCTGGCAGTGGCGAATCCTGGATTCCCCACAGTGTCCTGCAACTAGTAACCATGAAGTAGCACAATGTATTAAGTATATTTCCGTTCTAATCACCCTAATTACACCTAGGTGAACGCGACCCTGCGATTCTCCTTTTCAGAATTCGTCGGTGACGTCACTGTAGAACTCCTCACGTGCGTTCAACTCAACAAAATGATCCTAATCTGCATACATCGTTCCTAAAGCAGAGAGATTGACTTTGAGAATATCGGACGAAAGATTTTATTCGCTTTAGTACAGAGAAAGAGGGTTCTACAGATGTTTATGTAGCGAGAATAGTTGTAACCAATGCGCACAATTTATAAAACTTAGGAAGACCACTATGGACACCACTGGTCAATAGGAACTTCTGGATTTGAGCTAGAGTCTTATCTTTGAAGTGTTCAGAAGTGAACATTGCCCTCAATTCGGATTTAAGTCGTAATCAAAATATTTTCTATAGACTTCGATCAATTTACTGAACTGCCCTTTAGGAAATACGACAGAAAAAAAAAGAAACTTTCTTACAATTAATGTGCGGCGCCCAAAAATATCGTGTGAAATTTTACAGATTAGATCTCTGGTCTGTATGGTTCACTTATTTTTCTTTCTTAACATTTTTATCCTCCAGGGTTGGTTTTTCCCTCGGACTCAGCGAGGGATCCCACCTCTACCGCCTCAAGGGCAGTGTCCTGGAGCTTCAGACATTGAATCGGGGATACAACTGGGGAGAATGACCAGTACCTCGCCCAAGCGGCCTCATCTGCTATGAAGAACAGGGGCCTTGGGGGGATGCGAAGATTAGAAGGGATAGACAAGGAAGAGGGATGGAAGCGGCTGTGGCCTTAAGTTAGGTACGGAACCATACCGGCATTTGCCTGGAGGAGAAGTGGGAAACCATGGGAAACCAGTTCCATGATGGCTGAGGTGGAAATCGAACCCACCTCTACTCAATTTGACCTCCCGAGGCTGAGTGGACCCCATTCCAGGCCTTGTACTACTTTTCAAATTTCGTTGCAGAGCCGGGAATCGAACCCGGGCCTCCGGGTATGGCAGCTAATCTCACTAACCACTACACCACAGAGGCGGACATGGTTCAGTTATCTAAGGTTCAACATTGTGCTAATTTCTATCAAATAATTACTGTTCTTAATAGTATATGTGCCACGTGTCAGTACAGTAGCCTACTTGTTCGACAAGATTGTCACATAGCAATACCGGTACTTTCAGACGCAACGGCGATATAGCCTGGTCTTTGCATATGTTTTCAAACTGATGTTATTTGTATTTAGCGTGATTTAAGGAATGTGGAAATTGTCCCTTTTATTTGATGAAATGACATCCAGCATTTAATAACGTTTTCATTCCAGCTTACGTGCTCTCACTTTTTTGTTAGATTAGCCCTTAAATTGTGTTCAGTCGAATGGAATACATTAACGCTCTTGAAAGCAGAATAATATTAATATTTGTGTTATTTTCTCATTTGTTTAATGAGAAAGTCAATACTACTGTAAAATGAATAGCCTTGTTAACTCAGTTTAAGTGTAGGCCTATGCTGGGTAAATTTTATTGAACTTGGGCAGTTGCTAGATTCAGTATTGCCAACTATCATGAAGTCACTAATTGGGTGAAGTGTTGCATGAAGTGTTGTGAACTAGGTCTATATGGAGGAAATATTGAAGCACTGAATAGATAAAGAACAACAACATACCTAATTAAAATGAGAAGACTCAGGCTCCTCTCCTGATGTAGTTTCTGCAGTAGAGGACGGGGGATTCATTTTGCTGTTGTAATTGGACTATGGATATGCAGTTGACGTTCCTACCTTACGCAAGGCACTTCCAGAGAATTCATAATTATGTACAACAGGTCTTCCTTAACACTTTTAAGAAAGTTTCTGGCGTGAAGTGTGAAGCAGTTCTGACGTCGAGTCTGTTACGCATCTTTATTTTCACCAAATTCAGCTGACTGAAAGGACCTTCTACCTATGCATTAGAACAAGGTAGAAAAATATTGGCAACGCTTTGATTAGATTAACAGCAACAGAATCTAAATCAAAAAAAATTTCACACAGCTTTGGGCATACATTCAAACCGTGAATTCTAGTATAAATTACTGGTAATTCTTTAAGTCGGGGCAAGTTACTTTTAATAGGATCCTCTAGTAGATCATCTGGAGTGATAACCCAATTATGAATACCTACTGTCACCCAACCGGCATCCTCGCGAAATATTCTATCTCCTTGCATTAAATTCCTCGCTTTTTTTATCCTCCCTCTCGATTTCACCAAAACTGGGTGCATTTGGGTTTAGATTCTTCTGCCTGGCTCCGTTGTGGAATTCTTGGTAAGCCAAGCTCGCAGCTCCCGGAGAATTGGCAGCATTGTAGGTTCGTATTGCATCCTGCCATGTGTCTTGTGGTGATACATCCCCCGATCCTTTTGCCCTTGAGTGGAAGGCGCCCTCTTGTCTGTCAGCATCTCTCGGGCGCAGTGAACTCTCCCTAGGTCTGTTATACCTCCCTCGGTTTCCATTCCACCGCTGGCTGTTATTTCTGGGGTTGTAACGATCTCCGTCTCGTCTCCAGTACGGCCGGTCATTCCTTCGCTGCTCAAATGCATTCCTTCGGCGTTCTTGTCCTCTCCATCGGTCCGGTTCATCCTGCCATGTGATCCACCTTCGAGGTCGCCAGTTCGTGCCTCCTCTGTGTTTAGGGTTTTCTTCTTCTCGTTCCCTCAGGGTTGGCGTTTGAGTGCCGGAATTTTGACACTCCTTGTGGCTTCCTTCTCCAATCTGCTCTTCCGCATGGACGTTCACATGATGGACAGTTTCTATGGCCCGTATACGTGGCTGATGCAGTGCAGACGTCTGGTCCCAGAGCCTAAGCATTTCCTCAGCGGCCACCGCCGTCGTAACATTCGCAGCGATTAGAGCTCTTTGTACCTCTACAGGCAACTGCCTAATAATGGTCGTTACGATCTCCATTTCTTCGGGCGGATGATCTAGCTCTTGCAAACGTAAGTATTGGGAAATAAAGAACTCGCTTAGTCTTGTGGGAGTACTATTTGCATACCTACGAGCGTAGAGCTCCATTCTAAGCGCCAGCTGATGCCCCTGATTCCAGAACTTATTCAGGAATGCGCGTTTGAACTCATCATAATTTTTAAATGCTTGCCCAAATGCCTTGAACCAGGCTCCAGCAATCCCTCCAAGATACCTTTCTGCTGTGCGTAGTCTGCGCTCTGGTGGTATCTGGCATTCGTCCATGTATGTTTCTAACTCTTTAAGGAATGAACGGGGCGTGACCTCCCCATTCCCCTCGAATTTCTTAGGTTTCTCCTCGGGTGCTCTAATCCAATTATAACCCGGGAAAACACTGTCCTGACTGAATAGGGTCGTATTTCCTATTCTTGGCTTAGCCCTAAATGATTCTCCTAGCAGTTCATGTCCCTCATCCTGACTTTCATTCAGGCTGTCACCTCCATACTGGCGTTCTATCGGGCTGTGAGTCCTACTCAGCTTCCGCTTCTTTACTCCGTTTTCCTCCTCGAGTTTCAATTGGTCCAACTTATCACGCATATTCTCCATTTCATGCTATAACCCCTGTATTCGCTTCTCAGTTGTCCGTTGTTCCTGCTCTCGGCAATTCTTCAAACCCTGGACCTCAGCGCTGACTTCCTTCCTAGTCTGTTGTAAACTAAGTTCTATTCCAGCAATCTTAGCCTTATTCTTTTCGGTCGTCTTCTCATATCTGTCAACTACTTCTTGAGTCCTAGCCTCTAGTTTTTCTTCTATTCTCATTAGTTCTTCTTGGGTATGGTCCATACGGACTACTACTGCCACCAGGTTTTCTTTAAATGTTCCTAGTTCCGACTGAGTCTCCTTGTCTTTTTCTTCTATACGCTGTTCTACTCCTTCGATACTGTCCTTTACTTCACGAATTTGTTTCTCTACCGTTCTGTGCGACTCTTCAACCTGTTGACTCAACTTCTCGGTCGTCGTGACACAGCACAGACGTACGTTCTCTATTTTCGTATCTAATTTTGCTATGGTTTCCCTAGTCGCTTCATTTTCAGAGGCCAATTACTCCAAACGAATGCTAGTGTGCTCCTTCAGCTCAGTTATTTGGTTCGCTACCCGTGTCTCTGTGAGTACTAATTGTTCGGTCATTGTTTGTGTAACCTTTTCTTCGCACTCCGCGAATTTTTCTGTGAGTTGCTCGGTTAAGTGTTCTTTAAGTTCTTTCACTTGCTCCGAGTTCCTAATTTCCTGTTCTTTAAATTTTATACTGACTTGCTCGTTCAAACGCTCACCAAGCGCCACAAACTGTACCTCGCTTTTGGCACACTGTTCTTTTATCTGATCGCTCAGGTGCCTCAGCACCTCTTCTATGTCTACCGACATTCGATACTCACTTGTCATAAGGTCCGGCGGAAAAACCGCTCCGTATGTCACCGATTAAATTTCAAGTGCTATCAATTTCCCTCAATTCTAATTTATCAAAATGTTCCTAACTGCCAAACTCTCGAACTTCCAAAGCCTAAGTAGGCTACCTCAATATAACATCATGTCATTCAAACACAGGGTAACCGTCAGCACAACACTATGATACAAAATATATACAACACAAACACAAAATTCTCCAACAAATATCATAAAAACAGCAAAAAACTTCAACATGCAAAAATCAAAGCTATATGATCATACACCTGTTAAACACAATACCCTACAGGTCAAATCCCCACACGAATCTCATCCAACACTCCATGGTAACCACAAAATCAGCACATCCTCGCTAATCAACATCAACTGCAATATCCATATTCTAATGGTAAGACCAAGGGACATATAAATCACGAAATATCTCTCTGAACTGGCAGTCATATAAACATCACAAGTCTCAACAAGATACTCCTAATATATCACTAAGCTAACAGTACAGATCAAAGACCAAACTTGGTATACCTGCACTACACAATTGAATGCAGCTGCCATAACATATGCCTGAAATCAAGCCTTGCATGACCTTTATTTACCGAAATATTAGGTCCTGCTTTTATAGACACAAGTTATGACCTATAGCCCTATCTACGGAGAACATCAGCAAAATACAACTTGGCTGTGTGAGCTCGTTTACACAAATATCAAGCATCACCTGACGGCATAATAAAACAAGTTGTATGACCCTCATTACTGCAATATCGGGTCCTCAGTTAGCCGCACCAAGTTCACTATTATTGGGTAACCCTCATTTACGGATATCTCAGGCCCCAAAGATGGCTTGCAACATGTTTACTATGGCGCTAAATTTACTATGGCGCTATGGTTAGCCCTTATTTACGGAACTATCGAGCCCCACAGTTGGCTTGCGCCATTAATACTATGTGCCCTACAGGACCCTGTGGTTCCGGCCAGGCGAAAGCCGGTCTCGAACCCAGAGTACAGTAGTGAAAGAACTCTCACAAACGTGAGCTTGTGCACATAGTCTTACCTGAACACACATCCTTGCTCGGCCGGACAATAGCGCACTTCTCAGGGATAACATGGGTGAACAATGGGCAACATTAAGATAAAACACTAGGATATGTGACTAATCAGGTAAGAATCAGCTAAATTAAAAAAATAAATCTAACAGAAAACATCGCTGCATTCAAAGTTTAACAAATAGGGATTTATTACATAAACAAAAACTAATTACCAATGTAAGAGCTTTCAAATGCTTGGGTAAAGATAATGTTGAGCCGATGACAACCAGTTCACTGCCTTCACGACACAGCTGTGCTGTAACAAGCATGTTACAATTGTGTAAGTAATGAAATCTAGAAAAACGGATATCTGCTGAAATACACATCTAACAGTAATTCCCATAAAATTTACTATGCCTCGTACCATCGAACCCCGGTGCAAACAAATACAAACACATAATGTACAGTGCCCTGACTCGGTCTCGAACCCTGGTCCCATGAAGAGTAAGGCGTATAATATTCATAGACAAACAATATAAAAAGAACACAACCAACATGTCCAAGGGGTCAATATCAAACGGGCCAGAGTTAAAATTAAAGTAGAACAAATAGAACACAAAAATCTCTCCCTGCGTTCAAAACATCAAGGTCGTCTTCTCCCCCTACACACTCGACAAGCTGCAGACAGCAATATAACCGAGTTTCAAGACTGTGACGTCAGACACAACAACCCTCATCATTCGAACACTTGGCAAACGGCAGTCCACATAATTTACGAGCTCAGCTGGCTGCAGGCTAAGAAATCTCGCCTTTCAAAACACCTCACGTAATCTGGCTGCTAAAAGCACTCTTTTAAATACACCTGGGCTATCCGCCCTCATCTCAATATCACCAGCAATATAACAAATCTTATTTCCGCCTCCCATGGGCTCAACCTTGATAATACAAAGACACAAATCATTAAGCTATAGTCACATGGCCATAATAAGGCATCTCACATACATCCAATACACTCTCAAACTGTGCTGGGCTTTCTCATATCAATTCATACAGTCAGCTACATGCATAATGCTGACATCTCTCAAACATTCAGACTCGCTCGCCCTGTCAGTGAAGCTAGGTGAATTTCGGGTTGAATCCTGGTCTCAACTATACAGCCTACGTCTGCAGTGACAAATGCCTAAACGCGACACAATAAATAGTGCCTGCCTGTTAGACTAACCTACCATGACCAAGGGAGTTCGATCTGACCCATGAAGATAACACGTACGCTAATATAATACTATCGAAATTAAGTATAAACACACCAACAAGGACTCTACAAACTATCATCTACCCTAATGTACGGGGTTCGAGCTTGAGGCCTAGCTCTTTATTACCAAGAATTTTCCTACCATAACTAACCTGTTGGCTGACGGCCCCCCTATTACTATCTAAATTTAAATGACATGCTTGAAACAGAATTGGAAAGCTCTGACCTTATATGATTGATGACATGACGGAGCGGCCCTCCCTGTGGACCACTGAATTTACCACATCATGACAAACTGCGACGCTTGCAGCAGATACTGGTGAACACTTGGAGACATTCTTTCTTGTGTGACTCCTTCGTACAGCTCCTTAGGTGGTTGGAAGATGTCCCCTTCGACGTCGCGCTGATCAGGTACACCCAACGTTCCTGGATCGATTCCCGTTGTCGTATCGGCTTCAGCTCCGGTTGTGGCTTCCTCGCACTGATGATGTAAAAGCTCGTTCTGTTTGATGCAGGGGTAACTGAAAACAAATTCATTGATTACAGACTGTCCAGACTCGATGCCTGTTTCCATTACTATCGTGCCTCACACGTTACATTGACCAAGTCTTGTTCTGAATTTTAAACCTGGTACACTATAGCTTCTTCACCACTCTTAGTAACTGTTATTCCATCCTTTCACTCGGACAACATGTAGTTCTGGAAGAACTACCCTGAGCCTATATTTATTCTAGCATTACGTCAGTTACAACTTGACCTCACAGAAACATGAAGCTACTAGTTCATCAGTCTATTATAGGCAGTACCTCATCTCACCATAGCATATCAACACAGGTAACATCAAGAATTTAGCTGAATAGGCAAGTTGATTACTTACTTCCTCGCAGATTCAGTAGTACTAGTTGTATGTGCAGCTCGAAGATAAAATGTTGTTCTCAGTACCGACACGCAGCATGACGACTTCGTTCAAGCAGCCTTACGGTCAAAGAATGAGGCTGATGTGCCAGGAAGCCTTGCTTTTATAACCAGGTTAGCGTAACCACGCCGCTTGGTCGCGTGCAGGATTCGCGCGCCCGCGACTCGAAGTTTTCCCGCACAACGCACGTCAAGTGCCCTACTTAACGAATGCATTTATGATTGCAGCCCTAATGCATATCAAAATTAAGCAGAAATTATGCAGGTTGCAATTCTTGTATCAAATCCAATGCAACTCTTCCGTAACCAAAGATATTAATTTAATTCTTTCTTCCCTCCGAAGATAAGTTTTTCCGGAATCCGGGAAGCGTCCCCAATCTTCATTAAGAGGCTTCGCTTGGGACATAACTCCCTTTAATGAGGTTCTTGAGATTTTCATAATGACGCTCTAGCTCTCTTCACACGAGAACGCTTCTTCTGGACTCTTTTATGAAATATACTATAAGACAGTGACTTCGTGGGTGGTCTTATGTAATCCCAATATCAATACTAAAATCTATACTATTGGTCCATGAACAGAACGGTTCAATATATTCAATGAAGTCGATTTGTAGCGATGTAGAAAGGGTGTATTTGCCATCATAATTAATACTTTACATCGATAGTTACTCACCATATCGACGTTGACTGGCAGTAGGAATGGGATCCTTCTCCAACTCGTTTGTAACTAGCGTTAGTAAGGAGGGATTACCATTGTAATTAATAATTCCATTATCGATCTGACTGGCAGAAGTCAAGGGAGCATGCTATTTTGTTCAATACTCCCCTACCCGATTGTGTTTGGGAGTAGGCAAGTGTGCCCACACTATAAACAAATTTATCCATATAAAATATGACTCGAATTATGCAAAGTGGCCTTGGTATTATAATGAAAACTCACCAACACTGTGTGACTGTCATTAAAAAAAGGAGCCTGTCATAATGATAACAATACAACTCAATTTTGACTTGCAGTAGGGAACGTGCCTGCTATTATAATAAAAACTCCTCAACTGTAATATATCTGAAAGTAGAAAAGGTCGTCTGCCATTGTAACGAAAACTACCTAAATTGTTTGTGACTGCGCAGTAGGTAATGGGTCTCCCATTATAATGAAAACTTACCTACTCGATTGTGAATGGCAGTTGGCAAGTGAGCCTGCCGTTATCATCACAACTCCGCAACTCGCACTTTACATTGTAAACAACGTACGGGAACCTCCCTCTGCTGATTCTTAATAACGCTAAGAGACATGCAATTTTAAAAATTCTTATTCACTGCATGTACAGTAATTTACTTCTATATCCGCGTACAGTGTAGAATACCGTAGCGAAACACATCGTGAACCACAGTGAATTCGACCCGAAGACTTCAGGACCTGCTGACATCACCGCTGTCATGTACTAGGCGCAAATATGTAGTGGCTAAGAGGGCGTCGCAGATGGCGTCTGGAGTGAAAGATAAATTTAACTGATTCACATTGGCATGAAATATAGTGATTAGATTCGGATCAGGGCCATTGTAAATAGATATTCGCTGTAAATGTAAGCCAGACAGGCATTCGTGTTTTGCTCATCATACCCAAGAAATACGTTTCATGCTGTGCACTTTTTCTTTATCTTTATTTTATTACTGGTAGGTTAGAACAGATTCTTTTATTTCTTTTATTAGGTGTGTGTCAGAGTAATTCAAATGTGACTTTCGGACATTCAAGTTTGTGCATGGTCAAGATCATCACAGTACAGTAAATTGGAGGGCATTGCGCCTCACAAGAATCGAAGGAGAATCTAGAGAAAATGGTAGACCAGACTGAAAATTAGGATGTGCATGAGTAGAGTTGATGCATGTATTACATATGGCAGGACAAATGCAGAGAGGTTACTTTCAACGTTGAATTTAGTTAGGGTCATTCCAAAAAAGGTGGTAGTCAACCCCTGAATGTGCTCCAGAACTGAACCGGGGACTACTGAGTACGAGGCCATGATGAGCCATGATTTTTGTGTTTAGGTCTAGAATTGAAGATAGTATTGTGGCTGACTTAATAAAATGTACAGGGTCTGGGAGAGTGTGTACCCAGAGGGTGTGTTGAAATGAATGTTTCATTTCACGGCCAAAGCGCCGAGACTTCTTTCCGCTCGGCAAACTTATTTGCCAAGTATATAGCGATGTTGTGTCTCCACTGAGGAAGAGTCCAGAGAACGTGAGCTGTACACACAGTCCTGTTATCCGAGGGTAACGTACGGCACCCAGAGTGCCTGATCCACGCAGATAAAGATTGTATTTTTTCCTCTGCGACCAGCTGATCTCATGTTTGGAAACTAGAAGACCGGAACAATGCTACCGTGTTGGAACGCAACCTACTGACTACCAGATGATCGGCAACTCTTGGTATCGTTTCCCGCTGTCTCCATCCATTCAACTAAATATTTGTGTCTTTCTTTTCAGGTAGAATGTTATCTGTGATTTGATGTTGTTTATGTCTTGTGATTATGATGTCAAATTTGTGTGTTTATTTAAGGGGATATGAGCCCCATGGCTGTTTTTTTGGGGAAGCGAGTTTCTCTCCTTGAATCAATTGGAGATGGGTTCGGTTCCCGTCAGTCGAATCAGTGTTCTTTTGGACGGGTATTTTCAGGACAAGTCCCAAACAAGTGTATTATTACACATTATGTGTGTATCCGATTAACTCGCAAATTAGAGTAATTAAGCCCTTATAATTCGATTCGATCATTATTTTTTCACATGCCTAAAGACGGTATCAAATAGAAGGCTGCAGGCTAACGTTTCACTCAAATTTATCGGTATCTCCACCAGACGAAGTAAATTCATTATGTCCCATGTTATTTAGAAGTCTTTTATCACGGGTGCGTGATCCTATGCAGTTTAGTGTAAATACAGTCTAAGCTTTGTAAGGGATATGTCCGTGATTTTATTTTGATTTGATCTTTATGTTTTTGTTAACCCGTTGTTTTACCGCCTTTATCTTGCCGAGTTCTCATAAGAAGATGTATCATAGAACCTGCACCAGTATTTATATGATAATTTTAGTTAGACATACTTTTTAGACCCCTTTTACGGACGTACCGCGTAGCGTCTCCGCTGAGCTAGGCCAGCCAGGGACAGGGGATGGTGCAAAAGGCAAAACTATCCTAAATTGGCCATGTAACATTTATAGTGAACTCCTTCCCGACTTGAAAGATATAAAACTATTTCTTTTGTCAGGATTTTTTATTCTTCTACTTACGAGAGACAGTTCCACCAAGTGAAACAATAATCATTAGCATATTTTCATATTCTTTGTTGTTCCTCGTACCAAAAAGAACTCAAAGTAATGTCATATTAAATTCATTTCTATATCTAATGTTGGTTCGATGTTCTATGGATGTTGAACTCAAGATCGAAAGTATCGGCAGTGAATGAAAGGATTTACTCAAATTCAAATTTAACCTTCGATCGTCATTAGTGTAATGGACATTGAATTTCGGTTACGATATAAACACTGAAGGCTTCCTTTAGATTCGGTCCTGAAATAAAATGCGTTTCTTTCCAAAGGAGACGTTTTTTTATTATTTAGCTCATGGCTCTAATGACCAATCTGGTATAGGAATGTTGGGAAATTCAACCAATCAACAGCTGTCTATCACCGCATCTTCAGTAATACATTTGACCACAAGCTGCACAATCAATAGGGCATAACTGCGATATTTTTATGACGCTTACAGTCAACATATTGAGGGACTGCGAAATAAAGAGCTTAAATGTAAAAATAAAACAGCATATTTCCGTCCTGAAAGTTTTGTCCTCTGTGTAGGTTACGAATATTTATGTATTAGTATTTGATTTGTTTCATATGTTTATACCATTACCATTACGCATTTAATGTTTTAGTTTTTCTTCAAGTAGTCAAAATAATACAACTCGAGTTCCATATTTTATCTGAATAAATTCTACCTCAGATAAGACAGTAAATACGTTCTCACTGGGTAACGCGTAGAAGTGATTGAACCGAACTGCGAGAACCTCCTGCAATTTCAGCATACTGCATAATAAACTGGAAAAGATATTATGCTATTTCTCTCAATAAAAATTCCTGGAATATAGCGAGCTGTGCTTAGAGTATTGTTAATGATTGACAACATGAAATGTGTAAATTAACGTACGTAATCCAACTTTCAAAGGTAAAAATTTGTTTTTTGATAATATGAAGTTTGACAAATAGGAAAGTCATTCATTTTCACCTTCACTGATTTTCGTGAAAAGGTAAATAGACATTTTCTTGAAAATGCTTATCTTGTTTGTGGTGTACAAACCCTCTCCCCCCCCAGGGCTCGAACAGCCGGACTGTCAGATAAATGGCAGCCGGGATTCGATCTCAGAGTATCAAAGGAAATAAGCTAGTGTAAGTATACTAATTAGTAATACGGAACATCTTGTAATGCCAGTGTACTTGTATATTAATTCGATTAATATTTTCATAGTTGAAATGAAGAAAGAACATTTCAGTAAGTTAGAATTAGTGGAAAGTCTTAGCCAGGCAGAGGGCTTGCATCACGCGCCTGCAATAACATGTTTACAAGAGTTTGTTATTGACAAACCCGTGTATAATAATCAGTACCGAAGCACTCGGTTGTAGTGCAGTTGTACTCTAGCATAGACAGAGAGACAAAAGTGCAAGGAAAAGGATAGAGATACTAGTACCCAGAGAGCAGCACATACTGGGACAGATAGCTCATAATAGAAACTAGAGGGCGCCACCTAGCAGGGAGAATAGCTAGGTAACGCCCACAGTCCAACCCCTATGGTAGTAGGAAGGGACTGACCTTTGCTTGAGTGAGAGCAGATATAAACCCGAAACCAAGATGGCGAGGGGCTCTCTCACTCGCTCAGCCATTCGTATTCACTTGACAGTGAAGTTGTACATAAGTGTCGCAATGCAGACTTCGGACTAAGCGTATAGCGGTAGACTCGAGAAGCAAGCTCCCGTCAGACCGACATAGTCTGAACTTATAAATATATCTTGTAAATAGTGTGTAAATAGTGAGTAATAAAGTACAGTTTATTTAATTCTTCTTTCATTTTGGGAGTTCCGGGACCGAGTTTGCACCTATTAATAACCTCCCTAGAGAACCGCTCGGCAGTACAGGTAATACGCTAACATCAACGGCCAGTGACCACCTACTAGAACGTCTCGCAGGACATGTAGGTCACGACAGGTTCTATTGCCTTAGATAACAGTCTCATTTTACATATTTTCAAAGTAGTTTCTATCCATGCGTGATATTTCTAACTACTGTTTACACCTTAAGAAAGTGAGTTTTCTTTCGTTTCCTAACCACCGCTTGCATTCTTAAGAAAATAAATTTTCTGATGTTTCCCTACGTAACCAGATGTGGCGCAAAAACTTGAATTTTTAGTAATGTGTAGCTAAAGAAGTCTTAGAAAGTAGGTTTCGAAGAGAGACATCTATATAATATTCAAATTAGTGGCTTTATTTTCACATTATGTTTCTTAGATGTCAGTGCCAGAAATATCACCCGATGTTACAGAGATGGTTGAAGATCTTGGAACGCTCAGCATTAACAATCTAGTTAAGTAATGTTTACAGTCACAAAATTAATCCTTATTGAAATTATATTCAGACTTTCGAGCTCATTACAGACGTTAGTGCAACACATGTCTAGGTAATTATGTCTCCGGGAGAGTTGGGCATGCGTTTAAGGGCGCGCAGCTGTGAGCTTGCATCCGGAAGGTAGTGGGTTCGAACGCCATTGTCGGCAGGCCTGAAGATGGTTTTTCGTGGTTTCCCATTTTCAGAACAGTCAAATGCTGGGGATGTATCTTAATTAACGCCAGAGTCCCTTCCTTCCCACTCCTAAAACTTTCCTAGCCCATTGTTGCCATAAGACCTATCTGTGACGATGCGACGTAAAGCAAATTATAAAAGAAAAAAGGTATCATGCCGTGTATTTGTACAAAATAGAGATTAATGTTTAACTTTCTCTGTGTTGTAGTGGATATTTTCAAAGTAAAATTTCATTTCTTGGAAGTAATTTCTTCAAGACGATTATGATAATGTTAGGTATATCTTAAAGTCCTATTCAGTTAGTTAACAGCATAATTTGGTGGAAATTGTGATAGTCTCAATCCTAACGTAACAAAAAAATTATCTCCGACAGCAAAAATCAAAAATATGTAAAAACCTAAATGAATTAATAGGAAAAATTATGATCTAATTATCACTGATGGCTATCATCAATCATATCAATCATCATCATCGATCTGCATTTAGGTATGTCGCCCAGGTGGCGAAATTCTGAAATTTGTAAATTTATCGAACATTTCCCTTGATAAGGTACTTAATTATGAGATGTAATGATCTACAGTAGGATAGTAGAAAGTACGTTATAACCTCAGACTGTCAAGGTAACACGGGCATAAAATACAAAAGCAAATGAAAATTAAGTAATTAAACAGATGAAAATAAATATTCATTGTACGATGGGAATGAGTATCTCGAGAATGGAGAAAGAGATATGTCAAAAGCTAAAAATATAAAAATTCAAAGACGCGTGTATATGATCAAGCAGACTCAGTTATGTACAAAGTGTCATTGAATCGCCAACCTACCCACAGTTATATCTGGAAGATTAAGGCTATCTAGTCAGCTTCAACGTAGACTCACACTTTTCATGAAGGAATACCCTAGCCACATCGTACAGATCTTTCCAGAGGACATCACCAAACTATCTCGCCCTCTCTTCCCACCAGGTACTTCCTACGGCACAACCGGTTGTTCGATCAAATCGAAGTAGGAACTATGACTAGCCCTCACAGTCCTGTTATCGTCAACATTTCCATGTTGAAGTTTGTGCAGATATCCTTCGAGACTGTGCCTTGCAATGCATTATCACAAGACATAAAACATACATTAAAATATATTATGACAATACAATACAATGCATACTGTAAGGAATTTTAATGACTGTACATACATTGTATAACTTGCCGATGTTTATAATTTTATGTCTGAGGATGACCCTTGGTTGGGTTGAAACCGGTCCCTTAAATTGTAAAATGGACTAAAAATCGCGTTATCATTTTACTTGTAGCGTGTTGAAAGGTATATAACCTCATGTCTATGCTCCTGAATACATGTCTTAACGAATAAAACATGAAGTTCTTAACGTATGATAGTTAACAGAATGTATAACATATTATTATTATTATTATTATTATTATTATTATTATTATTATTATTATTATTATTATTATTAGGGTCACTACACTGAAGTGGTAACAACAACCACATCACGTATTTCTCACATAATCTGCACTGTGGTTTTAGTTTAACTGGAGCTCTAATAATTATTAGACAAAATATGTTTTGTATCTTATAACTTGGTTTAGGTGAAAAAATAACCTCCAAAGTTCTGAATGACTAAGTCTTACTCCATCATTCCACGCATCTGTCGGCACTGCTGTGAGATTTCTGCCATGAGCTATATAATGCGATACTGCCAAACCACAATATTGCCAAGCAAACTTCTTCGAAGTGCAGAGATATACATAGTTTAATATTACCCTGGAATGGAAATACGTGGATACAAAGTTCTCAAGATAAATAAAAAGTCAAAACAAAAGTCTCAAATATATCAAATAACAGGTTACAGCGGGCAAAGATAAATAAAGTCGAGTCGATCTTCACCGCAAATTGTGTAACACTTCACGAACAACATCAATTTAACCTTCTATTTCCCAGTGCGTATGGCCACAAAGTATATCAATATATCAGTCGTAAAGGTAAGAGGAGGCCCTTTGTGACAAAAGAATATCACTTCACCTCAAGCCGAAAACGAGGCAAATGGTCTTTGGATACGGAAGTGAATTTTAAAACAAACCTCAGGTCTTTATCTCGTTTGGTTCTTAATTTATGACAGGAAGAACGTCTCGTTTGTTTACGTTTCACGCGTGACACTGCTGGCTGGCTGATTCGCCTCTAGGGATCACCTAAACAGTGCGCATTTAAATCTTCACATAGTAGTATGGAGTGCAGTGTTCATTTTGTCACTAGGATAATTAGGTATTGACCAAATAAAAATCAGTGATAAATGTACAATTTTTGAGGACAAGTGAATTGTGTTTGTGAAGTCTGTGTAGTTTGCGAGGGCGTGCTTGTGTGGGGGGGTTCGTAGTAGTTCAAAGAACAAAGGCAGAAGGGTGCACAATGGATCCTCAAATTAAGAAAAGTTCCATAGTAATAATTATCACTGATAGTAATTACTAACCTCTTTCCGCGCTCATGTCCGTAGTGCTGTGAGAACTTGAAATTCGCAAGAAATGAAGCCACCTCTAGGATCTTTCATTACCGGTAAATCATTTCTGACCGTGTTAATGACAGTTCGAGCATACTCGTTCGTAAATTGATATTTAATCTTTAAACTTCCGCCATTTAAGAAAAATGGGTCACTCCGCCTCTTAAAGTGTTTTATTTTAAGAAACATTACCAGCCTCCATAACCTCAAAATGTTCTGTCTTATACTGTATGTTAAAAATATTGTGGAGATCATCAACCATACTTTCCTTTCTTTCAATGTGTGCTCAATGGATAAGTCGGATATTTCACCACGATTATATTACTGCAGACAGTAAATGCCACTAAAATAAACTGATCATTCGTTTCTTTTTCGTCACTCGCTGCTATACAACGCTTATACAAGGGTCCTGGTCTGTATAAGTAATTCAGTGAATAACTATAACAGATGTATACACAGGAGGCTTATGCGCGGTTTATTAGTAACAAATTGCGCATAAACGGTGTATAAACCTTGTATAAAAGTTTTACACCGTTTATCAATAAGACTTCAGGAGTCCAAGAGGACGCTATTGTTGATAGACTCATCATCGGCTAGCCTCTCACACGCTAGTATGGTAGGGCTTGTGTGCCCCGTAAAACTATAGATGGTATCGGGAGCCAAGTTCAGCTACTGACTGTTTCTTCTCAGTTTTGATCACGATCTACTTTTATCGTCCCCCTGCGTCACTTTGCTACCTCTGTGAGGGTGAGGGGGGGGGGGGATTGAGTGACATCCCTTGTCCTCATTCCCTTTCTAAATCCAGCTTTGAGACTCGACAGGATATACCACCCCTCCATTAGTCTTCTTGCCAATATCCCTGTATACAGAATGGAAAGTAACTGATGCACCAAATTAACACAAGAAATAGATCTTGGGGAAGGGATAAAAATGTCGCAAGTTTCAGGTCTGTAGGCTTGCACCGTTTTCGAAGAAAGTCATGTTTTGGCGGTAGCTACTGATAAGGCTGCCAGGATACGTGCGCAAGTGTTCAAACTGATTGTGGCGTGCTGTTGTATCTTCTAAGCCGAGCTTCCGTTGTCCGCAAAACCAGTAACAACATCCATATGTTTTTCGCAGCACTAGCGCATTGAACGAGATCTGTGACAGTACAGGACGTAAATTCACGCTTTAAGCTAATAAAAGCAATGAACTTTCAGTAACCATTCAACAATAAGCGTAACTTGACCTATTCCAATGATGATGATTCCTACCCCTTATTTTTACCCTGAAGATAAAAATGAGGAAACCACGGAACAGTATCTTCAAGACAGCCGGCAGTGGGATTCAAATCACTCACCATCCGATTGCAGCAAGCTCGCCGGAATAGTGCGCGATGCTGTTCTTGTTGGCCAGCCCCTTCATAAATAAATCAGAACACTCTGTACCATCAGACATAGCCGCGATGGGGAGGTTTGTGTGTCCCAATTAAGTACTTAGTTGAACCATATGTGCAACCGTATCAGATGGGTACCTGTCGAGAGACCAGACTAACGAATGTTTCATCGAAAGAGGGGTAGCAGAATTTCGCAATATGCAAGGGTGGCAATCTGGACGATTGACTGATACGGTCTTGTAATAATATTTATGTTGATACTACTACACGGGTGAAAGCAACGGGAAACTATAGCCGTAACTAACTCCTGAGGACACGAAGCTCTCTCTATATATATATATATATATATATACCAGGTGGCTCTCGAGCGCCGTACTTTCTACTTATAAATGCCCCGCATGCACAAATGATGAATGGGATGTCTAACAACTGATTTTTACAGGGGAACTACTGCCAGCGGACAGATTAATGGAGTGTAGCTGGCAGCATGTTACTCAGCGCTACCGGTATAATGCACCCCTTGCATTAGTAAACATCGTTTTCGACCGCATAGTTCTGGTGTATGGTACAGCCGCACTATATTTGCTGTCTGCATATCAGCAATGGCTAGTGTGATCAGCAGCGGTGAATACATAGACATTATTTTAATCTAGACAATCTGGTCGGAATGCAACAGAAGCTCCAAACAGACGTACACACGTACTTCACCAAACAGTATTATTTTTGTTTCATACAAGCAACTCTTCCATCGAGAGGAATGTCTACACGTGCATAAATTAATAAGTTATTAGATTTACTTTTCTGCAGCTTTGGCGTGTCTACAAACAGTAGCGAGGATTAGGGGGTGGGGCGAGGAGGGACAGTCGACCCCCCCCCCACTTTGTGGAGTAATCATTACATTTTATTCCACTTTAGTCAGCTGGAACTACGAATTATTTTTAAAAAGTAGTTTGTACAAACCTTGTTATCTTATCTGATAATTCCTTCGTTTATTTTCTTTAATTATTAACATAATTATTGACGGAAATACGCACAAAATGCTGTTCGTCGCAGCTAAACAATTTGTATAGCACTACGGCAAGTAGCGGAGACTTTGCATGTGCTGTGAGGAAGGGTAGTAGGGTACCTTTTTTTTTTTTTTTTGCCGAGGTGGTAGCCACTGAGTTATGATGCACCCACTTGACGCGCCCATTCATGCCGTACTTCTATTTAATTATACCGGCAGACGGGGCCGTGGGGTTACGGGCGCGCAGCTTTAAGCTTGCACTCGGGAGGTAGTAGTTTCGAATCCCACTGTCAGCAGAACTAAATGTGGTTTTCCGTGGTTTTCCATTTTCACGCCAGGCAAGTGCTGGGGCTGTACCTTATTTAAGGTCACGGTCGCTTCCCTTCCACACATATCACTTTCCTGTCTCATCGTCGCCATAAATCCTCTCTATGTCGGTGCGACGTAAAGCCAATTGTTAAAAAATATATATTCAGGTGTAATCGTATTTCAACGGGAGCTAATACCAACGTTCCTAAATTATTTCGTTCGGTGCGACGTAAAGCCCCTAGCAAAAAAAAAATATATTTCGTTGTGTTATGTTATTTGTTAAGTAAATGCCCCGTACTATGTTTGTGAGAAATGGTGAAAATTTTATTATGCAGCATTGAATCAAAATCTCAAAACAACTATTATTACGAATAATCCACGGGGCAGATTAATTACATTTAGATATAAAATAACATAATACGAACTAAATAATTTAGTCCGGTGAAAGTAAAATTGGTGTCCGCTTCTGTGGTGTAGTGGATAGTGTGATTAGCTGCCACCCCCGGAGGCCCGGGTTCGATTCCCGGCTCTGCCACGAAATTCGAAAAGTGGTACGAGGGCTGGAACAGGGTCCACTCAGCCTCGGGAGGTCAACTGAGTAGAGGTGGGTTCGATTCCCACCTCAGCCATCCAGGAAGTGGTTTTCCGTGGTTTCCTACTTCTCCTCCAGGCAAATGCCGGGATGGTACCTAACTTAAGGCCCCGGCCACTTCCTTCCCTCTTCCTTATCTATCCCTTCCAATCTTCCCATCCCCCACTAAGGCCCCTCTTCAGCATAGCAGGTGAGGCTGCCTGGACGATGCACTGGTCATCCTCCCCAGTTGTATCCCCGACCCAATGTCTCACACTCCAGGACACTGTCCTTGAGGTGGGGGAGGTGGGATCCCTCGCTGAGTCCGAGGAAAAAGCCAATCCTGGAAGGTAAACAGATTAAGGAAGAAGAAGAAAATGTAAAGATGGCATTCTCTCGCGTTGAAATTACAATTACAATTAAACATATCTTTTTTTACAATTGACTTTACGTCGCACCGACACAGATAGAACTTATGGGAAGGAAGCGACCGTGGCCTTAATTAAGGTACAGCCTCAGCATTTGCCTTGTGGTGAAAATGGGAATCCACGGAAAGCCATCTTCAGGGCTATCGACAGTGGGATTCGAAACCACTATCTCCCGAGTGCAAGCTCACAGCTGCGCGCCCGTAACCCCACGGTCAGCTCGCCCGGTACAAGTACATAGATGTACGGCATGATTATGCAATTAAAAATCATTTAGTATTTGAATACACACTAAGAGACTAACAGACACCAAAGAGACCGCCAGACTGACGAATGCGCGCGGCAAGTGGGTGAATTATAACTCACTGGCCACGACCTCGGCAAAAAAAAATATGTACCCCTTCTACCCTACCTCACAGCACATGCAAAGTCTCCACTACTTGTCGTAGCGCTATACAATAAAGGGAAGATTTAGCATATAAGACAACAAGGCTTTTACAAATAGCTTTTTTAAAATAATTCCTAGTTCCAGCTGGCTTAAGAGGAATAAAATGTAATATTTACTCTACAAAGTGGGGGTGGGAGCGACTGTCCCTTCTCACCCCACCCCCTAACCGCCGCTACTGTTTGTAGACACGCCAAAGATGCAGTAAATGAAATCTAATAACTTATTAATTTATACACGTGTAGACATTCAACTCGATAAAAGAGTTGATGGTATAGAACAAAAACTAATACTGTTCGCTGAAATAAGTGTGTAGAAGGCGTACGTCAATTTGGAGCTTCTGTTGCACTCCGACCAGGTTGTCCAGCTTAAAATAATGCCTGTGTATTCACCGCTGCTGATCACACTAGCCAATGCCGATATGCAGACAGCAAATATAATGCGGCTGTACCATACACCAGCCTAGAACTAAACGATGTTTACTAATGCAAGGGGTGCATTAGACTGCAGCGCTGAGTAACATACTGCGAGCGACACTCCTTTTCTTATGTCTTCATATTCTGACGTAACCTGCCCGCTGGCAGTAGTTCCCCTGTAAAAATCAGTTGGTAGACATCCCATTCATCATTTGTGCATGCGGGGCATTTATAAGTAGAAAGTACGACGTTCGAGAGCCACCTGGTATATATGAATAAATGATGTACTGACGAAGGCTTCCTCCTGGGTATAATATTCCGGAGGTAAAATCGTCCCCCATTCGGATTTTCGGGTGGGGACTACATGGGAGGGAGCAACCAACATTCTGAGAGGCGGAGCGTGAAATGTTAGAAGTACGAATCGTTGTGGTAGGTTAGAGAGAGCACCTGAAAAGAGAAATGGACGAACTAAAATTGGGTGCAGATGATATAATTTAAGTACTGTACCCTATCATCTGTTTCTTAAGTCACCACGGCAGCTTTCAGCGGGAGCACTGTTTGTGAGGGCACCACCTGATAAAATTTGCATGAAAGAAAGGAGGCGGGAACAGCTAAAACTATAGTGAATGAGAAGCGAATAACAAATCTGGTAAAACTGGGTTTATTGCACCGCTTTACGGATGCTAAATGAACGGCAAAAGACATAAATCAAAATGCATAGCTGCACAGGTTGCTCAGAATCGAACACCAGGCCAAAAGGTTATTAAACTCTTCCTTTTGTGGGTTTTAGTAAATGAGGAAGTAATCTGTTGAAGTGATCACCAAGTCGATATTAATTATATGATTTTTATGTATGCACTTGATCACTGAAAATTCTCAACGACACTGGGGTTAAACATGAATAAAACTACAACCCGAATTAAGTAGAAAAACCTTCCTTCATGCCTAATTCCTTTCCAAAATATATCAGCATGAAACAATAAACAATACAACGACACAAAACGACACGGCTGATCCTAGGAAGTCGGACACAATACCAAAAACAAACACATAAAACCAAGGAATGCCAACAGCATAACTTTGACAAATTATCAAATATAACAAACACTATATAACCTTTGGTGAAGACACTGGGCATCCATCTGGAACATTGATACGTTACCGACCCTTCCACATGCAATGGGATTCAAACACGTGACCTAATCGCTCACGTTTGGGGCAACTGAAATCCCTAACTCTTTCTTATCTTCGTAATTTGATAAGGTATCATCGACTTATCCTCTCAATTAATTCTAACTGGACATTTCTAAAATTACTCCACATCTTGACTTAGTAGCAAAACCACTATGTATTTTTTTTTTCGGAACTAAGAATCCTCTCGGCTAGGTTTTGTAAACATTTAAAGGGCAATCTCTCGTGCCTGTCTCTCTCCTTCCTCTCGGCCCTGGGCTATAAATCTTTGTCGGCTGGCTGTTCACTACAGCCCTTCCCTTGCCGTCAACTCCTACCGCCGTCAATGGTTCAAATTTTAAAAGTCTTGCGCTTTCATTTATACTTCTCATTAAATTATTATAACTCTCATTATACATGATTCTTATATTCTCTTTATATTTCCTCCTAATTCCACACCTGTTCATTCATATTCTAAAAAGGCACCCATCCTGACATCTCCACACCACTTTGTCACAAACAAGGCTAAAAGCAGGTTTGGGGAAAGTCTACCTACTTTCACAAAGTGAATTCCCTAGGTACATTTTGGTGGGCATAGCTTAGAATACCGGGGTGTTCTTCAAATAAATTAAATACAATATTAACTACTCTAATCTACATCATGCATAAAAATCCAGAGTAAGAAAGGAATGTCGTGATCAGACTATTCAAACATTAGTACAAGACGCTCAAATGAGATCGTAGAAGATGCTGCTACTTCAAATTTATCCCTGAGCATGAAACCATGGGGTTATCACTAATGCATCATTCGCTTATTCAATTCCCAGCCGTGACACTCCAGCAAGCAAGAAAAACCTACGTAATTTGCTTTACTTCCCATACATACATACATTATCATTATAGACTGTCATGCCTTTCAGCGTTCAGTCTGCAAGCCTCTGTGAATTTACTAAACGTCGCCACAATCCTCGATTTGCAACTAGTATTGTGGCCTCATTAATTCTATACCAGTTATCTTTAAATCGTTAGAAACTGAGTCTAACCATCGTCGTCTTGGTCTACCTCTACTTCTCTTACCCTCCATAACAGAGTCCATTATTCTCCGAGGTAACCTATCCTCATCCATTCGCCTCACATGACCCCACCACCGAAACTGGTTTATGCGTACAGCTTCATCCATCGAGTTCATTCCTAAATTAGCCTTTATCTCCTCATTCCGAGTACCCTCCTGCCATTGTTCCCACCTGTTTGTACCAGCAGTCATTCTTGCTACTTTCATGTCTGTTACTTCTAACTTATGAATAAGATATCCTGAGTCCACCCAGATTTCGCTCCCGTAACGCAAAGTTGATCTGAAAACAGACCGATGTAAAGATAATTTCGTCTGGGAGCTCACTTCCTTCTTACAGAATACTAATAATAATAATGTTATTTGTTTTACGTCCCACTAACTACTTGTTAAGGTCTTCGGAGACGCCGAGGTGCCGGAATTTAGTCCCGCAGGAGTTCTTTTACGTGCCAGTAAATCTACCGACACAGGGCTGTCGTATTTGAGCACCTTCAAATACCACCGGACTGAGCCAGGATCGAACCTGCCAAGTTGGGGTTAGAAAGCCAGCGCCTTAACCGTCTGAGCCACTCAGCCCGGCTTACAGAATACTGTTGATCGCAACTGCGAGCTCACTGCATTAGCTTTACGACACCTTGATTCAATCTCACTTACTATATTACCATCCTGGGAGAACACACAACCTAAATACTTGAAATTATCGACCTGTTCTAGCTTTGTATCACCAATCTGACATTCAATTCTGTTGAATTTCTTACCTACTGACATCAATTTAGTCTTCGAGAGGCTAATTTTCATACCATACTCATTGCACATTCATAAAACTTGTCAACTTCATTCTCATTTGCACCCTCACATAGTGAATACACGGACACAATTCTAGTACTAATTCCTCCAACTGACAAATCTACCCACATCATTCGCTCATTTACGTGGCTAACAGAAACTATGTTGCGTGCAATGATATTCCTGATAAAGAGCCCTACCCCAGACTCTGTCTTTCCCTTTCTAACACCTGTCAAGTACACTTTATAATCTCCTATCTCTTCCTCGTTATCTCCCCTTACCCGAATATCACTTACTCCTAGCACATCCAGATGCATCCTCTTTGCTGACTCAGCCAGTTCTACTTTCTTTCTTCCATAATCCCCATTAATATTGATAGCTCCCCATCGAATTCCAATTCGTTCGCCAAGTTGTTTCCAAGGAGTCCCTCGCCTGTCAAATGGGAGTGGGACTCCATTACTCCCATAGGTCCGAGGCTTGCTTAAAATGTTCTGAGCTCGGTAAATTCATGAAGCAGGATGCTACCCAACTTGCACATAATCCAAGTGAGGATATCTCCTCTAACGGGTTATGGACCACCGGTGGATTGTATAGTCCTAGCCGCCTGAGCACAAGGAGGGCCATGACTCAGAATATGTCCGAGATGCCCACTCCCATTCCATAGCAACTGGTATCCCGACTCTCAGGACCACTTATTTGGCCACTCAGCCGTTGCCCACGGTTCACGAACTAGGACGTGACTACAGTAACCCACACCATGAACCATTTTTACTTCCCTTTACTTAAAAATACAAATGTCCTACCACGAATGAAATAAAATCCGTAATTATCAAACAAACGTTAAAAAAGACTTTTCCCTTCATTTGGTATACATAAATGGACAATAAGATTCGTTCAACTCCCTACATATTTTACATTATTTACATGGATTAAAAGTGTGGCTACATAATTCTCATATTAGTTAAAAGAATATTCACCCTCGTATAACAGTTCGAACCTCCGCGGGTCCATCGTTGGCGATTTACTTCTCTATCCTCACACTCCTGGGTCCTGTAGAAAGCTGGCCCATGGCCACCATTGTTTCTACCATCTTGGCGTGAGGATCCTGGGTTCCCTGATGCATAGAGTAATTTAGTAAAATTATCGGTATAGTGACACCTTAACGACGCGCCATATTTAACCAGTATAATGTCACTCCTTCACTACTGAAAGTCGATAAATCGGTGTACTTTTATCACTTGCAGCTTAGCGTATTTTAGTAATGTACGTCTCTCTGTGCCTTTCCCGACGTTTTAACATACAAAAAAAGATAAATGGTTCGTGCCGCGTCACTTGCTGCCAATCTTGTAACTGTGAAAGAACTGCCCTCGAGTCGAACACGACCCCCGCTTAAATAAACAAAGGCCCATCATGGCCTGAAAACACTGTCGATCCAGGCTTGTGACACATAGCTCCGCTAATCTCTATGATATCAGTGAGGTAATGCGCCCTACAGGTGAATAGCCTAACACATTCCAATAATTTGTTATCATCATCCACAAAAGTCGTACAATTATCGACAATCATCTTCGCGCCCCTTCTTCTCTCGAGACAACCCTGGGGTTCTCTGAGACGACATCTGCCACGCAGAAGTTGGAGTGCAATTATTCGTGCCTATGAATGGTTACAACAACGTAGTTTATCTAAATTAATTATACTTAAAATACAAGTCTCCTGGTAAAATTTGTCCATACATTACACTGGTTACGTTACCTGACTTTTATTTCTTTCATTAATGGTCAGATCCGTAAGTGAATTTAATTTTTACGTATAAATCGAAGTTGGCAGGGCTGCAAATCTCAACTCGGGATGTCGGTTTCTTCCAATAATCGCTTCTGCGGCGAAATCGCGTGGTATGCGTTCGACTTCAAACTGTCTCTACCCCTCTCTTGCAAATTCATGATAGCTCACTCCCATTTTAGTGCAAATGTTCCACTAAACATAGTTTCGTGCGTCCTTCTTTGTCTCCGGCCTAACGCTTCGCACAAGGGCATGGTACGAAAATATAAGTCGATTAAGCTGGGTCGCTTTTTCGTACCTCCCGACGGGTACAGTACTTTGGGAGAAAGAGCAGGGTTTTTGGTCAAGCGACTATAGAATTATCAACACAAAAACAAATAGACGAAAGAGCAGCGATTAAGTCACTATGTGCAGCATAATGAAAGGATTATCGTTGGCAAGATGGACACCAAGCCAATGCCCCCCACAATAGTGCAGGTCTATATGCCTACTAGTTCAGTCGATGATGAACAAATCAAAATAATATACGAAGAGAGAGAGAAAATTTAACGCTATATATAAAAGGAGATGTGAATCTAATTTTTATGGAAGACTGCAACGCAGCGGTAGGCCAAAAAGGGACGGTAAGAGGATGGTAGAATTTTGCACCGATCATAACATAATTTAGTCCTTGCTAATACTTTACTCAAACACCACAAATGATGGCTGTATACGTGGACGAAACCTGGAAAACTTGAAGGTATCAAATAGATTTCATAATGATTAGGCTGAGATTCAGAAACCAGGTATTGTATCATAAGACCTTTCTAGAAGCAGACATGGACTTTGACCACAACTTGGTGGTCATGCAAAACCGTCTGAAGTTGAATAAATTGATGATATTTTGCTTTACGCTGCACCATCAGATATAGCTCTTGTGCCGACGATGGGATAAGAAAGGGCTAGAAGTGGGAAGGAAGTGGCTATGGTCTTAATTAAGGTACAGCCCCAGCATTTGCCTGGTGTGACAATAAAAAACCAGGGAAATCATCTTCAGCACTGTCGACAGTGGACTCGAACCCACTTTCTCCCGAAAATAATCTGAAAGCTACGTGACACAAACTGCGTAGCCATTCACTCGGTGAACTTGAAGAAAGGAAGAAATGCAAGAAAATAGGATCTAGACAAGTTGAAGGAAAAGAGGGTGAGGGATTGTTTCAAGGAACATGTTCCAAAAGGACTCAGTGAAAAGGTTGAAGGAAACACGGTAGAGGAAGAATGGACAGTCGTGAAGAATGACATCTCTAGGGCTCCTGAAGAAAGTTTAGGAAGAAAGACACGATCAAGTAAAAATCAGTGGATAACTCAGGACATACAAGCCCTGATTGACGAACGTGGAAAGTACATGAATGCGAAAAATAAGGAGAGCAGAAAAGAATACAGGCGATTAAAGAATTAACTAGATATAAAAAACAGGACAGCTAAGGAATAATGGATCAAAGAGAAGTATAAGGATGTTGAAGGTTATATGGTCCTACGAAAAGTAGATGATGCATCTAGGAAAATCAAGGAAACCTTTGGAGAAAAGAAAACTAGATGTATGAATGTTAAAGAGTTCAGTTGGAAAATCCCTTATAGGTAAAGAAGGCATGAGAGTTGGGTGAGCGCTTAAAGGTGCGCAGCTATGAGCTTGCATTCGGGAGAGAGTGGGTTCGAACCCCACCACCGGCAGAACTGAAGATGGTTTTCCGTGATTTCCTATTTTCACACCAGGCACATGCTTGAGCTGTACCTTAATTAAGTCCACGACCGCTTCCTTCCAACTCCGAGCCCTTTCCTATCCTATAGTCACCATAAGATCTATCTTTGTCACTGCGACGTAAAGCAACTTGTGAAAAGATCGGAAAGATGGAAGCAACATATAAAACAATTGCATCAAGGGAAAGAAGTAGATGATAAGTTCCTGGAACAAGAAAAGGCTGTTGATACGAATGAAATGAGAGACCTAATACGACAGAGCTTTGAGAGACATAAATGGCAACAAGGCACCTGGAATTGATGACAAATCCTCAGAATTACTAACTTAGGAAAACCTGGCACGGCGAAGTTATTTCATTTAATGTGTGCAAAACAGGTGCTGACAAGTGTGAAAACTACCGCACCAATAATTTAGTCTATCAAGGTGGCAGTTATGTTAAGCCTAGGATCGAATGCAAGCCTGTAAGGTTAAGCTGCACAGTTAACCCGAGCATCGAAGTTGGGTCTATGAGGTTAGTGTTCCTTCGAGGTCAAGCCTGGGGTTGAAACCGATCCTATAAGGGTAAGCTTGCACTCTTATGCGGTTACTCCGGGTGTTGAACTTTGAGTCTATATGGTTCCCTAATGCCGTCGGCTGTTAGGTTAAGCTTGCATTGTTGGGCATCGAATATGTGTCTGTAAGGTTAATGACCCTGTAAGAGTAAGCCTGGAATCGAACCGACGCCTGTTACGTTAAGCCTGCACTCATAGCCAGTGTTAGGTTATGATGTCATATGTGATTAGGTAGACACTCTTAGCCAGCACATGCGTGAGGAGGAGGTAGGTCTCCTCAGAGCGTGACGAGGAGGTGGCCGAACCCGTGAATTTATTCTACTGCTATCCTCTTTATTTGAAAATGATACACAGGTAGAATTTATATAAAATGTAAATTTCAACTCTAATAGAATACATCTTCATCGCAGAAAATAAACCAAATATTAATTAAATAGTATTAATTACAACTTATCAAAAATATACTTTACCATGAATTACCTAAACATGTACTTCAAATTAAAAAGTCATCAAAATGAAAGTTGAGATAAAGAAATTTTGTTAAATAAGGAGTTAGGCTGAGTTATCTGAAAATAACATATAGTTTTGTTATAATGGTGTCACCATTGATCACCGTATTTATTTATAATAACGATATAATCTGATGTCGCTTTGTAGGCTATATCATGTATAGTTTATTGCTCCCATCAATGAGCTCTTGCTCGTGGGAGTCAGTCTTTCGAAAGAATGAAAAGAAAGGTACGTGCATTTCCGACAAGACTCGCTTCAGCAGGCCAGCGAGGATGAGCGATAGCAGATTACCGGGCTCTAACTGCAATCTAAGGTGGAGTCTCACTATAGTAGTGTCTACTACTTACATACTGTGGAGCCCCTGCGCAAATTTAGAGTAGGCTACCCATTTTACTCTTCATTCTGAACGGTAGCAGACGATGCAATGAATTAGTATTTGATTACAGGTCACAACGGCTTCCACGGACTACAGTATCTTGAAAATGTAATTCGAAATGTTTCTAAACTAATGCTGGACAAATTCTGAGAAATTAGCTTTATAGCTAAGTGCTACCCTCAAAACCAATTAAATAGTTCACATCAATATATAAGCAGAGACACCATAACATTCTCAGATACCATTCACGTACTAATCGTACATGACCATTGATTTTGTTTCACTAGTCCATAACGTAAAGGACAACAGTAAATACTCATAATACGCACCGTAATTCTACTGACATTCGAAATGTTGGGTACAACGTATTAACTATACTTAGTGGTCCACGCAACCCATCTGACACTACTAGGCTTTAAGGTCGATATCGCTCTGCGTGTTACCTGCATATCAGCAATGTAAAACTAGCCAACCTTACACGGGTAAAACGTCTATATGGAATCTTCGCACCAAGATGAGAGGACCCTTGCAAAAACATACTGATTATTGTGTATTGTTATCATACTAGTACCGCAAATACTATCAAGTTAGTAGGTTGTGAAAAGTGATATGATGTGATAGAACATAAATGGAGCGCTGTAAATACAAGCGTGTACATAATAGGAGTCGTGACTAAATCCTGATCCGCGATTACGTCCCTGTAATCGTCAGAGTCTACCTGTATTGGCTCTACTCTACGTACACAGCTGAGGAGCGTACATTTCTTTGCTACCTGGATCAGGTGCAAACAAACACGTGCAAAACAAGCGCTTACTACAACGAGCTGCATTCCTACATCATTGTCAGAGCCTCCAGTCTCCAAGAAGAGGAGGTGCCAAAGAGAATGGGAAGAACTGATTTTCTGTTATGAATATGAAGTTTCTTACAGGTTCCAAAATTATTCATGGCATGTTACGAAGTAGCACACAGCGGCACTATTTTACATGCTTGCTGAATATGCAGAACTGAAAAGTATTATTTTTATTTTATTTTTATTTTTTACAATTTATTTTACGTCGCACCGACACAGATGGGTCTTATGGCGACGATGGGATAGGAAAGGCCTAGGAGTGAGAAGGAAGCGGCCGTAGCCTTAACTAATAATAATAATAATAACTTTTTTCAACTTATCCCAATTATTTCTGAGAAACCATCTTCAGGGCTACCGACAGTGGGGGTTCGAAGGATGCAAGCTCACAGCTACTCGCCCCTAACCACACGGCCAACTCGCCCGGTATTATTATTATTATTATTATTATTATTATTATTATTATTATTATTATTATTATTATTATTATTATTATTATTATTATTATTATTATTATTATTATTACTATTATTGGGGCGTGATTACCTCAGTGATATATCTTCTGGCTTTCCACCAGAAAGGCTGAGGTTCGAATCCCGGTCGATCCTAGCTCGAGATTTCCATCTCAAGAATTAAGTGGAGTCAGGAAGGCCATCCGGTCTTAAACCCTCGGCCAAAACCAAAATGAGCCTGGGCGGCTCCAGCGAGCCCAGAAATAACTGGGATAAGTTGAAAGAAGTTATTATTATTATTATTATTATTATTATTATTATTATTATTATTATTATTATTATTATTATTATTATTATTATTATTATTATTATTATTATTATTAGCATACCTATATAATTGTACACTATATTCATAAAAATGAACGATTTATTATTTCAGAATTGGAACGGGCCAAGTAATTAGGAAGGACTTCAGTCCGTACACCCGTTTGATGCAGCTGTCCATGCCACCACATCCTGTGCTAACCTTTTCATTTTACGTAACTACGACATCCTACATCTGCTCCAATCTGTTTGCCATAGTCATACCTTGATCTACCCCTACCGTTCTTACCGCCTACACGTCCCTCAAAATCTAACTGAATAAGTACCGAGCTCGATAGCTGAAGTGCGGCCAGTATCCAGTATTCGGGAGATAGTAGGTTCGAACCCCACTGTCGGCAGCCCTGAAAATGGTTTTCCGTGGTTTCCCATTGTCACACCAGGCAAATGCTGGGGCTGTACCTTAATTAAGGCCACGGCCGCTTCCTTCCCACTCCTAGCCCTTTCCCGTCCCGTCGTCGCCATAAGACCTATCTGTGTCGGTGCGACGTAAAGCAATTAGCAAAAAAAAAATTGAACAAGTCCTGGGTGTCCTAAGATGTCCTATTATTCTATTTCTTCGTCTGGTCAAATTTCGTTAACTTGTTCTCCTCTCACCAATTCGATTCAGTGTCTCTTCATTTTTTGTGATTCGATCTACCCATCTCAACTTCAGCATCAACAGGTATGTCACTAAAACGATGACTTGCTAGTTATGTTATGGCATGGAAAGTAGGTATCAATCAATAAGATTGATTGGTATACTAATCATAAGGTCCAAGATACAATTCCAGAACACTGTCCAGAAAAATGGGTGAAATAATAACGATCTGTCATAATAAAATTATGAGAGTGGGTAAAAGATTGCTCTCTGTCTTTCTGTATATGCAGACTGTTTTCATGTTCTTGGCTTACAGCATGTATGGTTTCTCCTTAGGTCAGCAGTAAAGATAGAAAAAACATTGAAAAAGTTGTGGGTTTTTATAGAAACCTAGTAGCATATTTAGCAACAAATCAGTGCTTGAGTTTATTTCATGATGCTGTTAGAGCAGCTGCATCAAAAAAGATATGGTATGATGATAAACGGGGATAAAAGTCAGGTTGTGAGTTTCACGAATAGGAAAAGTCCTCTCAGTTTTAATTACTGCGTTGATGGGGTAAAAGTTCCCTTTGGGGATCATTGTAAATACCTAGGTATTAATATAAGGAAAGATCTTCATTGGGGTAATCACATAAATATGATTGTAAATAAAGGGTACAGATCTCTGCACATGGTTACGAGAGTATTTAGGGGCTGTAGTAAGGATGTAAAGGAGAGAGCATATTTGTCTCTGGTGAGACCCCAACTAGAGTATGGTTCCAGTGTATGGGAACTTTACCAGGATTACTTGATTCAGGAACTGGAAAAAATCCAAAGAAAAGCAGCTCGATTTGTTCTGGGCGATTTCCGACGAAAGAGTAGCGTTACAAAAATGTTGCAAAGTTTGGGCTGGGAAGCCTTGGGGGAAAGGAGACGAGCTTCTCGACTAAGTGGTATGTTCCGAGCTGTCAGTGGAGAAATGGCGTGGGAGGACATCAGTAGACGAATAAGTTTGGATAGAATCTTTAAAAGTAGGAAAGATCACAATATGAAGATAAAGTTGGAATTCAAGAGGACAAATTGAGACAAATATTCGTTTATAGGAAGGGGAGTTAGGGATTGGAATAACATACCAAGGGAGATGTTCAATAAATTTCCAATTTCTTTGCAATCATTTAAGAAAAGCCTAGGAAAACAACAGATAGGGAATATGCCACCTGGGCGACTGACCTAAATGCAGATCAGTAGTGATTGATTGAAAATCTTTAAAGAAGGGTCGTTTATAAAAATAAGCATGGTGGAAGTAGCAAAACTCCTGTATCTTTCACGACAGAATATCTCCCGAAGAACTGTGCTCTCGTCTACTGACACGTGTAGGCAGGAGGATGCTAAAATCAATTTGTACACTTTTCTCTAGAAATTCTTGACCATACTTGTACGAGAGTTTGGCGAAGAATTAAAAGAGAGGATTTACCAAAACAGATTCCTCTGGGGGGCAATACTACAGGAGAGGACATACTTAATGCTGTTTGTACGTGTATAAAATGTAATTTAGATTTATCAAAATAGTGTCAACTGCAACTGATGGCGTTCGGTTGATGATTTCTGATAAGGAAAATTAAAAATATCTATATTCAGCATTGTATTTTATGTCAGTAAAATATGTGCGCATATCAATAGTTATGAACGTTGTGATTCAAGTTGTAAATATAACAAATAACAGTACATTGAAATATTGGAATCGCCAATTCCGACATTTGCTTCAAAGATCCGAACATAAATTTGAAGATCTACAATACTTTTGTAACGCAAGGTGGCTCATTATAGGTCAGATGCTACATACATTATTCTTATCTCTTCAGAACATGATTGATGCATTTGTGAAACAACAGGGACCAAGCTCGATAGCTGCAGTCGCGTAAGTGCGGCGAGTATCCAGTATTCGGGAGATAGTGGGTTCGAATCCCACTGTCGACAGCTCTGAAGATGGTTTTCCGTGGTTTCCCATTTTCACACCACGCAAATGCGGGGGTTGTACTTTAATTGAGGCAATGGCCACTTCTTTCCAACTCCTAGTCCTTTCCTGTCCCATCGACACCATAAGACCTATCTGTGTCGGTGCGACGTAAAGAAACTTGCAAAGAAAAAAGGAAAGAAACAACAGGGGAGGGGTATAGCAGATATGAGTAGTGACTAAGGGACTTGTGATTTAGATTTTTTGTGATATGTTTGAACAGTTACAAGCTCAACATTACTTTACAAGGCCGAAACCATATGGAGCTATGTAATACTACATTATACCTAAGGGGTTGGCAGACCACTCTGTATATACATATTGTATTGTAGTAGGGACGGTACGAAAATCATAAGAAACAAATATTCTATTTATTTATTTATTTATTTATTTATTTATTTATTTATTTATTTATTTATTTATTTATTTATTTATTTATTTATTTATTAAATACCATAAAGTGTTGTCTATTATACTCTTTTAACCGGGCGAGTTGGCCGTGCTCGAAGAGGCACGCGGCTGCGAGCTTGCATCCGGGAGATAGTAGGTTCGAATCCCACTATCGGCAACCCTGAAAATAGTCTTCCGTGGTTTCCCATTTTCACACCAGGAAAATGCTGGTGCTGTACCTTAATTAAGGCCACGGCCGCTTCCTTCCAACTCCTAGGCCTATCCCATCGTCGCCATAAGACCTATCTGTGTCGGTGCGACGTAAAGCCCCTAGGAACAAAATTATACTCTTTATTGATAGTAATGAATCATACTGGAATTAAAATGGATAGGAAAATCTTGTAATGACTCATTTTTTCAGCACAAATTTCAGATTAATCAGTTACAATCTGCTTTACGTCGCACCGACTCAGTTAGGTCTTATGGGGATGATGGGATAGGAAATGGATAGAAGTGTGAAGGAAGCAGCCGTGGCCTTAATTAAGATACAGCCCCATCATTTGCCTTGTGTGAAAATGGGGAGACAAAGGAAAAACCACCTTCATGGCTGCCGACAGTGCGACTCGAGTCCAATATCTCCCGAATGCAAGCTGATAGCTACGTGACCCAAACCGCAAATCCACCTGTTTGGTTTTCATATTAATCTATCGATATTTGAATCTCTGATAGCTCTTGATCTCGAAACAAGGTTTTGCTAGTGACTATTCATCGAAACATTTGGAAATTTCTAGATTTTTAATAAAGTTTTATATAGTACCTGTAATAACCTTGTGAAATAATTAGTTTACAGAATCAAAGAACTATGTTTTGTTGCAATGAAGGTACAACTTTTCCAGCTTGCCTTAGGCGTCTTCTTTAATCCCACCACTTACTTGATCGCTTTAAGTTCCTTAGGATGCATTCTTAGCGCCACTGTGTTTAATTAACTCCGCTAGATTGCAATGACCTACTTACACATAAGTGTAAATTTCAACGCTTTAAATTTTGTACCGAGCTCGATAGCTGCAGTCGCTTAAGTGCGGCCAGTATCCAGTATTCGGGAGATAGTGGGTTCGAACCCCACTGTCGGCAGCCCTGAAGATGGTTTTCCGTGCTTTCCCATTTTCACACCAGGCAAATGCTGGGGCTGTACCTTAATTAAGGCCACGGCCGCTTCCTTCCCAGTCCTAGCCCATTCCTGTCCCATCGTCGCCATAAGACCTATCTGTGTCGGTGCGACGTAAAACCAATAGCAAAAAAAAATTAAATTTTGCAGATCTTCGCTCACAAAGTACTTAAATTCAGGTTCATTATACTAACGTTTAATTTACAAGCTGCGAATTGTAAACTTCAAAAGATGAAAATGTTTTAGCAAGATTTGTAAGGCCTATTTCAAATAACGAACATAGATATGCCTTTCTTGTATATATTACTGTTATTATTATTTTTTACTATTATTATATAGACATCATGTTAATCATCATATCGACAAACAACATAAACAATGTAAACATAAAATACACTTGAGGAAAAAATGATCATTACTGAGGACTTCAACTTACACATTGCATAGCATATATGAATATCGAATTAATGGAGGAGGGGATAATTTCCCCCATATTAATTTGAAATTCTGCTAAATATGTATAGAAATGTAAGGAAAATTTAAGCATAACTGCCCATTCTTCTTATAACACTTTGAGCGTACTGAAAATCTGGTTCTAATAACATATTTGTGACCTGAAACAGCGTTGGTTTTCATACTTCTTGCTCTTCACAGATAATTGCAATTCACTTTTCAAAATTCAAGTAAACACGTATTAATGGGTCTCTCTAATTTAATATCGATGATTTCAGTTAACCATACTTGCCGAAATGCAAGTCTCAGAGCTATCACCACTTGTATATCGACTTCAACATTCCCTTCTCACTAACATTTCACATCTTTGTAAACAAACAGATTTGTATAATATCAGACAGTCAAGCAGCAGTTACAGCGTTATTGAGTCCCAAAGTAACTTCAAAATTTGTAGAAGAATACATAATTTTGCTTCAAACCTTAGGGATCACAATGATGCAGGTCCCGGGTCATAGAGTCATCGAAAAAGCTGACGAATTTGCCCGACACGGATAAGCATCAAGCAGCCCTTGGAATACCTGAGTCCTCCGTTACAGAAGTGTTCAAGAGCTGGCCCAGGGACGAACACCTGAAATGGTGGAAAGAGACCACACGTATCAAATCTGGGAAAATATGTATAAGAGGATTATTCAAGATAACAACTTCAATACTACTCAAGTCCAGTAGAATTTATTCAAAATTCGCAGTAGCTCTCCTCAGTGGATACATAGCTGTGAAGAAGCACTAACATATTTGTGAATATAATTATTGAACCAAAGGAATTACACACAGACGCATTACTCGGAAGGTATACTCTATTTAAGAATTCCAAACCGGGTAGTACAATTTATAGCACGTTGACAATTTCTGTTAAACTTAGGCATCACTGAATTTGTTAAAGTAAAGCAAAGCCATCTCCGTACAGGCCATGAAGACCGTTAGAGAAGCAGAAAGTAAAGGCTCTCCACTATCCATAAGCTCGGTAAAACGCGGATTGAGTGGTTAGCTCTACGCCGGACCACTGTAGCCCATAGGAGTTAACCCGGTATTTTTTTAGGTGCAGACACCTAGTGACATCTAGCTAGGTTAATGCCTTATTGTTACAAAAGTCGTGGTTCATATCTTAGGAAGAGGGGAGAAACCTTCTAGAAATGTTAATTTTGCCCTTCACTTTGTCGGACTTCTCAAGGTACAAGACCAAAATTATAAGATGTCACCACTAACATGTCACCAGAGAACCTTAGGGCCACGTGCCTCTCCATATGTAGAATTCTCGTTTCAGAGTTTTTCGGCATCCTGACAGAGAATGGATGCCAGAACTTACTACCTAGTTAAGGCACTCCTCTTCACTAATTAAAGCGGGAACATAATCATAAAATCTTTCAAATTATCTGTCTAATATATCCCGTTTCCTATATTGGTAGGGCCACCTCTTCGACACCGAGATTAAATATTGCACAGCTTTCGAGGTTACGTCCTGAAACCGTACAAGGAAGACATTTTGTAAGCTAGGTTAATGCCTTATTGTTACAAAAGTCGTGGTTCATATCTTAGGAAGAGGAGAAAAATCTTCGAGAAATGTTAATTTTGCCCTTCACTTCGTTGGACTTCTCAAGGTACAAGACCAAAATTATAAGATGTCAATGAAATTCATAGTCATACGAGTATAATGCCACAACGGTGATTGTGCGTGATACCTAAGTGCATCGTCACCAGCAACTTTTTTCTTGCCATTTGTTAATATCGAAATAAACTCTGTTTACAAATCACATGGCAATAAACTTCCACACAAATAAAAAGCATCACTTATTATACTGTATCTTGTCACAGTACCATATTTTTAATTTGTTGTAATGTGTCTATCGTTCTTTATAAATCATTCACATTATTCATACCAATACACTATTTCAACAAAAGTCAGTCATTCCACACGAGAGAAAAATAATAAAACACGCACAACACGCACGCACACACCAAACAAGAAAGAAATGCTGTATAAATCACTATGTTCTGCACTAACATTGGTACGTTATAGTGGAATACTTTGGAGTTCCAAGATGTGATACTTAATTGTCGGTGATAACTTACATGTTTCAAGTATCGCTCAGGGATCGTAGGAATGTGTTCATGGAACACTGTTCGTTTTCCCATGCATAATACTCCGCATATACCATGTCAAAATACGTTCTAGCAAATTTCAAGTACTCAGTGACGAAGACCAGTTATAAATCCATACGTTATACTTCATTAGGATTGGATATTCCTTTTATATGCCTTAGCATGGACCAAACTCATTTCCAGACAAACTGAACACTCCCGCAGTTGGCAGTTTTATGCTTCTGTACGTCCACCTCGAGGAATTTTCACAGAAACGAGATTGTGTAATGCTGTGACGGAATTTCTTATTTTCTGTTGGATATAATGACATTAACAGTTTTGAAGGAAGCTACTTTCCAGTCAGTTTGAATGCATATATCTTTGAATTTTCTCCAAACATCCTTTCATTTCGGTTGGAGTGTTTTTCTATGACTTGGGGTGGTTTTTCGTTCGTTCGTTCGTTCGTTCGTTCGTTCGTCCGTGCGTTCGTTCGTTCGTTCTTCACTAACAGACAACTGCATTACCACTCGCGAAGGTAGCCACAAATGGAATACTTAACAATGCATTTGGAATTTTTAAAATCAAATGTCACCTCTCTGTGGTTCGGATTTACATAATGCCAATTCTACGTAATCCTGTGGCCAAAGACCACACGATGCGAAAGTGCAAGCTTGTTTCTTAGTCCCATTTGCTTTATATTCTTTCAAATTATTACTACTTTATATGACGACTGCTTACTCTTCCATAAGGTACGCATTGAACTATCAGTGAATAGAATTTCCAAAGGACGCGTGTTACGAGATTCGCGCAATGGTAGGACGGGTTCAGTGAGACGGAGTTAGTCCCTCAGAGCTCCGTGCCAATTTAGTAATAAATAATTCAATGCAGTTGCCTGTGTATTAGCACGTTACTCCCCTTCTCCCCATTAAAGCTCATTAAAGCCCAGTTTATACTCTGTTCAAAATCTCTAATCTCACGCTAAGGAACACTAGTTTTGAGCTGGTCGTCCTTTCTTTCGTGCCAAGAGAATTAAATAACATAATACTGTATGCTGATAACGGCAACCTTGATGAGGGTTGTAAAATGATGGATTCTTGATGTTTATGTCCTAAGTTCAGTAAGATGGAAGAAGTAGGATAAGTCTAACGGTTTGATGTGTGTAAGTGTGGTGCTGTAGATTGAGAACACTGAGTGAACTATCGGACTTGGAATGGAAACTGTTTGTCTATGTGTAAGTGAGGAGTGGAAAAAATGCGTTTAATTGTTTTAGGTGCGCTGTTGAGGGATACTATATGGTTGTTAGTTGATGTTTAAGTCTTAAGTTTAATAATGTGAGATGTAGTGAGTGGGAGTAGTGCGAGAGAAGAGAGGATGACGTATCAAGGGAAGAGGGAGGGATGGGGACTTGACCCATCCCAAAGAAGTTAGACTTGAGCATGTCTGCACGGGAAGAAAAAGGAGAGGGGAGGTAGTGAGCTGACAATGGAACAGAATAGGTGTGACGTACATAGCGGAAGTGCGTGGCAGGCCATGTGTTGGGTCTGGTTTCCGCCAAGTTGGCTTGTCGCACATTGTAGGGAAGGAATACAGTGTCAGCTAATGTAGGTGAGATATGAGATCAGTTCTGACGTGGCGAGGCTGGTGGCTGCTGTCAGTGGGTTGGTGGGCATGTATTCCATACCAGGGCTGACGCAGCGACCAGTCTACTAATTTTTTTTAGGTGGTAGGTAGGAGTAGCGGATTAGGGTAATTTGTAGTGCAGTGGCTTCCTGCACGTATGCTGGCTATCCGCGAACGTGTGGGAGGACACTGAGTTAATGTAGGGGTAGATAATTTAGTTAAGTAGTTTTAGTAGAGATGTAGTGCCTATTTTTGGTTTGTTTTTTTGTTTCGCTCTGTCTTTATTACCTGTAAGCCGATGGTGTACACTAGGGTGAGTGATAAAGATATGTATGTATGTATGTATGTATGTATGTATGTATGTATGTATGTATGTATGTATGTATGTATGTATGTATGTATGTATGTATGTATGTATGTATGTATGTATGTGTATGTATGTATGTATGTATGTATGTATGTATGTATGTATGTATGTATGTATGTATGTATGTATGTATGTATGTATGTATGTATGTATGTATGTATGTATGTATGTATGTATGTATGTATGTATGTATGTAGGTAGGTAGGTATGTATGTATGTATGTATGTATGTATGTATGTATGTATGTATGATAATGGCAACCACTTGCTAAGTGGGTTTTCAAGCTCAAGGTTGGATATACGGGTGCGTATTGTTATCATTATAATCACAGGCTTTTTTTCTTAATGCCAGTCAGCTTACTGCCAGTCACACCGAGTTGGTGAGTTTCCATTATAATAGCAGGCCACTATGCCTAACGTCAGTCACGTTTTAGATGGGTGAATTTGTTTATAATGGCGGGCTCCCTTGCCTACTGCTAAACACTATCAGGTAAAGGAGTTTTGAAAATACATATATGCTCCCTAACCTTCTGCCAGTCAAATCGAGAAGGAAATTATTCATTACAATGGTACACAGGAGTTGGAGAAGGACCCCATAAATATATCCGACTGCATTCTTATGCTGAACCCCAAATTTGAGTCTCCCAACGTGGACCTCACAGGGAATTTTAAGAATTTTCGATTTTTTCTAGGAATCCTGGAATCATCAGCTTCTCTAGAATCAAGTTTTATGTTTCTAAGGTGCCTAGAAGTGCCACATTATTTCACGTCTATTTTCATTTGTATACCTTAAATTATATATATATATATATATATATATACAGTATACACAGATCGCTCCAAACCGACTTCCATTTATTAATACAGATTATATTTCACCCCCTTCCCGGGGGGTTCTAGGGACGTCTTGTATCGAAAGATTTCTTCCAGATAGTGGGTAATATTTGTAACTCCCCACCCCAACAGGGGCCGAACTTGTACGTTAAAAATATCCGGATTGTCACTATTCATCCCAGCAACCCCGAAAAATATGGATTCGACACTATTTTTATATATCACTCACCCCTCTCCCCCCCCAAAGGCGGCTGGAGTTGGACTTTAAAAAAATCCGGGGGGTCACTATTTATCTCAGCGACCCCCAAATCTATGGATTCGACAATATTTTCGAATATTTTGATATATCACTCCCCCTTCGCCCCCTTCCCCAAAGGGAGCTGAACTTGGACTTTAAAAAATTCCGGAGTGTCACTATTCATCCCAGCTTCCCCGAAAAGTATGGATTCGACACTATTACTTTCTAATATTTTTATGTCACCCCCTCGTCCCCCGCCACTAAGAGTACTTGGGGTGTCTTACCCCCAAGCGGTTTGTCACCTCATTCTAAGTAGTAAATTTACCAAGTTTGGTGTAAATCGCTCCAGTGGTTTAGAAGGAGACGTAATACATACATACATACATACATACATACATACATACATACATACATACATACATACATACATACATACGTACATACATACTGTACATACAATGACATTTATATATATAGATAGATAACCATGCTAAATGTATGTCGCAAGACAACGTTTTAACAACAATATGTCGTTGCTTAGATAGATTAGATGTTAATCACATAATAATATTATAGATATTACAGCTACACAGAATTCCCAAACACCAAGAAGTTGTTGATAGCGACATCCAAGTCTCTTATATGAGGGAACAACTACGATGAAACTCATTTAATATTACACTTTTATAGACACTTTGTGACAATGGAACAGGACAGGAAAAGACAAAAACTGAAAAGGAAAAGGCCAAGGCTTTAATGATGGTACAACCCATCGATATTATTTTCTAATATTTTTATGTCACCCCCTGCCCCCACACCTAAGGGTTCTTGGGGTGTCTTACACCCCCACGCGGTTTGACTCCTGATGCTAAGTTGTAAGTGTACCAAGTTTGGTTTAAATCGCTCCAGTGGTTTAGGAGGCAATTTAATACGTACATACGCACATACATTCAATGAGATATAGATATAGATATAGATATAGATATAGATATAGATATAGATATAGATATAGATATAGATATAGATATAGATATAGATATAGATATAGATATAGATATAGATATAGATATAGATATAGATAACAATGCTAAAAGTATGTCTCAAGACAACGTTTTAACAACAATATATCGTTGGTTCACACTTGAAGGCTGGGACGGGTTTCAAACAGTCTCGTCTGATAAGGAAATCACCGAATCCAGTCAAGAAAGCCAAGTAATACGGCTGATGATTTCATTACGTTGATCACGTGGCACTACAGTATCTGCAGGTCATCTTGTTGAGCAGCATTCCTCTTGGTAGACCAAGTTCTTAACAGGCTCCGAGTTTTTAACAATATTCATCATCATCATTATCCTCATCATTTTCCGACTCAACTTTTCCGACCGGGCGAGTTGGCTGTGCGGTTAGGAGCGTGCAGCTGTGAGCTCGAATCCGGCAGGCAAGTGTGCCCACCATTAAAAACAATTTGACACATCTAAAATGTGACTGACATTAGACAAAGTGGCCTGCTATTATAATCGAAACTCACAAACTCGAGTGTGACTGGCAGTAAGCTGACTGGCATTAGGAAACTGGGCCTGTCATTATAACGATAACAGCACAACTCAACTTTTGACTGGCAACACAGAAGGTGCCATCCACTACAATAAATGCTCCTCAATTGTAATGTGTCTGGAAGTAGGAAAGGGTGCCTGCCGTTGTAACGAAAATTCCCCAAATCGATTGTGGCCACGCAGTAGACAAGGAGGTCTACCATTTATACCCTACAGGGCCTAAATACCTAAAGCGAAAATGGATTACATTACTTACCTGCTTACCTGTCCATGAAATAAATTGCACCAGCCTAGCTGCAACCGGCAAATGGGCGTTTCGGGTTCTATGACGAGAGTATAATTGGACAGAGATTAGCTTAAAAAATTAGGTACTCAATGATGATTCAGCTATTTAATGGACAAAGCATAGTCAATTTATGAATTTCTGTTGCCATAAACGTTTTATAATATGCTGCACTCATGGTCCAAGGATATATGCCATAAACGGCTTACATATGTAATTTACAAAAATAAAACAAAATGAGGTTACTGTAATTTACAAAGATAAAATAACGTAACGTTGCCGTGCGGAGGCGTAGATCAGTGAACCAAACACGTGTCTCCTTTGGGAAACAACACCATTGGACCTACAAAATAAAAACATGATACTAGGATTAGGGACGGTTCGCAGAAATAAAGTTACTACTAAGGTTCCCTCACATTTTGGGGAAATATTTACGTATAAACAGCAACTCCGCATGTTACAAACGACGACTAAAGATAAACCAAACACTGAAGCTATATATTACCCGACAATATATAAAAATGCATAGGGATGTGAACTCATACCTAAGTGCGGCCAGTATCCAGTATTCGGGAGATAGTAGGTTCGAACTCCACTGTCGGCAGCCCTGAAAATGGTTTTCCGTGGTTTCCCATTTTCACACCAGGCAAATGCTGGGGCTGTACCTTAATTAAGGCCACGGCCGCTTCCTTCCCACTCCTAGCCCTTTCCTGTCCCATTGTCGCCGTAAGACCTATCTGTGTCGGTGCGACGTAAAACAACTAGCAAAAAAAACTCATACCCTCTGGGTAATCTTTATACGAACTAGATAATCTAATAATCAGAATCCACTAGTACCAAGATATCATATATACAAATACACACCAATATTGACAAGTAAGTGGAAAAGAAGAGAGAGACAAAAAGAAGGAATCGTTGTCACAAATAACTCTCGGCCTGAAAGGAAGAATCCCTTACAACCCTCGGCTTTTAAAAAAATGGCCGCGACTTCCTGGAGTGCAGTGTTGGGCCATTGACCTGGTTGTCTAGCCAGTAAAGTCTCCCCCCATCTCACAAAAAATCGTAAACAAAGCTGACATTGACCTGGTTTTCACTGCGCCTCTAGACTCGACGTTACAAGAGGGCCTTCATCTCCGTCTTCTCGACCAACCTATAAGCCGTAACTTAACTTATTATAACACTTGAGGAACCAATTTTCATTCTACATATCTGGCTCCTTGAACTGACCACCACGGGTCTAATTCATTTCATACAGAGTACTATAGCGAACTATTTCTCATAAAATCATGACATTCTATACACATGGCATGGCCTGATACCCTCTAGACCCATGGTTCGAGTTCATGTTTTGGCAGTGTGAAACGTAGTCAAAAATTTTGATGACACAACATACAACGTGGTTTTAATTTCACCAAGATTCAATCAAACAGATACATGCATATAAATCATACTCAGGCAGCATGCAACACTACGTTACACAGATCTATCTATCCCTCCAAATAAGAGAGAATGATAAACTAACCAAAATGATACTTACAACAAATTTTGATCCGAAGACAAATACTAAGGAATATGCTGATCTAATATTCAAACAAACAAACTTAAGTAACACCTGACTCTCTTCTTCCTACCACATAATATAACTCGACGCTATTCTCTACATATAAACATTTTGTACATCTTAATAAATAGCCTGATGGGCTATGATCAAGTCATTTTCTAATTGCCAAGAGGGCTCCACTACTAATATTCACCTACTTAATTACTAAATTTCTGCGTAACTGTCGCCAATCCTAACACATGCTTACAAGAATGGGTCACTTATCTGACATTTGGTGACCTCTTTGTCCCTCCTTCAGGGTTAGGCTGTGACTTCTTAGCCCATCATGGTGACGATGGGGTCCTGGCTCCATCCTCTTGTTTCCAGCAGCGTAGGTGGCTCCATTCTGAAGATATCCTCCCGAATACTAGCTTGAAGACTTCGTACGTTCGGTCTTGAACTCGTTACGACACTTACTGGAATGAGATGTTTAGTTAATAAACCGCACAACACCACCGTCTCTCCTACTGAATTTCATGCGTGTAAGATAAATGACTGGTATATCATGACTTTAATATTATTGTCCTGTCAATAGACGAAATTACGTCTTAACATGTGTATAGGCCTACTTTACTAATATGCAAAACTAGTAGCCTTATCCGCTGAACTATATTGTCACTTCAATTATTATAACTTCACCACACATGTGTGTCCCGTAAACAAAACCTGGATAATTTTAGTTAGCAGCTCTGATCCTATTGCTGAAGATCGTCTATTGCTACATTCCCACTTACCACTTCTAGTCTATATATATGGTAATGTTTCTAGTTGAATGCTCGCAAATTCGCGATCGCGCCGCAACAAAGAAATCTTAATATAGTCACATGTTAAAATAGTTATTGAACGAACTTACAAATCACTTCTCCGATGAATAAAATTAGCGTGACCGCGCTGAAGTAACTACAGTCTTTGTTCAGAGAAAGGTTTCTGGCACAAAATACAGACAGACGCGCGACACGCAATAGTAGCAATCTCACCGTCGAATGAACAGCCTCCCTCCACATCTCTCATCTCTTATAGGGAGCAAAAAGCGAAGCGACTCCAGGGAAACTCCCTCCAAACACTCTTGAGTTTGGTATGTAGCCACTAAACTCCATCCCACGGTGGTCGAATTAATGCGAAGTTATTAATCTCGTTACTTATTAACGGTGTTAGACATATCATTGGCTTCCTAAAAATTCTGGAGATAATTTTCATCATTTTATTATCCTGGAAAATCTTCAGGTAGAGGAGCTATCACTCGATTCCCGTGATGTCGTGAACCTGACTACTCCCGCTTTAATTATTATTAGGGTGACATGGTGCTTCCCAAAACAAAATTCTTATCTCTCTTTCCTTCTCCAACATATCTTCTGTTCCGCTCATGCATTGCCACACCCTGCCTAGGGAATCACCTCCAAGTTTCCGCGTTCTATACGGCATCACGCCCTTATATTTGGCGTCAAGTTGCGCAATATTTCATCTTCGTTAAAAATCGCTTATTAATGAATGAAAAGAATGGTTCACATTATCATCACAACTCCGCAACTCGCACTTTACATTGGAAACAACGTATGTGGATAACGCTAAGACGCATGCAATTTAAAAATCTTATTCACTGCGTCTACAGTAAATTACATCGGTATCCGTATACAATGCAGAATAAAAATCTTAAAGGTGAACATTCAAAAACTATCCCGGCAACGCCGGGTTCTACAGTTATTGTGATATAAAGGAGGGTTGTAAAAGTAGGACTATAAGGCGCTATAAATGGTTGATATGACAGACTTGAGGGAATCTTTTTAAAGTAATTATAATGGCTTGAAAATTATAAATAAACGTGTGAATCCTATGAGATGTGTTTAAAGTAATTGTTGTAAAGTTTGAGAAAAACAGATATGTATCATTAAAGGTGGTAAGGAATGGTAAGGAACACATATACAAAGTACCATAAAGAGAAATAAACAGATTAAGGAGGAGTTCCAGGCGTTAGAAATGGTTGTGGAAGTAAGGAGAAATTGAAGGAACTTGCTACAAAATTGAATATAGCGAAGAAGTCGGTTAAGGATAACGTTCTCATGAATGTTAGCGAAAAGTGGATTCCAGGAAGAGGAATTGGGAATTGGAATAATTTACCACAGGAGATGTTCGATACAGTTCAAGCTTCTTTGAAATAATTTGTCACTTGGGCAACAGCCCTTAATTCAGAACAGTGCCGATTGATTGATTGATTGATTGATTGATTGATTGATTGATTGATTGATTGATTGATTGATTGATTGATTGATTGATTGATTGATTGATTGATTGATTGATTGATTGATTGATTGATTGATTGATTGATTGATTGATTGATTGATTGATTGATTGATTGATTGATTGATTGATTGATTGATTGATTGATTGATTGATTGATTGATTGATTGATTGATTGATTGATTGATTGATTGATTGATTGATTGATTGATTGATTGATTGATTGATTGATTGATTGATTGATTGATTGATCGATCGATCGATCGATTGATTGATTGATTGATTGATTGATTGATTGATTGATTGATTGATTGATTGATTGATTGATTGATTGATTGATTGATTGATTGATTGATTGATTGATTGATTGATTGATTGATTGATTGATTGATTGATTGATTGATTGATTGATTGATTGATTGATTGATTGATTGATTGATTGATTGATTGATTGATTGATTGATTGATTGATTGATTGATTGATTGATTGATTGATTGATTGATTGATTGATTGATTGTAGTTAACTTGAATAGTAGAATAATAATCAATGCTGGTAGAAGTAAAGAAGACTTTAAAATGTTGAGTAGACCGTGAAAGGCAGTCTTCTTAAGGATATAAATCAACTCCTTTCAAACATAGATGAGTACTACATAGATATTTCTGAGGATTTTTTTGTGTGCATAGCCCTATATGAAAATCAAACATGGATAATAACTGGGGCAGAAAGTAAGTAAAATGTGGTGTTTCAGAATGGTGTTGAAAGTGAGGTGGTAATTCGGATCAAAAATGAAGAAATACGGAATCAACTTGGTGATAGACTATCTGGCAAAATTTGGCTAAGACTTGATTTTTGGTGAAAGTATAGAGGGTTTAAATGGTAGAGGATGGTCAAGACTTAAATATGTCAATCAGATTAGAGTGGATCTAAGATGGAATAGCTACGTATAGATGAAGATGCTATCACAAGGTAAAGTGGCATTTGGTGGTGGTGGTGGTGGTGGTGGTGGTGGTGGTGGTGGTGGTGGTGGTGGTGGTTATTGTTTTAAGAGGAAGTAAAACTGGGCAACCATCCTCTATTAATTCGAATCAGTGGAAAAAATGGAAAGGGTCCGACACTTAGAAAAATGAAGGTATCGACCAAAGAAAGACAAGGGCCATGAAGGGCGTGAATATGAAAACTCCCTAAGCCTTGAATGTTCTAATACCGTCGGGATTGGAAAAGAACAAGAGTTGACCCAGGGAGATTGGATAGGATGGACAAAACTGAGGAGCCTGGCACAAGTAAATGGAAGCAAAGTAAGGACTCACCTAAAGGCCCCTTGGTCGCCAACCCAGGCTCCCAAGTTAAAGTCCCCTGGGGCTAAAGTGGCTTGGAAAGCTGCGTTAAATTAGTCTGTGGACGAAAAACCCATGTAAACATTTAATAATCTATGGATCAATCCCCAGCTTTATGTCCTGGGCTTCACTATGCGCAGATATTATACCATTACATTCAATATATTCGACATTCCAGATATGTAGGAAATCTCCATCTCATGAATAGTCGAGTCAGTTCCTAAAAAATGATTTAATTAAATAAGAATATTTTGTTTAAATGTTTCAGTAGGGTAATTATTGATACTAGAGGTTGACGAGATGTTACACTGAACCTTTTACTAACTGAGAAATTGTTCAGGAAATTACTTTGCCGCTAGAATTTCCCTTCTAAATCTCTCGTTCGTGCATGTGAAAATATAAAACATGTAGAATTTAATTACTTGTTTCTGAAAAAACTAATTCAGTCGTACGGTGAATTTAGAGAGTAAAAGAAGCATGTTTTGAGTGAGACACGAAATTACATCCAGTAAAGGCAATTCTAATTCACTCAATGTGGAATCAAAAGGCAGGGATACTACACCAATCAAAAGTGACTTCTCCATTCCCAGTGGGCAATTTCGAAACGGTAATTGGCGAGATTAAGGTGGAATTGGCGAACGGTCCACCCTCCCTTTTATGTAATTAACTGGTTTCTGGATAATTTATCATCCCAGCTTTCCATTGCGCCAAGGAATCAAAGTACATAAATCATGTGTTAACCCTTTCGGAACACGCTGATTCTATCTTACCGTGGTGCAACACAGAAGCTACGAATGAATAATGAATTAGCTTCGTTCGCTTAGCGCCCGCCAAATATCGCGTCATCGTAGTCCTCGCTCTTCACTCGAGGTATTCGCACTCCATTAAGTTAACTTTGCTCTGTGAATCGATGTATATCTTACTTTCTACTAGTCTCATGTAATAATTTCCCTGTGGATTAATGTCATAATAAGCCATCTATCACTTGCATTCCAGTAACTCTAATATTTTATTTTTATATTTCTTGTCACACAAAAAGTGGACAAAGCTTTAGCAGACTGTTCATTGCAGACTGTGTAGTGTGCACTTCGTTTTTACTTGCTCCACGCTAAAATATCAGTAATAATTAAAACACATCTAATCCTAGACAGTTCTCCTCTCTCTCTCTCTCTCTCTCTCTCTCTCTCTCTCTCTCTCTCTCTCTCTCTCTCTCTGTCGTTTATTCTCGCTGTATGACGTATAGAACTGGTGAATATCGTCGGCATCATGTTAAACTCACGAATTTGAAATTTCCAACTGTTTAATTGTAATGCTATAAATCTGTCTCTCTCAACGCCGCCCTTCGTTGAACTTACTTTGACTCCTCTTGGCTTACATTTGAAGTGTTTGAACTTACAACTGAATTGAATATAGTTTAGAGGGGATGTTCCAATTTATAGATTCTTCAGGAAAAGGAGAAACGTTCTACATTGTTTAATACAATTAATACCGAGCGAGTTGGCCGTGCGATCAGGGCCACGCGGCTGTGAGCTTGCATCCGGCAGATAGTGGGTTCGAATCCCACTGTCGGCAGCCCTGAAGATGGTTTCCGTGGTTTCCCATTTTCACACCAGGCAAATGCTGGGGCTGTACCTTCACGGCCGCTTCCTTCCAATTCATAGGTCTTTCCTATCCCATCGTCGCCATAAGACCTATCTGTGTTGGTGCGACGTAAAGCAACTAGCAAAAAAAAAATACAATTAACTTTTTTCTTGTGTCGTCGCTTAAAGTTCCTTATTGAAAATCACTTCATTTACCATTGATCTGCAATTAGGGCAGTCGCCCAAGTGGCACATTGCCTATCAGTTGTTTACCTATACTTTTCGTAAGTAATTTCAAAGAAGTTGGACGTTTATCGAATATGTTCCCAGGTAAAATATTCCAATCCCTAATGCCTCTTCCTATAAATGAATATTCGCCCCAATTTGTCTTCTTGAATTCAAACTTTATATTATGACCTTTCCTACTTTTAAAAGCTGTGTTCAAGCTTATTCGTCTGCTAATGTAATTCAACGCCATCTCTCCACAGACAGCTCGAAACATACCACACTATCGAGCATCTCGTGTCCTTACTCCCAAGTCTTCCTAGCCCGAAGTTTGCAACATTTTTGTAATACCATAAATTGTGTTGCTTTCATTTTAATTTTTTCAGTTCTCGAAACAAATAACCCTGGTGAAGGTCCATAACTGGAGATATGCTCTAATTGAGGGTCTTATCAGGTACTTAAACGCTATCTCCTTTACATCTTTACTGAAACACCTAAATACCTTCATAACCCTTGTCCTCGTATGTGACCAAAATCTGGTATCGTTCTGGCCTAACTCGCGATCCCAGGCGTGTCCGATTCACAAATTATCTACGCACGAATAACTAAAGTAACGTTTAAGATTTCGGGGAACCCCCACTTCCGCAGACACATAACATAAGGTTAAGCTATTCTATAAATGATGGCAATACTCGGTCAGTTTTTATATTAATTTATTCAAGAAATGCAAAAGAAAATCAATCATAACAAACACGAAAAAGGTATGAAATCAACTCGATATACACAAATAAAATTGCAAAAATGTCTTAAAACTAATAAATTCTGACACTATCGGCTTCATAAAACTGTCTCACTGCAATAAACACATCGGCGGACAATAATACATATGGCTATGCTTCTCGTCAAACTTGGTGAAGAATGAGAATTCGTATCATTTCTACGCACATATCGTAATGAGATCCTATCCAACCTCGCCTACGTACACGTTTAGGGGAAAATTGTTACCTAGCAACTGATTACCATAAATTCTGAGTGACTCGCGTACTTAATTATAACATGGGCCTACACAATAAATCAGTTACAATATTCCCAACACATTGATTTCAACTATTTATTTATTTATTTATTTATTTACTTAATCGTATGGTGATTATAACTACAAATTTATAAGTCCAGGTCCAAGTGTTTCAGGCACTCTGCAGCACTTTCTGAAAGACGAAACCGGTCGCTGGGGCTTCCGGAGTAGGCATGAAGAGGGCAGCGCAGGATGACATGGTCCATGGTCTGCTCCTCTTCACTGCATTCACACATTGGAAAGTCCATCCAACTACCGCGTCTATATAAATATTTACATAACACAAGCAATACACAGTCACATATCCAATGTACACCGACCTACAAAATATAATGTCAACCCTTCTTATAGAATCACAATGACAAAACAATTTCTCACGCACAACGTTCACAGATTCGTTCATACATGCTGATATCGACATAACACTGCTTGCGAATCCCTGCTGTTTCCTGAAGAACTATGACACTTACTCTTACTTCCCGTAAAGGAATATCTCGCCTCAAGTGGTTAGTGAGTGTAATTAATTAATTCATTCATTCAGAAACAATCCTTGGGGCTTCATAAAACTGTCTCGCCTGAATAAACACTTCGGCGGACAATAAGACATATCACTATGCTTCTCATCAAACATTCTTTACCTTGACATAAATCACATACTAAGGAGATCACACTCTCCCTAAAATAAGTGCACATTACTTGGTGATCCAATTGCTCCATTCCATTGAAGACACTAGCATTTCTGGACCAAGCCTACATACGAGTATTGAAGAAAGCGCTAACACATATATTGCTCAATATTCTACCTCTATGGTCTTTATCGATTATCCCTATTTTTACACATCGCTCATATTAAACCGCACACCTTGCTCAGAATCCCTAGCCTTACTATGAAATATCTACTCATCTCGAATGATTTCTACCTTTCTCCAATTCAGTACTTTACTAAAAACCAAACATCATTAATAATAATCTCAATCTTATTCTATATTTATTTAAATACTTGCGACGAACATTGTAAAAGCATCATTTGGCTAATTTTAGCACTGATCTCTCCCTACATCATATCCAAACTTGACATTTTATGTGATTACACAACACACAACTTCAACATTCAGCATGCATTAGTTCCGTCTCTCAAAATGTTTCCTTTCCCTGGCATCGAACTAACGATACCGTAATTCATTATGACATCTTTTCTATTAACACTAAACTTCGACAGAAACAAATAACGACAATACAATTCAATACTCAACACTTTCACACTGGAATAACTATCTCTAAGATTAGATATATTCATGCATGCTACTCAACACAAGGCATACAACATAATTCAATTATCCCAAGACTAGGCACATGTGTCCGGCCTGTAAACATCTCTAATTAATTCCAGTTCCAATCACTTATCAAGTATTACTCAAGTATTTGATATGTATTTTCCCTTATTTACATTTACTCAATACAAATGGTTCCCATGCACAAACACTGAAACCTCCCATTATACCTGGTGGTTCACCAGCCCCTTATTTTTTTGGAGGTAGGTAACCCAACTAACGCGTATATTATAGTCATCCGAAAAACATTAGTACCTGCTTCTTGATGGCTTTAGTACAATTATAAAGCTCGCGAATATGGTAGAAGTCATTAACGGTAGTGTTATTTATATTTCTTAAACTATAATGAATGTGGAAAACGATCACAACTTCGAATAAAAATATCTTACGTTTGGACAGGAAGTGTCTATAAGAACTTCAACGTGCGAGCAACATATCGAGGCTCGCGGTAACTAAAGTGGCTAATCCACACGTAACTGCTGTTACATCAGCGAAGCTGTGTGGTAGTAGGATCGAATCACAGGCTGGTACACTTTATTTTTTCGATTAATGTCGTTTACGGTGACTGCAATATGGCCGCACATCATCCTGTTCCTTCTTCTTCTTCTCCTTCTTCTTCTTTATCTGTTTACCCTCCATGTCGGCTTTCCCTCGGACTCAGCGAGGGATCCCACCTCTACCGCCTCAAGGTCAGTTTCCAGGAGCATGAGACTTTGGGTTGGGGATAAAACTGGGGAGGAGGACCAGTACCTCGCCCAGACAGCTTCACTTGCTAAATTGAATAGGGGCCTTTTTGGGGGGATGGGAAAATTGGAAGCGATGGGCAATGGATAGGTAAAGAAGCGGGCGTGGCCTTAAGTGATGTAACACCCTGGCATTTGGTTGGAGGAGAAGTGGGAAACCACTGAAAACCGCTTCGAGGATGGCTGAGGTGGGAATCGAACCCCCTCTATTCAGTTGGCCTCCCGAGGCTGAGTGGACAAAGTTCTAGCCCCTGTACCACTTTCCAAATTTCGTTGCAGAACCCGGAATCTAACCAGGGCCAGCAGGGGTAGCAGCTAATCTCACTAACCACTACACCACAGAGGCGGACTTGACCTTCACTCTCCATTAATTAGCAACAATTCAACGTACTCTTCATAGGAGCACATCGTGAGGAAATTAATAAGTGCTGTGATGTAACCTGGTAGCTGTGTATTATTATTTGTGTGCGTTGGATTCGGTAGGTTGTGGATTCGAATCCCATGCTGGCCGTCCTGAAAATGGTTATACTCGGTTTCCCATTTTCACCACCAGCTGAATGCCAGGATGTTACCTTAAAAAAAGACCAAGGCCGATTTCCTTCCCAACTCTTCCCCCATTCACCCATCTTTAGGGGAAAGACGCCAAATCAAACCGCACCCCTTAAAACCAATAGCAAGAAAATGTTGATTAATATTGTATCCCCGCTAAGATGGAGCACCTCCGTCGTTCAAACAATTTACTTTATGCTGGATTAGAACCACTACGATGCTGATATTCATACATCTTGTGTTCCAGCACTTAACCAATTCAGCCACGAAGTCAACATACATGAAGCTTGCTAGAGGTTTAGAACTTAAGTACGGCCGTTCCACCTCCGAAGTTAACATACGTGTCAAAGTCTTCAATGAAGGTTTACAGTATTCATTTCACTTTCTTACGTTACAGAGCTCGTGGCATAACCTATTAATTCGATCGTATTACGGGTACCTGTGTTATTTCAAGGCGCAAAAAATCACAATGTTTGTAGAATGGTCCTTAGTATTTGACATGTAATTGTGCATAGTAGTTTCTCCTTTGCTAGGTCCATGGATCAATTTACAGTGATGACACACAAGCAGGGGAGAGCCTTATTGACCATGAGGAAAAATTTCAAGTTATTTGGTGTTCATAAAACTAAATTAAGAAGATCTTTAGGTTATACGCGTTATTTGCGTTGCCTACCTCAGAAAAAATAAGGGGTTGGTTAACCACCCGGCATAAATGAAATGAGATGATTATAAATTCACTTAGGTAATCTTACTTATTCCTATATTTACATGACTCAAAACCCGCAGTATTGTCAAGTCTATCTAACACTCAAAATCTACATAATTCTATTTATATTTCCGCTAAAACATCTACGCATGTTGCTACATTACAAACACATTTATGTACTCATCCTTCTAGGCGATATCGAAACTCCGGCCAGAAATGGCCCCTGCGTTTTTACTTCTCAATTGTGTCGCTTGTTGCCTCATCCATATCGTTGACTCCCATCATACTGGAACGGTATCCCCAATCCCCGGGTCTTCTCCCGGATCTGGCATTGCTGCGTCTTACTATCCCTCGTTGCTTATATATTTCCTCGCAGGTAATAGTTTATGGATTCACCAGCAGCTTACGCATTTATGTAAGTTAATCCATCGTCTCCTAACGGCCATCGTGACGACCGTCCTATGGCTATTGGATGCCACTATTCCCGCAAAGTATATTTACACCATCACTGCGTGCCTATTTATCAGCATATACTGTCTGACGTCCATCTTCCAAATTCATCGAGATCATTTTGCAGTAGCTCACAATCCTGTAATGTATTTATTACTCTAGGGTTTATTACCTACTCTAGGAGTATGACATGATCGGAAAAAAGCTTTATATCTGATTCCAGTTCTTATTCACACCAATGGTAATTAATTTCAATACACCAAATGAAATACAAAGAATTCCTTGTAAATTCAGTATAAAACCGTTGTTTATGCTTGAGTAAGTAAAGGAAGAGTAAAACATTAGTAAAATTGTCAGGTTTATGTGTATTTCTGTCTAGATGGAACGTTACACAAAACATATGTTGGGTACATAAACATAGCAAATTGAGCCGGTATGTTTTTACCTAGTTGAAGGCTGAGGTCATATTAGACACACCTCTGTTGTTCCCCGTTATGTTTTTAAGTATGCGGTGAACATGAAGCATTGCTAAGGTGCATTCTACTTTGATGATTGCATTTCAGTATCTTAGTGACAGTTGCTGGGTGAGCATCGTACGGCCGCTTCCTTCCCATTCCTAGGCTTTTCCTATCCCATCGTCACTATAAGACATATCTGTTTCGGTGCGACGTAAAGCAAATAGCAAAATAAAGCACAATTTTGTAACTTATTTATTACTCTGTACAGAGGAACACCATCCGAAAAAAGCCTTATCTCTAATTCCACTTCTTCACTCATATCATTTATTTATTTATTTATTTATTTATTTATTTATTTATTTATTTATTTATTTATTTATTTATTTATTTATTTATTTATTTATTCTGATCCAGGACACCCTAGATTTGCCAGAATAATACACAATAACAATTTTGAGGGAAGATAAAGAAGACTAATGTTTTAAAAAAGTGATAGGTTACAATTAACCATGTTAAATGGCATGAACTCCATATAAATGGTGACGAAGAATCGAAACGGAGTATTTGATGAGTGAGACGACTATCTCAACTTGTAGACTTCTCGCTAGTTTATATTTTTGTCACCATGTGACGAAAGATTTGGGAATTGTTCCCCTAGCGCCAAAGAAAAGTCCAGTCACCGTACTTTTTTTAAGGTTATACGACTCAAGAAAGAAAGGGATGGTTGGATTATAGCTATCCTTTTTCTCATTGTCTACATTAAGGTCCAATAATACTTCTTTGAAGAATTCTCCTCTTAATTATTACAGGGTCAGATAAAACTTCGCCTACTCTAATTCTTTGAAATCAATTTTCTAGAAATATAGCCGCCACCCATTCAGTCACTCTTTTGTCTAGTTCAATTGCACTCATTATTGCCAGTAGTCTCCCTGGATCTACCCACCCTATCAAATTCATTGCCAGTAGTCTCCCTGGATCTACCTACCCTATCAAATGCCATATATAGATCAATCGCGATACAGTCCATTTGATCTCCTGAATCTCAATGTATCTGCTAAATCCTACTGGGAACCTACAAGTTGACCTTAAGTGGAGTAACCTTTCCTAAACCCGAACTCTGCCTTCTATTGAAACCAGTTATTAATTTCACAAACATGATTAATATAATCAGAAACAACGCTTTCCCAAAGCTTATTCAATGCATGTCAAACTGACTGGCCTGTATTTTTCAGCTTTATGTCTATCACCCCTCCCTTTATACACAGGGGCTACTATAGCAACTCTCCATTCATTTAGTCTAGCTCCTTCATGCAAATGGTACTACATCCCATTTTAGTACGGCTCCAAGAGTGGAGGTATCCACAGAAAAACGTGCTGAAATTGTAGCACTCAGAGAACAGGTTCATAAATTCGTCAAATTGAAAAACAATTTGGTGTGTCCATAGGGGGAGTGCAATGCGCCCTCCACTGCCAGACGAACAATATGTAGCAATAAGGGCTCACCATGGGCAGGACAACCTCGTAAAATAACTAAACGTTTTGATAAATTCATCAGAATTACTATCAAGAAAAAAGGTCAAATATGTGCCGAATCGGTATAAATGAACAAGAAGAACACATATGTTGCAATAATAAAAAGTATACTGAAGCTGGCTTGAAGGGACTTGTGGAAGCAAGGAAACCCCTTCTGAAGCCGATAAATAATAAGAGATTCGAATTGGCAAACCGTATTGGAGACCTGAAGATTGGAAGAAGTCCTATTCGCGGATGAATCGAAGTTCAACGAATTCTTTGGTACCTTAAGGAGGATTACTGTTCACCGACGTGAAGGAGAAAGGGTGGCCCAGCAGTGCGGTTAACATGGTGCGGTTCTATTATGGTTTTGGGATGCTTTGTAGTATTTAGAGTCAGATACATTGTGGAAATAGAAGGACGTATGGATTCGAAGTCATACCATCACATAATTCAATATAGTACAATAGCATCTGGATTGCACCCAATAGGGAAAGGGTTTACCTTGCAACAGGATTATGACCCAAAACATTGGTTAGTTTATTGTATGAAGTACATTGCATCAAAGGGAGAACAGACGGTTTTAAAAGATATAGGCCGGCCGTCCGAAAGCCCCGATCCTAATCCCATTGAAATGGTGTGGGATGAAGAGAACAGACGTGTCTGGGAAGTTCATATTATATCAAGAAAGGAACGTTGTTGTGTGGAATCGAATAGGCCCTAAATAGCTACAAGAACGGATAAACCGTATGTCTCGAGTTTATGAGACAATCATTTAATCCGAGGGAGGATACTTCAATGAAAGCAAAACATATTTTTCTGTTCGTATTGTATATTTTTAAGTTAACATGATTACAGTTTTGGAAAATAAAGTTATTTTCGAGTTCATATATGAAATATTAGATAACTGTTATGGTGTATTGAAATTAATTAGTGGTGGTGTATATACAGGATTACTCACCTAAGGCGCCACACAAAAACAGCCTCCAATCTATAGAAGGCATCGATGCCCTGTTTTCATGTTCTTAAATAGCATTAACGGGTTTGTAAATTACCGTACTACGTTTTTTTTCGTGTGACCATTAATAATGGAAACAATACCAACTTCCAATACCAGCGGGAAAGTTCGTACTACTACGATCTCAGTCGCTTAATTAATTCATGAAATGTGTGTGTGTAAATAACATTATGTTGGGGGGAATATTACGTGGTTGCTACCGTGAGTTTCTTCTGGGCGGATCTCAGTTAAGCAATAAATGGGGAAAAGAAGAAACTTGATATTAATTTATACAAATTACACGAAAATAGTAAGCAAAGCAATCTACTTACAGGCCATGCAGGCCCTTGGAGGAGTGAAAGTTAAAGGCTTTCATTTATCTTAACCTCGGCACTTAGTAGGATACAGTGCATACGTGTCGGCCGCTTTTGCCCCCCAAGGAATTAATCTGGTACTCATTTTAATGTAGGCTGAGTGAACATCAGGGTATTTCACTGTACTTCTCCAAAAGCAGAAATCTCGTTTCTTAATTTTTTCGATCCTGACGGGCAATCGAACCCACGTCTTTCCAGGTGAACCGAGCACGCCTTTACTGTCTCGACTAGGCAGCCCCTGCACAAAAATAAGGAGATCAAGATTACAGAAAACAGTATTTCAAGAATAATAGATGTTGTTAAGACATTAGTTGTCACAATTCTATCAAATTCAATTATTATAATAGACATGTTTCAACACTACAATGAAAGTGATCAGAGAGTGGTAAATCAAACTCCATGGAGAAGGTATTCAGGAAATCAGAATTGGATACAAAATTCCCATTAAACTGCGTAGTCTTTGCAGATGATTAAGATATTCTATCAGACAATACTGTACCCGTCAATATTGGCGTTGAAGTGTGAATAATGGTAATGTCGTGTGGCCTCCGAAGAAGCCTGGTGAAGGTCTTTCGAGTTGACGCCGTATAGGCGATCTGCGCGTCTGTGAGTATTTCAGTATAATACCGTAGCGAAGCACGGGTATCTTGCTAGTAAATATATATAGTAGCTTTAATCCGGTATTCATTTATTTCTTTACGTTAAAATATATAATTCATTCATTCATTCATTCATTTAGCTTCCACAGACTGTACAATTACATATTTTGAAATATGCCAACATATAAGAGTTGTCGAGTGATTTCTTAATACTAACAATAATATATGCACAATAAAGAACATTTTGAAAAAGAAACAGAAAAAACAAAAACACCAAATTCCTAAATGTTAGGACAGCACATCTTAATTTTTTAAACAATAAATAATATTAATAACCAATATTTACAAGACAAAATAAAAATAAAAATCTACGAGTGTGGTGTTAATAATGTGAACATAATCAATGTGACATTATCATATTTTAAGGCTATATACTAGATATTAAGAACATTTACAAGTTAATAAGTAATAGCATCATTACGAACACTTCATCATGTATTCTTCTGTACTATAGAAGCAGCTACTCAGGAGGATATTGTTCAAAGCTGTGGTAAATGAACTGACAGGACTAATATATTTAATCTTATTTGGAAGCTTATTATACAATTTGATTCCAACAGAGTCTACATGTCTCAAGGCAATGGTTTTACTCTTGTGCTCGGTAAAAATATTATTTCTTGTTCGCGTCTGATAATTGTGTTTGTCAAAATTCCTTCTGAAGTGATCAATATTTTTTTTTCATTTGTAGAATGCATTGCATGACGTATATGCTTGGTACTGGAGTATCCTTAGTCTCTTAAATAATGGTCTCCAATGATCTAACCTGTTACGTCTCAATATACGTAATTCTAATAGCTCATTTCTGTATTCGAAAAATAACATCAAGATTTGATTTGTGGCAGCCCCAGAGAACAATAGCATAAGTGATGACTGAATGGAAATATCCAAAATATGCTATTATAACATATTCTTCACTACAACTACTAGACAAAATCCTTCAGGCAAAACAAACAGAACTCAGAGATTTCCCTATGTTTAATATGACAATCTCATCTTAGTTTTTCATCTGTATGGGCACCTAAAAGTTTTGTGATCAACGTATTTTCAATTGCATTTGCACTTAGTATAAGGTTGTGTTTTTTGCAGTTTAATAGAGTGTACTTTCACAGTTTGTTATAGTGTTATAATTTATTTTGAAATTGTGTGTTTAACAGACTGAGAAGCTTTTAAGTTACATTTAAAACGGGGAGTGATGATTCACATCGGTACTGAGAAAGTGTGTATAGAGTTTCGTAACATTGGCTGCAATAATGCTGAAGCAGATTGACTCTTACTGGGAGGTCTACATAACAGCCTTTTCCGATGTTAAATATAGCTATTCTGCAATCCAAGGAATGTGCAAGAAGCGCGATTTCTTGATATCAAAGAACAGGATCAGTGCTGTATTAAATATTTTAAAAAGGCAAAGGATGTCTGGGCTTAATTCTAGAGGGGAAAAACCAGGCAAATCCATGACCAGCCACCAGCTGTACACCAGAAGTGGTGAGGAAAGTGAAGGCCTCTGTCCCAGTTGTCTTAGGTGGGGTAACCCTGCCCCCACAAAGGACTATCACTTCTGTGCATTTGGACTCCTTGAAAGGGCCTTAGGAAATAGACGCCCATGCACTATCAATGACCTTTGGTGGTCCCCTCAGTAAGAGGAACCATTCTTGAACTAATCGCGATGTGTTGATCATGATGTATAACAACGGCAAGATGAAGCACCCGCATGGAAGGGACAATAATATTTTCCAAAATGTGTACATATTGACTGGTGGTAAGATGTTGCTCGATTCTATGCCACATCCTTATCCTGCGAGTGTTCATCCAGTGCCAAAATTCCACAGATACACAGCCAGAGCACTGATGCTCGGCGATGTATGCTGGATTATGTCGGATGCTGAAAGGATGAAACACACGTGCCGGCCATCGGTTAAATAAGTGCATGATTGATTATCCAGAAAATTTATTATCTGGAACACCCTTGGTCCCAATTAATCCAGATAATCAATGTTCTTCTGTACAAAATTGTGGTCAATGCAACATTGTTTATCATCTCCTGCTTCTTATCATCAAATCATAATTTAGCTCATATCTTTCTTTTATTTCACATAGGATACCAATGATATTTTCAGTTGCTTTTATGCTTCCTCTCTTAAACTGAGTCTGTCTGTCTGTCTGTCTGTCTGTCTGTCTGTCTGTCTGTCTGTCTGTCTGTCTGTCTGTCTGTCTGTCTGTCTGTCTGTCTGTCTGTCTGTCTGTCTGTCTGTCTGTCTGTCTGTCTGTCTGTCTGTCTGTCTGTCTGTCTGTCTGTCTGTCTGTCTGTCTGTCTGTTAGTCATCAGCCCATATTTTGGTTGTTTCCTTAAGTAGCACCACCAAAGGTTATGCAATTATATGGACACTGCAAAATACGAAGGCGGCACCAAAATGAGGCTTAGTAGGCAGGATGAGGATTGAGGTAGTTCACCATTCAATTACTTTATAGGAGTTCTGTTGTGGGTATAGTAATATTCTGGCAAATGTTATACATTATGAAGGCATGTAAGATATTGGCTTTCAAGTATTCTTATTGTGCTGGACCCTTAACTGTGAGCCAGTTCTCTTTATTATATCACATGAGGTAATATACCTCTTAGTGTGGGTTAATATTTTTAGTTCAGGCTAGACAGCAATGTTATTGTGTTTATTGCAATTATGTTAAGTTCTACATAATTATTGTAAATTACATTCTCTTAATGATTTTCTCTGTATCCTTGTGTGCTATTCATTTTATATTAAAATCAACCAGATATATATAAGACATGACATAGTCCTGTGAAGTAAGTGGTGCCATGAATTAGTAGATGAGTGTATTTATATCTAGGTGAATGCATTCTAATTTGGTCTAAATGTTTTAGGAGCTGTTCCTTCTCAGTTTCCAAACTGCCCAGAGTACAGGACTTGTCTGATACCACATCTGCCCACTGAGAAGCTACAGATGATAGGCGTTGTCGAGTAGATAATGAAAGTTTAGCCAAGGCTCATGCTCAAAGTTTATGGACCTATCAAGATCATGTCAGAAATGTTTTTGTCAAGAACTTCCAGGAATTAAAAGAAAAATCAAGGTCAATATCGGTAAAACAAGACTGGTACTGCATTGAAAAGAAACAGTGTGTTTACCTCATTTTAATCAAGGAAGAGCCTAACCCAGATCTTCATTGCTGTGCTAAAGTCAGCTGAGGGGCTGAGGCTTTCTCATTTTTTAGTACAATACTATTATTAATTACTGAGTTCATGAACCTATATGAATTCCATTGAAAGGAAATTCTTTCAGTAGTAAACATTCTTATTTGAGTAATTGTGAATTTAATTATGAATTTCCTCTTCCAGCATTATAACCTATTCACACTCTGGTTATGAATTTTCTCTTGGAGAAAGTAGGCCTACTCCTTCCAGTTTTTATTATTGCATGTAATGAATGTAACATGTACCTGTGAAAAAATGGAGATTAATTACTTAACTGATCTCATATGTGTCATATCTATACAATGCTGCTGGTCCATAAAGCATGAAATGAGTAATTCATTGTGTGTTATGCTACATTTTTATTAATGTAATGGCAGGGATGCAAGTTCTTAATATGGTTTCTTGATTTTAACAATATTACTATTCACAGAGATTTCCGTTTATATTTTCCTATTATGTTCACCTCATGTCCATTTCAATTTTAAGCAACCTGGTGAAGTTAAATTGAAAACAATTTCAGAAAGTGTCTGGGTGAAGGTCATTTTAAATGTTATCAGAATTGGCATGCTACTTTTCAAATTTAAGTTCATATATTTTAATAAGTTGTTTTATTTCCAGTTTAATTTCAATTTTTCCCCTATTCTGGTTATTTGAATCAGGGTCCAGAATAATATGAGTAAATTTATATACACTAGGGAATGCGAAAATAATTTTGATGACTTGAACAAACTATTGTTGGCATCTACTTTAATCATTCCCTTTGCATAATAGCCAAATTGTGTGAGCTCTCCATCCCCATAATTTATATTAGGCTTCTATTGTAAAAAATGTTTACCTGTTTTCATAAGCAACAACACTGAGCATTACAGCTTGTATGTTCCTGGACTGCTACTAATATACTGTAAGAGGTAGTTTATATGTTATTATTTTTATTTAATAGCTTTTGCTGTACTTACAAGTTGTTTTTGATCTTTTATCTTTCACCAGCAAGTTCAGTTTTGTAAAAGGAACTGATCATTTTTGACTCTTAAATATACAAAAGAAAGTGTCATATAGGCATATTATTAAAGTTGTTCAGTATTAAGACTTCAAAAACCGAATTCTATTCTTTCTTGCATTTTTAATTTGTTCTTCCTATTTATTACGGTATATTACTAATTTCAGTTCCGATATGCGCGACTACGAGAAAGAATATTCGTAAAATGTAGTTTAACCAGTGTATTTTCCAATCATCGTAAGGAACTCTTGCATTATTGTAGTGAAAAAGTAACCTATTGAAATTATTTAAATTTTGTGTGTGTGCGTTCCATTTAGTGCTATTTGTATATTGGTGTTTAGTGCTTGTTGGTAGAAATTGGAAGTAGTATTATTTATTTGTATTTTATAACAAGTAATTCATTCGATGTTCAGTAGACTACGTTTTCTAGGTGAAGTAGTCTAGCTAGGTGTACTTTGTTTCGAATTTAGGCTTAGGAATTACTTTAAGTGTGTGCCATTTCACCGTTCTATAGTTACTATATTTGGAACAAAAATGGCGCTTCGGCTATTAGCGGGTCAGAATAAAAACAATTAACAGCTGTATGAACTGAAGAGATGATAAATTCAACCGGCAATCACAGAAGGAATTTTTTTTTTAGAAGGCAGTGCGAAAGAATGACGAGAGCGGATTATTTAAATCCATTATTGAAAAAAAATCTTCCATTAAAGAAAGGATTCTTAATTGAGCACTACACCAAGAAAGACGGAATCGCGTAAAGAAACCCAGTAATAATTGGAGAGTTTAGTCTACTGTTAGAGATAAGATCAAGTCCACGATAACCCGCCGAACACCAGCTGTAATTGACATATACGTGAGATAAGAGACCAGCTGAAAAGAAACGTCAAGTTGGAGCTTCACTACGTCACGGTTGGGCTCGGAACATTTTATTTGCCCGATACTGCATAACATCAAGAGAACTGAAGTAGACGGAACAGAGTGCAATCCTTAAAGCACATAAAATTCATAACGTTTCGGCGAGCAAGGCAGTTTGAAACAAGACGATATTTAGAGTCTTATAGGCAAATTAAGCGGAACAGAAAACAAATATACTGACCACATTAGCATTACTAAGCAGATTACCATGTATAAATCCACTAATGCCTTGTATTATTCTGTCCTTGATGCAATGGAGGCCGTCATGATGTTCTAAGAAGCTGAGGCGAGGACTACTCTGGCTATGGTAACGCTTGACGAGATGGATGATCCAGGAGGATAATAGTCAGCTGTGATGACGAGATGATTCCTTATTACTTAAGCCGAACCAGGGAGCAAGACCTACCATCCCATGACGATCAACAGCGAAATGGAAGTCAGATCCAATAAGCAAAGATAAGTCCCCATTTAAGTCGTATCGTAAGTAGAAAACCTTATTCTTTGGGTTAATGTATAATATATGTAGTAACATTTTGTGTGCGTAATTAATATACGTGTGTGTGTTCACAAGGAAATAAGTATTCATCCAAAGTTACCGTAAATTCCAAACATAGGCGTTAAAGCACCAGTGAAATGCCGTTCGTAAATCTGTCAATATGAGAGTGGAGAAGTGATTGATATTTTTCATAATTTGTTGTCAGTGAAATATTAGAGTATTATGAGGAACCTAATATTTATATGCATGATGGTTTTGACTAAGAGCAAGCGTAAAGATCGTATTTAGGGAGTATTACAAGGAAATTTGATGGCACAATTTTAAGGTTACAGTGTACTATTTATTTGATACTATGACAGTAATGGTAATGAATATATATATGTGCAGGTGATAGTACATATGTTGTGTTTTGATGGAATGAGTGCTTCAATTATAAATGCTACGCGATAATGGAAGTGTTAAATAATGAATATAGTTAGCATATGAATTGCTAGTGTATTTTGATGGTGATAGTTACTGTTATTTAAGGTGTCGGTCATAGTATTTCTTCGAGAAATGGTAGTATGTGTGGGTTGCACATGCTAAGGTGTCGGAGGTGAAACGTACTGTTTCTGATTACTATTTTATTCTCTAATATATATATATATGATACAGTTTAGGATACGATCTTAATGCCATCACTAAAGAATTAATTGAATAAGTAGGATCTTCGAAGAGCCGAGAGATCACTTACGTAAACATTTAGACCTTCACTGACATAACTACGAATGTTTTCATATATTCTCACTTACGGCAAGTCAGCTTACGATTTATTTATTTTCTTTTGGAGCAATATTAGACATCACTGGTAACTTAGACTTTCATATGTGGATTTTAGATGAGGATAGAGTCTTCCTATGTGTCAGTTTTTCCACACATGGTATTTCGTTGGAATATTAATCGTAATATACTTGGAAATGTTATGGTAAGTCATATACGCACTTTAGCTGAAATTTAACCATGAATTAAAGGAATAATTGAATAATTTAGCAATGTAATCCTTACGATGGAAATAATTTGAAGATGCTTACGACTTAAAGTGGACTTAGTTTTGCTTATATGGAGGCTAGTTGGTACAAAATATGAAACATTGAACAAATTGAAACTTCGAATAGAGTAAATACCTAAGGATCAGACAGTAATCCTTTCACACGATTTTTCTACTGTGCGTGGACATTGAGATGAACTGTTTTCAACCGAGTGATATACATTTCTGTAATTGTATGCGAATTTAATTCAAGCAATTGAATTTTGATGATTTCGAGAAGCAACTTAGCTTGATATTCAGAGATTCCAGATCTTAATTAATTAATTAATTAATTGAGTGATTAATTATTGGCCATTTTCTTTGCGTTTTCCTCATTTTCCAATTGAACTTTAATTTGAATTGTATATAGTAGGAATATAGTTTATTTTACTTAGAACTTTCGGATGCATCCAAATAATTCATTCATTACAAACATTATAATAATTATAATTATTGCAATTATCCAACTTTTTCAATTATGTTGAGTAATTTTACTTATTATATAATTTAATTATTTTTCTTTTCATTTGAATCCCTTGGAAACTACTTAGTTATAATACAATTTTTCGATAGGCTAAGATTATGAGTCAGATGAATAAGGCCTAAGTTCATTATTTTATTTATTTATCAGAGGTTTTCCCAAACCTATTTCTTCAAGTCAGCACCAATATATGATTGAGAAACTGATTGAATAGGAAACCTGCTATACTGTATAAATGATTTTCAAGGTAATCAACGTTTATTCCAATTCATCCATAAATCAATTTATGAATAAAAGCTGAGTAGAGTAATATTGAATTCTTTCAATGTCTACTTAGAATAGATACTAGATATAAGCTTGGAATGATTAATTTTCATTGCGATCATGATGATATCATGTACAGTGTACTTGACAAGCCACGATAATCTGATTTTTGCGATAAAATTTGGTGTCAAAAATATACGGTAACCGACTAATAGCGTGTTGAAGACGTTCATCTACGTAGGTTGGTATTTACCGTAGGCCGTCGGTGTTCTTTCTCACGCGGAACTCACAACCCAAGAATATTCGGCAGATGAAAGTATTATCTAGAGCTAGTCTGGAAACTCGTGTAATCAACCTGGACGCGGGATGGTGCATGTAGTTAATTGGCTGCCCAACTGCGGGGCAATTCAAGAGAAAGACACCGTGGCAGTAAAGGGTCGCCAAAACTTGTAGTTAAATTGGTGCCATGCGAAATGAGGTAAAGGTGTACACGAATGGTCGCCAATTGTAGATAAATTGTCGCCCATACGTGTAGCAAATAGAGAAAGACACCGTGGGAGTAATCTGTGGCAAATATAGGAGGACACTGTGGAGCAAAATGTTGCTAAAACATGTAGTAATTGATGCCGCATTAGTGGAATAATTCAAGAGAAAAACACCGTGGGAGAGAGATGTTGGTTATCAAACCATATTCATATGATGCTACGTCATATTCAGAATGAAGAGAAAGATATTAAGGTCAAGAAATGGAGTTGTTGAGTATTGTAGAATTACACAAACATGTGGCAATTTCAAATTTTACTGAAAGAGCCTTGATAAGAAGGAAAGGTATATTTTAGGAGTTGATTCACAGAAGATTTTGAATGTATGGACCAGATGATGGAGTGAAAATGGAGGTATCATGCAAAATTTAGTCATATCTGATAAAAAAATTGTCGTTTGACCAGATATTATATTGGGATCGAAGAAAGCACAGCAGAACAGTGGACTGTGAAATCGAATAGATGCCCAGTAATAATAATAATCAGAAGTAAAAGGGGAGAGAAACGGATGGATGAGAGGAAGAAAATATTTCAGGATGGCTGGAAATAATCGAATTTCTGTCCAGAGGAAGCTGAAGTAGAATATGAGGACTTTATAATTGTAAATATAAAACATTGTAAGTGGATGTAAGGGATGTTACTAACATGTTGGTCACCATTTATTATGAAATAACTTAGATATAGGAAGTAGATGATAAGTTGAGTTATTTGATTTTTTTTTTAATTATTTAGGCCAGAATTAGGATTTGGAATCTTAGTCATTAAGGTAAATGTTTCATATTTTGTGGAGTAATTGGGTCATCCTCGTAAGCAAAGCCTAGTCAGAGTAGTTAAGCCTATATTTAAGCATTGTATCAGTACAGTTGAGTGAGTAAGGATAAGAATATTTGTGAATATTGAACTATAGAGGAATTAGGGCAGAATTAGAGTATTTTCTGAAATAATAGAGAATTCGGAGATAATACGTAAAAGTAAAGATGTCAACATTGAGTCAATTAAAAGCACAATTTGAAGAGTACCAGAGAGTACAGGAGGAGAAGCAAGAAAAATACCAGAAAGAGCAGAAAGAAGAGCGACAGGGAATGTTGCAAGCCATAAAGCAAATGATGGAAGAAAACCGAAAGCGCGATAAGGAAGAACAGGAAGAGAAGGAGAGAAAACAGAAGGAAGAACAGGAAGAGAAGGAGAGGAAGCAAGAAGAAAAACATAAACAAATGATGGAAGAAATTATTAATAAACAGGAAGAAAAGGAGAAGAGGCAAGAAGAAAAACATAAGCAAATAATGGAAGAAATTATTAATAAACAGGAAGAAAAGGAGAAGAAGCAAGAAGAGAAGCAGAAGCAGATGATGGAGGAGATGAAGCGGATGAAGGAGGAGATGAAGGAAGAGATGAAGAAAGGTCATCAAGAACAGAAGGAAGAATTGATCAAATATCAGAAGAAGATGGAAGAGGTAACTAGGGAACGAGAAAGAAAACACAGAATAATGGTAATGGAGATAAAGGAAGAAATCTTGAAAGTACGATCAACTGCAAACGAGATCATTAACACTATGGATGAATGGAGAGCCGAAATTAAAGGAGGAATGGAGAAGAAAGAAGAACATGAAAATCAACGAAGATCATCACAAGAAGAAGCTGGGAAACCGGAGGAGAAGAAAGAAGAAGATGTTGAAAACCGAGAAGAAAAACTACTGAAAATAATTGAACAACCGAAGGAGAAACAACGAGAACTATTCAGAGAAGAAATAAGAAGAGAAAAACCAGAAAAACCAGACATACGAGAAGAATGGCAACGAAAGCAGATGAAGCAAATTGCGAGAATGGAGGAGAGACAAAGAAAAAGAAGAAAAATGGAAACCAAGATAGTTCAAGCAGAAATTTGGCAGATGCAGAATCATGTAAACATGCATAAGGCAGATTTGCAAGAAGAAAAGAAAGAAATTCATTTACTTGAGGCTAGCACAGTACTGACCAAACGATTCATAAGAAAACCGAAGGTTACTTCAAAGAAATGGCAAGCAAATACGTATGAAGAGAAAGAACCATGTTCAAAGGTGAAAACGAAAGCAAGAAGAGAAGAAGACGAACGAAAGTGGACGTCAAGATTACCAGACGGAAGGAGAAGAATGTTAACTTATCTATAGAAAGACAAGGAGAATGTTGAAAACGCAATGAAAAATTCCAAAATTCATAGTTATTACACGAGTAGACTCGTGGGAAATCAATCCTTATATTAGTAAGGAAGCCAGCAATCTCGAACGTATCCACTAAAATATTTGCAAAGTTCATATATTTATTCGATGGACCATTTGTTATACATCGGTCATTTGGAAACAACGCTTATGAAGTTCACGATCTGAATGGTAGAAGTAAAGGAATACACAATGCGGCAAATATTAAGTTATATTACAAGGAACAAAGGGATTAGGATCCATCAAATGATGTAGTTAAATAAGGAATGAGAAGTGGAATGGCTTATGAGAAGAACGAAATAATCCATTTAAAAAAAAAACTTACAGTAATGCTCTCAAAATTTTAACTGTGAACAGTGAAAAGTCCCATTTATGATCTTAGAAATATATAGGATAAATATATAGCAAGCCATATATTTAAGTCAACGTGGGAGGAGTAAATGTGCCATTTCACCGTTCTATAGTTACTATATTTGGAACAAAAATGGCGCTTCGGCTATTAGCGGGTCAGAATAAAAACAATTAACAGCTGTATGAACTGAAGAGATGATAAATTCAACCGGCAATCACAGAAGGAATTTTTTTTTAGAAGGCAGTGCGAAAGAATGACGAGAGCGGATTATTTAAATCCATTATTGAAAAAAAATCTTCCATTAAAGAAAGGATTCTTAATTGAGCACTACACCAAGAAAGACGGAATCGCGTAAAGAAACCCAGTAATAATTGGAGAGTTTAGTCTACTGTTAGAGATAAGATCAAGTCCACGATAACCCGCCGAACACCAGCTGTAATTGACATATACGTGAGATAAGAGACCAGCTGATAAGAAACGTCAAGTTGGAGCTTCACTACGTCACGGTTGGGCTCGGAACATTTTATTTGCCCGATACTGCATAACATCAAGAGAACTGAAGTAGACGGAACAGAGTGCAATCCTTAAAGCACATAAAATTCATAACGTTTCGGCGAGCAAGGCAGTTTGAAACAAGACGATATTTAGAGTCTTATAGGCAAATTAAGCGGAACAGAAAACAAATATACTGACCACATTAGCATTACTAAGCAGATTACCATGTATAAATCCACTAATGCCTTGTATTATTCTGTCCTTGATGCAATGGAGGCCGTCATGATGTTCTAAGAAGCTGAGGCGAGGACTACTCTGGCTATGGTAACGCTTGACGAGATGGATGATCCAGGAGGATAATAGTCAGCTGTGATGACGAGATGATTCCTTATTACTTAAGCCGAACCAGGGAGCAAGACCTACCATCCCATGACGATCAACAGCGAAATGGAAGTCAGATCCAATAAGCAAAGATAAGTCCCCATTTAAGTCGTATCGTAAGTAGAAAACCTTATTCTTTGGGTTAATGTATAATATATGTAGTAACATTTTGTGTGCGTAATTAATATACGTGTGTGTGTTCACAAGGAAATAAGTATTCATCCAAAGTTACCGTAAATTCCAAACATAGGCGTTAAAGCACCAGTGAAATGCCGTTCGTAAATCTGTCAATATGAGAGTGGAGAAGTGATTGATATTTTTCATAATTTGTTGTCAGTGAAATATTAGAGTATTATGAGGAACCTAATATTTATATGCATGATGGTTTTGACTAAGAGCAAGCGTAAAGATCGTATTTAGGGAGTATTACAAGGAAATTTGATGGCACAATTTTAAGGTTACAGTGTACTATTTATTTGATACTATGACAGTAATGGTAATGAATATATATATGTGCAGGTGATAGTACATATGTTGTGTTTTGATGGAATGAGTGCTTCAATTATAAATGCTACGCGATAATGGAAGTGTTAAATAATGAATATAGTTAGCATATGAATTGCTAGTGTATTTTGATGGTGATAGTTACTGTTATTTAAGGTGTCGGTCATAGTATTTCTTCGAGAAATGGTAGTATGTGTGGGTTGCACATGCTAAGGTGTCGGAGGTGAAACGTACTGTTTCTGATTACTATTTTATTCTCTAATATATATATATGATACAGTTTAGGATACGATCTTAATGCCATCACTAAAGAATTAATTGAATAAGTAGGATCTTCGAAGAGCCGAGAGATCACTTACGTAAACATTTAGACCTTCACTGACATAACTACGAATGTTTTCATATATTCTCACTTACGGCAAGTCAGCTTACGATTTATTTATTTTCTTTTGGAGCAATATTAGACATCACTGGTAACTTAGACTTTCATATGTGGATTTTAGATGAGGATAGAGTCTTCCTATGTGTCAGTTTTTCCACACATGGTATTTCGTTGGAATATTAATCGTAATATACTTGGAAATGTTATGGTAAGTCATATACGCACTTTAGCTGAAATTTAACCATGAATTAAAGGAATAATTGAATAATTTAGCAATGTAATCCTTACGATGGAAATAATTTGAAGATGCTTACGACTTAAAGTGGACTTAGTTTTGCTTATATGGAGGCTAGTTGGTACAAAATATGAAACATTGAACAAATTGAAACTTCGAATAGAGTAAATACCTAAGGATCAGACAGTAATCCTTTCACACGATTTTTCTACTGTGCGTGGACATTGAGATGAACTGTTTTCAACCGAGTGATATACATTTCTGTAATTGTATGCGAATTTAATTCAAGCAATTGAATTTTGATGATTTCGAGAAGCAACTTAGCTTGATATTCAGAGATTCCAGATCTTAATTAATTAATTAATTAATTGAGTGATTAATTATTGGCCATTTTCTTTGCGTTTTCCTCATTTTCCAATTGAACTTTAATTTGAATTGTATATAGTAGGAATATAGTTTATTTTACTTAGAACTTTCGGATGCATCCAAATAATTCATTCATTACAAACATTATAATAATTATAATTATTGCAATTATCCAACTTTTTCAATTATGTTGAGTAATTTTACTTATTATATAATTTAATTATTTTTCTTTTCATTTGAATCCCTTGGAAACTACTTAGTTATAATACAATTTTTCGATAGGCTAAGATTATGAGTCAGATGAATAAGGCCTAAGTTCATTATTTTATTTATTTATCAGAGGTTTTCCCAAACCTATTTCTTCAAGTCAGCACCAATATATGATTGAGAAACTGATTGAATAGGAAACCTGCTATACTGTATAAATGATTTTCAAGGTAATCAACGTTTATTCCAATTCATCCATAAATCAATTTATGAATAAAAGCTGAGTAGAGTAATATTGAATTCTTTCAATGTCTACTTAGAATCGATACTAGATATAAGCTTGGAATGATTAATTTTCATTGCGATCATGATGATATCATGTACAGTGTACTTGACAAGCCACGATAATCTGATTTTTGCGATAAAATTTGGTGTCAAAAATATACGGTAACCGACTAATAGCGTGTTGAAGACGTTCATCTACGTAGGTTGGTATTTACCGTAGGCCGTCGGTGTTCTTTCTCACGCGGAACTCACAACCCAAGAATATTCGGCAGATGAAAGTATTATCTAGAGCTAGTCTGGAAACTCGTGTAATCAACCTGGACGCGGGATGGTGCAAGTGTTAATATTAACTTTTAAAACAATATTTTTAAATATCTGTAGGTTCGTTGGTAATATACTTACAAAGGCAGATTATCATAAGGAGTTGTAACCCATTGTAATTTCCGCCGCTACTTTTCCGATATTTCGTACAGATATCCGTTCAAACTATCACGAAGGTAATAATTTATTACATTAAATAACACGATAAGCCTGTAAACATCGATTTAAAGAGAAGTTCAAGAGAATTCACGGTAATTTCACTGGATAATTACGGTACTTAACAGTTTCTTGGATTGTTGACGATTGTTGCTACAAGCACATGATAGTAGTGTAAATAAATACAAAGTCAGCTGATTCATTATTCCGATAATTTGTAGTCTTAGTTCCCTGCATACTCTGTACTTTCCACCTTCGTTTATTCATCGAGTAAAAGTTAATAATCAAATTCCTATATCCCAATAATATTGCACTTCAAGCCCCCGGCGTGGTTTTGACAGAAATTATGGTAGGCAACCTCTTATTCTCAGCATTTAAGGACACTTTTATTCTCCGCCCCGCGTAGTAGGGAAAATAATATTAATCCACCAGCGGTAAAAGTTCATATAACCACACTTCAGCTGAAAATTGTAGTGTAGATACACTGTAGTATAGATACGTAGCCTACATTTAGATAGTGCCGTATCTTGCCTGCTATACTCGTGTGTTATCTTTCATGTGTATCTATTAGAGCGTAGTACTAATATAATTTGTCTAAGCATTTAGCGTTGTTGGTAATCTTTGAGTACAGTAGTTCTTGCAAATTTCATTTCTGTTTGTGCTTAGTAGTGACATACGGTACCGGTATCGTAATTAGGATACGTCTGAAAGTAGTTTAAAAATTACTGTTGTATACTGTACAGTAGTATACGAGTAATTTAGAATTTAGTGTGCTTATTGTATTATTGTAAAATATTTGTGTAGTACTGGTGTAGTAGAGGTATCCGTAGAAACTCTTACTAAAATTCTGTTGTTGTAATTAGGATAGGCTTAGTTGCAGTTTGGAATTGTGTAGTTCTTGTGTATTACTTTCGATATTCAGAAATTAACATCAATTTTTATCCTGTTATGGGTTGCAGGCAAAGGAGATTGCAGGCTAAGGGCTCTATTCAGGATCATAATTCAGGACAGGTGTCTGTGCGAAATCGGTACGAGTCACTCCAGGTAGAACAACAGAGTGAAGATGAGGGACAGGGACCTGTTGCTGAGATGTGTGGAAGTAGGAGGAAGGGAAAAGATAGGAAACGGAAAGGTAGAGTACGACTAAGTAGTATTGTAGTGTAGTCGTATATTAATTACCGTATTGTTGTGTGATATTTGAGTACTATCCCCGACAGTATATCCCTCCGTTCTTTTATTTTTTGCAAATGAGTTATTTTATTTTTATTTTCATTTTTTCCGTAAAGAATGGCTAAGGAGCGCGAGTGTACGAACTGTGGGTGTGGCGAGGCGTTGAGGGGTATGAGGGAGTAGTTGGAGAGTTTGAGGGAGATAATTAGGATTCTCACAGAAGACAGGAAGGAAGATAGGACTCCCTCAAACAATGTACAGGTTACAGTAGGTGTACAAGAGGGAGGGGTAGGAAGGGGGGGAGTTGTAGAAGACAGGTGGTCTAATATTCTAAGGGGAAGGAGATTGCAGGCCAAGGGCTCTATTCAGGATCAGAATTCAGGACAGGTGTCTGTGCGAAATCGGTACGAGTCACTCCAGGTAGAACAACAGAGGGAAGATGAGGGACAGGTAACTGTTGCTGAGATGTGTGGAAGTAGGAGGAAGGGAAAAGGTAGGAAAGGGAAAGGTAGAGTAGAGGATAGGAAAAGGCAGGTGGAACAGGGTCATGGGAAAGAGAAAAGGGAGGAGGAAATAGCTTCTGCAGCTATCAGGGAATATAGGGCTGACCAGGAGGGGAGGGGATCAAATGAAGTGGGTAGAGTTGAGGCTCTGGTCATGGGGGATTCCATCGTTAGACACGTGGGGAAAGTGTGTGGAGGAAAGGGAACCAGGGTAGAATGTTATCCAGGAATTAGGTGAGGCAGATGTTGAGGAAAGTAGAAGAGAGGGAGGAGGGGAAGAAGGTGGTAGTGTTTCACGTTGGTACCAACAACGTAAGGCAAGCTGATATAAGTACCAACATAGTTGGAGATGTGTGGGATCTGGTAAATGCAGCACGGGTGAAGTTTAAGAAAGCAGAGATTGTTATTAGTGGAATACTGTGTAGGAGGGATACTGACTGGAGGGTGATTGGGGATTTAAATGAGACTATGGAGTGGGTATGTGAGAAACTGGGAGTGAAATTTCTAGATCCTAATGGGTGGGTAGGAGATAGGGATCTGCACTCAGATGGCCTTCACATAAACCGCAGTGGTACATATAAGTTAGGAAATTTGTTTAGAAGGGTTACAGGGAGATACATTCAGGGAAACAGTGTGGCGTTGGGAACGGTGTTAAGGGAACAGGGGACTGGAAATCAAGTAGGGATGACATAAAAATATTAGTGCTCAACTGTAGAAGTATTGTAACGAAAGGAATAGAATTAAGTAATTTAATAGATATATACTTACAAAGATAGTGTAATAGGAGTTGAATCATGGCTGAGAAATGATATAATGGATGCAGAAATTTTCTCACGGAACGGCAGGGTGTATCGTAGAGATAGGATAGGAATGGTAGGAGGGGGAGAATTCATTCTGATGAAAGAAGAATTTGTAAACTACGAAAAAGTTAAAGATGAGACTCATGAAATTCTAGGTGTAAGGCTCATTTCTAAAGATAACAGGCAACTTGATATATTTGGAGTGTACAGACCGGGAAAGGGTAGCAATGACATGGATTCAGAATTATTTTATAAGATAATCAGCTATGTAGAAAACGACACAGAAAGAAATGTGATTGTAGCGGGGATCTGAATTTACCAGATGTCAATTGGGAAGGAAATGCGAACGACAGGAAGCATGACCAACAAATGGCAAATAAGTTCATATGGGAAGGACAGCTGAATCAGAAAGTGATGGAATAAACCAGAGGGAAAAATATCATGGATGTGGTGCTGATAAAACTAAAATGAGCTCTATAGGGAAACTGAAGTAATAGATGGTATTAGTGATCATGAAGCTGTTTTTGTCGTAGTCAAAAATGAATGTGATAGAAAGGAAGGTCTTAAAAGTAGGACTATTAGACAGTACCATATGAATGATAAAGCCGGCATGAGGCAGTTTCTAAAAAGTAAATATGATCGGTGGAAAACGGTAAATAAAAATGTAAACAGACTCTGGGATGGGTTTAAAGAAATTGTTGAGGAATGAAAAAACAAGTTTGTACCTTTAACGGAGGTAAGGAATGGTAAATACCCAACTTATTATAATAGACAAATAAAGAGACTAAGAAGGAGGTGCAGACTGGAAAGAAATAGAGTTAGAAATGGCTGTGGAAGTAATGAGAAATTGAAGGAACTTACTAGAAAATTGAATCTAGCAAAGAAGGCAGCTAAGGATAACATGATGGCAATCATAATTGGCAATCATACAAATTTTAGTGAAGAAGGGTATGTATAGGTATTTTCAAGCAGAAACTGGTTCCAAGAAGGACACTCCAGGAATAATTAATGAACAAGAGGAGTGTGTATGTGAGGATCTTCAAAAAGCAGAAGTGTTCAGTCAGCAGTATGTAAAGATTGTTGGTTACAAGGAAAATGTCGAGATAGAGGAGGAGACTAAGGCAATGAAGTATTAAAATTTACATATGATAACAATGACATTTACAATAAGATACAAAAGTTGAAAACTAGAAAAGCGTCTGGAATTGATCAGATTTCTGGGGATATACTAAAGACAATGGGTTGGGATATAGTACCATATCTGAGGTACTTATTTGATTATTGTTTGGTCGGAGGAGCTATGCCAGATGAATGGAGAGTTGCTATTGTACCCGCTGTGTATAAAGGAAAGGGTGATAGACATAAAGCTGAAAATTACAGGCCAGTAAGTTTGACATGCATTGTATGTAAGCTTTGGGAAGGCATTCTTTCTGATTATATTAGACATGTTTGTGAATATTTTTTTTGCTAGGGGCTTTACGTCGCACCGACACAGATAGGTCTTATGGCGACGATGGGATAGGAAAGGCCTAGGAGTTGGAAGGAAGCGGCCGTGGCCTTAATTAAGGGACAGCCCCAGCATTTGCCTGGTGTGAAAATGGGAAACCACGGAAAACCATCTTCAGGGCTGCCGATAGTGGGATTCGAACCTACTATCTCCCGGATGCAAGCTCACAGCCGCGCGCCTCTACGAGCACGGCCAACTCGCCCGGTGTTTGTGAAATTAAAAATTGGTTCGATAGAAGGCAGTTCGGTTTTAGGAAAGGTTATTCCACTGAAGCTCAGCTAGTAGGATTCCAGCAAGATAAAGCAGATATCTTGGATTCTGGAGGTCAAATGCACTGTATCGCGATTGACCTGTCTAAAGCATTTGATAGGGTGGATCATGGGAGACTACTGGCAAAAATGAGTGCAAGTGGACTAGACAAAAGAGTGACTGAATGGGTTGCTATATTTCTAGAAAATAGATCTTAGAGAATTAGAGTAGGTGAAGCTTTATCTGACGCTGTAATAATTAAGAGGGGAATTCCTCAAGGCAGTATTATCGGACCTTTATGTTTTCTTATATATATAAATGATATGAGTAAAGGAGTGGAATCGGGGGTAAGACTTTTTGCGGATGATGTTATTCTGTATAGAGTAATAAATAATTTACAAGATTCTGAGCAACTGCAACGTGACCTCGATAATGTTGTGAGATGGACAGCAGGCAATGGTATATTGATAAACGGGGTTAAAAGTCAGGTTGTGAGTTTCACAAATAGAAAAAGTCCTCTCAGTTTTAATTACTGCGTTGATGGGGTGAAAGTTCCTGTTGGGGATCTTTGTAAGTATCTAGGTGTTAATATAAGGAAAGACCTTCATTGGGGTAATCACATAAATGGGATTGTAAATAAAGGGTACAGATCTCTGCACATGGTCATGAGGGTGTTTAGGGGCTGTAGTAAGGATGTAAAGGAGAGAGCATATAAGTCTCTGGTAAGACCCCAACTAGAGTATGGTTCCAGTGTATGGGACCCTCACCAGGATTACCTGATTCAAGAATTGGAAAACATCCAAAGAAAAGCAGCTCGATTTGTTCTGGGTGATTTCCGACAAAAAGTAGCGTTACAAAAATGTTGCAAAGTTTGGGTTGGGAAGAATTGAGAGAAAGCAGAAGAGCTGCTCGACTAAGTGGTATGTTTCGAGCTGTCAGGGGAGAGATGGCGTGGAATGACTATTTTTTTTTGCTATTTTGTTTTACGTCGCACCGACACAGATATGTCTTATGGCGACGATGGGAGAGGAAGGGCTTAGGAAGTGGAAGGAAGCGGCCGTGGCCTGAATTAAGGTACAGCCCCGGCATTTGCCTGGCGTGAAAATGGAAAACCACGGAAAACCATCTTCAGGGCTGCCGACAGTGGGGCTTGAACCCACTATCTCCCGATTACTGGATACTGGCCGCATTTAAGCGACTGCAGCTATCGAGCTCGGTGGAATGACTTTAGTAGAGGAATAAGTGAGTGGCGTTTAAAAAGTACGAAAGGTCACAATATGAATGTAAAGTTGGAATTCAAGGGGACAAACTGGGGCAAATATTAATTTATAGGAAGGGGAGTTAGGGATTGGAATAACTTACCAAGGGAGACGTTCAATAAATTTCCAATTTCTTTGAAATCGTTTAGGAAAAGGCTAGGAAAACAACAGATAGGGAATCTGCCACCTGGGCGACTACCCTAAATGCAGATCAGGATTGATTGATTGATTGATTGATTGATTGATTGATTGATTGATTGATTGATTGATTGATTGATTGATTGATTGATTGATTGATTGATTGATTGATTGATTGATTGATTGATTGATTGATTGATTGATTGATTGATTGATTGATTGATTGATTGATTGATTGATTGATTGATTGATTGATTGATTGATTGATTGATTGATTGATTGATTGATTTCTGAAAACACAAGCATATATCTTAGACAATGCCTACGGAAAGTATCCAAAAATTTCTTCTTCAACGCCTTAAATTGTCTCTAGAATATTATGATATACTTCCCAAATACCATTTTGCCTTTGTACCGGGTGTTTCTGCCACTGATGCTATTAACCTTTTATTAACCAATATTACTCTCGCACGCTGTCGGAAAGAACCCTTGATAGCTATAATTTTTGACTTACCTGGGGCTTATGATAATGTTGACCTCCAACTGTTACTTCAAAAATTGCTCCTTTATAACTTCCCGCTCCTCTTTATTAATCTTCTCTTGAACATGTTTTCGCATAAATTACTCAATTAAAACATTTTCCTCATATCAAGGCACGCATGACGTCTACGGGGCTTCCTCAAGGTGATCTCAGTCCTATTTTATTTACACTATATTCGATGTCCCTAGAGAAAATTATAACACGCAGGGCTCGAATGTTACAATTTGCTGATGACCTGGTTATATACTTACCGTCTTACTAATAAACGGTGTATAACTTTTATACAAGGTTTATACACCGTTTACGCGAAATTCGTTACTAATAAACCGTGTATAAGCCTCCTGTGTATACATCTGTTATAGTTATTCACTGAATTGCTTATACAGTCCAGGACCCTTGTATAAGCGTTGTATAGCAGCGTGTAGCGGAAAAAAAGAAACGAGTGAGCAGTTTATTTTCGTGGTATTTATTGTCAACAGTAATATAATCGTTGTAAAATATTCGACTTATCCATTTAACATTGAACACACGTTGAAAGAATGACGATAACGTTGATGATCTTCACGATATTTTAAACATAGAAGACATACGGTACACCATTCAGAGGTTATGGAAGCTAGACATCTTCGTAAAGTAAAACACTTTAAAGAGACGGAATGACAATGAATAACTATAAAAGAAATGATGGTTGGGCGTATTTTTTTGTAAAAATGTGTTACAGCTTAATAGAACTTTGATACTGCGAGTTTATTATACACTATCTGCCCCTACAAAGATCTTTCTTATTTGAGTACCTACCGTATACAAGGGGACATATTCCTCGAGATAAAAAGTGGCATAACTTGAAAACCATACGTAATATGATTTCCATACTTTGTAGTTGAATACGTAGAAATGTGATGTATAAATGCCTAACAGAAACTTTTTTGATCTAACCTTTCGTTCAGCTACAAAACAGGTTTTCCTTTCTCCTGAAAAGTAAGGATTTTGGAATGTGTACCCTTTTCAACTCGCCGATTCAATTACAATTGCTTACGTTTTCCGTACTACCCCAGTTAGGAGCTTTTGATATTTTCTTAAGCTTTTCCATTTCTTTTTTAGCGTCCATTGCACAAGCAAGCTGAAGAAATGTTGATATCAATATAAGTCAATTTCCAGCTGTTTCACGGAATGACAATGAATAACTATAAAAGAAATGATAGTTGGGCGTATGTTTGTGTAATAAGGTGTTACTGCTTAATAGGCTTTAAATTGCGAGTTTATTATACATTATCTGCCTCTACAAAGATCTTAGATCTTTCTCAAATTTGAGTATAAAAAGGGACATATTCCTTGACATAAAAAATGGTATAACTTGAAAACCGTACGTAATATGATTTCCATACTTTGTAGTTGAATACGTAGAAATATGATGTATAAGTGCCTAATAGAAACTTTTTTGATCTAACCTTTCGTTTAGCTACAAAACAGGTTTTCCTTTCTCCTGAAAAGTAAGGATTTTGGAATGTGTACCCTTTTCAACTCGCCGATTCAATTACAATTGCTTACGTTTTCCGTACTATCCCAGTTAGAAGCTATTGATCTTTTCTTAAGCCATTCCATTTTTTTTAATTTTTTTTTTTTTTTTGCGTTCATTACACAAGCAAGCTGAAGAAATGTTGATATCAGTATAAGCGAATTTCCAGCTGTCTCGCTTGCCTTTTCGATATGCCGTGCTACTGTGCGACTTTCCGGAAAGTTTTGCTCGTAGATAACCAGCAGAAGCGATCATAAAGGCGGTGAACGTGCGAAATACGTCAGTGAACTACAGGAAGAGATTCCTACTCCTTGGAACGAGTGTATACGTGCTGTGTAGTAATACAATGCATATACCTCGTTTATTAGTAAGAAAAATGTAAAACGCTTATACAGGGTTTATTCACTGTATAACTAAACAAGAGTTAAACAACGGTATAAGGACTTTTTATTAGTTAAGACCCTTAGTCTCCCGTCCCTCGAAGCTATTTACAATGCCTTACATACGACTCTTTTGGATTTTGCTACTTGGCTTCACTATCGTCAATTAGAAGTGGCCTACGACAAATGTCGAGCTGTAATTTTCTCTTGGTCTCAGCGTATTGATCACCCGCCTGTCCTCATTCAAAGTTTTTCCATCCCGATTGTCCAGTCGACCAAATATTTAGGTATCTACCTAGACAGGAAATTATTATGGCACTCTCACATTCACTACCTTGTAGGGGAGCCTCTTCCGAAGAAATCATTATTGTTTGCCTTACGGCAGCGGTCTTGGGGATCTGATCCCAGTACAATGCTACTGTTGTATCAAGACATCATTCGTTCGACCATTGATTATGGCTCGGTTTTCGTAGACAGGCGGCCAATCAAAAGCTTGCTAAATTGGACTCGATTCAGGTATAATTTTTTAAACCTGTAACGCGGCTCTGCAATCTTCCGCCAGTAATGCAACCTTGGCCGAGGCTGCGGAATTCCCATTATATTTAAGGAGAAAATTGCTTGCCTCCAAGTTTATTCTCAGGAATCTCTCTCTTACCTCACACCCACTCCTTCCAAAATGATCATTACTCGTACGCTACTATCAGGAAAGAGTTACTCACCTACGCCTGGGCATATAATTACTTTATTTCCCTTCCCACTTCTATTATCCGTACTACGTCCACACCTAATTATCTTCTTCCCTTTCAAGCAAGCAAACTATTATGTCCCTTCCCTTATTTTAGCATAATTCGGTGGTTCTCAGCCCTTTGGTCCGTCCTGGGCACACCGCTCTAGGAAGTACGTAGGACTAGCATTGTCCAAGGAAGTTCATTATCTTTCCCCAATGTTCTATACTGATGGATCCAAACATCGCAACCCTCCAGGTGTAGGCGCTGCTGCTTTTTCACCCGATTTACACATTTCAAAACAACATTCACTCCCGTCGGAGACATCTATTTTTACGGCGGAGGCTTTTGAGATCCGTCAAGCCTTACTGTGCATAAAGTATTCGCAACTAGACAGTGCCTATATTGCACATGATTCCCTGAGTGTTCTCCAAGCTTTAAACAATCCCAGTTTCCGGAAAAATTGGTACATTCAAACTCTTCGTAAACTTTGTTTCGATTTACACCAATTAGGTAAAAGGTTACCTTACTTTGGATTCCTGGTCTTTCTAATATTAAGTGTAATGGACAGGCTGATGCCTTGGCTCAGGTGGCGGCTCAAGGTCAGGGCGTAGGGTACCATTTGGCGTTACCGTTTGTGATAGTACATATATCACACCCCCGAATTATATGTAGAAGTTAGAGATATTATTGTCAGTATTCGATTTATTATTATTATTATTATTATTATTATTATTATTATTATTATTATTATTATTATTATTATTATTATTATTATTATTATTATTATTATTATTATTATTATTATTATTATTATTATTATTATTACTATTATTATTATTATTATTATTATTATTATTATTATTATTATTATTATTATTATTATTATTATCAGTATTTCATTTGTATATTTTGCCATTTATATTGGTAAGCTGGAAGATATCCACATATGTAGGTATGAGTAATTTGTTTTGCATGAGTGGGAAAACATTGCTTTAATAACTCTGGTAATTTGAATGAGTCATATGGCTACCCCAGAGTTTGTTATTGTCGTGAGAGGAAGAAGTAGTTCAGGGCTTGGGCTTGAGAAGAGGACTACCCATGATTGGCTGGCAAGCACCAATCCAGCCGTATGATCTGAGAGGAGGGGGATGTTGATGTCTATAAAGGTTGATGATACGGCGGCAACCAGGAACATTGTAAGGAACATTGTAAGGATGATTGTAGAGTTGATTGTAAAAGGAACGAGAAGGAAGATAACTACAAGCAGTAACACTGTATGAAGGAACTACAACTGACGCACTGTACGGGAAGGAAGTGGTGCTGATACACGGTACTGGAGTGACACGGCAGCAATGGACTGGACTTCAAACGTTCGTGGAGCGTAGTCTTGTTATGTTCGTGGAAAGTGGCTGATTGTGGAGAGTGCTTGCGCATTAAGTATTGTAGCACTTGTGGCGGCCTAGCATTATATGTTGGTGAAAGCTATCTCAGACTTTCCATAATTTATGTTGAGGATCGACAGACGTGTGTATATATCTTTACAAGTGTTAAAATATGTGAACACAGTAGTACAAGGTACAGTATCTGTGTGATGTGATAACTGCCGATTATGAGAATCGGTAAGTCGAATTGATATAGAGACAGTGAAGGGTATTTATCTTCATACATGTACATTGTTGATCGGACCATCTACAAATGGTAGCTTAGTTCTCACCTTCGTTTTCCCACGATTTTCATTATTTTGTTGTTGTTGTAAATATGGAGTCTTCCAGCAATATTTTATGTGTGTATTATATGTATAATGTTGTATGTTGATGTGGTGCTCATGCACGGAATTTGTTCAGAATATAGTTAGCTATTTTAGAATCAGTGTTATTGATGAACCTAGGTGCAGTTCCTACCTAATTAGTCGTTTTCAGGAGGTTAGGTAAGGCCTGCAGCAGATGTACCAGTACGCAGCATTATGTACACGCCCTGGGATATAAAGTTTATCATGCTCTTATCTAAATTCGAGGGATCCATTCTGGTGAACTCTGGCGCCCATATTACGGACATTTCGGTTAATTATGCTTATTAATTTTATTAAGTTTTTGAGTAATTTTATTTATATATTATATTCATGATTTTATTTATTATTATCATCAAAAAGTAGTTACACGTTTACTGATTTTTGGAGCGATGTTGAGCTCAGATCAGACAATTATGGCAGGATGATTGGAGTCACCCCTCGTGTCGAACAGGTCGTAGTTTGTTTACGCTCCTCCCGAATATACCGAAATCTCCGTGGTTTAATCAACATTATTATACTAGACGTCACATCACTAATATTATTCGTTTGCGTCTAAATCATATGTGCACGCATGATCTGTTATTTCATATGAAATTGGTCGAGTCTAACCTCTGTAAATACCGTACTTCGGTTGGTACAATCAAATACAGCGACACTCTGCGAGATATTGAGGGACAGCTATTAGAGTTCTATCTAGCGGAGTGACCTGAGAGTTACTGATTCTGACATAAGAGCACGTGTATTTGTTTGTGAAGTTTTTGGCGTTATTTATGCGTTTGCATTAAGTTGACATAAGTAAATAGTAGCGTGTGTCATTCCTTTATATCTCCTCTCAATATGAGTGGAAAGATATGTGCTGTGTCTGGCTGCAATAACTATTAAGTGCAGAAGGATTCGTGGTCTTTCTTCCGTTTCCCTCGTGACAACAAATGTAAGTAAATATTGTGTTTGCATATAAATTCTTCCTGTTACAATGAGATTTTTATAGTACTTCCTAAACTTCTGACCTACGCGACCCACATTTTAACTGGCTTAAAATATAATACGCTTATTTTATTGTATAGTGCAGCAGTTAACCTTCAATACCGATGTGCTTTTGTAGGTGTGATCTGTGGGTTTGATTTAATTCAGGAAAATACATATGCATATGTGTGTGGCTGGTTGTGTTCCAAGTTACCCCATTTGGAATGCCGTAATGCGTTGTCAAGCACTGAAGAAATTTAGGTGATTTAAGAAATGTACATATTTTGTTGAAACAATATGATGATGCAAATTTGCTTTACCCTAATGTAATGGCATTATGGCAAGTATTGTTATAGGGAAAGTTTGAATGTTTTGAGGCTAAATTTATGGATTTTTTCTGTTAGTAGGCTTCAAGTTAAAAGGAAAATTGTCCAGCTCTTTAATGTAAATTCATTGAATCATGTGTGTTAAGGCCAGTCTCCACTGATTAACATTTAACAACAACATGTTTAAAGTGTTAAATGTTAACTGGTGTAACGGTTCAAATCACGTTACAAGGTGATATTTGTATTTTTATTATTATTATTGTTGTTATTATTATTATTATTATTATTATTATTATTATTATTATTATTATTATTATTATTATTATTATTATTATTTCCGTAGTATTATTATTTTATCTGCTTATTGTATTATTTTTGTTGCTCAATTTCATTCTGAAATGCTTGTCGCTTGCGTGATTGTAGTTAAATGTATGCATATATATGTGTGTGTAGATTAACACTAAAAACGTGTACTGTAAGAGTTGCTGTATAGCACATGTGGATATGACATTTTTACATCGTGCAATACTGCTGGCGTTACTGCCAAGTCATCGCTACGTCATCGTGCTTATTTAGCGGTGAGCACACGTTCTAGGAGATACCTATTAGCGTGCCGCGGGCGATTTCGCCATAGTGTGTAACATTTGTCGCGAGGAGGGAGTATCTCATACTTACTTATGGAGATTGCGTAGGTGTGTCAACTAACGCCTATATAAGGTGGCTGTATATTGTAGGGTCAGTCATTATTCAATTGGAAGCAGAGGCCACAGTTGGTCGGAGAGTGAACGAGATGGAGAGGCCTCAGTCGTTCATTAAGTTAACGTGAGTCTACGGGAAGGAGAGGACTCAGTGAGTCATTAGTCATTGGTCATTGAGAGAGTGAGGCCACAGTTGGTCGGTCACCTAGTTGAAGATACGGACGGGAAGGCTTACCACGAAATCATAGAAGAATAGACTTTCCAAGAAGTCATCACATGGATACTTAGTCGTCAGTGGAACAAAAAGGATACATCACCAAATTAGGCTTGATACATCTACAGCAAATACCAATTCAAAGGAATACGTCGTAATTACATTCAAAGTGTTGAAGGTATAGTCAAGTGAACCAGTGAGGGATAAATTTCGTGTATAATTGTTTAATGTCCGGTCAAGAAGAATTCAAATTCACGCCTAGTTTCTTTCAGTTGCAATGTCATAATTTTATATTCTCATCTGTTTTAATCGCAGCAGTTCTCACTATTTTATTGAAATTATTTCAAGAATATATTTTGCTCTATCAAATTAATTCATCGTTTTATTTAAATTAAAATTTCTTAACCTCAAATTTAATGGGGAAACCGAACGCCAATCTCCTTTTCCCAGAACTTATATGGTATGTTGTCACAAGTAAGCTTATTACCCCACACCCTAGAGATATTCAAGAATCTCATTCTCTTATTGCTGCACTGAGTTGTAGCTGGCGCCCTTCAAATAACGTATGTGTAAGTAAGCAGGTAAGAACTAAGTGTGAGTACAAGGTCCGACGATTGTGCATTTTATTTAGTGAATATTAATTTCCATATTTTTCATTATAAATGCAGTTCTATATTTTTAAAGTTAGTAAATGAGTCAAGAACAATCACACTGGTGACACCATCAACATGTTAAATGTTGAATACTGTTTCATTTAACATTGTGTCCAGACTTAATAAACATGTTAAGCTTGACTTTCTTTGTTTGTATATGGGTGGTTCATCACATCAATTTGTGGTAACACATTTAGGTGGTGTCTGGTACTTTCAAACAAGGCCAAAGGATTCAGATGAATAGGATTTGGCCTTTGTTATTGTCATTGTTGCTTCTTCTTGTGATTTTGAAATGCAGCACTATTACTCCCCTCATCGTGCTCATTGCTTCAAAAGCAAACCACTTTGAAGTATAAATTTTGTCCGCTCCCGCCCCCGACTTTTCTGATATTTTTTAAATACTCGACTGTACTGGGAGCGGAGGGACGCTAGGTATTTTTCGATGCACTCGCGGGAACAATTACAGATAGTTTAGAGTTCCTGGAAAATGTCGACTTTTCTTCGCTTTACCCCTGCATTCCTTTGATGAGATATCTCACAAACAAGGCCTTTCTATTATATCATTAATTAAGTCCAAAGTAATCTTGCTCCACTCCATTTCTGACTGTAAATTTTAGTATAGTGCAGAGAGAATGGCACACGTACGCGTATCGGTACCAGTACTGTATTTGTAGCTTATAATATAACAAATAGAATGAATGTTGAGGAGGGTTGTAACTATAATCCTACTTCACGAGAAGCACGTCGTTTGCATCGTTTGGCTATCTGTTGACATGGAAACGGAAAGGAAGTTGCCGAAGCTGTGCCAACATCTCACGAACAACGAATTGACTTGCCATGTTTTCCACTTGGAGCGGAAAATACGCCAACGTGTTAAAAGTGTTAACCTCAACATTCTGAGTTAACATGCAAAGTCAATTGGAAGACACAATCACAGTATAAATGTCAATTGTAACATGTCAAATTAACATCTTGGTGTTAAATGTTAATCAGTGGAGACCGGCTTTAAGGAATGTGCCGATATTTTTGTTGACAAGTGATTTAATGTGATGGTACAATGCTTTTAAATGAGAAAAAAACAAACCTAGCCATGAACGTTCAGGCAGGAATGCTAAAGCTAAAAATGAAATGCATAAATGAAAGATCAAGCCCTTTCACAGCAGTCCATTTCACGTCTTGATTATATGTCAAATTTCAGTCTTTAAATAATAACCTGTTAAATAATTCTTCATTCATTTATCCAGAATCACTTCAGCAACTTTGAAGTTAGAGAGTTTTCGCACCCAAGCCGTTCGCTAACCGGTTGACGCTATATTGACGTCACTGATGAAAGAGCCAATCGGAGCCATTCATCTTACGTTATTGAAATAAGCGGCCCGGTTATCACCAGTCGATTAACGTAACGTTATCTACCAGACGTTTGAGGCCTGTCAGCCTACTGGCCAGAAGCTGCGTTGCCTCATACAGACAGACTTGTAAAACTAAGATCAAATACTACGAGCGCTCGGATGAATGTGTAATTTTTGGGACTTCGAGTGCAAATGACACGGGTGGGGACAATTTTGTGAATATATGGAAATAAACATTGTATTTTTACTCTGTGTGGTTCGCATTTTATCGTTTGTTAAATAAAATAGGAGTACCAATGTCCAAGATTATGCTCAGATTATTGCCGTCTCGAAATTTGTCCAGCAACAAAATGGAAACGAACGTAAATGAAATAACTGAAATAATTTCGCGTGGTTTTACATTTCAACTCCAGGCAAACATTGCGATTTTTTTTTTCATACTTCCACGATTATTACCTTTTATATGTTAACACTAATCAACTGGGATTTTCTACCCGTCCTAAACACCCCGTTACGTAAAGAATTTCCATGAGATATTACATGTTCTCTAATATAACTGTTTCTTTAAACAAAAGAGAAAACAACCATATTTCAGCACGTCCGGTATAAATTTCGAAACACCTAAGCATAATCCTGGAAATTTGTTACTGCTATTTTCTTTAACAAACTCTAAAATGCGAACCACTCAGCGTAAATTTATGACTTTTGTTTCTATATATAGATCAAAGTATTCCCATCCGTGTCAATTGCACTCGAACTCCCGAAAATGAAATATATCTCCGAGCGCTCGTGGTTAATTGTTTGTCCGTATGACTCAAAGCAGCTCCTTTCTTTAGCATACACTGGCCGTGTAACATGACAACCTCGTGCTTGCACTCGCACGTGATTAGCGCCCCAGGAACGTCTACAGGTCCAATTCAGAGCAAAAATATGGCTTCCCGTCTGAGATTTAATATTCAGGACGATATTTACCTTCTAAGGGAGGTATTAGCTGCAAACCTCTTCGAGGATAGTGGTAGATGGGTTGTTCAACTTAAACTACAAGAAGTTTCGGGAAAAATTTCTCATTGAGGACTCTCAAGGAACATGTGCACCATTTGATGCAGCTTTGGAAGAAAGGCATAGAGCAAATCTTCGCAAGTGAGTATAATTTCTTTTGCTAAAATTCACTTTTTGAATCAACAGTAATCGTATATAATGTTGTATACTATCTTATTTATGCATTATATAGAAATGATTAGTGAAACAGTGACGGAATTTAGGCCTAACCTCAAATTTTCTTTGTATTAAAAAATTCATGCCTTTAGATCGGGCACAGAAAAGCAGTATGGAGAAAAGGAGCAGTTACTGCAAGAAATAGTGGACATGGCACGAGACTTTTTAACTGCGAAAAGCAAAAGCATCGATGGAAGTAGCAAGAAAGGACTAGAGGCCAGGGACCTTGCCTTACACAATTTGCAGGACAGCCACAATCCTGACGCAGCAGTACACACTCCTTCTCCCTCCACTTCATCCCAGGCAACTGAAATATCATGGGAAGAGCTCACGGAAACACCAGGAGAAGCCCCAGTAGAAACACCCGTCAGGTAGGCTTAACCTGTACATAATTTGTTTTTCTAGTAGGATTAAAACTTCTTGTTTGTCATTACAGTATGACTCTATTATGATAAAGATACTATTATTAGTTATACATTATTTTATTTCAGAGTATCTGCTATCCGAAAAAGGAAAGCCGGTCGAATGAGTAAAGAATGCCTCGACCTGCTTGAAAAAACAAGCAGATGAGAAAGAGTGGAGAAATGAACAAATAAATTTGAAGAACGAAAATCTGGAAATCCAGAGAAGACAAGTAGCATTAGAGGAACATAAGTTCGAAGTGGAAAAGAAGGAGAGATTGCACAGGATAGAGATGGAGAAGAATCAGCAGGCCCTGATAGAGAGGGTTATTAATCTCCTAGGGAATAAATAGACTGTATTTTATTTTTGGGGATTAAATTATTAACATTAGATTTACATTTTATTTCAATATTAATCAACAGACACTAATGAACATTGTAACTGATCTCTTTTGAAACTAATAAACAAAATTAAGGCCATTTAAAGATAATTATTTACTGTAAAACAAAAATTCTGCTAAATACCATTCTTATTTCATTGTCCCTACTATATAACAGCCCCTAATGGGCAGGATTAGGCCTGCTCACATCTTTAGAACTTAATTAAGCCTACTGAATGTTACAGTTATTCAAATTAAATAAACATGTAGTTAATATTCTTATTTTACTGCCTTGGATTATCAATAGACATTAATGAACATGGTAACTGATCTCTTTTGAAACTAATAAACAAAACTAAGGCCATTTAAAGATAATTATTTACTTTAAAACAAAAATTCTGCTAAATAGAATTCTTATTTCATTGTCCCAACTATATAACAGCCTCTAATGGGGAGGATTAGGCCTGCTCACATCTTTAGAACTTAATTAAGCCTACTGAATGTTAGTTATTCAAATGAAATAAACATGTAGTTAATATTGTTATTTTACTGCCTTGGATAATCAATAGACCCTAATGAACATGGTAACTGATCTCTTTTGAAACTAATAAACAAAATTAAGGCCATTTAAAGATAATTATTTACTGTAACACAAAAATTCTGCTAAATACCATTCTTATTTCATTGTCCCTACTATGGGCAGGGTTAGGCCTACTCATATCTTTAGAACTTAATTAAGCCTACTGAATGTTACAGTTATTCAAATTTAAAAAAACATGTAGTTAATATTCTTATTTTACTGCCTTGGATAATCAACAGACCCTAACGAGCATGGTAAGTGATCTCTTTAGAAACTAATAAACAAAATTAAGACCATTTAAAGATAATTATTTACTGTAACAAAAAAATTCTGCTAAATGCCATTCTTATTCCATTGTCCCTACTATACACCAGCCCCAATGGGCAGGGTTAGGCCTACTCACATCTTTAGACCTTAATTAAGCCTACTGAATGTTACAGTTATTCAAATTAAAAAAACATGTAGTTAATATTCTTATTTTACTGCCTTGGATAATCAACAGACCCTAACGAGCATTGTAAGTGATCTCTTTAGAAACTAATAAACAAAATTAAGGCCATTTAAAGATAAATATTTACTGTAACACAAAAATTCTGCTAAATACCATTCTTATTTCATTGTCCCTACTATACAACAGCCCCAATGGGCAGGGTTAGGCCTACTCACATCTTTAGAACTTAATTAAGCCCACTGAATGTTACAGGTTATTCAAATTAAATAAACATGTAATTAATATTCTTATTTTACTGCCTTGGGTTATCAACAGACCCTAATGAGCATGGTAAGTGATCTATTTAGAAGCTATTAAAGCCTTTTTAAGGTTATAATTTTTCACTGCAACACAAAAATTCTGCTAAATACAAATTCTTATATCAACAATCACCTTCACTACACTGTATATATCTTATTATTCACCGTAATTAAAAAATCATATAAACTGTTGTATCATAGTATTCACTTTAAAGAACATTTCCTATAAAATACTAAGCAATTATTAATTACCATTATAGATTTTACCATGGATTATTTGTAGCCTATTGTTAGTAGATTATTATAAATATTAAATTAAACATATGGTGTATTAATTATTGAGATATCTTGTTTCAAATACTCAAATATTCTGTCAAGGTTGGGGGGAGAAATGTCAAAAAATAATCCTGGTTGACTGCCATATAAACATGTATGACAGTTTGTTAAAATAACTGCACTGTGATACATTTTTCAAGATCCTGGAGTAACAGTTTTTGATTTTTCTTGAAATCAAGGAATGCAAATTCTCTCACTATTTTCCCAAAACCCCATTCCACAATTTGTCTCACATGACTCATGGCACTATTGAATGGCATTTGATCAAAAGTTAAGTTTTGGCTTGAATACGGTCTAAGGAGCAACTCCCTAAGTGGATATGCAGAATCTCCATACAACACAAATTTCTCACCATCGGGGAATACTGCACACTGTTCAAGTTCATTGTAGAAGTTACAATCACGTAATATTCCAGCATCATGCATCCTTCCTGGAAATGGCCCTTTTAAACTAACAACAATTCCATCAGGACACAAGACAGATTGATATTTTACACAATGTACCCGCTTGTGTCCAGAAAAGTAGTTTTCTTGATTTCTCACTGGCCTACATATTGCCCTTGCTGTTCCATCAATAAATCCCCAACAATTGTTAACTGGAACATTTTTTGTTGCAACAGCAGCAGAATAGTTACTTAATTTCTCCTTGTCTAACCACTTCAGATTATGCAAGTTGGTAAATAGAGGTCCCCAATGCTGGTGAATGAAATTCATGACATAACTGCAAATCATTGAAATATATGGTGCAGACACTCCAAATATTCTTTCCAAATCAGTTAACCTATTTGGGTAGGCTAGGCGTCGTAGATACATGCAGAGGGCTTCCAGACCTGAAAAATAATAACATTCATTAGATCTAAATACAGTATATGAAGACATTCGAAATGCTAATTCAGTAGATTCAGAGCTAGTAAACGTACCTGTTACAGTTCGATTCTCTACTGTAATGCTTCTTGGTATATTTAAAGCATCCAACAGTTTAACCAAGCCATCTGTATCAAATCTAAAATTAAGTAAGGTATCCTCGGGAGAAAAGTTGTCTATATTAAAACGCGGAAATTCCATTGATCTTATCATTCGTTTTCCTGCTCTCTCCGATAGAGATTGTAGCATCAAAATAGGAATATCATCTTCCAGATCACCAAGTAATGCAAGCTGTATTATTTCCTCCATGTTAATACAGCTGTTCGACTGCCGTTCGTGAAGTGACCTTCGGCAAGCGGAGAGTTACGATTTCTTCCGATTCTTCCCGAAGTTTAGCGGACGGTCAGATGGTGCGCGAAAGGTGTTTACGTTACGCTACAAGTAAGGGAACATACGTCAGAAACACGTCATAACTGAAGTGTTATAACGTTAAGCGCTTAACGAACGAGTACAGCGCGAAAACTCTCTAATATCTTAGTAACACTTTCTTTCCAGACGTAATTTATTTATCCATTTCCGTATATACATTTCCATTGATATTTGAATTTAGTGCGAATTTTTAGGTCACGCCACTAGGAGCGCAACTTGCGACTTGTCTCCCATTTTAACAAGGCTAAATCCAGAAGTGTCGCATATTGTCTCTACTGTATTTGGTACAATTAACCATATCTTATTTCAATGTCCGCTGTTCGAAGTTAGTAGAATAAAATGGTTACATCGGCTCATTAGGCAACAATTCGCGTTACCCACTCAACTGTCATGTTGGATAATCAATCCGACGCCCACTACATTGGTAGCCCTATCGAATGTCCTTTCTGAAACCAAAACTTTCCTTTAAACTCTTTCCCTTCGTCTCTACTCTGTTGACCCGGTCATGTTCGTGTGGTAGCAATTCGCCGAGAGAAACCGCTCTGGCGTGAAGCTTTGTACCTAATGTCCTTGTGTTACTCCTGTGTGTTGTAGATTAGTCGTAGAATTCACAACCTCTCTTTTTCACTTCATCTCTAGCGTTTTCGCCTCCTCCATACTTTGATGTCACTGATCTCTATACATGGATGGCTGGTAGCTTGGGTAGTAGTAAGCCCAATAGAAGATAGTTGGCGTAGTAAGATGGCAGTGAGCGCACGCTGTAGTAGACCACGAGAAGCGCCCTTGCTTTGTTTATGCTTAGTTTAGCGACGCCAGGCCTCCTGATTGTAGTTCCACGGGTGTTCTGTGCTGTGTTATTGCTATACCCCACACATTTACAAAGGAATTAACTCATTGCGGACCATGGACGGCGAAAGACGTTTAAGCTTGCTCCTATGCTGCGGGCCGTGGACGGCGTAAGACGTTTAATGTTCCGCGTGAAGCAATGCCGTTTATTTTCGTCATCTCTGCATTCTTACACCTTAGTCAGCATTGCTGGTTGTAGCAGGAAGTTGGTTGATCTTTTTGAGATAACCCTCGCGTTGAGTGGGCTCATGTTTATCTTAGCTGTTTTAGCGGGAATATCTCAGCACTTTCTCGCGCGTCAAGTCGGTACTTCAGATTCCAATGCAGTGCGTGCCGTTCTTACCGAGTGTAGTATAATGGCTTATAAAACACAGTTTCTTGCGGAAAATTAATTCTTAGATATTGTTCACAATTACTATTCTGGTGGTGAGCTTATTCCTGAAATAGACTCAGACAGTGAAAGTGAGAGTGACGAGGAAATTCCGATTCCCGAATCCGATAGGCCTATAGAGGAATGTGCCTGATAAATATCATCCTAGTTAGTGTCCACCCGTTCCACCATTTATAGAGAATTCAGGTATAAACGTTCAAATAGAAAATAAGCAGGATATTTTGAGTTACGTGAGTATTTTCATGAATGACGAATTTTATCAGTATGTGTATGAGCAGACCAATCTAAACGCGAGATAAGTGGTAAGTGCGGCGCCCCGGCCTTTCACAAAGAATTCGATCATGCAATCGTGGAAACCGATTAGTCCAAAATCCTGATATAAAAATGTACTGGACCGAAGACCCTGTTTTTCATACTCCGATATTTTCTAAAACAATGTTCCGAATACGCTTCCTTCATATTCTTTCATTTCTTCTCTTCGGTGACAGTAATCATTATGCCGAAAATACAGATAGGCTGTATAAAATTAGACGTATTTTGAAACCTGTGACACCAGATATCACACCCTAAATATTTGCTAGAGGTAAGCACAAAGTATCATTTTTCTAACATTTGTAGGTTAGGAGTAATTTTAAATTGTATTAAGTGATGCACATCAAGAGGGCCGGGCGTGAAAATGGCTGGTCCAGGCATTCAAGTGTCCCGCTCAGAAGCAGGTACTGAACGTGTTAAGATGAAATACCGTATATCAATGAAAAATCACTAGTTTAGATATTTCACTCGCTGAATTGTAACCACATGTTACATTTGTATGTTGGTATAATATAAACAAACAATGGAGCCATGTTCGTACAACTACGATTAACACAAATACCAATTCCTAAATGTAAAGAATACAAATACGTAATATATTTAAACTATCAAAGTATACAGCAATGATTCCAGAAATTGTTTTCACTCGTATTGTATTACCGATCGCTAATTGCATGTATTCAGAATCTAAGTTAATATTTGTCCGCCGTTATTATACACTCATTTTTATTGCTATCCCGGAGATTTACTGACCTCGGAATGACTTGTCGGTATTCCCAATGTCCTTATGCTTTGAGTGAACATGTCCCTACAATTAATCGCCATTAATTGCGATTTAAAATTGATTATATTATCATTGCTTCCCCATAAGGAGGGCACTAGGATGGGTATACCAACATGGCGGACCGCGCTCTCAACTTGACATACTTTCTCCTGTAGCGGGGAGCTGCCATCAGCGATCCATGTATAGAGATCAGTGTTTGATGTTCATTATCGGGTCAGTGACTGGGAACACCGCTATCTCGCGAAGCCCAATAAATTATAAAAACAAGACAAGACAAGACAAGAACAGTAGAATTGCGTGAAATATCTTAGATAAAGCCCATAAGCATCACCAACAACAACAAGAACAGTAGAAGAGCCCATAAGCATTTGGAACTGGGTGTTAGTTAAATACAGAGCCCAACCAAATATCAAGAATATCTAGAAGTGCTGCTCCAGAATGCTACTCTACCAACAATACCTGTGGTCAGGAAATCTCAACCCTGGTTCACCAATGAATGCTATAAATGTCGTAGAGATATGCTGGAAGCATTTCATACAGCCCGAAGAGAGAAAACAAAAGAATTCCTTGAAATATATGCCAGTAAAGGGAGAGCATACAAACTACTACTAAAAGAAGCCAAAAATCATTATAGAGAGGAAGAAGAAAAGAAACTTATAGAACGTGCCAGTCTAGATCCTTACCTGGCTCTGAAGCCTAGACAACCGAAGTTCTCCAGGAACTTACCAATGGAAGTTTGGGAAAAGCACTTGAGTGCAGTGCTTCAAGAGAGAGACACACAACCTACTAATTATTTCGTGCCACTTTTTCAAATAATCCCTAAAATTGACGAATTTTCAATTAATGAGGTTGTATCAAATATTACAGCATCTAAAGATAACAAGGCATGTGGCCCAGATCACATTTTTAATGAACATCTTAAAGCTGCTCTCCCAAAATTGGGTGAATCCATCACTCGCCTAATGAATGAATGCTTGCGGCAAGGTAGGATACCAGACAACTGGAGAAAATCTACTATTAAAATGCTATATAAAGGCAAAGGTGAAACCGCAGATCCCAACTCATATAGAGGAATAGCGCTAGAGTGTACTCTACTAAAGACTTTAACTTCATTAGTGGGTAAATGTCTCATTAAACTGGTGGAAAATAACCTACCGGAGTAGCAATTCGGATTTAGAAAAGGGAAATCAACGACTTTAGCTATCCGCTGTCTCCAGAATGACATAGAAGAAGCCTTAAAGAAACCAGGGGGTAAATTGCATGCCATCTTTATAGATTATTCGAAAGCTTTCGACACCATAAGCAGAACCATACTGTTAGAAAAATTGGAGAGTTTCATTGGTAGTACGAACTACCTTATACCGCTGATTAGGAACTTACTGCTCAACAATTCAATAGAAGTAGATGATGGCATTACCAAATCTATTATTTTGGAACAAACAACCGGGGTATTACAGGGAGACCCGTTAAGTCCATTATTATTCATCATTGCCACATCAGACATAGTAGATTTGGTAAACCAGGAAAGCGTCAAACTATTAATGTACGCTGATGATATGGTCTTAACATCAACGTCAGAGAAGGAACTCCAGGAATCATACAACCAAATAGTAGGCTGGATAACGAAAAATGAGCTCAAACTGAATGTAGAAAAAACAGTGTCCATGACGTTTAGAAGAGGGGGACCTCATGGAATCTTCTATTATGAAGACCAAGAACTTAAGTCCGTAAAGCATTTTAAATACTTGGGTGTAATTTTTCAAACCCAAGGTAATGTTTTCACTCTCCATCTCATAGACCGTCTAAATGCATCTATGAAAGCAATATCTGACATTAAGTACCTGAGAAACTTGTCTTTAGAAACGGCCATAAAACTCTTTCATCTAAAAATCAGCCCTATAGCAACATATGGCTTGGAAAACATTTGGGAACATTTGAGTATGAAACAGTTAGATAAAATCGAGAAGTTGAAGGCAATCTACTTGAAAGGGGCTCTGTGCCTCTCCAAATATTCTCCTTCCCGGCTCGTGTATGAGCTATCCAGGGAGGGATTTTATGTGGAAGAGCTAAGGTTACAGTTGTTACTTCCAGCAACAACACCCTATATACATCTGCTTCGAGACCTACGATCGAAGAAGGCTGACATCTGGGAAGATTTCTACTCTACCGATGCCATGCTAAATCACGAGTGGGTTCAAGGTGGAAATGAACTGCGACACCTGCTGACAAGGTTCTCCGTTCATGGGTTCTATTATAAACTGTGTAATATAAAGCGTTATCATGAACCAGGTTTGAACTGTGTATGTTTAAGATGTGGTGCACACTGTACTAGGTACCATGTTTTAAATTGTAAACAGCGATCAGAATCACTGGTGAAATTTTGCAACGAAGACTAATGTGTTATATACACTGCCTGCTCGATCTGCATCCGATGGCTGCTTATACTGCCTGCTCATTACAACATTTTAACATGGCACTAAATGAAACACTCCGTTTACAAATGCCCACAGCAGGTGGCAGCACTAACCGGCTCCAGACCTGTCGGAATTAAATAGCGGGAAATAGGATAGACTGTACTTGTTTTCAGTGAAAATGGTGTACTGCTGCGTGCCTTTCTGCAAATCAAAGAAAGAGAAACCAGAATGCCGTGATATTTCATTCCATGATATACCTTCAAGTACACAATTGCGTCGAAAGTGGTTAAGTATTATATCCAGGGAAGGAAACAGCAAGGGAAGTAAATGGATTCCTTCTGGTTATTCCGTGGTTTGCAGTTTACAATTCGTAAATGACGATTTCAAAGTGACCAGCAAAACACGAAAATTAAAAACAGGATCTGTACCCAGCCCTTTCCCTGATTATCCAGCTTATAAACAACCGCTAATTTCAGCGATGATTAAGAGAAGGGATTCAAGCACAGAGACGTCTAACAAGAGCTCTTCAAACACCATTGCAGAAAATGGTAAGCGTAAGATTTGAAGTATTACATACTAAGTAATATAATATCTGGGGACACTGTACTGTTAAATGTGAAGGTACAAAACGGAATAATATGCTGTCATAGATTCCATTGTCCGCCTCTGTGGTGGTAGTGGTTAGTGTGATTAGCTGCTAACGCCGGAGGCCCGGGTTTGATTCCCGACTCTGCTACGAAATTTGAAAAGTGGTACGAGGGCTGGAACGGGGTCCACTCAGCCTCGGGAGGTCAACTGAGTAGAGGTGGGTTCGATTCCCACCTCAGCCATCCTGGAAGTGGTTTTCCGTGGTTTCCCACTTCTCCTCCAGGCAACTGCCGGGAGCTTCCTTCACCCTTCCAAGGCCCCTGTTCAGCATAGCAGGTGAGGCCGCCTGGGCGATGTACTGGTCATCCTCCCCAGTTTCATCCGCCCGACCCAGAGTCTGAAGCTCCAGGACACTGCCCTTGAGGCGGTAGAGGTGGGATCCTTCGCTGAGTCCGAGGGAAAAGCCAACCCTGGAGGGTAAGCAGATTAAGATTCCATTACGAGTCTTTTGCTAGTAGTATAATATCGTGTCAATATACTGCTCATTTTACTACTATTATTATTTACGCAAGTAGGGCCTATTGAGTTAATTAGTTAATTCCAGTGGCTCGGGGGCTGGGGTGTGTATGGCATCTTCAGCATTAGAAATCATCCTAGGTAGGGCTTTCATCTTCACAGATATGCAAGTCGCCTAATAGGCCGTCTATTATTATTATTCCCTGAGTATGTACTTGATTTACTGGAAGATTTTCGTGAGCCCCCTGAGTCAGTGTGTGTCACTTCGGAAACTGCTTACCGGGGATTAGTGTGTGGTTATTTAGTGCGTGTAATCGAAGAAAAAACAGAATGCAGCACGTGCCTGAATAACGTTTCTACCTCATTTAATTCATCCCCATTGATAGCTGCGCCAGCCCTAGCAACGATTTATTGGCCTAATTATGAGGCTTCAGAAATTTGTTGAGGCGGCTCTACCGTACTGCAAGAAATCTGCAAGTCTGCTCCAGATTATAAAAAACTATGTTCTACCTTCTTTGTGCCAATGTAAGTTTTTAAAGTGTTTTAGTAACAATAAGCACCAGGAACTTGTGTCAGAAACTGTGCTGGCCAAAGTCGTGAAACCTCTACTTAGTAATGTAGGGAAGTACCATACAGACAAAGTTTCCAGGTTTTCTTGTTCGTCGAAACCTCTTTCTCGAAAAGTGCTGAAGCTATAACTCTCTAGAGCACCACTTTATACGTAAAATTCTTTAATATTTCTCTTACTTTCAGATTTTAAATTTTGCTGGTATGCTTATCTAGTTATATTCACGCGGTAAATGGGTACGTTTGCTGCTGCCATCTAGCGGCAGATTGTTTGTAAGGCGTGTTACACGTTTGAGTATGGAATGAGCAGGCAGTTTAAGCAGCCATCGGATGCAGATCGAGCAGGCAGTGGTTATATAGTAATTCTTTGCACATTGTGCGCGTTAAATAAATTATTATTATAAGCATCAAGAAAGCAGAAGAAGAAGTATCGGTGATGGCGGCTGGGTCTTGGTTGAAACAGCTGAAACGAAATAAGATTTTCCATGTTGTCGTTAGTTGACATGAACATAAGTTAAACTCTGTTCGTTTTTTTGGTTGCTTCGTGACCGTGTATATCTCTGTTAGAGATATCGTTTCATGTTAAGCATCACATTGTGGGTATAGTTCAAGGCTTCTGATTTTATTCAATGCGGTATGACTAACGAAAATGAGGTTTGGGAAGACTTGTCAAGTATACCAGCCGATCCGCCCAAAATGCGAGAAATTTGTACGCGATGCAGGTTAGAATATAATTCCTCCGATTAAAACTTCACCGTTGTCTTGAAATATTTGGTATGTTATTATGCTAAATGTTTCAGACGACCTTGTGTGGTTTGCTGGTGCCCGTTTCTGCCATCAACCCCACTTCACACCCTCTGTCGAGTAGTTTTACTACAGCATCCTGCTGAGGAACGGAGATGTCTTCGTACAGCTCCTATGCTCTCACACAGTCTTGCTACTGATCGATGTCTTATCTATAAAGGGAAACGGTTTCCACAAAACAGGTAAGTCTATTACCTTGTGAATTGCGTATCTATGTTCTTGTGTGGGTCCATTTTAATTTTCTGTTGTGCATTTCAGTAGCAGATAAAGTCGGTACTTTTATGTTTAATCATTTCAAATCAAAATCACTTTATTTGCACTAATGAGGTGTCTACCTCGGTGGCAAATGGTACACTAAAATACATTATTGTCAATCACTAAATTTTAAATTAACAAGAGAAGAAAACAATTTTTTTTCTAGAATACAATAATATACAATTTATGCTAACATTTTTTTTTCTATTAAACAGAGCATCCTTAATAAATTTGTATTGTTTACATCATTCTACTTATAATATCTCCTATACTTATCATAGCCAATTCATACAGTATGTGGATTTACTTCAAATAATACTATGCAACTGGTATAAGATTAAAATTTACATTGCATTTATTTACTTTTTTTTTTTTTACCCATTTTGGAACCTAAGTAGCATAACGACCTGATGCGTCTTAACCAGAGCCCCCTTTTGCCACCACTTTTCAGAGTTCCTGAGGGGCCTTCACAGCTACTGTAGCGGTCCCAGGGCCCTCGAAGTCCCCACTGTACTTCACCCCTACAGGCAGTCCCCTACTTTGGCTGTCCAAACTCCATGGACCAGGGGATGGAATTAATTATTTTTTTTAACACACATTTTTTATTTACAATAGCCTGCACTGGTCGAATGCCCTCTAACATTTCATTTATTTTCCCTGTTGCTCTTTATTCTCTTCTTGAATACCTGTACAGATTTTGGAAAAGGATCAAACACTACCCCTGGTAAACTGTTCCACTCCTTTACGCCCTTCCCAATGAGTGAAAATTTACCCCAGTCGCTTCTGCTAAAATTCCTTCTAATTTTATACTTGTGGTCAGTTCTGCCAATATAATTATTTTCCAACTGAAGCCTCTCACGGATTTCTCCCCATGCTGCTTCTCCTGTATAGGCTCTATACAATCCTATAAGTCTAGTTTTCTCCCTTCTCTTACTTAAAGTTTCCCACCCAAGTTCCTCTAACATTTCTGATACACTACTGTTTCTCCTGAAATCCCCTGTTACAAATCTTGCTGCTTTCCTCTGCACACTATCTATTTCTTTTATTAGGTATTCTTGGTGAGGATCCCAAACACTGTTTGCATATTCCAATAATGGACAAACCATACTTAAGTAACTTTTTTCTTTTAATTCTTTGTTGCGTCCTTTAAGTAGTCTCATTATGACATGTAACGATCTGTATGCTTTCCCAACAATGTCATCAACATGACCCTTCCAGTGCAAATTACTTTCAAATCTCACACCTAAGTATTTGCACTTGCCATCTTTTGGGATAACTACCTCATCCAAAGTATATTCAAATTCAGTTTTAAAGCTCCTGTTTGTAAATGTTGTAACAGTTGATTTGCCTCCATTAACCTTCATAATATTTTCTTCAACCCACTGTTGGATACTTTCAAGGTCCCTTTATAATTCTGAACAATCCTCAATGTTATTTATTTCCCTATAAACAATTATATCATCTGCATACAATCTTATTTTTGATGTTATATTGTTCCCTAAATCATTTGTGTAGCCTATATTAAGAAAAGTAACGGACCGATTATACTACCCTGTGCAATTCCCTTCCAAACTTTCTCTTCCTGTGATATATTATTTCCTACTTTGAATTTCTGAACCCTTGAATTTAGAAATGTTCTTATCCAACGTATAACCCTTACGTCCAATCCTATTCCCTCCAGTTTCTTTAATAATATTCCATGTTCCACTCTATCAAAGGCTTTGGAGAGATCTATGGCTATGCAATCTAACTGGCCTCCTGAATCCAACTGATCTGATATGTCCTGCTGAAATCCCACGAGTTGTGCCTCACAAGAAAATTTCTTTCTAAATCCATACTGACTCCTCATGAACCAATTTTTATCATCACATATCCCTCTGATGTACTTTGCTATTAAACTCTCCAGTATTTTACAAACTATACTGGTCAGGCTGATTGGTCTGTAGTTCTCTGGTTTCCTTTGAGGTGATATCTGCAATTTTACTGGTTTTATAATAAGATTATTAAGATTTTTATTATGTTGGAGTGAGTAGGCCCTAAATGTCTTTCCAAAAACAAAGTTATGAAGAAAAATCTCTCCTGCAGCTAGTTACGTACCTTGTCATTTCACTGTTCAGCGATTATGTACATAGCTAATAGACAACTTGATGTCTTTGGAGTGTACAGACCGGGAAAGGCTAGCTGATTCAGAGTTATTTGATAAGATTACCTGCTATGTGGGAAACGATATGGAAAGGAACGTGATTGTAGCGGGTGACTTCAATTTACCAAATGTCAATTGGGAAGGTAATGCGGATGACAGGAAGCATGACCAACAAATGGCCAATAAGTTAATATGGGAAGGGCAGCTGATTCAGAAAGTGATGGAACCAACTAGAGGGAAGAATATACTGGATGTGGTGCTAGTAAAACTAGATGAGCTCTATAGAGAAACGGAAGTAATAGATGGTACTAGTGATCAGGAAGCTGTTTTTGTCGTTGTTAAAAATAAATGACCACGAACCTACTACGCTGGCGTAGCAAAGGCAGAGATGATATTCCCAGGTGGCGGATGGGGGGGGGGGGGTCCTAAATGGCTTGCCAGAGGACTTGAGCGAAATAAAATAGCTCTCGCTGACCAAACACACAACCCCCTGTGGGTGGGAGACGCAGACAAAGAATACACCCACGGTATCCCCTGCCTGTCGTCAGGGGCGACCAAGGGATGATCGAATTAGAACCATGAGACTACTTGTAATTAGTACCATCACGCAGGGAACACCATGGGTCGCTTTTACTTGCGCGTAGTACCACTATGTTAGGTACACAGTAGATTTGCGATTAGTTGCAACAGTGCATGCTTCCGGCTGGCTTTTACAGTACCTGTGATTAGTACCACTGTATGAGCGATACCATGGTTCTGCCTTACCTCTGATTAGTACCCACTATGTGAGGAACACCACGCGATAGAAAGAGTCCCTGTGGTTAGTACACATATGTGAGGAACACCATAGGTCTGTGTTACATGTGCACATTACATTACCTGTGAGTAGTACCATAATGTGTGGAATACCGCGAGTCTACGCTACTATTGATTAGTATGGTACCTCAACATGACAAATACCATGGTTCTACTTTCCTAGCAATAAGTACCATTATGAGGGGCCGATGACCTGGATTTTGGACCTCTTTAGACTACAAGCATCATCGATTCAGTATTGTGCTCTAGAAGCAGTCCCTTGGTCAGTCATACTATTGTTTAACGCTAGTTTCTGGGAATGTAAGGCATTGTGGGTGTGATCCACTAATTGTTTTAAATTCATATCCATCCTTTCATTCTTCATCCTCGTGTTTTGAATTCTGGTGTGTGGAGGATTTTGTACTTTTAAATTGTCATTACATTTCGTCTCATTTCATACCATTAAGGGCCGATGACCTAGATGTTAGGCCCCTTTAAACAACAAGCATCATCATAATCATCAAAAATAAATGTGATAGAAAGGAAGATATTAAAATTAGGACTATTAGGCAGTACCATATGGCTGATAAAACAGGCATGAGGGAGTTTTTAAAAAGTAACTACGATCGGTGGAAAACGGTAAGTAAAAATGTAAACAGACTCTGGGATGGGTTTCAAGCAATTATTGACAAATGTGAAAACAGGTTTGTACCTTTAAGGGTGGTAAGAGCAGAAGCCTAGGGTACTCACTCCGCTTGCTGTACACGGAGGCTCGGCGGCAGGTGATGCTCTTTTATTTTTAGTTCACCGGATTGCCAATACAAGCGTCTTTACAATCTGCCAGTGATTTGTGAACTGTTACCAACTGTTAAGGAAGTGTCCAACGAAACATTACAAAATTGTGCAATACTATCACGAGAAGATAGGTTTAGTTGTAGTATTGCTATGGCTTTGTGTGGAGGCTGCAAGTTAAAAATTAGTTCACGTAGTCGTTTGGAGGAGAATTTAAAGGAGATCTTGGATGTTTATCAACGGCACGGGTTGATAACGAGGAAGAGAACCTGTGAGAAGTGTGGAGGACTCATAAAATTAAGTGTATTGAGAAATAACATTATTTTCCACTGCAATCGGTGCGTAGGAGGGGTGAAATACACCTGGAGTGAGAGTGACAGGAAGAACACTTTCTTTGAAAAGTCACGCCTTTCATTGTACCAGATAAGGTTCCTTTCTGTTTTGTGGTGCCTTTTAAGCAATTCGGAAACCCCTCTTCTTCAATTGGAGCTGGATATTGCAAAGCAGATTATTGACTGGAGGAGCTTCTGCTGTAAGGTGTGTGTGGCGTGGGTGGACAGAAACAAAAAGAAAATTGGAGGGACGGGTGGTTATGTCGAGTAATAAATGTAAGAAATTTGTTCCACCTATTCAATACAATTCAAAATACTGATGTTTGAGTTAAAACATCATTAAAATGAGAGTTGGGACATGTTTCAACCTTTATTATGGGGCATCATCAGCCATATCAATACCTCAAATCCTACCAGGTACCTTGATTAATTAATTAATCAATTAATTAGTGTATCGACAGGGTAGAAAATAATAAATACTTAGTTGTGAATCAGTTAAGAGCCTCTCAAAGGGATTGTGCCCCCAAAGGGGGCCACTGTTACGACAGAGCTTGGCCTGGATTTGCAAAGATAGGTTACAACTACTAAATTACTTCCTTTTTCCTTATTACTTGTTATGAGTCTCATTATGATAGCCATATTGGAGTACAGAATGTAAAAAGTTTCAAACAAACTTATTAAAAACCACCAATCCAATCCTTTTTTTTCTTGCCGTGCGGGCAGTATACGCCGCGGCGATAGTTAAGAGCCTCTCAAAGAGAGCGTTCTCATGACAGAACTTGGCCTGGATTTGTAAAGATAGGTTACAGCTACTAAATTTACATTTTTTTTCTTGCCAAGCCTTTTGCGATGTTTTTATTTTGCGTGGGTTGGTAATGGAAGCAGCGAGTTAGGAATTCTGGGAATGACGTCATGGCGGCCAATTGCTCTTAGCTGGCCGGCTAATGGTCAGTGGTGCGTGAAATCTTCGTTAGGTTATAAAAGTAAATGTACCTTTTTGGGTCGGGGTGGGTCCGTGGCATTGTTAATGAACCCATCTCTCTTCTACGAGGATCTTAAGGTATGACTCATATATATTTATATATATTTCTTCGCAAAGTTGCGTGTTATAAGCTAGAATGAGTACACTAGGTTTATAACATTGTAAGGAATGGTAAAGATCCACTATATTGTAACAGAGAAGTAAAGAGACTAAGGAGGAGGTGGAAAGAAATAGTTAGAAATGGCTGTGGAATTAAGGAGAAATTGAAGGAACTTACTAGAAAATTGAATCTAGCAAAGAAGTTGCTTAAGGATAACATGATGGCAAGCATAATTGGCGGTCATACAAATTTTAGTGAAAAATGGAAGGTTATGTATAGGTACTTCACGGCAGAAACAGGTTCCATGGAGGACATTCCAGGAATCATTAATGAAAAGGGGGAGTGTGTATGCAATGATCTACAAAAGGCAGAGGTATTGTCAGCAGTATCTAAAGATTGTTGGTTATAAGGATATTGTCTAAATAAGGAGGTGACTAATACTAAAGAAGTATTAAAATTTACCTATGATAGTGACATTTACAGTAAGATACAAAAGTTGAAAACTAGAAAAGCAGCCAGAATTAATAAGGTTTTGGGGGATATATTGAAGACAATGGGTTGGGGTATAGTACCATCTGAAGTACTTATTTGATTATTGTTGGCATGAAGGAGCTAGCTGTACCAAATGAATGGATAGTTGCTATAGTAGTCATTGTGTATAAAGGAAAGGGTGACTGATAGAGCCCTGCACGGATGCGGATACCCGCAAAGTTATATCTTGGTGGATGCAAACTGTATGGCAGTGCAGATAATTTTGCTGATGATTTCTAAATAATGTTTATTAATTTTCACTCAGGTATACTCTTAGTTTTGCTTGTGGTTAGGTGACCCATGACAGTGGTATGGGAGAATGGTGATATATAACGAGCCCTGAGACCATACAGCCATAAATCTGACCAAAACCTAACTTAGGCATTGTTTAACCGTAGACATCATCTAAATACCGTTTCTGCAATCGGCCTCTTGTGCCCCAGCGTTTCTTCGCAAGAATCCTGAATAGTGGTCTTCGAGTTCTCCCAATGTTGTGTTATATCCTGATGATTCTCCTTTTACAGTGTCTGATGAAACATTGTGAGGTATATTCTGAAATTCCAAATTTCACTGTATCAAAAGCGTGTTGACAGCTCTTCTGTAGTTTTCTCCTCTGAGCGGATAGTGAAAAATTTATAACTGATCTGGCAAGTCGGTGATCTGTCCAACAGTCATCAGCTCCTGTCATTGTTTTGGTGCTATAAACATTGTATAGATCTTTCTTGCAGACAATTCCATAATAATTAGATGCCAGTGCTTTGATCTAGGATGCTGCTGTGAAGTTTTATGGTGATTCTTTCTGCAAAAAATGGTGTTAGAGATTGTTAAATCATGTTTAGTAGATTTTGAGAGGAGCGAATACCATCAACCATTATTTTCTCTTATTGATTGACAGAATGCCATCCAGACCTGAATAAAATGATCCTTTGATATCATCAGAATCTAAGGTGGGGGCCATATGCACTGATCACCGTGGCATATTGGTTGTCTCTCAGCCAAAGTCTTAATGTTATAAGGCATTCATTACATCCAGTGGAAAGTTTTGACAGTTCCTGGAGAAGATTGTTCTTGATAGCAAAGCTGACTTTGTGCATTCGGTGCTCATTAGTAGCTTTTCCTTCCCAGCAGACGTGTAACCTGCAGCTTGTTCATTCAACTAACCTTCCTCAGTAAGGCACCTTTCCTGGAGTGCTGCAATGTTGGATGTTATATCTTCTTAATTCTCTGCTCACTAGGGCTGTTTTTTCAGGTCTCTGTGTGCAGGGTTATCATTGAGCGTTCTTACATTCCATGCTGCAAAATATAATTTCATGTTTGTTCGGGCACATAAAGATGATACCATCAGATGCGGCCATCCGATCAGTAATATTAGTGGTTGACTATGTTTAGGTCATCTTTTCTAGCCCCTTCTCCATGTGAGGTGAGCAGAGTGGACCCTGTATAGGACTGCTCAGTCGTAGATACAGCAACTGAAATGCTCTACAGCTTCAGCCCTGAGCAAAACCACCAATCACACATCTACTGCCTGTGTACCAAGTTATCACTAGAGGCTTCCAGGCATCACAATCCTGCCATGTCACAACTTCTTGATTGCCTTAGGACTTTTGGAAAAAGTTATATGATGTTTGAAGACTGCTCTGTGTAAATTTTTTTAGAGTGAGTGTGTTGCTGCACATCAACAAACACACATTACTTGATAACTAGAAAAATATGTTAGATGGCAAGCAGGTGCAAGACGATTGGAGGATTCCTAGTCACTGCAGCCTTAATCTGCCATTCCAACTGAGTAGGGACTTAGACACCCTGTCGATGCACCCGGTCCAACCATTGAGGACATTCTATGCCACTGACCACATGTGGTTTATCCGCCTTCAGGAGAAGTTTCCCATCCCAAGGTCGAGAGAGTGCCCTAACAACTACCAGCTCATTATTGCATGATAGCGGGGGACTTCTTATCCTGGGAGCCATTCAGTCGCCATAATTGAAAATTCGTTGTTTTGAACAACAATTTAATCTGTGATTTTAATTGGACTTCATGCTTCATATCATGTTCACGTCGCACCATTTTAACATTGAAGATTGACTAGACGCCATCACGCCGCGTCACAGGATACAAAGACTTTTTATTCACTTATTTCAACGTGTCCTCGCCTTATTTTTAATGTTTTGTATTTGTGACTGAAGATGTCCCATAAGAGGACGAAACATGTTTCACGAGTATAATTTAATGTAGTCTTTTTAATAAAGACAATTAAAGTATTGTAAAGGTGGAATTATAAATTCCAAATTTTCACAAGTTGTTACCTTGACAATACGGGCTCTAATATGAACTTTATAACGTGCAATAATTAAAGTGATGTGGTTTGAACATGGAAACTGTACAGGGAGACATGAACTGGTGACAACTTGCCTTGCAGTTTATCTAAGGGCCACGACTGCAGTCGATGACTTATGTTCTAATTTCAGTTTGGAGGAACCCCAAATACACAATTTGTCCCTGTCAAACTCATTCGGTTGGCTGTAGGAAGCACAAATGCATCTCCGTGGCATGGCGCCTGTTTGTTTCCCACGTTTACATCACACTGAGCCTGATGGCTGTAAACATTCCCTATTAAAGGGTACACGCAGATGGTGCTCTGGCAGCTATGTCACTACGCTATCTGTTGGCGGGCGACATTGAAACCATTATCACTACATCTACTATCCCCCAGGTGGCATCTGCCATCATCGGATCAAAATCAATGTCGTGTACTTTTTTTTTTCCCCGGTAGTGTAGTTCACATTGGAGAAAATACTGTTTGCTAGTTCAGTATGAGCTTTTAGCAAGCAAGACCATGTTAATTGGTATGTTGTGAAATCTAAAGGTGGCGACTTACTGCTAATAGAACATTGTAATGTAACACGAGCATTCACTAGTCGGTATAATGCAACAACCGGAAAACGGAGCTACTCATTGCGAGCTTCGATGTTCCACTTCGCTGTTGGTTTTTCCAGAAACCCCTTTGAGTGTTGTTACAAATTGGTATACGTCTGCGAGCCAAGTTTGCATTGGTCATCAGTTTTCCTGTCACTCGGAAAAGAAGTGGTGGTGTGACATATACTAGCACACCAGAAACTACTCATTCTCCATGCATGTACAACTCCACATCCACAGCTTCTGCATCAAACTCAGTGCATACAGTGTATGTATGTGCTCAAACCAATCTTCTTCATACATCTACACAGACCTCGACATCCATCGAAATACTTCGGACAACACCTCTGCACCCTTCAATCCAAAATCAGGAAGTGAAAGATTTTTAGAAGTATATGGCGATCTTTTTGTAGTCGTAACATTTAAAAAAACCTTGTAGGCATATGCATTTTGAAATAAATTCATTGTTAGATTAATTACTTTTTTCTTTCTCTTTTTTTTTTTTAGGTCTTCAGTCATTCCTTCACTAGTTTACCTATATATAATTTATCTGCCTGCTGTCATTTCTTGATGGATACAGTACTTTTGCATCCATCTCTTGGCACAGTCGAGAGTAAAGTGTAGCTTACACCGAAGTCCCAGTCAACATCCATGACTGTGACAATATGGAAGTTGCTGGGGTATGGGTAGTGCTGAGTAATGACATTCGGAGCATGACTAGTGCATCTGAGTGTTATGAAAGGTGCTGCTCATATTGTCAGTCGTGCTGCAATAGTACTCTCTGACCCAGTGAGGAAAGCAATGGCAAACTACCTCACTCCTCATCTTACCTAGTATGCCTCATTTTGGTGCTACCATTGGTTATTGGGGTTTCCTTATAACCGCATAACCTTTGGTGGTGCTATTTGAGGATCCAACCAGCCTCTGGGCTGATGACCTAACAGACAACACAAACACATATAATTTATATTTTAACATGTTTACTACTGATGTGTAGAGGGCAGTATATTTGCCAACCTGAGATTGATTGTTGTACGGAACTGCGTGTAACTAATTTCTTCATCTCTCTGCACCCACCGTAGTGGATTTATTTAATTTGAAATTGGTCTTTTTAGGCCTCATTAGTCGATGAAACTAAATTGTTAGTAATCTGGGCAAAACATGCATAAAACAAAAAATAAATAACATACCACAGGCAAAAATGATTGTCTCCAGTTCCAGCATTTTACTGAACTTTTTTGCAATGATGATATAATAATAATTTATTACAGTACCAGAATCACTTGTAATTTTCTTGAAATAAGAAAATACTGTTCTGTACTGTGCATTGTACACTCATGTTCATAAAAACCAGAATATCTTGAAAGACTAGAGATACGAAGTTCATATTCATAGGAGACGTGCATTAGTATGTTCTGAAGAAATTATTGTCGGCCCTCAGGTTCAAGGTCCACATCGATATCTCCTTGCACCACCGACTGGTAAAATGTGCCTGTGGCTCCCGTTGCTATAAACCGAAGGTAATGGATCGGTGTGACTTGAGCAGACGTGTAGGATGCCTCGCAGACTTATGCGAGAACTGTACCGTCGAATGAGTCTGAAAGAGGGTGCATTATTGGCATGAGAGAATGTGATGCATCCACCCGGGAAATTGCTGCTCGTGTGCGACGAAGTGTCAGCGGTGCAATGGGTGTGTATAGAATGGTTCACAGAAGGCCGTAGAACGCAACGAGATGGATCTGGTCGCACCGCCCAGACTCACTCCCCCACCCCCCGAGAAGATCGACACCCCATCCGAATGGCATTGCAGGACAGATATGCGTCCTCCTTGGCTCTGGCACAACAATGTAACACATCATACACTATCAGGAGTGACGGTCCGTCACCGTTTATTACGGTCTGGGTTACTGGCACGTCCACTTCTCCGCCTACCTTTCACTAATGTGCATACACATGCTAGACTGCAATGGTGTATGGAACGACGTCACTGGGGACAGGAATGGCAGCAGATAGTGTTTTCGAACAAATCCAGGTTCTGTGTGAAAATGATGGTCGCATTTTGGTTCGCTGCAAACAGGGGGGAGGCATCACATTGACTGCATTCGCACAAGACATGCAGCGCCAACTCAAGGCCTTATGGTGTGCGGTGCTATTGGGTACAACCACAAATCACAGTTGGTGCGCATCCAGGGCACTGCTCAGTTTGACCTATGTGAATGACATCCTGCGACCCATAGCCATACCCTTTCTGCAAGACACCCTAGATGCCATATTTCAGCAGGACAATGAACCACCACATGTTGGTTCACGAACACGTGCCTTCTTGTTGTCACAGGATGTCAGACTGTCGCCCTGGCCCGCCCGATCACTGGACTTGTCACCATTCAAAAATGTGTGGGATATGGTGAAACGACGGGTGCGACACTGTGACCCAATGCCAACCACTAAAGATGAACTGTGGAACCATGGCAGCATGGATGGCTATACCCCAAGATGCAATTTACGCCTTATACGCATAAATGCCGTCACGCATGGAACAAGTTATCAATGCCCATGGATGACCCAGTGCCTACTTGGCAACAGGACACATGCTGAACCTAAGTGATTGAAATTCTAATCGTTTCTGCAGAACATACTAATGAACATGAACTTCCTATCTCTACTCTTTCAAGGTGTTGTGGGGTTTTTTTTTTTTTTTTTTTTTTTTTTTTTTTAACATGAGTTTAGGTGTCTTCTTATTGAAGGTCCCTAAAAGACTGATGGCATGTGACGAAAACTGTGAGAGGAAATATACAGTGACCAGAGTACGCTTGCATAAATCAGACAACAGCTGAACTGGCTAGTACGTTTGGCTTACAGGAAGTGTATAACGAATTGCAAGCTGTTCTTACCAAGCAAGAAACCTGTCTTTCATTGTTCCTTGCCCTCTTCCTATTTTGATCCGCATAGAACATGTTAAAGGTACGGTAAAGTGGTAAAAAAAAAACATCTGGGCCATAAAAGTTTAAAGCAACCGTTAATCTTTCTGTCACCCAGATATAGCTCTTCTGAATACAGTGTCGTCTTTTGCAACTCTTTTAACCTAAACAGGTACTCAAAATCTCTAGAAATCATTCTAATGAAATATTTATAACGACTACAGATTTACAAATGAATGAAAGATTGTAGAGATTCTCTTCCAGTATCTCCCTGCTTGTCATAACAGGTGACTAAAAGGGACGACCAAGGTATGATCGAATTATAACCACAAAACTACTTGTAATTAGTACCATCACGCGGGGAACACCATGGGTCGCCTTTACTTGCGAGTAGTACCACTATGTTAGGTACACAATAGGTTTGTGATTACTGGCAACAGAGTGTGAATCAGGATGGGGTCTACAATGCCCATGATTAGTACCACTACATGCGGAACACCACAGGCTTACATTGCCTGTAATTAGTACCATTACGTGAGAAACACCACGGGTCTGGGTGTTGCCTGTGATTAGTACCACTATATGAGCGACACCGTGGATCTGCGTTGCCTGTGATTAGTACCCACTATGTGAGGAACATCACGGGATAGTACAAGTCCCTGTCATTAGTACACCTATGTGAGGAACACCATAGGTTTGCGTTGCCTGTAAGTTGCGCCGCAATGTGCGAAACACCCTAGGTCTGCGTTACATGTACGTAGTACATTACCATAACATGGAATACCGCGAGTCTATGCTACTTTTCATTGATACCGCAACATAAAAAATTACAGTCGTTCCACATTATTAGCGATCAGTACCATTATGAGGGGCCAATGACCTGGATTTTGGTCTCCTTTAGACAATAAGCATCATTGATTCAGGATTGTGGTTTAATAGCAGTCCCTTGGTCAGTAATACTATTGTTTTACGATCGTTTCTGGGAACGTGGGGCAATGCGGTTTGGATCCACTGATTGTTTTCAATTAATTTTTATCCATTCATTCTTCGTCATGTTTTGAATTCCGGTCAGTGGATGATTTTGGACTTTTAAGTTGTCATTACATTTTGTCTCATTTCGTGCCATTAGGGGCCGATGACCTAGATGTTAGGCCCCTTTAAACAACAAGCATCATCATCATCAACTTTCAACTGTCTTTCAGCCTCTTCAACAAATTTTTGACGAAGGTTTTATCCAAGACATTTTTGAACAAGCTGGCGAGTACACAGTTTTTACAGAGTTGGTGTGTCTATTTTAATTTGTACAAAAAATGTTTTAATGTGTGTATCCTATTTTTAGTGTGTCACTGCCATGTGATTAAAATACAGGGTCATCCGTTTGAGATATCAGAAAAGTATAACGTTATAGCTATTATGTTAATGCATATATATCTATGCAATTTTCTGTAATATACGTGACGATGGGAGTTAACAGTGACTCTCTTTGCAACAATGACTTCCGCGAGACAATGCAGCAGTGTAGTTCATAGTGCAATCACCAGATGTCAGGTACAGAGGCGGGCAAGTTAGCGCGTGCTCAGTGTTGATACAGAGTTGAGTGAAGATGGTCATTACACCACAACAACGCGCTCAGTGTGCCGTATGGTATGCCAAATTTTCGAGTGTGGTGGAGACCCAGCGAGCTTTCAGACGTCAGTACAATGTTAGGCATGTCGCATCACATCGGGACATTGTTAAATGATACATGTTTTTGGAAAATGGATTGCAGATGCCTCACACAGGTGGAAAGCGGTGTGATAGCAACAAGGAGGAAGATATTCGACAAGCCATGACGCATAGTCCACAAAAGTCACTCAGCTGCTTATCAGCAGAGCAGAATGCACCATACCCAACATGTCACAGGACTGTTAGGCATTATCTTCACATGCATCCATACCGTATGCAGCGCATGCAAACATTGACACAGCTGAATTAAGGAGCTTGACTCAATTTTGTTTCGATGATGTGTGTGCGGCACGAAGGTGACGATCAGTGGTTAAAACGATTGATGTTCACGGACGAAGCCACATTCCATGTGAGTGGCCGAGTCAACACGCATAACTGCATCATTTGGGGAACAGAAAATCCACGTCTCATACGAACTCGAAAGAGCCAGCCCTAAAGTGAATGTGTGGTGCGGTGTGACCTCTGAGAAAGAGTACGGACCATTCTTTTTTGCGGAAGAGACTGTTTGCGCCGTCAGTTATCTTGACATGATCGAGTAGTATGTGGTCCCTCAATTACAGTAAGATGGGATACTGGACACCATTATCTATCAACAGGAAAGGTGCTCCACCGCATTGGGCTATCGTAGTGAGGGAACAATTAAACCTCATATTCAACGATCGCTGGTGCGGCCGTGGTGGACCTATCCCATGGCCTCCTAATAGCCTTGACCTAACCCCTCCAAATTTTTTTGTATGGGGCTACGTCAAGTCGACAGTGTACGCACAAAGACCACAGAATCTGGCTGACCTACGGAGGGAGATTACAGCGGCCTTTCAGCAAATCACTCCAGAAATGCTGCGTGCCACGTGGCGCGACATGGATCCGAGGTATCGTTTGTACCGCGCGTGCGATGTTGGACATGTTGAGCACTAATGTGCTGTGACACAAACTCCACACGCTCCTTAACATGTAAGTACCGTTAACAAGCAATAAATAAGCATAGTTTCTTGTGTATAGCGTTTTAATTTTCTGATATCCCAAACGGATGACCCTGTATTATTTTAGTCTAGCTGAATATGGCCACAAGAAGGCCAAAACATGTTCTAGTTTAGGCATGGCTATTTAATTATTAAATAGTTGATATTAAGTATTAAATAGGTGGAATCTTAATAATAAATTATCTTTTAGAATTCATTTGAATATCTTTTTACTACTGATTTCCTTATTTTTCAAAATATTGAGTAAGTTCTGTGCACTTATGTTTCTATACAGATCCTCTTGCCATCACCGTTTGATTTCCTTTCTTCTCCATATAACACTGTCCCAAAAGAATTAAAGCAGCACTCGCAACTGTATGTCCGACATCTCAAACACAATTGAAGCATTACAAGTTGTCCATTTCATGACCGTATCGATGTTTAATCAAGATTATAAAATTCTTTTATTAATAACCACCTACTCAATACAATATAATACACTCATTGAATTATAAAATAATCATGAGGTGTCTTAAAAAATGGCTTAAATAACGGAACATGTTTCGTTCTGCATTGCGAACATCATCAGCCGTTAGTACAAAGACTACAGTAAGGTCAGGGCCCTGAACTTAAGTGATTAAAATTGTTAAAAGAATAACAATGTCGTAATAAAAAGTAATATGATGACATTAGACTTAATTAGTAACAGTATGCACAGATCAACAACAAGAATTTATGGTGAAATATATTGAGCAATAGCAGTCTGTGGAGTTAAAAACAATCATGGGGTTGTTAAAGTAAAATAAAACAAAAATAGATATTGTAGACAATTAAAATATACGTCAATGTGTAAAGCGTGGATTAACCATTGACGTTGGAGTTCTTACAATTGTGCGAAAACAAAAGTTGAATTAGTGTTAATTGAACAGTACGAGTCAAATAGAACCAGTCAAAAGGCACATGACGACGTAACCAAGGTTGATATGACGTGATCACCGGTAATTGCAAATTTTGTAGGAGAGAGAATCACAATGCCAGAAGGAATACAAGTTGAACTAGTCCATATTCACGCGCTAGCTTAAAATTAAAAACGTATACAATGTAGAACATCAATGATGAACTCATTAAGGAGTAACAGTGATCTTGAATAAGGGAGATTTCAGGCAATCTGTAGATGAATGAAGCAGATTATGGCACAATTGGAGTTTGAAATCTGGAATGAAAGAAAAGGGAGGAAAATAAAATTATGTTATAACGGAAAATGAAGAAGGAAAAAGAAAAAATTGAAAGAGGAGGCTTACCCTAGGGACTAGTGTGAGGTGTCCACTAGTGTTAGCTGCGTGAAGTAGACTGGCGAGCAGCTTTATTGCTGCTTCTAGTGTTATATGTATCTATATGTAGAGGCGGGGAGTGAGTCGTGAGGCGGAGGGGCGACCGATTCTTTGGGCGAGTCGAATGTTCGTGGAGGGGGTGTTGCATGAAGGGGCGGTAGAGCAGTAGCTGTTGTTATAGAGGAAATATTATTAGCGGTTGTATAATTAAAAATTATCATAAAGTTATTATTATTTATATTGAAAAGAGAAAGTAGTTCTGGAATTTTTTCGATTATTGGACTTTTAATTTCTGAAGTATCATTTAAATTTTGATTTCTATTAAAATACTGGTCTAAGAATATATGAATGTTCTCAAACTCTGTCATAAGTTTACTTTTATTGACGTATTTCAAGATTTGAAGGTCTTTTTCAATTGTCGTAAAACTGTGGCCAGGTTCTTCCATATGGGTGCTCATGGCGGAATACTTTTTATGTTTCGAAGGATACTGTGACTGTCATTTATTTCCTTGTTAATTATGGCATAGGTATCAACATATCGAAGCCAGAGATCGAGTTCTTTAATGTGACTTACTATCTGAGTGTGTTCCAAATAGTTGGGGTAAATATTAGCTAAAATTCCAGAAGCCGGCGCTCCCATTGGAAGTCCATCTTGCTGATATATTTTATTATTAAAAGAGAAGAAATTGTGGTTCAAAACGAATTCCAAGATAGTAATGAAGTTTTCTATTTCAGGTATATTGATACGTTTGTGAACTAATAAATTCGTCTTTATAATCTCAATGGTGTTCTTAATAGGAATATTCGTGTACATGTCCTTGATGTCGAAGGAACTTGTTACATGAGATGAAGTTAACTTCAAATCTTTAATAGCAATGCAGTCACAGTATCCTTAATACTTTGAATAATTTAGACCCGAACATAAAATTTACAGCTGAAGAAGAAGAGAAAGGCATACTCAATTTTCTGGATATCCAAACAATTCGTAAAGACAACCATTTCCAATTTAAAATATACAGGAAACCCACTTTTACCCCGACCACAATCAAAAGTGATTCTTTACATCCCATCTCGCAAAAGAAATCCGCTTATTATAGTTTCGTCAACAGAGCCTTTGAAATTCCGCTAACAGAAACAGACAGAAAAAAGGAACTTTCTTTCATTCGTCAACAGGCTCTACATAATGGTTTCAGTTTGAAATTCATCAATAAAATCATCACTAAATGCAAATACCAACAACAAATTAAACTTAAACAGCTTTCAGAAAAAGAAAAAGGATATGTAAAATTCACCTTTAATAACCCGAAGATTTACGAAATCACCAACTTATTCAAGAAACACAATACCAAAGTAGCCTTCTCTACAAACAACAACACGAAACATAGATTCTTTAATCACAATAAAGCTAATAAACTTAAAGATGATGAATTCCAGGAATCGGGTATTTATAAGCTGACTTGTGCTCAATGTAAAAAACTTACGTGGGACAATCTGGAAGGAACTTCTTAATTAGATATCAAGAACACGTCAACGCTGAAAAATACAAAAGATTCTCTGCCATGGGATCCCATATGAAAGAGTCCAACCACAAATTCACCAATATAAAACAGGACCTTCAAATTATCTGTATGATAAATAAAGGTAATCTTATGAACAACCTGGAAAACATCCACATCGTTCTTGATAAATTGGAAAACGGTGAAGAGAATCTCAACGAAAACGAGCATAAAAACATCTTATACGAGAATATTAGCAAATACTTAGAATGGGTAGACATGAAACAGACTAGAAGAACAAGAGATATATTCAAACACGACATCGCAGAAGCACAGCCCAATCTCCCTCCTCCCTCACATGTTATTTTAGATGACGATAAAACTCTACTTCCCTTCTCTCCAGAGCTTACCATGAACTGTCAAACTGTATCACATCGTTACTTCACCAGGTCGCGCTCAAACACAGACCCTCTAGACAGCGCAGAATAAACATCTTTTCCAAACAAGAACGAGAGTTCTTTATTTATACAGCTGAAGAGGACCACTAAGTGATCGAAACATGTCCTGTAAGTTTTAATTTTATTCAATTTTGCCTGAGGCAATAATACAGTATCGATTAGGTGGTTATTTACACTTACTTCTTGACAATTGAAGCACTCGCTACACTGATACTTTGCTCACTGTGAGCATTACATTACAGTGCTCAGCTCTAGTTATTTGCCATCTTAAGAGTTTACTAACTGGTGAATTGAAGTTTTAATTTATGATAGAAGTGCTGTATTTGTCTGGTGTATCTCTTTGCAGACATGATGGCCTGGAAGAAATTTTGAAATCGCCAAATTCTGTTCTGTTGTATCCTTCCAAAGACGCAGTTGAAATTCAGAACTTGCCTCTTGTATCTGAAATTATTGAGCCTTATAATTTGATTATCATAGATGGTACTTGGCCCCAAGCAAAGGCAATTTACCATAGTACAACCATGCTTCATCACCTTAAACAGGTGCGTATTGTTCAAAATTTATTTGCACACAAATTATTACACTGTGTATATTTTTATGACAGGTTATGATGATAATTATGTACTCTTGAGTTGATATCACTACATGTGTTGATCAACATAATGAAAGTGAACTAATCTTCTCTCTGAACCTTTTTTTAAATATTTGTTTTTTATGAGCACTTTTGGGACTTTATTTGTAATTTATAATCTTTGAGTGTTAAGTTTTATGCTTGTACAGTATATTGTAGCATGTCCATCATAGCCTGAATCTGTTGTGAATAGCATGTGGGGAAGCGTAACACAAAAAGAAAGATCTGGTAGTCAGGGGCTGACTACTCCGATAGAAAAGCATTATCTTGGATCACTTGAGCCAGTCGGGCAGTACTGCATTAATGCAGCACTGTTGCATGCTCATCCATGTCAGATATCACTACTGTTTACTTCAGTCTGGACTGTGTGCACATTGGCCCCTCCACAGTTTATCATTGTCACTCCAGCATGTCTGCTGGGCTGCAGTGAAGCAATGAATGATGCAAGTGATGTGACAAATGGCACAGTATTATACTTTCAAATAAATTACGCTTCTGAACAGGGCAAGACAATGCCAGGATTGGTGTCTGCAGATGACAGGAGTGTTTTGACGGGATGTATTCCATATCAAGCATATTGCTCCAAGAAGTAACTTACTGGTCCATGGTGCCTCTCATGTGAGTCGGTACTAGCATAACGAGTGCTTCAATTTAACATTGGTCAGTTGATTGCCCTTCTATATCTTCAAGGCATCCCTGGGATCACATTTCAGCAACACGATCAACTCAACATCGTGCAGTGCAAATGTTTGCCTTCTTCCATGAAAACACCTTGCCACTACAGCCCTCACCTGGAACGATATGGAAAGGAACATGATTGAAGTGGGTGATCTTAATTTACCAAATGTTAACTGAGAAGGTAAAGTGAATGACAGGATGAACAACAAATATTAAGTTTATTTGGGTAGGTCAGCTGAATCATAAAATAGTAGAGCTAAAAGGAAAATTATTTTTGAAATGGTGCTGATAAAACCAGATGGTCAGTATAGAGATACTGTAATCATAGATGGCATAAGTGATCAGCAAGCTGGTTTAGCTGCAGTTAAAAATAAATGTGATAGGAAGATTGTAAAGTAGGACTATTAAGCAGTACCATATGGTTGATAAGAAAGGTGTGGAGTTTAAAAACTCTAATTATGATTGGTGTAGAATGGTAAATAAAAATGTAAACTACTTATGGGATGGGTGTAAAGCAGTAGTCAAGGAGTGTGAATACAGGTATGTACCTTTGAATGTGGTAAGGAATAGTAAAGAACTACAGTACTCTGATATAATAGAGAAATACAGAGGTTGAGGAGGTGGTGCAGGTTAGAGAGAAACAGAGTTAGGAATGGTTGTTGAAGTAAGGAGAGATTGAAGGAAATTTCTAGGAAATTAAATTTAGCAAAAAGTCAGCCATGGATAACATGATGGCAGGTATAATTGACAGACATATGAATTTTAGTGAAAAAGGTAGGGATCTACTGTAAAATCTTTCTATAACGGACACCTCCAGGACTGAAAAATATGTCCAGTATACAAGGGTGTCTGCTTGACAGAGGGTATGAAATGGGTGTAATTAAAATAAGTAGGAACACAATTACTCATCTACTATATGTCACAAAAACTCATGCAAATTAGTAGTACATACTGTACAGTATACTGTATTATATTTCTGCAAATGAGAAAGCCTCTTTCTGAATCTTGCTAAGCAACCCTTGAAGTCTTTGAAATCTCCATTACGTAATTCTGCCGTGAATTCTTAAACTTTCACGTGTATTATTGGTCCTGGCAAGGGGACATTCTGTCTCCTTATTTTATTGAACAAGTCTAATGTTGCTTTGTCAGTGAGAACACCACCGCTTTGAAACTGTTTCATCAGCTGTTCATTGCCTTTTAAATGCTGTTCTTTCATTGGTTCCTCTTGGTTTTTTTGAATTGCTGCTTCCTCTTTCTTCACAATCTTAAACACCTTGGACAGTTTATCCTGATCACACTTCTCGCATTTATGATAGTCATTCATGTCTATCATTCCTTTTAGAGTTAAAAACGCATGTAACATAAAACACATCAAAAGCATGCGAGTGAATTTGAAAGTAACCTGACAGTGAAGGTACAAATTCCAGCATTGGTAGAGCATTGCAGATAACAGAAATGCCAAGGGATGAGAGGAGAGCTTAGTGTTACCTTCCAAGAATGTGTTCAACGTGCACTGCAAGTTACTCTTTATCAGTTTGAAAGGGGCCTCATTGTGGCTGCCTGGTTGAATTGTACATTATCCCAGATGTGACAATGGTCCGATGTAGGAATGCATGGGAATGCGAGGGGAGGCATACTCTTCGTCAGGGTCCAGTCAACCATGTCTGGTAATCGGGAGATAGTGGGTTCGAGCCCCACTGCTGGCAGCCGTGAAGATGGTTTTTCCGTGGTTTCCCCATTTTCACACCAGGCAAATGCCGGGGCTGTACCTTAAGCAAATAGCAAAAAACAAAACAAAAAAAAAAAAAGCAACCATATATATCTGACCACCAAAACCACAAACCTACTACGCGTCTAGGAATGATTGAATTAAAACCATGAAACTACTTGAACTACTTGTGGTTAGTACCACCACGCGGGGAACACCATGGGTCACTTTTACGTGCACTATGTCAGATACCATATAGGTTTGTGATTAGTAGTAACAGAGTACGGTGCCGGCTTTTACAGTACCTATGATTAGTACCACTATATGAGCGACACCATGGTTCTGGCTTGCCTATGATTAGTGCCCACTATATGAGGAACACCATGGGATAGTGCATGTCCCTGTGGTTAGTATGTGATGAACACGATAGGTTTGCGTTGCCTGTAAATTGCGCCGCAATGTGTGAAGCACCATAGGTCTGTATTACATGTGCGAATTTCATTACCTGTGAGTAGTACCATACTGTGTGGAATACTGCGAGTCTACCCTACTTTTAATTAGTACCGCACCATGACAAATACCATGGTTCTACTTTCCTAGCGATAAGTACCATTTTGAGGGGCCGATGACTTGGATTTTGGACCCCTTTATACTAAAAACATCATCGATTCAGTATAACGCTTGGTCAGTAATACTACTATTTCACGTTAGTTTCTGTGAATGCAAGACATTGCGGTTCTGATCCACTGATTGTTTTAAATTCATATCCATCCATTCATTCTTCGTCCTCACGTTTTGAATTCTGGTCAGTGGAGGATTTTGGACTTTTAATTTGTCATTCCATTTTGTCTCATTTCGTACATTTAGGGGCTGATGACCTCGATGTTAGGCCCCTTTAAACAACAAGCATCATCATCATGACCACCCAAGGGAGGATCGCCGCATTGTGCACCAAGCACATCATAACCCCTTTACATCTGCGCCTGCCATCCGAGAACAAGAAATGGACTCCCTGTAACATTCTGTGTCATCCTGCACTTTTGGTCAGAGACTAACAGCAGCCGGACTAGGTAATTGCCACCCCATGTGTAGGCTACTGTTAACACCACAACACAAACGGCTGTGCTTGGAGTGATGCTGTGACTGGGAAGCATGGACTGCTGATGAATGGCATGGCATTCTGTTCAGTGATAAATTGCAGTTCTGCACTGTCCCAGAGAGACCATCGTTAGTATGGGGGTGACCTGGAGAGAGGCCCCTTTCTTCTAGTGTTTTGGGGAGCCACAGCGGTGTTACTCCTAACATCATGGTGTGGGGAGCCATCGGATATGACTTCAAATGACAATATCGTGGTGCCATTTTTCAACATGACAATGCTCTTCCACATGTGGCACGTGTCTGTGAACTTTATGTGATGTTGAGATACTCCCGTGGCCAGCAAGATCCCCAAATCTGTCTCTGATAGAACATGTGGGACCAGCTCAGATGTTAATTCTGTCCTAGTGCCAGTATCTAGGATATGAAAAACCTGTTACAAAAGTTGTGAGCCAGCTTGCCTCAGGAGAGGATACAACGGCTTTCTGACACCCTTCCCAAGCGAATCGGTGCATACATCCAAGCCAGAGGGGGTGTAGCATCACACTGATAAGTGGGCTCATACTGCCTAGTTCTTTGTAAATTTGACTGGATTTTGTAATCACTGAAATAACATCACATACTCTCTCAACTCGTGAAGTTTCATTTCATTTCCTCCTCCCCTTCTGGGTGCTTCAATTTTTTTGTCAGGTAGTGTATATAGAGATAGATCCAGCAGTAACTGTGAGAGCGTTTAGGTCTATATTAATTGCAGGTAGAAAATAAAGTGTACTGCAATTTCTGTAATATTTTTGTTCCCATTTTTAACTTCACGTTCCTCAAATATTAATTTATTTTGTACAAGAAATATAGCTGCGACAAGACTCAAATTCACGTTATCGAAGTTCGTAGACAAGTACAGTGACCACTCGGCCGCCGCTCCAGTTGAATGCGATGTAACTCTCCAAGTATATTAACGTTGCGTTTGATTCGGGGATTCATCAATTTTTCGGAAATTATTAGGTTGCAGACCTGACATGTTGAAGTAAAAATTTTTTCGCCTTTTAATGTTCTGCGCCATGACGTTTGACCTCACTTTTTCAAAAACGAAAGCATACATTACTGTTGAGTGTCCCCCATCCTCCCCCACAGGTACATTGAAATTTGTTGAAATTGGTTGGATATTATGCTAGATGTTAAATAATATGCTTCAGACTCTTCTCGTGTAATTGTAGGTGACTATGTTCTTGAGTGCAACACGAGAGTCTAGAATTCTGCAAAGAATTCCTGTTACCATTGCAGCATTAACAAGGCATTATATTATTTTCCCTGCAATAAAAGAATGCCCCAAAATTATTTAAGATTTATCAATCATATTTTCTTGGTGATGTAGGAGGAGCCTTAGATTGCACTCATATGAGAATATATTGAATGTTGTGATATAACAGTCTGTTCTTTCATTTTTCAAGCATACTCACATACTTCCAAATTAAATCTATAAAAACATTTGTCTCCACTAACCATAACCTATAATAATGTCAACCATGTGTGACAAAATACTATTTCAACACACCACTAGGAGCAATTTATGTAAAGAAACAAAAGATACCCTTCGCCAAACACTTTCAGAAATCTCACAGAAATGTGTTCATTTGTCTTTAACAATGTTTCATAACAAATGTTGGAAGTGTGTTTGTGAAACAGGATACTTTTAACTGAAGTGTTAAATGAATAACAATTTATTGTTACTTAACATTTATTAAGTAAAATTTAACAGAGTTGAAGAAACCAGACCATAGACAAATAGTTGGGGAACAAGAAAAGGAATACAAAATAGGACAAACAAAAAGGCAGTCAGTGTGTGAAGAGGGAGCTACAGAAAGATGAAACAAGGACAAACATGAAAGGACAAAAACAATCTTTATATCTCCATACACTGCCATCAACAAATAGATAGGCTCTCTCCTCATCAATCCTATTTCTACTACATCCACCTCTTCTTTGCCCCAATGAGTTCATTTCCGCTTCCCAGTTTCATCAGGAGGGTGGGCATCAACACTCATTGAGGTGCCATCTTGACAGAACTTCAGTCTTGATACAGGAAGTGTAGGATAAAAAGAAAGATGGATAAATACAGGAAAAGGGAAGAAACATAAGTACATGTGGTAAATGATTAAGAACACACGACAAACACAACAGGAGTTTAGGATCCCAACAGTATGATATAAGTATTGGTTTGACACTTAACTTGTTTGTTCCTTTCCTGTGCTTATAGTGTGTAAAGATAGTTGGACATCAGGATAATATCCACGTAGAGAAGGTGACTAATGTTAGTGAAGTACCAAAATTTACCAATAATTAAAAATATATTTATAAAAAGATAAGTTCAAAATGAGAAAAGCAGTTGGAATTGATATGATTTCTAGGGATATGCTAAATACAATGGATTGGGATATAGTATATCTGAAGTACTTGCCTGATTGATGTTTGCATGTAGGAGCAATACCAAATGAATGGATATTTGCCTTAATTACATGTAATAAATATCATTTTTGGTCCGTATTGATGATGTAGATTGAAATAATAACATTAAGTTATTTATTAGACCACCTAATCAATACAAAATCGTCTTGGATGATTTACATAAATTTGTTAGCTAATAGTGGGACCACTATTAGCTAACAAATTTATGTAAATCATCCAAGACGATTTTGTATTGATTAGGTGGTCTAATAAATAACTTAATGTTATTATTTCAATATTTGCCTTAATACCGGTAGCTCCAGTGCGCAGAGTAAAGGGTGATAAACATATTGTATTCAAGATGGCGGCGGGTCGACATGTAGTGTTCCAAGTGCTTCGTATTTTCTTGTTGTTTATAGTGGTTAAACGCGTCACATTTGGAAATAACAAAGTGATCTTTAATGGTGTGGTGTTCAGTGAGTGTCCTAGTGGTTCAATCCTCCAAGAGAACTTGCTAATTGTGAAAAATTGTAAAATATCGTGCTTAACATGGTGTGCCAGTGAAAATGTGTACGTGACCGCTGGTACTGGCAGTGTGCTTCAAGCGAGGCGCAGGGTTGCCAGACCACCCTCTTCAACATTTCACCTCATTCTCCTTGCCATAGCTGCGTGTGGAGATGTAGAAACAAATCCAGGACCTCCGAACAGAAATGTGAGTAACATAGAATGTAATATTTGCTTTTCTAAGGGCCGCATCAATCAGCTGTACGTGAAGTGTGTGTCGTGTGAAATGTCGACGCATAAGACCTGCACGAAAATCTCTCCATCTGATTACCATAAAATTAAACATGGCTTTTCGTCTTGGCAGTGCTGGAAGTGTTGTCTCCCAGTACCATCGGACTCGTTCTTTGAAGTTCCAGACAAAGTAAATTATGTAAATAACTCTGTAAATAGTAATGACTCAGTTACCAGTGTACAGGGCTCCTGAAACATCACCATTCTCTCATTTAATGCCCGTATCATAATGGGTTATAGGAGACAGCAGGAGATAAGAACATCACTGGCAAGTATTGAACCATCAATCGTAAGTGTCTGTGAAACGTGGTTGTGCAGTGCTACTTATGACGGTGAAGTATTTCCACAACCATACTTGTTATTCAGGAAAGATAGAACGTGGACATCTGGAGGGGGTGTTCTCCTGGCTATACGACCGGAATTACAACCAATCCGGCTTGGATACTTGGAAACTGACATTGAAGCTCTATGGGTGGAGGTGACATGTAGGGGCAACAAATTCTTGATAGGTAGCATATATCGGGCTCCGAAATCCAAGCCCTGTATAAATGAAGGATTACTGGAATCTCTAAGATGAATGCAACTCATTCAGCACAAGTACAATGCCGTCTACCTCACAGGCAACTTTAATCTGGACATAATATGGACCAGTGATTCCGCTCCCATCCCTGGAAATCCATTGGCAGACACATTCCTAACCGCGTTCTACGATCTCTTTCTAGAACAACTTGTTTTAGAAGCAACACGTATCACCAAAACATCCCTTTCTATATTAGATCTATTTCTCACCAATCATCCCTCCTCAGTATCTCGAGTTGAAGTCATACCCGGCTTCAGTGATCACCACGCCATTCAAGCGACTCTAGCTACCCTAGATTGCAGAAAACCTGTCAAAAACAAATCCAGGCCTCAATATAACTTCAGGAAAGCTGACTGGAAATCCCTCTCCACCTTACTACTGAATCACCTACCCACTCCAACCTCCTTATCAACCTGTGACGTAGACTCTTTGTGGCTCGCCTGGAAAAATACATTTTTCTTGTGCGTTGACCAAACTGCACCAAAATGCACTTTAAAAAGAGAGAAGAAAGCCCCGTGGATTAAGAAAGAGCTTTTGAAGTTAATAAGGAAACGGAACAATCTATACAAAAAGTGGAAACAGTGCCAAACGGAACAAGCGTGGGGAAAGTAGGAATCCGCACGCAAAGACATTAAGAATAGGATCAAGGAGGCTTACAATCAGTACATTCACAAGGCTTGCTCAGATACCAAAGAGCTGTGGAAGCTACTAAAAAGGAACTGTGGCAGCGCTGCACCAAGCTCCTTTCAAGCTAACGTGAAATCCATCTCCACGCCCACAGACATTGCCTCAGCCTTCAGTGACAAATTTAAAGAGAATTTCTCCCAGGCACAATCAGCTGGGGACATGTATATAACCAACACACCTGTACCACCCCTCCCTCTCACCAGCCTCTACTTCTCGGAACTTGAGGTACTAGCAAGTTTGAAGAGGATTCGACCCCATGTGGCGAGCAGCCCTGATGAAATACCCAGCCGTATACTCCGTGACTGCGCTGAGTCACTGGCACCATCTCTCTGCGAACTATTCAACCTGTCGCTTCACTGTGGATCACTACCCCAAGATTGGAAGTGTGCTGATGTAGTTCCGATTTTCAAGAAAGGGTACAAAGCACTCATTGACAACTATCGGCCAGTGTCTCTCACATCCCACGTATGTAAATGTATGGAACGACTGGTAGCCTCTAATATACGGGAATACTTCCGGGAAGGTAATCTGCTAAGTGAAAGCCAGCATGGTTTTCTTCCAGGAAGATCCTGTAATACTTTATTAACAAAGGTTATTGATGAGTGGCAGTTCTCTCTGGAGAAATCTAAAATTGTTCAGGTTGACTGCGTGGCTTTGGACCGGGCTAAAGCTTTTGATCAAATCCCTCATGAACGACTTTTGTTAAAAAAGTGTACTGGCATGGTCATTTCTCGAGGGTCAAACACAACGTGTTGTGTTTGATGGAGTTTGATCATCGACCGTTAAAGTAACCTCAGGAGTATGTCAAGGCACCGTCCTCGGACCTTTATTATTTAATGCATTTGTCTCTGATTTACCTACATGTGACCTCAACCATAGCTCAGTACGCTGATGATACTGTAATGTACAGGGATATACAATGTGCTGATGATTGTCTGAAGTTACAGTTGCACTTGGACACTATAGCGATGTGGTGTTACGTCAACGGTCTCAGCATTAATGCTGGCAAATGTAAATACATTAGATTAAGTAGGTCTCGACACCCAGTAGAATGTATATATAACATTAATAATGTACATATTGAGCGAGTTAAAACTATGCATTTGTTAGGAATGACCATTTCTGAACAACTAAAATGGAACGCACAAACAGAGGAAGTGAGATGCAAAGCTGCCAGGGTGCTCAGTTTTATGCACAGAAGCCTCCATGGGTGCAAGTCGAATGCTATACGGACGGCTTACCTGACACTAGTGAGACCTATACTAACGCATGGTCTACCTGCATGGCACCCTACCACTGCAGCTAACCTTCACAAACTAGAAGGAATCCAACGTCGCACTGAACGACTAATTAACAAGAACAGCTGCCTGTCTTCCCTCCCGTCAATCGCCTCCTTGTGTAAACAAAGCGACATCACCTTCTTACACAAGTCCCTCACAGGGGCCATTCATCTTTCACCATTCCCTCAACTCTCCTTATCTTACAGTTCTGTCCGTAGAGGCAAAGAGGTGTGTCTTATACCCCCCTTTGCGCGAACTGAGTCCTACAAACTAGGTTTCTTTGCTCGTTCAGCACGGCTTTGGAATGATCTACCCGCCAACATTAAATGTAGAAATGTAAATATAGTTAAATGTTATGTTAGGAAGCACATACAGTGAGAAAATGCATGTGAATATGTGGAAGAATGTACGAGGAAGTGAAAGGTTGTATAAATGAGAAATATGTATATATTAGGCTATACTTTGTTACTTTACCTGTAAATAGTGTATATGACTGTTTTACTTTAAGATTTAGGTAATTATTTCAAAGGTCGGGGGGCACTACGTGTAGGGGACTTGTCCTTTTCCCCTGCCCTTCCATAGATACTGTAAAAGGTTTATGGTAAATAAATAATGAATGAATGAATGAATGAATGAATGAATGCAGATAATTACAGCCCAGTCAGCTGTTTCATTGCATGTAAGCTTTCGGAGAGCTTTCTTTCTGATTATATTAGACACATTTGCAAAATTACCAACTTGTGTAATAGAAGGCAGTTTAGGGTTTTGGGAAAGTTGTTTGAGTAAAGCTGAGTTCACCTGGTGGCCATGGTCTGACACTGTTTAGTCACTTCAAATCCTGTTGGTGAAAATAAATTGACTATTAAGAATGTTGGCCAGCAGGGTAGGAGAGGTGTTATACAATTTCTAATCACTAGATTGCATGCCAAAAGCCTGGGTTCAATTCCAAACCTGTCCACACTGTTCATATGGAGTGAGGGCTTATGACGCTGTTGATGTTGATTCATCCTTCAGATCGAGACGTAAAGCGTTGAGCTGACCCTTTTATGCTATTTGACAGGAGTAGGCTATGTGTCGGCACAGGGTTTCACCTACTCCCTATCATATATCACGTCATTCGTTTTATCTCGGTAACTCCTGTGATGAGATTGACATCAGGAAGGGCATCTGGTCCAGAAGTAACCATGATATTTAGTATGTTCTTCCTGTGCATGTTCAAAAGAAGTCTTCACATCATCATCTAACCGTATGATCCTGTCCATTATTTCATGGCTCAAGAAGTGACTCGCCATTGTTTAATCATCAAAACTTGCTAGCGAGTGTAATGACGACTTCCAAGTGCATCATAGTTGCCAATTATGGGTTCTTTTATGGCTGAAATGACCACTTATAGAACCACAAGCTCTGCCACAATGCTGACATACCATATTAGCCAAAACTCCATGGTGCGGTGGAAACTAGTCATTTCTTCTTCTGATTTTCTCATTACATCTTGCTTTACGTCGCACCGACACATATAGGTCTTATGGTGTGATGGGATATGAAAGGTCTAGGTGTGGGAAAGAATCGGCTGTGGCCTTAAGATACAGCTCCAGCATTTGCCGGGTGTGAACATGGGAAACCACGGAAAACCATCTTCAGGGCTGCCGACAGTGGGGCTCGAACCCACTAACTCCTGGATGGAAGCTTGACACTTGTTATGATATGAAAGACCACTCCAGGTTGCTGCCAGTTGTTTGCTAAAAATATAAGTTATGTGTTGTTGGAGATTCATAGAAAAAGACTCGTACACACTCTAACGGCGTTATGTGATTTGGATATGCAATCTCCCTGTACATAGTTTAGTATTTCAAGTATGAGCTCCTGCTATCTAGCGGAGCTACTGGGAACTGCCATATCGCTTGTATTTATGCTTTTGTTTTGTACTGGTTTGTAGTAAGCAAGAATAAAGATGGCAGCCATGACGAAGTAAAGTGATTCAGTCTTTTATTTATTAGTGATATCCCCAACATGTGTTGTCATATTCAGTTGTTTGTGTTGCTCACAAAATAAAGTGCTTTATATAGTATTTTATCTACTTTAATCCTTTAGAAATAGCTGTTCTAGTTTTGATCTTCTTTTTCTTCCCCCCTTCAGGTAAAGCTAACTTCTGGAGGTATCAGTGAATATGTGATCAGAACTCAGCCAACTGATGGATGCCTTTCTACTTTAGAAACAGCTGCGCAAGCCTTGGCTATTGTTGAAAGAAGGAAAGATATTATAGACATTCTGTTGCAACCAATGAAAGCACTGTGTTCCTTTCAACTTAATCATGGAGCAGTAACTCATCAAAGTAAGGAATTCAGAATAAAGAATGAAACATACCCTAAACAAATAGGGAAGCGTCTTAGTAGACTCTTGAAGCAGACTGAAGCTAGTAATAGTAATGTTAGTTGACATAAATGTCATTGTAGGATTTTACTGACTGAAGTATGTGATCTTTGTGCTTTAATAGAAGGATGGATATTATTTATATTTGGAATTACAGAATTATTCCCAAGTGGAAAGTTTGTTATATTAGCCAGTTAGAATCTGGTTGTTCGAACATATCGCTAATAAATACTCTATACACACAGTCTTTCATTGATGTTTTACAAGTAGATTGATTCTGTAGTAACTTAATTTGAAATGTTTTTACATTTGAGCTGGAGTAAAATATTGTGTTCTGTTGAATAAAAAGTTACTTGCCTATTCTTTTTAAATCTTTACCTATATTTCTTCCTACTTTTAACCAGGGTGCAATGATTTAAATTGGTTAATTTTTATATTAAAATCTATGATTTAAATTAGTTTATTTTTATAATATATGATTAAAAACATTTGTCTTACTTATTCTCATTTTATTACTTGCTGTCCATTGTTCAAAATTAATATAAAATCAACTACTTAAAATCAGTTTGCTCTCTTATTGTTGTCTTGTTGCTTGTGGTCTTACGGGTGGCGCTTTGGTGCACATTCCGCATGTTTGGAATCTTAGAAAATTGTTTTACTATACCTGAAGTAGCAGAGATGCTTGTCAGCAGTCCATCCCAAGAAGTTTTGTTACTTATATAGAAGAATCAAAACTGAGACAGCGTACAACATTATCCATATAAGTAATTATCAAATGTTTCCTCTTCCCCAAAGGACTTTAATATTCATAAATATTCTATGTAATAATAAGATTGAACTAGTGGTCAGTCTGAGACGGGGCCTTGAGATTTCTTGAGACTAGTGCAAGCGCCTGTTTCTCACAAGAGATATCGAGAGCGTTGTTCACGAGTTGTGCGGTGAGCAGCGTGTCGTAGACCTACAGGTAGCGTGAGCTGAACTTTGTTTGTGCCGAGTACACGAATAGCCAACCACGGGCCTTCTCCGTTCCGTAAATACATGTCAACAAGTGACTAGACCTTTCTTTCCTACAGAGGTCTATCTTGATGCGGTATAACATAATTATATAGGATACGCATTCTGGCATTGTATGCATCCTTAAGTACACGAATGAGTAGGCTAAGTGCTGAAAATGACTGCTATTGTAGGTGTACATAGTTATCACTCATACTTTATTAGAACCCACATTCAATATCTATTTGACCAGTGCTTGTGTTTATGGACGTGGTGACGAGGGAAAAAATTTCTTACAATGTTAGAGTATTTGCGTCATAATTAGTACTTTGGTATATGATGGTGCTATGTGTAATTGTGTCTAATTGTTTGCAACAATTTTAAGAAGATATCCACAACGCAATGCAAGTCTTGAACATGGGATAATTTTGAAGAGATGCCTCATAGCTGTGTTGTTTCTTCGTAAGAAGTAAAATAAGTCACCATAAATACTACTGGGATGATCCGGCACTTATTATTACTGAAGGGGAATTGTCACAGAGAACACCTCTGGCCCGGTCTGCATCACAAGTAGCTACTCTATCGCCAACAGTTGTGAGGCATCCAGGTAGGTGTACATCCTATCTACAGTTATTAAAAAATTATACACAGAGTTATTCAGCTAAGATAGGCACTCGTGAACAGTTTAAGATACTGATATCCTGTTTTAACTTTCGTTGATGGTATTAAGGGGCTCATAGTTGAGTATGCAACGCTCTTCCAGGCTTTTCCATATGAGAACGTTATTTCATGCAATGACTGCTGATACGCCAGTAGTTACTGGAACATCGCACAGATCACTGCACAGAAAAATCGGTCTCGATCTGTTGCGTCAGTCTCGAGCGAGAGCTTTGCCCATCACTATAGAGTATCCAGCGTTGAAGAAAGACTGTGGAGCCTTAGGCCGGTATTAGCCGAGGGCGACTAGATGCTCCGGCGAGTCGCGAACCATGAATCAAATGGGACCTTGTGGGGCGAATAATTGCGGCCCGGCAACCGCTCTGGCGACTCGTAATTGCTCAGGGTAGGACACTGCAGTAAATGTAACCTGTTAGCCATGCGCAATTAGTCACCCAATGTACCTGCGCACGCATAAGGAATATGACTCAAAATTGTGTTCTCCACCCATATATTTCTTCATTAGCTTGTTGGTGTCATGCTGTGGTAGGGTGAATATTTTAATCGTTCATGTGCATTACCATATTTTGGTAGTTCTTTTAATGAGCATGGATACATCAGATAAACTAGAAATGAGTTGACAAAACTATTTGAAAGTCTAATACTATACTGACCAAGCAAGTGGTTGTGTGGTTTGGGTCACGTAGCTATCCCCTTGCATTCGAGAGAAAGTGGTTTCGAAGCCCACTGTCGGCAGCCCTGAAGATGGCTTTCACACCAGGCAATTGCTGGTCGGTTGTAACTTAATTAAGGCCACAGTCGCTTCTTTCCCATTTCTAGCTCTTTCCTATCTCATCGTTGCCATCAGACCTATCTGTGTTGGTGCAATGTAAAGCCATTTATTTAAAAAAAATCTAATAAATACTCAATTAATTTTTGAGAATGAAAGAAAACTGGCCAATTGAGATTCCAGGATTGAAGCTTACACAGACAAAGTAGAAAAACTGAATTCTTCATTTTAAAGAACTTCATTCCAGAATATTTCACTCAGTGCAAAAGAATTATTTGTAGCCTAGATTGTAGTGGTTCATCCCCGGACTTTTTATACTGATTTTCATTAAATTCTCTTCAGTCGTTTTCTTGTGATGCCTGTACATACATAGACAGAAATTACAGAGAAGTAAAAAGTGCATTTCCCTGTTACTGTGGACATGGCCGGTACAGAAATACCATTCTTTTCAAGTTCTGAGCAATGTACAGACAAAACTTATTTTATATATATATTAAAGTTTTATAATAAACATAAGTTGATTTATTATCCAACTTATTTACTACTAGTTACTAAAAATATATTCAAAGCAAAGTAAATATTTCTGCAGAAATTTTATATTAAGTAACAATCATGATTTTTTCCTATTTAGAATGATTTTAAATATATTTTATTATGAAAAATTAGTTAGTGCGTAACAACTATTAAACCGTCAATGACTAGAGGCATCTGTTTTTCGCAAGGCGCGAAATTTTACGAATTAGGCTCAAACATCTGTTACTATTTACGTTTAAGCAAAATCATGAAATTATTCGGAATTGCATCATTTGAAGCTAACGACGGAGATTCGAGGCGAGTTGTGGCAATAAGATTCGATAATCGATGCCACAATCGACTTTATACCTGTTCGATATAGATCGAAAGCTAAGATATGGTATATCGATTATCCTGGGCAAGCGAGAAACTTATTCACAATTATGTGACGGAGTGATGTAATCTAAAATGCTTCAGATTGCTCAAATTCTTTCGACAGATAAGTGCACATCGTTATCAGACCCCACATTTAATAACATATGACCACTGCTTGTGCTTACTGATATTTTGGTGACGAAGGAAACAATTCCTTGCAATGTCATAGAATATTCCCGTCATAATTAGGTACTTCGATATATGACGGTGCAATGTGAAATTGTACTAGTTTTACGCAAAACTAGAAGACGATGTCCGAGACGGAACGCAAGTCGTGGATGTCGGTTATTTTGAAGAAATGTCACATAGCACAGCCTGCTGTGTTTCTTGTTCAAAAGAAGTAAAATACGTCGGCAGAAATGTTTCTGGGATGATCCGGCACGTACAAACGCATAATATCAATGAAGAGCAATCGCCATAGAACACCTCCGGCCCGGTCTGGATCAAGGGAAGCTACCCTGCCGACAACGATTGTGAGGCATCCAGGTGGGTGTACATCCTAATAACAGTTAATAACAAATTATACGGGTTATTCAGCTAAGAATTCCACCTGAAATAACTCGTGAACAGTTTAAGATACTGGCATTCTGTCTTCACTTTCGTTAATGGTATTAAGGAGCGCAAAGTTCAACATGCAGTGCTTTCCTAAGCTTTTGACAAAATTTATCGTCACACACATTTCCATACGAAAACTATTGATAACTATCAAGCTTGCACTCGTAGTTACCGGGACGACGCGTCGCACAGCTCGCAACTCACGAGAATCCGTCTCGAGATCGTTGCACATCTGAATATCCATAGCCTGTTTCCAGTCGTTTGTCCGGGTCGGGCATGAAATGAATGAAGCCCCCTTCTTGCGGCGAGGATGGTAATTGTGCCGGCCGCCGAGGACTGTCGCACTCCTCTGGAGCGTTGCCCATCTCCCTTGCTGAAATAATTGGAGCAAAGTCGGCCATTTTAGATTACACGTTCCACGCATGTGTAATGGGGGTTGCATATGTAGCAAAGCGCATCTTTCCCCGTCTCAAGTTCGAATAACGCACGCATCTAGTATCCAGAGTAGGTGTACATCCTATCTACAGTTATTCACAAATTATGCAGGGTTATTCAGCTAAGATGTCCACCTCAAATGAGCCGTGAACAGTATAAGATACTGATATTCGGTTTTCACTTTCGTTAATGGTATTAAGGGGTTCATAGTTGAACATGCAGTACCATACTTTTCCCGGCTTTTGATCAAATGTATTGGTTCACACGTTTTCATATGAGAACGTTATTTCACGCAATAACTGCCACTGATATACTATCAAGTTTACAGTCGTAGTTACTGGTACGTCGCACAGCTTGCACTACAGGAGGATCGGTCTCGAGATTCTAGAGATCTGCGACATCAGTCTCGAGCGAGAGCGTTGCCCATCACTACCTGCTACAATAATGTTCTTGTCTGTCATTTCCCACATAGCTGATTATCTTGTCAAATAATTCCTCATCAGCATCAGTGCCAGCCCTTCAAGGTTGGTACACCCCCTTCCCCCCGAAAAAGAAACATCTTTAGAGATTAGTCTCACACCTAGAATTCCATGTTTCTCATCCATAACTTTTTTGTAGTTTAAAAATTCTTCTTTCACCAGTATCAGTACTCCCCCTCCTATTGCCCCTAACCTGTTTTTACGTTAAACACTCCAGTCCTATGAAAAATATGTCTGCATCCATAATATCATTTCTCAGCCATTATTCAATTCCTATCACAATATCTGGTAAATATATGTGAATGCCTGAGAAAGAGGTATGTGCCAGAGGGATTGGTAAGGAAAGTTCAGATGCTGTAAGAGCACCGTACCAGCTGTGTACAATTGGGTGATGGACATTCATCCTGGTGGAGTCCAGCAAGGCAGTACACCATCCCCATTATTGTTTATCACCTTGATCCGTGACATAATGAAGAATGAATAATTTAATGCAATGCTTTCGCTGATGACATTATGATCTGGGGATAAACTCAGGATCATATACAGTTGAGTTAAGTTCCAGGAATTTAATCTCAAGATAAGCAAAGCCAAAACAGGAGTGATGGCAACAAACAGTGTGGGAAAACCAGCGAACATCATGCTAGAAAACATTCACTTGAAGGTGTGGAAAACTTGACATACCTGGGCAGTGTAATTTTTCGAGACACACTACCTACAAATAGAGAGCAGAAGAGCTCTCACTTTTTCCAGCAAGTATGAACACTCCTCTGGGATCTAAAATTACCAACAAAATCGAAGCTTGTGATATCCAGTCAGTACTTCATACTAATCATAACCTATGGTATCTAAACCTGCACTCTCATTAAGTAGGTCTCATCAAGGTTACAGGCATCTGAAATGAAGTTCCTGAGCTCCACAATTCAAAAAACTGGACAAGTTAAGGAATGATATCGTTAAAAAGGAAGCTGGGACTGAGATGACATTATTAGATTGGATCAGCATGTCCAGACTGAAGTGGTTCAGGCATGTAGTGAGGATAGAACCGGCAAGGACAGCTTATGTTAGCTTGGACAGACATATGGTAGGAAAACTGATGGTGGGGAGACCAAGAACCCACTGGATGAACATCTTAAAGATGGACATTGCAGACCAGGGAGGGCCATTGGAGGATGTTATTAACAACAGAATGTATCTCAACAAGACAGAGGAGAAGAGGCTTGCCAACAGCCCCTGGAAACTGGAACTGCAAAATGATTACAAAATTGTATGAATTGAAATAACTCGTACCTAGAACTGAGGTGGTGATTTTGGAAGTGGAGTGGAACATGTTCAAGAAGGCATTTGTAATATGTGCAGATAATGCTTGTGGCAAAATAGCTCAAAGTAGTGATGGGCAGTCTGAGACGAGGTCTCGAGATTTCTCGAGACTGGCGCAGGCATTATTTCTCGCGAGAAATTTCGAGAAATCTCGAGAGCGTTGTCCCACAATGTGCGCGAGCAGCGTTTCGTAGGCCTGCAGGTAGCCGGAGCTGAATGTTGTTTGTTCCCAATATGCGAATAGCCAACCACGGGCCTTCTCATTGTCGTAAATACGTGTCAACAAGCGACTAGGGCGTTCATTTAAACCGAGGTCTATTTTGACTCAGTATAACATAAAGGATACGCATTCGGGCATTGTATGCACTGGTAGGTACACAAATGAGTGGTTTAAGTACAGAACCTGACGGCTACTGTAGGTACACGTACCTGGATACTAGAGGCATGCAATATTCGAACTCGAGACGAGGCAAGATGCGCCTTGCTGCATATGTAACCACCATTACGCACGAGTGGAATGTGGAATCTAAATTGCTACAGAGTATTCGCGTCATAATCAGGTAGGTACCGTACTTCATATATGACGGTGCAATGTGAACTTTGTCGAATTGTACGCGACAACTTGAAGACGATGTCCGAAACGCAACGTAAGTCGTGGATGTCGGTTATTTTTAAGAGATGTCACATAGCACAGCCCACTGTGTTGCTTATTCAAAAGAAGTAAAATACATCGGCAGAAATACTTCTGGGATGATCCGGCACTTACAAATTTAATATAATGTCAATGAAGAGGAATCGTCACAGAACACCTCCGGCCCGCTCTGAACCACAAGAAACTACCCTGCCGACAACGATTGTGAGGCATCCAGGTAGGATCACATCCTAATAATAATTATTAACAAATTATACGGGTTATTCAGCTAAGAAATCCACCTGACATAACTCGTGAACAGTTTAAGATACTGGCATTCTGTATTCACTTTCGTTAATGGTAAGGAGCTCATAGTTCAACATGCAGTGCTTTCATAGGATTTTGAAAAAATCTATCGTCACACACGTCTCCATGTGAGAACTGCTGATGATAACTATCAAGCTTACATTCGTAGTTACTGGGACATCTCACAGGAATCGGTCTCGAGAGCGTTGCCCATCACCCCTGTTACACGTTCTACTCATGTGTAATGGGGGTTGCGTATGTAGCAAAGCACATCTCCCCCGTCTCAGGTTCGAATAATGCACGCCTGTAGCATCCAAGTAGGTGTATATCCTATCCACAGTTATTCACAAATTATGCATTGTTATTCACCTAAGATGTCCACCCAAAATAAGTCGTGAACAGTTTATGATACTGACATTCTGTTTTCACTTTCGTTAATGGTATTAAGGGGTTCATAGTTGAACACGCAGTACTTTTCCAGGCTTTTGACAAAATGTATTGGCTCACACGTTTTCATAAGAGGACGTTATTTCACGCAATAACTGCCAATGATATACTATCAATTTTACAGTCGTAGTTACTAGTACGTCGCACAGCTTGCGCTACAGGAGGATCGGTCTCGGGATTCTCGCGAGAGTCTCGAGATCTGGGACGTCAGTCTCGAGAGTCTCGAGCGAGAGCGTTGCCCATCACTAGTGACAGCTAATCACACTAACCACTGCACCACAGAGGCGAACACAAATTTAATTTTACGGGAAGAAGAAAGAGAAATACAGTGAAACGACGCTAAATATTTGCGTAACGGGCATAACATCGCTCACCAAACAGCGGCTTCAGTACGAATGTCAAAATATCAGATGTGCGGACGAAAAGATTGGATCGCTGATAATTGGTGAAAGGACGATTAAACCCAAAGTTATGCATGACCGTAATCTCGATCCGCTTATCGGATACTCTGAGGCACAATTAAAGTAATCGTTAAGAAGTGACAAACTCGCTATCAGATTTCTCTGCTTCTTTCGTGAATTACTTATTTCGTTTAACCCTATTGTAAGAAATACATTGTAGAAAATAAGTCAAACAATTCCTCTTGGTCTATCTTTGATCTCATATCTGTTTTCTGCCTTCTGAAATTACTAGTTTTAATCAGGCCCCGATTTGAAAATGGGCGGGCTGGACATTTGCCCAGGGCGCCAGTTTTTGAGGGGCGGCGGCTGGCATATCGAGTAATTATGACCTGCGTGAATTACGTATTAAATTCATTACACTCAAATTACTTTTACTTTCCACGAATTATTCCAGTTATTTTATTAGTCTATATAAAACACATTAAACTATTCTAACTTTAAAACCTGAATTTAATCTACAGTATATATTTAAATTTATGAAGAAAAGTAAATAACTGCAAACAATAAGGGAGGTATTATTTAACTCGTGCGGGTGCTGGGTGGGCAATTGTAGTTGATGGCTTGGCAACCCTGTTAGTCTAGACAGCCACTGACCTGTCTGTCATTGGCTCGTGATGGTTCATATGCGTATTGTTTACATCGGCTGACCATCAACCTGGTAACCTCACCTAGCCAACTCATTGTCTCGTGTGATTCTTACATGTTTTTCAGTATTTAACTATGAATAAAAAGTTAAGTGGTGCTGAATAAAAAACACGCTACTAAAAAGCAGAGTGATGAACTTGAACTACTTAAGAAAGTGCCTAAAATGGAAAAGTTATTTACTTTGACTAGTTAACTCCAACCTCAGAATGGGATGCCAAGATGACTTGACAAAACCATCCACTTCGTCATCGGTCCCATTTAACTTTACACAAGAAGACTTACGAGGCCTAGATATACAGACTGATCAGCCCTGTGTTAGTATTAAATTGAACGATGAGCCTGAAGTTGTCCAGGAGCCGTTTGAAACTATTTCACAATCACAACATGAGGTAACCTTACCTAATTCATTTTCTATAGATGATCCTGCTACTAGGAATGTCACGTTAAATTCGGTAGTTGAGAATGGCATTAAACATTGTCCAAAACAAAGCACAATGGTGGATTTTTCGAAATATCTGCGAACTTATAATGATGGTAAAAGAACATTGTCTCAAAACATGTTTAAGAGTACACTTCCTAGTGGAGACGTTCTTTTAAGAGACTGGTTGTTGTATTCACAGTCAAGTGGGAAAGTATTCTATATTAAATGTTGTTTATTTCAACCAGAAAATGCAAAAACACATTTTTCTACTGGTTTTAATGATTGGAAGCACAGCTACGAACTACTGAAGCATCATGAATATTCTCATGACCAACGTACATCACCAGACAAAAACAGTTAATGCAGGTTGATAAAATTCTGTTTACACTGTATGAAGAAGTGGTAAACTACTGGTGAAATAAATCTCAAGAATAGTTATGTTGTACGATGTTTGGCAGTAAGGGGTTTACCTTTCCAAGGAGACAATGAGGATTTTGGATCAACTTCAAATGGATTATATCTTGGATGCCTCGAGTTAATCAGTGAATATGAACCTTTCCTTGCCCAGCACATTGGGAAATATGTTAAGAAAGGTGAAGCGCACACCTCACACCTGTCTTCTTAAATATGTAATGAATTTATTGTAGTTATGGGGAATTGTGTGCTTAAAGCTGTAGTTGATGAAGTAAAAGAAGCCAGATACTACTCTCTCATTGTAGATTCGACGCCTGATTACTCCCACACTGACAAGTTGGCTATTGTTTTACGATATGTACCTCAAACAGAGCCAAAGCCTGTAGAACGATTCATTAAGCTTCTGCCTGGAATATCACATACATCTGCTGGACTAGAAAAAGCTGTAGTTGACTATCTCGAGAGTTTCGAAATCAACATCAAGGGTTGTAGTGGTCAAAGTTATGATAATGCTTCCAATAAGCCAGGAGCTTACTCGGGTCTTCAGGCCCGAATAAAGCAGCAAAGTCCCCTTGTTGAATACATACCGTGTGCAGCACATTCATTAAATCTTGTTGGTCCGGCTGCTGCAGAATGATGCACTGCCACAGTAGTTTTCTTTGGCTTCATCCAGGAGTCGTATGATTACTTTTCTGGGTCAACGTACAGGTGGAATATTTTGAACCAATTCTTGGCAAGAAACGGTACGCCAGTGGTAAAATCATTATCAGAAACCAGATGGTCTGCAAGAGCAGACCCTGTCGGAGCTTTAGTAAAAGGTTATAAAGAACTAGACAATCGTTGAGGCAGCTATTGAAGACTCCAGTGCAAAACCTGCTTGTAGACTTGAGGCACAAAACTTACCTTCAAGGTTTTCAGAATTTCTAGACCACATTTCTGTCAGTTGTGTGGAATGACATTTTGGAAAGAGTTGACAAATGTTCTAAAAACTTGCAGTATGAAAATCTTAATCTTGAGGGAGGAGTAAAACAAATGAAAACCCTGGAAGGATCCATCAAAGCAAAAAGGGATGAGTTTGACATATATGAGCAGTGTGCTTTGAAAATAGGTGGATGTGATATTCCAAGCTACTCAACAGTAAGAAAACGGAAAATATCTGCGGATGAAACACATGGGATTGAAGGAGACCTAGATGCAAGAACAAATTTCCAAAATAATGTGTTCCTTAAAATAATGGACACACTTATAGGAAACTTAGCAAGAAGGAAAGAATCTTATGAAATCGTAGCTTCCATATTTCAAGTGTTACCTCTACTATTGATTTGCTCATCCGAATCATCGGAAGTGAAGAACGCTGCTTTGAAACTTACTTCACTGTACCCTGAAGACATCATTCAAGATATTGTAAATGAGTGTGTACACTTTCAAATGTATGTTGAGCTCGTGAGATTCCAAAATTTGCCTAAAGTGTATTGAATTAAGCAAAACAGTTTGTCAAGTAATTTTCCCAACCTTGAAATTGCAATTAGGATGTTTATGACTTTACCAATCACCAACTGTACTGCTGAAAGGGATTTCCGTTTTAAGCAGAGTAAAAAATGCTAAGAGGGCAACTCTTCTTAATGAAAAGTTAAGCTCATTAGTCCTTATGCGCATCGAAAAAGATTAAACTTCGAAAACCAACTATAATGAAATTGTTCTAGAGTCTGCTAGGGAAAAATCAAGGAAAAAATATTTTATATAAAGTAGAATTATATACAAGAAGCCTATAAAAAAACTTGTATTTTTTATTGTGATCGAAATAAATTACAATAAATTAATGATAATCTCTTTGTGTCGTATTTCTGAAATTATTTACTTACACACAAACTAACAAACTGAACCAACGGATTTTTAAATAAAAATAAAAACCGCTTGATTCTTATTTGGCTGTTACATTTATTTGGCTTGATAAATTTAATTTGTATAAACTGCTGTTTTAAAACTCATAATCTTGAAAACTGTGATCTTTAATTTGTAAACAATTATTTTTAGACGAACAGAAAAACGAACAGTTGGGGAGGGGGCTAAATAGTATTTGCCCGGGCGCTGACTTCTTGAAATCGGGGCCTGATTTTAATGAATATTTATAGTTATTCGTATTCGAACGTGTTGCAATGAGCGGGCGAGACAGATCAGTAAAGAGAACTCTAGCAGCCACAAACAAATTATTCCTTGGAGTTGTAGAAGAGAGAAGTTTGATTTTCTGCAAACGAAATAATAGAAAGCTTGAAGAATATTAATCCATTTTCATGCGAAAGTAGAAGTTACGCGAATTTGAGGAATTACTATCATCTCAACTGCAGTAAATAGAATAACAGCAATTTGAAAATTCATTTTGTGTGTGTTTATGTGAGTGCATCATGAACGATCCTCCTGACACGGGTCAGGTAATTAACGCTGCCTTACAAGCATGCTACAGCAACTCTCCATCGATGATTCCAGACTTTACTTTAAATGCTAAAATTCCTCCGAATCCACATCAACTTCTGTCGACTCAACAACCTGTCAACACCTACTCAACAGAGATGCAAGGAGCATCTGCCGCATTACTTCAAAGAGGTCAGGTACCAGTATCCATTGCTTAAGCACAACCAGCCATCAAATCAGGTAATTCTGACTCTGAATTTTTAAGTGAATTCAATCCCCAGTGCAAAAAAAGGCGTTCTAGTGGAAGTGAACCCCGTCCTACAGAGGAGTCCGACATGTTCCTTGATGTCACAAACAGTTCCGGTTCAACTGATACCACGAATAGTTCTAATGGTGCAGATGTGGGAGAAATAAATACTTTATCCTCATCTGTAAATCAGCCCAACACTAATCAAAGAGTTGTATATCGCAATAGCAGCGAAAAAAATACAATCCTAATGATCATGGCCCTTTCGTTATCGTCGAAAGTGTAAACAAAGACGTGGGTAGTCTCCATCCAATGGCGCTTGGTAGGCTTTTATTTAACGAGCAGGTCGTTTGCCGTCAAAACATCCTGGACATAAAACCCATAGGGCGAAACAGACTTCGAGTTGAAACCACTTCAGGTGCAGTGGCGAATCAACTAGTGGAAACATATTTTTTTCGTAAACAAAATCTAGAAGCTTACATTCCGTCTAGTGTTATTCAAAGACAAGGTTTAATTAAAAATGTCGACCCCTCACTTAGTGAAGATGAAATATTACGGGAGAGACAAACCCCGTTACCAGTTGTTCGTGTAAAGCGCTACACTAAGGTTATTCGCGGGGAGAGAAGGCCTATCCCAGTTTGTCTGTTAACTTTTCGTGCACAACAACTGCCAGCATATAACCACTTACTCGGAACTAGATGCCCAGTGCAACCATTTGTGATGTCTGTGCGATTATGTGAACGATGCCTCAGATTCAATCACTCTAGCCTGCAATGCCGAAGTGCTCAACGCTGTAGCCGTTGCTCAGGGCCTCACGATATTAGTCAGTCTTCAGATTTAATTACTCCCTGTTGTGTTCACTGCAAAGGAGCTCATCTCTCCACTGGTAAAAACTGCACAGAATATAAAAAGTGGATTTCTGTTCGGGAACTTCTGGTATTTAACAATATCTCTCAAGTGGCTGCGCTTGATATTTATAACAACAGAGCGTACGCGGACTCAGCGTCACGCCCACCAATTAATTATCAAAATCGGGTGGAATTCCCCCGCTACCTAATATTTCTGAAACCTCTAACATGTCAACAGCAAGAACTTTCCAAGACAACATGAGCCCTTGACACCAAGGGTTACAGCAGAGCCACCAATGAAGGAAGATGCCCCATGGAATATCACACAACAGAACTCTCCCCACTCAACATTTAACCAACAACTCGACCATCCACTTGCCTCTCAGCGTAAAATTTCAGTTTCCGTAAACTCGTAAAGACGTCCGGTACAAACTTTTAAACCCCATTTCCCCCCGATTTCTCAACTGACCTATATTCCTCCACATTTACCTGTTACTTCGATTACTTACAATCCCTACCCTCCCCAACCCCATCGCGTAACATCAAATCCTGCTCAAAATAACGAACAACTCGTTGAGCATTTATTCAATATTATTATACTCATCGCAGGTCAGCTCCAATCTTCAGCATCCAGCAACATTCATCCAACAGCAATCCGCGACATGATTACCAATATTTTCGTCTCTGAAAATGGCCTTTAAAATCTTACAGTGGAATGGCCGGTCGGTGATCTCGAAAAGAGGTGTTCTACAGCGTGGGATTCAAAGCCAAAATGCATCCATAATCGCACTATCTGGAACATAGCTCCTTACTTTACTGATCCAACCATTTTCGTCTCAACCATCTGACTCTCTACAACCCATGGCGATCCAGTATATTCTGCGACAGATTTTCCAAGCTCATAATGGCATTTAAAATTCTTCAATGGAATGCACGATCGGCTATTTCAAACAAAGAGAATCTAGATAATACACTTCACAATATAAACCCTCACGTTGTTGTCCTGTCAGAAACATGGTTCAAACCTCAAAGATATATACATTTTCGCAACTATACCATTTTAAGGGAAGACCGTGATGATGAATATGGTGGCGTTGCTATTCTGGTACACACGACATTATCTTACAGACAGCTAACTATCCAACGTAGTGTACCATCGCCATTTCAACTGATTGCAGCTAGTATACAACTACCTTCTAGAACTCTTAAGATAGCATCTGGATATTGCCCACCGAGAACAGCAGTCACCTTGGATATTGGGCAAGAAATCTTGTCGCAACTTCCTCCCCCACAGATCATCTGTGGTGACCTAAACGCTCACTCCACAGCATGGGGTTGTCCACCCACCGATCGCTACGGCAATGATATAGTCAATATGGTCGAACATTATAATTTAGTCATCCTGAATGATCATTCCCCTACATTGGTTCCTTCACCGAATCGGCAGAAATCGGCAGTTGACCTCACTATTGCCACCCCCTCTTTATCCTTGTCCACCAACTGGTCCGTCCTTACTGATTCTGAGGGTTCCAACCACTTTCCCATTTTGATCACAATAGAGACTTCTCCTCTACCTCAGCAGAAAGTGTCAAAAGGAAAATGGAACTGCTCTAAAGCAAATTGGCCAGTACTTACAGCCAATATGGATGAAGAGATATTACGCCTTCCACTGCAAAATTCTAGTGGTGTCAGCTACAACCTCTATATCTCCGCTATGGAGAAAGCTGCATCCGATTCAATTCCCCTGAAGAAAGTTGGATCTACACACACGGGAAAACCAGCTGTCTGGTGGACCCCGGATTGTTCTCGAGCTGTTGCACGACGACGGACAGCGCTTCGGCAATATCGGGAACAACTCACTTTTGAGAGGTACCAGCAATGTCTGCACACTACAACTCAAGTAAGGAGATTTTTGAAAGAAAGGAAAAGACACAGCTGGAAGGAATTCTGTGCATCATTAGATAGGAATGCCAACATCTTCGACATCTGGAACAAAATCAAAGCCTTCCGCCACAAATATCATAGTCCACGATCCCATACGATCTCACCAGCCTGTATAGAGGGATTCTTTGACAAAATAGCTCCACCGTTTGTTGATTCTCAACCCCTTCAGTTCAACACGAACCCGAGTACTCATTTCTTATGCTTTCCCTTCACATTGACTGAGCTGCAAAATGCAATAAAACAGTCCTCAAGTACTGCACCAGGTTTTGATAATATTTGTTACCCGATGCTGGCCCATTTATCAATCCATGCTCTACAGTGGCTGCTTCGGATCATAAACGAAATATGTTCTCAAGGAGAATTTCCAATATCTTGGCTAACACAGATTGTGATACCCATCTTCAAATTCGGAAAGGAACCAGAGGATCCGAACGCTTACCGTCCTATCGCCTTGTCTTCATGTATACTGAAAACCCTCGAGCGTATGATTAAACTTCGACTCGAATGGTGGCTAGAATTGCACAATCTTCTACCACGAACTCATAATGGTTTTCGAAAAGGAAGAAGTACCTATGATATTCATGCACTGCTCACTACGGACATATATAAGACATTTGCTACGAACAGTTATATGCTTGCCCTTTTTCTGGATATTTCTGCTGCATACGACAATGTTGATATCTCAATATTATTATCTAAATTGATGGACCTCGGCCTTCCTAATCCGCTCATCAAGGGCATTTACAATCTTCTACACACCAGATGGATATATGTGCGTTATCATGACAAACTACTTGGCCCACGGAAAGTCTCACAACGTCTGCCTCAAGGTGCTGTGCTTAGTCCCCTGCTCTACACCATTTACACCAGTGATCTAGAGATCATATTTTCACCCAGGATTAAAATATTACAATATGCTGACGATGTGTGTGTATATACTAGTGCAAGATCTCTCCAGACTGTAGAAGCCCACATGGCTTTAGCTGTATATCAATTAGACCATTAGCTCCTTGAAAATAGTTTATCCCTATCGCCTTCCAAGTCTCAAGTAGTGATATTTACGCGAAAATACCTGAGAGGCCAACCCTTAACCTTCGGACCATACAACTTCAGAGTCAAACCTCAGGCAAGGTTTTCAGGTCTCACATATGACACTCGACTGACATGGTCGCCACATATATCTGAGCTTACCCCAAAACTGGAAAGATCTATGAATATTCTTCGTGCTCTCACCCGAACATGGTGGGGGCTGATCCCTGTGTTCTCCTCCTATATCGCAGTTTGATCAGATCCAAAATGGATTATGGGAGTATGTTTTATCATAACGGAAGCAAAATCGCTTTGCGCAAGCTGGACAGAATACAATATAGCTGTGTCAGAACCTGCATTGGAGCAATGGCTTCGACCCCAACAAATGCATTGTTACTAGAGTGTGTCGAACCTCCTCTTGCTGTACGTCGATAATATTTAGCAGACAAATTTGTATTATCCAGGATATATAACAATGAACCACCAATCTGCAGCAGTCTGGCTGGTTTAGAAACAGTTATGAGAGAGCACGGACACCGAAAATGGATGAAAAATATATGCCTTCTGAACAGTCTTCAGTTTCTACGCCCCATACTCCATAGTCAACACCCCACAAGTCTTGCCCTGCTTTTGAGATTCCGTACTCCTACTTATTGTTTTCTGTTCCAATACATCTTTCTACAACAGACTTACTTCCTCTAACCAGAGTTCAGTCTTACTTTGTGGAATATACTCAAAGACAGTGGCCCAATGCTCTTCAAATCATCACTGATGGCTCAAAAATACCCTCACCACCTGCAGTGGGATGCGCTTTTTACTGTCCCGCAAGTGAAGTATCTCGTATATTCACTTTACCAAATGACTGGACTATTTTTACAGCAGAAGCTGTCGCTGTTACCGAAGCTCTAGCATACAGTTTAAGAGTTAAACCTTCTGCAGTTCTTATAATTACTGACTCTCTCAGTGTCTTGAAGACTTTACAGTCACCTGCTACATACAAACTAACGGTTCATCAAATTCAGATCATTCAGAGAATTCAACGACTTATTCGTCTCAATATTGCTGTGCACTTTCTTTGGATACCTAGTCATAAAGGTATCAAACACAACGAGTATGTTGACCGGCTCGCTAGAGCAGCAACGCATTTGGGCGAACGGCTAGATTCACCAGTGTCTATTCGAGACTACGTGCCACGTATCAATCAGAGCTCCTGGGCGCAAATTGAAGAAGAATGGTATATTACAAAAGGGCAACGGGGTAAACAATACGCTGCAGTCCAACCATACCCTCCTCACTCACCTTAGTTCTCCAAATGGAATGCTTGTCGCCGATACATCACTTCTCTTATTCGCATGAGGTTCAATCACGGCAGTTTTGCAAATCATCTCTATCGGATAGGAGTCCTAAACTCGCCCTACTGTTCCTGTGACCGCCAAGCAATCGCTGACCTCAACCACATCTTCTTCTCGTGCCATCTTTATAATGTACAGCAGAAAAAATTTATAACAACTTTACTTTCATTGAACTTCCAATTACCACTCAACATCCAGTGCATTTTATCATCCCAACAACCAGAAGCGTATAATGCAATCGCCATATTCTTAAAAGACACCGATTTAAGATTATAACGTTTGACGTGATACTACTTCAGAAAAACTATGTAAACATACTGCAGTTGCAGTGTCCCAATTTGTTGTTTTGTTCTTTTTTCTCTTCGTATGTGTGTGCGCGCATTCTGTACGGGCTCGGAACGTAATACCAGTATAATACTATGGAAGATTCATAGGTGTGTATGTATTCTCAGTGTATATTTAATGTACGGTATATGCTTTGTTATCTAGTGTATTTCTAGCTGACTGTTTGGCCTGGTACCTAAAGCCAATAAATTTAAAAAGAACTCTAGCGGCACTTGCCGGAGTATCTCGAGGACGAGTCTAGTGTGCTGTATTTCCCGGCCTTGTGTATCTCGTAGGCAACGTAACAATTAAGTTTGGCGGCCGAATGTCGTTATTACCGGAATCTGCTGCCTAATATGACAGACTATAGCGGAAGAATAGAATGGGTCATAACAGAGTCATTTCCTATTATCAAAGAAATAAACTGAAAAATATAATTGTAGCATTAAGAAATTCACATAAATATTAAGAGTTTTTTGAATCATTGCTGTATAACTTACCTTAAAATACGATACTGCGATAAATGAGACAGGCATAACCTAATTCAACGAATGGAATACGAAGATAAACAGCTGATTCATGTTATGACATCGTATGTTTATTGATATGTCGTCATTTGTAAAACTTAACAATTCACTGGTAATATACAAGAGACTTTCAGTCTTTTTTGGAACAGAAATGTACAACTCCATGCATTACAAGAACTTGTAATGTACCATGACCATACTTTTGTGGAATAGCCTTCCCCTTGAGTCAATAGAATCTTGATAAACTGAATTCCTTCAGACCATTTACAAATGAAACTGACCAATTAAAGAATGATGTACATTAAATACAGGCACTAGTGTAAGTAACCACCACACACACACTTTCCTTGAAATACAGTATACTGGTGATTCAAATTTTGCACAATGAATGATGACATTACATAGATAATAATGGTTTGTATATAGATACGATAATAAGCTTTTGGGCTTTTTTTCACAGAGAATTTTGCTGTGCGTCTTCAAAAGATAGTCTCGTCTGTTCACGAGTAAGACCTCTAAAAATGAATGGTTTCAATGGCTCGAACTTAAGAATACCTTAGCGACCTTGACAATCGGGTCCACGCACTGTAATGGGAGCAGTTACACAGCCTGACACGTGGCGCTGGCGGCCTAACTATTTGCTGTAGAAATGCATATTTCTTTATGGAAAAGATACTGACTTTAATTGCCGATTTATCATAATTTAGAGTTAGGAGAATGTTACATTGATTGATACTGTTAAAATGATTACCGGTAATCCTAAATGTTACTTTCGTTGCTGTTTGCCAAAATAATGTCGTGAAATGAAACTGAGAAGTGTTGGAGTAGTCCAGCTGATGTTTCGGGAAGGGCAGTTGATTCAGAAAGTGATCGTCCAACTAGAGGGGAATATATTCTGGATGTGGAGCTGGTAAAACCAGATGAGCTCTATAGAGAAACCGAAGTAATAGATGGTATTAGTGATCCCAAAGCCCCGCTTCATACAGCGGAGATAGGCGACGCTTCCACTTGGGGTACAGGGTTCGGTGCAGTGTTGGGGGCCTGGGCTCCTCCGGCTGCAGCAGCAAAAGAGAAGTTGGGGTCGACTTCTCTTGAGGGAGGGAGAGTCCTATTTGTCGCAGATTTTAGGTACTCTCGTACCATTTTCTGTTCCATGATATTCCGGAACAGTTGGCAGCCCCTCCAAGAGGCGGGGTGCTCACCCAGGCAATTTACGCACTTAGCTGCTGCCTCCGGGGCAAGAGGGCAGGCAGCAGCTGAGTGGTTTTCACCACACTTGACGTAGCGCTAAGGCATCTTGCAATAGTTTGCAGTATGCCCCCATCGCTGACATCGACATTCTGATATTGACTCTGCCGATTCATCTTCATTTAGGGAATAAAGGAGTATGTTTCATTGACTAATACTGTTAAAACGATCAATCCTAAAGGCTACTTTCATTGAAATGTGCCAAAATAACGTCGTGAAATGTTACTGCGGAGAGATGGAGTAGTCCATCTGACGTTCCTTAACTGTGATGAATAATTGTAATCGCTTTTATTATCATGGCATTTAGATAAATAGCACGACTTACCACAATACTTTTGTCTTCTCATGTTAATCTTGAGCTTAACAGTCATTGTCCAATTAGAGTTTTAAAATTAAAGTACCTGCTCTCAGGAAGGGGGCTGGACAAAACATAACAGTCCTGGTTTTTCTATACTCGTTGTATGGATAACATAAATATTTTGACTCAAATATGTATAAATTTTAATTTCAATATACTGTATATAGTTTCAGATTACATTTCATTCATACCTTGCACTAGAATCTTAAATACCGGGCGAGTTGGTCGTGCGGTTAGGGGCGCGCATCTGGAGCTTGCATCTGGGACATAGTGGGTTCGAATCCCACTGTCGGCAGCCTTGAAGATGGTTTTCCACGGTTTCCCATTTTCACATCAGGCTGTACCTTAATTAAGGCCACAGCTGATTCCTTCCCACTCTTAGCCCTTTCCTATCCCACCGTCGCCATAAGACCTATCTGTGTCGGTGTGACGTAAAACAAATAAAAAAGAAAAATAATTTTAAATACAAATTGAGCGAGAGAAAAGTATTTTGAGTAAATACATTGTAAACTGTTCATTGCTCAGATAACACACTTCATACGTTGGCCTTACTGTCATAACGGTAATGGTTCTTACTTGTCAGCGTTTAAATGTTAAAGTTCAGACTATCTTGGATAGGAATATGTTGTGTTGCTGTCATACGGCAAATACGACTCCGCCTGAAGGATTATTCAATGAAAGAAAATTTAGGGGTAAAATATACGGGATTAGCGTGATTAGGTGCCACCCCCGGAGGACCGGGTGGTTCGATTCCCGGCTCTGCCACGAAATTTGAAAAGAGGTACGAGGTCTGGAACGGGGTCCATTCAGCCTCTGAAGGTCAACTGAGTTTGATTCTCATCTCAGCAATCCTTGAAGTAGTTTTCGTGTTTTCCCACTTCTCGTCCAGGCAAATGACGGGTTGGAACCTAACTTGGCGTACATTTCATTATGTAACGGAGGATTGCCAAAGCATTTCTTTCTAGCTTTTCTCTCATATAAATGGTATTTCAAAAAGATTCATACTTTACATGGTATGGCTCTCTCAGTTCAGAGTCAATGAATATGATTACTTAGAATCAATGCAACCGAGCTCGATAGCTGCAGTCGCTTAAGTGCGGCCAGTATCCAGTAATCGGGAGATAGTGGGTTCGTGCCCCACTGCCGGCAGCCCTGAAGATGGTTTTCCGTGGTTTCCCATGATACTGTTCGATTCATGTTCGCCTTGAGGTGCGATATGAATGCGTATCATACGGCATGTAAGTTATTTTGGTTATGGTGTCCACTGGGTGACCTGTACCTTAATTAAGGCCACGGTCGCTTCCTTCCAATTTCTAGGCCTTTCCTATCACATCGTCGCCATAAGACGTATCTGTGTCGGTGCGACGTAAAGCAAATACCAAAACAAATCAATGCATATGATTTCTTCAGTCTCCAGGTATGTTACTGCGGAGAGATGGAGTAGTCCATCTGACGTTCCTTAACTGTGACGAATAATAGTAATCGCTTTTATTATCATGGCATTTAGATAAATAGCAGGACTTACCACAATACTTTTGTCTTCTCATGTTAATCTTGAGATTAAGAGTCATTGTCCAATTAGAGTTTTAAAATTAAAGTACCTGCTCTCAGGAAGGGGGCTGGACAAAACATAGTTATGCTGGTTTTGTTTACTCAGAGATCCATGTTCTGTGTATTATTATTTTATTTATTTTCTGCAGTCTTATCTCAGTGTGCTTCCTTTTTCTTCATGTCTGCTTATTATGTTATCGTTCCTACCTTGAGCGAAAGGTAGCACTGATCCGATTGTTTCGTGTGTGTGATCAGTTTGCATGTGGGTTTTGATTGGAGACCTTTTATTTCTCTTCGGCTTCGACGTCTGGCTTGCGCTTATGTTCCGTAATATGGTTTAACGCTAATACTGTAGGATTCATGTTCGCCTTGATGTGCGATATGAATGCGTGACATGCGGCATGTAAGTTATTTTGGTTATGGTGTCGACTGGGTGAGCCAGGCCTATTTGCGGCGACCCAGATATCTGATCTGTTACGATTCTTATCGTAACGTGCCTTGATATTATTTATTCATTCTGCTTCGCATATTTGTTATCTGAGTGTGTATGTGCGGGAGTAGTATGGTTATCAGACCTGTGTTATTTTTCAGTATCTTATGGATATTTCTTTTATCATTATTCTTATTTCATCTCGTTATGGTTTCCGGCTTTCTCAGCCGATCTACATGCTTATTCGGGATTTTACTCTCATTTTACGTGTTTCATTTGACTCATGTTTATTTGTTTCCTTAACTATGACAACGCCTTTTTAACCTCCCTGTGTTCCATATTTGTTTCCTTTTCTGCCAGCATTGCTTCTCTGGCGTTTTCGATTTCTGGGGATGCAGTCTCTATGGAGATTGTTGGGAGCCATGTTTCTTTTTTATAAAATCCTTAACTTTATCTGGGGATCCGTGATAATATTTTTCTTGTGTGAAAGCTGCTACTTTCACCTCTTTATGCATCAGGTCGCTAAGAAAGAAATACTTTGGATCACGTTTTAATTACCACTCTCTGGTAATGATTGAATATAATTGTATCACTTTTCATGATACCTCTGTTGCACCAGTGTAAAATTTCGTAAGATCCAGTTTGATGAGTCAAACGACTCGGTTGCAATTGATATATCTTCACGAACTATGTATGCGAGTATTCGACTCCCTGTGTATCCCATTTTGCTTGTTCTATGCTCATATCTTAATATTTTCTTGCTAAGCTTATGTTAATATACCTTATTCGTTTTAATTGACCTCTGCTCTACGTTATTGTCTCTCTACTTTGGGGACATGCCTTTTACACTTTGTTTCTCTAGTCTTAGAGGCTCGGATTCACCTCCTGGCAGTTTCTAGCCAGATTCGACCGATCCAGTATAAATAGGTAGGTAGGTGGTGAAGTTCGTACGCGCTCTTTTGTTAAGAACGGTGTCTTGTGGCAAAACATCAAATGCCTTAGCAAAATCAATTACTACTGCATCAGTCCTTGAACCGTTGTCGGCCTTATCCGATATATCTTGACATAAAGAACAGAGCTGGCTTTCGCAGGAGAAGCTCTCCATAAAACCATGATGCCCATTAAATATCACTCCAGAAGAGTCCCATTTTAACCTCAAATAATCTACTATAAATTATTCCATTCGTGTGCATACGATTGACGTCAAAGTTACCGGACTGTGGTTATTCTAGACGATCTTGCCATCCCCTTTGTGAATAGGAACTACAATTGCCGATTTCCAATCTTCTTGAACCTTCGTATTGTTCAGTGATACATTAAAGATTCTTATTAAGCAAGGTAGGGTCGCTTCACCTCCGAGTTCAAGTGCCTCTATGGAAATAGAATCTGGCCCACAAGATTTTTTATTTTGGAATACCTTTACGTAATAATGAAGCTTTAATTTGGAAAACATAATTAGTTTTCGGAAAATTGTCCCTGAGTAACTGTGCCGCCGGATTAGAATATTTCCGTAGTGCTTATTTAATGCTTCCGCTTTATCTATATCTGTTGTCGCCAGCAAATCGCCTCCTATATAAAGAGAAGAAGTGGACTAGTTCTCTTTCTTCAACCTTCGTATATATTTAAGAAAAATGATTCCAGGAATTTAGATTTTCATTTAGGATATTATCGAGATATTTCTCTTCAGCCACTTTCTTTTCTGCTAGAAAATGATTCATCAAATTCCTTACTCCGCTTTACACGCTTCATTGTAGTTTCTTTTGTTCAACGCTCTCCTACTCTTACGCTTAACCTTACTAATAGTCGCGGTGTAGTACGGTGGATCTGAGAATTTTCACTAATTATCTTTTTGGGAACGAATAGTCCTGTATTTAAAATGGTTTTGAAATCCTCCCAAACGTCGTCCCCTTGTCCTCCTTTAACGAATTTGTATAGCACAACCTCAAATAATTTTGAAAACCTACGGAGTCTCCCCTCGCATAGATAGCACCGAATAGTCTTCGAAATTCCCACATGCCTCGTATTCAACTTCCCCAAGAGAGATGGAGTACAACTACACTTTGGTCGCTAACCCGATGAATTACATCACAAGATATTACTATGTCGTCCGGTCTGACTAGGAAAACATCTAAAAGAGCTCGTTTACCTATGTTATTTTTAACGACTTGGGAAGAGCCATTATTTCTCACCAATAAGTTAACTGCTTTCTGCGATAGGCCCCCTGTAGTTGACCCAGTCTAGTTTACCGACGCTACATTAAGATCCCGTGCAATTATAGTTCTTTTCCCATAGTTTATATTAGCACATGTCAATTCTGAAAGATGAGCGATCGTGTTTAAACCTAAATTTGGCGGGCGATAAACTCCAATAATGACTATATTTTGTTTATTAGGTGCATTATTTACCTCGCATTATTTCGCAGTCATTGAGAACCCGTTTTAACGCACTGCTCAGCTAACAATTTTGAACTGAATAGTGCTGAATTATATATTATCCGATAACCAACTTTCCGTTCCCAAAATTATATCGTGGTCACTCGCATTAACTAAATTTTCGAATTTTGTGTTTTTATTACCAACACTTCCACAGTTTACCTCCAACAATGCAAGATACTTACCCGATCCGGTATCACTGCCTCTCACATATCCTGTTGGTGGCCCCGTTGTCGCTGTAGCTCTATCGAATCTGCTCCCGTCATGGATCGTCAGTCGACTGCTCGTTCTACGCCTTCATCCGGTTGGATAGAAAAGAACTTGGTAACCCTCTAAATGAGTTCACCTAACTCATCGCTGGTTCAGATGAAGGCAATCTCTGCTGAGGTGTATGTCGTCGATCCAATTGTTACCGTCTACAAAGAGTGATCTGGCCACCCACTGAAGTTCGTCATTCAACCTGCCAACCGTCTTCCATGATACGTCTGGTCTCCTTAGTATACCACTACTTACAACATTTGGCTTCGGGTACTTTTTCTTAATCGAGATCACTAGATCATGAATGTCCCCCACTATATATTCAGTCGCCTTTTCAAATCATTAGTTCTTAGGTGGAGAATTACTACTTCCTCATTTCCTCCGCATTCGTCCTCTATTTTCCTGTTCAACTGTTCCACTCGAATTCCCGACAGGCACATCACTCAGCGACAGATCAACACTTAGTACACGTTCTAAATACGGACGTGAAGTGCATCAATGTTCAATTTATTGAATAATTTCTTTATATACGACATTCCTTGTAATTAGTTTTTTACAAATTTCTTTACGTCGCACTGGCGCACAGAGACAATGGGATGGTAAATGGCTAGATGTGGGGGGGAAGGACCGTAGCCTTAATTAAGGCACAACCCCTAACATTTGCCCGGTGTGTAAATGGGAAATCCAAGAGAACCGTCTTTGCTGCAGACAGTTGGTTGAGCCCACTATCTTCCGAATGCAACCTGATAGCTACGTGACCTAAACCACGCATCTATTTGCTAGGTGAATTACTTGTACAATTACCTTTTGACACTACTGCAACTTTTAGATATCGCTCTCTTGGCATTGCAACATTTAACTGGCCATGGCTGAACACTGGCTGAGGTATATACAGACCTTCACGTCCCTTGATGTTTATTGATTTGTGTTACAAAATGCCCAGCGAATTGGAAACTGATGCCTCTTGAAAGAAAATGAAAGAGTTTTATTGGATGTTGTCAAGTCAATTTGACCGATTAGATCTATCTGTCCAGCTTTATCTACACTTATTAATTCCAAATCTAAACAATTTTCGTACATACTTCTAACAATTCGGCCCTATTCTGGTTCTGTTTTGGAGCCGTAAGGAAACGTTCCAATTTCTAAGGAGCATTACTATGACTCCAATTTTTAGAATAAGAATATGTGAGGGCAAAACGTTAATTTCAAGGAATTCAAGAACTTCGTAGGAAATTAAAGTAGCAGGCTTTCATCTTCAATATTAATTAGTTGACAATAGCGTATGGTTTTGAACTACCGGGTATGAGTCCAATGACCTTCAAATTCATTAAGAATGGCAACTTCCGAAAAAAATGCTGAAATTGTTTGCAGAAGTGAACATTTGGCTATAATTTTCAATCGCGATAACATCATGTGCTAAAATTCTGGCTGGTAGTTCAATAACGTTTGATTCGTCATTATCTACAAAGAGGTAGTCACCGTTACAGGTTTATTGGAAAAAATCAGTGAATTCCATTTTATGTGGTTTTCCTTGCATATATTTATGTAAGCGGCGCATTTAGGAGAATGTGGGGAGAGTATTTAATACAATTATAAATAAATCATTGTTTGGCAATAAGCATGTGGTAAAACAGGCAAAATCTTCGCTTTGGAATACCATTTTAATCCAGACACTGAACTCTAATTTAAATTTAGGGGAATTTTGAATGTAATGTGCACTGTTCAACCGTTGGGCAGCAAATTAAGCGGCTATTCCTGTCCACCATGTACAGCTGACCACGAATACGTCTGAATGCTCATGCATACCTACGGCCTTCTACCTCCCCTATCATGTCTCTTTCTCAGTGCTCTCACGGTTCAGAAGAGCTTGAAGTACTGGCAAGCGCTTTGGCGAATCAGAATACTACATTTCCTTTAATAATTTTAAAATATACGGCAAGAAACGCTTATGCCTTTAAAGACACTCTGCAAATCTACAGGCCAAGAGCTTTCGTCAGAATGCTTTATAATGGCAATCGGTTCAGTCATTCCCTCAAACTCGCGATAAAAAATCAGCCTAGGGTTTTAATTATATACATGTTCTGTTCGAGTACCACCGGGAGTACCAAATACACTATAGAGAATGCGTGACACTTGGCGAGATATCGCAAGACATTGATTGTCAGCGTAACCAGCTGGACGGCCGTGTAACTGTGTGTAATAGTACTGTAATACCAATTAATTTATGTAGTATGAAATTTTGACCTTGGATTTGAGTTAAGGAGTTTGAGTGAACATTTAATTTATCCGGTTCCAAACGTTTTTGGAGGTACAATTATACTAGCACTGAACCATGTTTGGTAATGTTCGTGCAGTTTTTCACTGCAATAACTTTGAATTTGTTCAGCTATCAAAATCTTCCTTCCGCTTTCCTCGAGACGAAATATTGTAAGTAAATCAATATTGTAAAATATTAGTGTACACATCACATTAGGTTTAACATTTTGTTGTCGACACGTATTTAAACAGATACATAAAACAAAATTTATTCTCATTCTACCGCTTTTCCCAGATCTGTGCGGTGCGGGTTCGACTGCCCAAGCCGCCACAGCAAATACAGTGGAGACAATACGCGACACTCTGCGATATATCGAGGGACAGCGTTTAGAGCTCTATCTAGCGGAGTGACTGAGAGTTACTGATTCTGTCTTAAAAGCACGTGTATTCGTTTGTGAAGTTTTTGGCGTTATTTATGCATTTGCATAGAGTTAACATACGTAAATAGTAGCGTGTGTCATTCCTTTATATCTCCTCTCAATATAAGTGGAAAGATATGTGCTGTTTTTGGCTGCAATAACTATGAATTGCTGAAGGATTCGCGGTCTTTCTTCCGTTTCCCTCGTGACAAGAAAATGTAAGTAAATATTTTGTTTGCATATATATTCTTTCAATTACAAAGAGATTTTTATAGTACTTCCTAAATTTCTGACCTGCGCGACCCACATTTTAACTGGCTTAAAATATAATAAGTTTATTTTATTGTATAGTGCAGCAGTTAACATTAAATACCGATGTGTTGTTGTGGGTGTGATCTGTGGGTTTGATTTAATTCAGGAAAATACTATGTGTGTGTGTCTGGTTGTGTTCCAAGTTACCTCATTTGGAAAGTCGTAATGCGTTGTCAAGCACTGAAGAAAATATGGGTGATTTAAGGAATGTACATATTTTGTTGAAACAATATGATGATGCAAATTTGCTTTACCCTAATGTAATTGTATTACGGCAAGAATTGCTTATAGGGAAAGTTTGAATGTTTTTGAGGCTAAATTTATAGATTTTCTTTCTGTTAGTAGGCTTCAAGTTAAAAGGAAAATTGTCCAGCTCTTAAATATAAATTCATTGAATCATGTGTGTTAAGAATTTGCAGATATTTTTGTTGACAAGTGCTTTAATGTGATGATACAATGCTTTTAAATGAGAAAATTACAAATCTAGCCGTGAACGTTCAGGCAGGAATGCTAAAGCTAAACAAGTAATGCATAAATGAAATTGTTAGTGTTGAACTGTAGAAGTATTGTAAGGAAAGGAATAGAATTAAGTAATTTAATAGATATATCTTTACCAGATATTGTAATAGGAGTTGAATCATGGCTGAGAAATGATATAATGGATGCAGAAATTTTTTCATGGCACTGGAGTGTGTATCGTAGAGAAAGGATAGGAAGGGTGGGAGGGGGAGTATTCATTCTGGTGAAAGAAGAATTTGTAAGCTACGAAAAAGTTAAATATGAGACACATGAAATTCTAGGTGTAAGGCTCATTTCTAAAGATAATAGGCAACTTTATATATTTGGATTGTACAGATCGGGAAAGGGTAGCACTGACGCGGATTCGGAATTATTTGATAGGATAGTCAGCTATGTGGGAAACGACATGGAAAGAAATGTGATTGCAGCGGGAGATCTGAATTTGCCAGATGTCAATTGGGAAGGAAATGCGAACGACAGGAACAAATGGCAAATAAGTTAATATGGGAAGGACAACTGATTCAGAAAGTGATGGAACCAACCAGAGGGAAAAATATCCTGGATGTGGTGCTGATAAAACCAGATGAGCTCGATAGGAAAACTGAAGTAATAGATGGTATTAGTGATCATGAAGCTGTTTTTGTCGTAGTCAAAAATAAATGTCTTAAAAGTAGGACTGTTAGGCAGTACCATATGGTTGATAAAGCAGGCATGAGGCAGTTTCTAAAAAGTAATTACGATCGGTGGAAAACGGTAAATAAAATGTAAACAGACTCTGGGATGGGTTTAAAGAAATTGTTGAGGAATGCGAAAACAGGTTTGTACCATTAAGGGTGGTAAGGAATGGTAAAGACCATCCTTATTATAATAGAGAAATAAAGAGACTAAGAAGGAGGTGCAGACTGGAAAGAAATAGAGTTAGAAATGGCTGTGGAAGTAAGGAGAAATTGAAGGAACTTACTAGAAAATTGAATCTAGCAAAGAAGGCAGCTAAGGATAATATGATGGCAAGCATAATTGGCAGTCATACGAATTTTAGTGAAAAATGGAAGGATATATATAAGTATTTTAAGGCAGAAACAGGTTCCAAGAAGGACATTAAGGGAATAATTAATGAACAACGGGAGTGTGTATGTGAAGATCTTCAAAAGGCAGAAGTATTCAGTCAGCAGTATGTAAAGATTGTTGCTTACAAGGATAATGTCGAGATATGGGAGACTAAAGAAGTAATAAAATTTACATACGATAACAATGACATTTACAATAAGATACAAAAGTTGAAAACTAGAAACGCGGCTGGAATTGATCAGATTTCTGGGGATATACTAAAGACAATTGGTTGGGATATAGTACCATATCTGAAGTACTTATTTGATTATTGTTTGGTCGGAGGAGCTATACCAGATGAATGGAGAGTTGCTATAGTTGCCCCTGTGTATAAAGGAAAGGGTGATAGACATAAAGCTGAAAATTACAGGCCAGTAAGTTTGACATGCATTGTATGTAAACTTTGGGAAGGCATTCTTTCTGATTATATTAGATATGTTTGTGAAATTAATAACTGGTTCGATAGAAGGCAATTCGGTTTTAGGAAAGGTTATTCCACTGAAGCTCAACTTGTAGAATTCCAGCAAGATATAGCAGATATCTTGGATTCTGGAGGTCAAATGGACTGTATCGCGATTGACCTGTCTAAAGCATTTGATAGGGTGGATCATGGGAGACTACTGGCAAAAATGAGTGCAATTGGACTAGACAAAAGAGTGACTGAATGGATTGCTATATTTCTAGAAAATAGATATCAGAGTAAGGGTAGGTGAAGTTTTATCTGACCCTGTAATAATTAAGAGGGGAATTCCTCAAGGCAGTATTATCGGACCTTTATGTTTTCTTATATATATAAATGATATGAGTAAAGGAGTGGAATCGGAGGTAAGGTTTTTTGCGGATGATGTTATTCTCTATAGAGTGATAAATAAGTTACAAGATTGTGAGCAACTGCAACGTGACCTCGAAAATGTTGTGAGATGGACAGCAGGCAATGGTATGTTGATAAACGGGGTTAAAAGTCAGGTAGTGAGTTTCACAAATAGAAAAAGTCCTCTCAGTTTTAATTACTGCGTTGATGGGGTGAAAGTACCTTTTGGGGATCACTGTAAGTATCTAGGTGTTAATATAAGGAAAGATCTTCATTGGGATAATCACATAAATATGATTGTAAATAAAGGGTACAGATCTCTGCACATGGTTATGAGGGTGTTTAGGGGTTGTAGTAAGGATGTAAAGGAGAGGGCATATAAGTCTCTGGTAAGACCCCAACTAGAGTATGGTTCCAGTGTATGGGACCCTCACCAGGATTACCTGATTCAAGAACTGGAAAAAATCCAAAGAATAGCAGCTCGATTTGTTCTGGGTGATTTCCGACAAAAGAGTAGCGTTACAGAAATGTTGCAATGTTTGTGTTGGGAAGAATTGAGAGAAAGAGCTGCTCGACTAAGTGGTATGTTCCGAGCTGTCAGCGGAGAGATGGCGTGGAATGACATTAGTAGACGAATAAGCTTGAATGGCGTTTATAAAAGTAGGAAAGATCACAATATGAAGATAAAGTTGGAATTCAGGAGGACAAACTGGGGCAAATATTCATTTATAGGAAGGGGAGTTAGGGATTGGAATAACTTACCAAGGGAGACGTTCAATAAGTTTCCAATTTCTTTGAAATCATTTAGAAAAGGCTAGGAAAGCAACAGATAGGTAATCTGCCACCTGGGCGACTGCCCTAAATGCAGATAAGTATTGATTGATTGATTGATTGATTGATTGATTGATTGATTGATTGATTGATTGATTGATTGATTGATTGATTGATTGATTGATTGATTGATTGATCAAGCCCTTTCACATCAGTCCATTTCACATCTTAATTATATGTCTGATTTCAGTCTTTAAATAATAACCTATTAAATAATTCTTCATTCATTTATCCACAATTGCTTTAGAAATATTGAAGTTAATATCTTGATAACACATCCTTTCTAGACGTAATTTATTTATCCATTTCCATATATACACTTCCATTAATATTTGAATTTAGCGCGAATTTTCAGGTCACGCCACTAGGAGCGCCACTTGCGACTTGTCTCCCATTTTAACCAGGCTAAATCCAGAAGTGTCGCGTATTGTCTCTACTGCATTTGCTTACACTTACTATGCCCTGTAAAATATTACTTTTGCTAATAATGGAATCAGTTAGGTTGAATATTTCATTTCCTTCAACTTTGGCGGTTATAAAAAGCATAAAGGTATCGTTCACTTATTCCATGGTTTCGCTTTCATATTCAATTATAACAGAATCGTATTCACCGCCTCTGAGGGCGATAAAGGAGGGAAAAAATAAAAAGGCAGCGGGATCAGACAATATCTACATCGAGCACCTGAAGGAATCTATGGATATTATGCATGATCTCTGGGTAGATATAATGAACAAATGCATGGAATTAGGACAGATACCCGAAAGCTGGAGAACAGCAACAATGAAGATACTCTATAAAGGGAAAGGAGGTACTACAGGTCTGGACTCATACAGGGGAGTGGTATTGGAAAGTGCTACGTTCAGGATGTTCACGAAAGTTCTAAATGAAAGACTACTGGAAATTATTGACAATCAAATACCTCACTGTCAATTTGGATTCAGGAAGGGCAGGAGTACATTACAAACAATTTTCTACCTATTAGAGCAAATAGAAGACTCCCGTAGACACCCCGGGAGGAATTATTATGCTGTATTTGTAGACTACAGGAAAGCGTTCGACCTGGTAAACAGGAAGAAGCTTATCGAGAAACTTAAAGAAATAACTGGAAAGGACCACCCAATTGTAAGGATAACAGAAGATCTCTTAAAGTATAACTACATATTGTACCATTTCATTGCCCAGTTTGCGTCATGAACGGCAGTTACATCGCTGACATTTGCCATGCATCGCGGTAGAATGACGAAAATTATATGATAAAAGAGGATATTACAAGGAAAATATGCCGACATAACGAATCAAATGAGCCGTGAAGTACAATTATGACGATCAGACCTAAAGAATCCATGCGGCCGTGAGTAAAAAGATTGTATTGTTATCCCGAGCTGAAAAGACATTCACTGAAAAAAAGAGAAGTCAACATCGGAACGAAATATCAGACAAGATTCAATACAAGAAGAGAAGAGATTATAGTTGGAGAAGAGAATTGCTATTAATACTATTACGACTATATATGAAACGTAAAGAAAATTTCGCCAAATCTCAAATACGAATTGGAAATATTAGGCGTGAAAGAAGAGTAAGGAAGGAAGAACAGATCACGCAGTAGAAGTCGCCAAGTCAAGCTTGAAACTGTTGATCAGAAGCCCTTATATAAAAATTAGAGATCGCCAACTAGCAATTTTAAAGTTAACGATAAGCAGAAAACATTTCAATTACCGTATAAAATATTGTATCTTCAAAAATTATTTGCTAGGGAGATAGAGAATATACCCAAGAGTATTCAGTTCCTAATTGAAATATGCATCTAATGCCGTGCTTCAATATGTTTTTGACGCATGTAATCATCGGAGATTCCATGGCAGAGTGAATCAAGAGAATGGGATCGCAATCTGGAGGTACCCTGACTAGCCGTACCGCACGCCCGAGGCCCAAGTCCAGTAACCAGTAATGACGAGCACTTGAACGCGAGATGCTGGCCAAAGAAGAAGTTCCAGGATGAAATCCAACCCAGCGGGTTAGTGAAAGCAAGATAAGTGAAGTTCCATGTAGTTCTTTTACGTAGTTAAATTATTAGACTTGAAAGAATAGTGTGTGTCTAAGTTGAAATATGTGTACAGCTAGATCAATGTCGTGGTCTTCGAGATATAAACTCCATGGATAGTGTCTTTGAAAAATAATCCATATAATCATGTGGGAATACGGATCTAGGTAGTCTTTGATAGCACAAATTTATACTCCATGTATAGGAATGTTTGTTTACTTGAAGAAAGCTTTGAAAATCAGTATTTTCAACGTTGTGGTGGAGATATATGTATTTCATAGTGCAAATCAACCATAATGAAATGTAGAATGAAGTAAGATCGTACTCTAGGACATAGGAACATGACATAACGATGTCGACAAATCGATAAGAATAGATTCGCAGGGGAAATGGAGTCAATATAATGAGGAGTTGAAGAAGATAAATGAAAATGTAGTATCGACAAACAAGACTATGGAGGATAAATTCATTCTAGCACGTGACCAGATTGGGAACAAAATGGAGATGATAAATGAAGAAATGAAAAAGAGTAAAAACGAAGCAGAAGAAAGAATGCTTAGAACAGAGCAAGGAATAGATGAGATGAAGAAAGAAATTCAGAACATCAGAGGGGAAATTCAGATAACAAAAGCAGAAGTATCAAAACAATTAAACGAGCAAAGGATGGTGGATATACATATCAATGAAAGAGACTGGACACTCACGATAAGTGGAGAAACAGAACGAAGTAGCAAGAACATGATGATTGGAAATAATGAGAATGGAAGCCCAGCGATAATCAATATCATCAAACTTACAATGACAGACCTAAGCATTTCAACAACTTTGCAACAATGTCTCCGAAGAGATTTTTAAGAGAAATGAAACAGTACTTCCGGGAGAATAGAATTCCCGACGAAAAGAAGGTCAGAGTAATTGAGAAACATTTGGATGCCAATCCGATTGTATGGTATCAAACGTTTAAATACACATTTCACGATTATGAGGAATTCAAGATTGCCTTCTTAAAAAGATTTTGGAACCCAGAAATCCAACAGAACCTTAGACTAGAGCTATATTCTAGGAAATATTCGTCAATAGGACAGACTAGGTATAGTGAATACTTCGCATACCAGTTCCATAGGTTCCAAGACCTAGATTCGGCACCCAGTGAGTTGGAGGCTATATGAACTATTCAAAAACAATCCCTCCAGAAACTCAGATGCTATTGGCAGCAGCAAATGTAAAATCAGCAGTGGAGATGGAGGCATATTGAGATAACTTGACATGACATCTAGTCACGATGCGCCAAAAATAAATAGGAATACAAATAAACAAGAGGAGATAAATGTGTTGAACTGGGAAAGCAATCAAAACAAATCATTTCCTGAACGAAGAGATACCGATAGGAATCCCAGGAAAAGAGAATGTAGTGATGACGAAGAGAGGATAAGAGAACAAAGCCAATGTAAATGCAGACAAAATGGTCATGAGACAGGAAGGCAAATGCATGAGAAATTTGTGCCTTATCATCGACCATACAATCTGAACAGAGACGGCAGAAGTCGAGGCAACTTTAGACGAAAACCAATGTATAGAGGAACAGCAATAAATCATCACAACAATAGAGAAAGCAGGAACAGGCGATATAGCCAAGACTTAAGGAGAGAAACCCAAGAAAAAAAGAAGTGGGAAGAGGCGATTAACAATCAAAACATAAATGGGGATTTAGAAGGAGCCGAAAGCTTGAAACTCCAAGAGTTTAAAAGGAAAAAGAGAGATGAACAAAAACTAAACCCAGATGGCCAAACATACGAATTGGACATCCGAAAAAAACGCAAATTTTGGATTAGGAAAGAAAATAGATGGTACTAGGAATGAAACAAATGGCAAAATTGGAAGTTGGTATATACTACAGATTGAATCTTGGGACATAGATCCGGATGAATAGTTAAATGAACCGCTGGAAAAGAGTAAAGAAAATAAAGCACGTTTGCCTATCGTCGTTGTACGAACGAATGGATTGAAGACACACTGCCTAATCGACTCTGGACCAAGTATCAGCGTCATATCGAAAGTATTATTCGATGAGATCAAGCGAAAAGAAAAGGTGCCCATAATACCGCTTGCACAGACAAAGATACGTGGAATAATACCCCATAAATCAGTCGAATGCAAAGTACGAACATATTTGAAAATTAGGATCGGCGAACTAGTATTCGAACACCTGTTCATAGTGATGAACAGAAAATGATACAACGTAATCTTTGTGATCGATTTTATAACAAATACAGAGATGACCATCGATCTAAGAAAGCAAGAAATAAGATTTCCTATAACCGAGGATGATGGGAAGATAACTAAAAAGAGGATTAAGCTAAGAAACGAGATACAAGACCTAGAACATAGGAAATTCGAAGGAATGGAAGTACAGGGGCTAATGGATGAATATGAACCAAACGGGAGACTGAGTGAAACTGAGAACGGAGAAGAAATAATACAAAGCTTGGAAAAGATTTTAGCGGTTGATGAAGAAAAAGAAGAACTAAATCTATGGAAAAAATTGCTGAAACCAAATTAGAGGCCAAAGAAAATCTGAAGTTATATGCAATTATAGAGAAGCATTCTGAAGTATTTAAAGACAAACCTGGTCAGATACCAAATTTCAAATACAAGATAGTTGTAAATGATTGGACACCATTCAAAGGAAAAATATACGATATTCCCAAGAAGTATTTTCGGGAAGTAAAGAAAATTATTCAAGAGATGGTGGATGATGGGATAAAGTCATAGGGAAAACGATGAACCCAAACCCAGTATTGTCGAGATCAACCGGATGGTGACAGACAAACTTGTAGAGCAAGAAAATAAACGACTAAGAAGGGTCCAAGTGTGTCTAAGTTGAAATATGTGTACAGCTAGATCAATGTCGTGGTCTTGGAGATATAAACTCCATGGATAGTGTCTTTGAAAAATAATCCATATAATCATGTGGGAATACGGATCTAGGTAGTCTTTGGTAACACAAATTTATACTCCATGTTTAGGAATGTTTGTTTACTTGAAGAAAGCTTTGAAAATCAGTATTTTCAACGTTGTGGTGGAGATATATGTATTTCATAGTGCAAATCAACCATAATGAAAGGTAGAATGAAGTAAGATCGTACTCTAGGACATAGGAACATGACATACCGTTTAATCGTCACCAAACGTGAGTAACAAAGCCTGAGATTTTAATACATGCCTTTATTACAGGAGATGTATAATTGTTTGTGTCATTTAATATCGTAATCCTATAACATGCTATTACATTATGTTTAATAGAGTAGACGTACATTGCGCTACTCGTAGAGCAACGAATGATTAAGTGAACGAAATTGTTGATATGATCAATGACATGATGACATTGTGGGCAAGAATACTGGTCGGATGTATGGAAATATATGAAGTAGGAGGAATTATGTTAGGTATAGTGCGCATACGGCGAAATACGAGATTATATGAGAAATTGGTGATATTTATGAAGCGTAATGCTGATGTTAGATTAAAGTTGTTGTTCTTGCCATGTGAGACATACGGTAGCGTATCATGTTGGGTTAAATGGAATATGAATACGACTGTATGAGCTTATTGAACCTTGTCCGATCATCGAGAGTATATCCTAGAAGTAATGCATTTATGGTTGAAACTTAATATTTTCCTAGAGGAATTTTACATGTTAGGCTGTCTCCAAGTGGATTTCCTGTCAAAGTCATGATTGGAAGTAGGAAACGTCTTCATAATTTAGGTAACTACCGTCCGTAAATAGGTGACCTTCATATACAATTTTCTTCGAAATTTTTCGCGGATTGATGATTGTTTTTGAATCAAGGTATATCAATACCATGAGAATGACTTGCTTCTTGACACACGAGTGCTACGTTAGGTTAATCGTACACGTTTACAAGGAATATTATGAATATATAAGTTTACTTATTAGACATAATACTTACCTTTAAGTTGATTTTCGTTGATATGTTAGTGAATGGCAATTTTAAGCCATGTTAAGTGGAACTCGCTCATGTTGCTTACGTTAAAAAAACTTGAGAAAACCAAAACCAAAGATATTTAACAGATATCTTGAGAAAATCAAGGACAGTTAACTGATATTTAAGTAATTGAAGACATTTTAATAGTTTTTCAAGATGTTTCAAGGACTCTAAATGACATTTGAATGATATAAAATTGACATTCTTGATATTTAACTAGTATTTAAATAATACTTTCATGACATTTTTATACTTCTTCAAGATGGTCCATCAATTCTAAATGATATTTGAAAGGTACTTAAATGATAAATAATAATATTTTTCAATGACAATGTAAATAATATTTAAAGAAATATCTACTATATTTTAATTAGGGATCGGAATTCAGTGAATACGATTGGACATGTAAATAATTTTGGAACTTCATTCCAAGTACAATCATTTATTTTTTATTTTTTGTTCTTCAATAAACTAGGTGATAAGGATTTTGATTGGAATTCTTGTTATATATTTATTCACTTCATAATTTGAAGAGGTATTTGTAGGAATACGTACATGTTGAACAGTGAATGAATCCAAGGTTATTCTTAGTTATTGACTACAGTTGAGCGGAGATGTTTTGCGAATGAACTTAGAAAAGAAGCTGTGCATTTTCCTTAGTTGAGTCCACGTTAAAAAAAGGAAATATTTTTTATCACAATCTTTATCCCTGATAGGTATCGTGCACCGAATTGATATATATGGCCGACATCAAAACATGAAAAGTAAGTGGAATTTGATTGAATGAGTAAAAGTAGGTGGAGGCGAAGGAGTACTTATGTCGGATGGGATGAAGTATTCGAATGATAGGTCAAGTCTGGATATTTATATTATTATCTGGTCGCAGTGTTAAGATGATGTACCCATGTCTCATTCCTATCTGCATGATGACTTGATGATTGTGGGGATTCAGTACATTTATTTGACCGCCCAACATATGATAATGGATTATTGGCCGGAGTATTTGAGGTAGTTGTGAGTAAAGGCACGATACAATAATGTACCCCCGAAAGGTGCAATATGTATAAATAACAACGTGGAAACATCGAAACTGATTATTCAAACAAATGGGGGATTACAGGGGGACCCTATCAGTCTTACACTATTTAACATCTATACAGAAGACATAATGAAAATCATTAAGGAGGACTCGAATGCAACTATAATTCTATATGCAGATGACATGGTGATCGGGTCTCCTATAAGGACAGAAGTACAAGAAGAAATTAACAAGCTGGAGAATTGCGCCAGGCAAAACGATGTCAATATAAACCAAGCGAAAACTGTACAGTTGACTTTCAGGAAGAGTGGAAAAGCAGCAGCGACTGACAAAATTGTGTTTTCAGGCAATCCACTAGAGAGAGTTAACAAATTCAAATACCTAGGGGTTACACTGCAAACAACAGCATCATACAAACTTAACGTAGAACAAAGGACAGCGGCAGCAATCAGGGCAATATACTACATAAAGAATATCAGGAACCTGTCTATCAGCACGATGATGGCACTATTTAGAAGTGCAATAGCCCCGATCATCACCTACGACATACAGATCATCTGGTAAAAGTTAAAAATAGGTGAATTAAAAAAATTGAAAAGGTGAAGGCGATGTACATGAAAAGAACAATGGGAGTAGGGAAGAGAGACCCCTCACGACTTCTATACGAGATGATGGGAGAAACCTACTTCATAGAGGGCATCAGGACCCAACACCAAATACCATCAACAGGACCATATCATAAGCTACTAAACCAAACCAAACCCCATGGCACTACAGCCCTTGAAGGGCCTTGGCCTACCAAGCGGCCGCTGCTCAGCCCGAAGGCCTGTAGATTACGAGGGGTCGTGTGGTCAGCACGACGAATCCTCTCGGCCGTTATTCTTGGCTTTCTAGACCGGGGCCGCCATCTCACCGTCAGATAGCTCCTCAATTCTAATAACGTAGGCTGAGTGGACCTAGAACCAGCCCTCAGATACAGGTAAAAATCCCTGACCTGGCCGGGAATCGAACCCGGGGCCTCCGGGTAAGAGGCAGGCACGCTACCCCTACACCACGGGGCCGGCTCAAAAGCTACTAAGGAACCAAAATAAGAAGAGGGAAGAAATACCGCTGGAATTCTACAGCTCGCCTGCTATGGTGGAAAAGTCCTGGACCAGAGAAAACCAGAACCAAAGACATGTGATAGCCAGACTTTCAGTACACGTCTTTCACTACGAGCTGTGCATTAACAAGCGATTTCACAAACCAGACGTAGATTGCGTGTGTATGCTGTGCGGCAAAAATTGTGACACGTACCCACTGCCTGCTCGATCTGCATCCGATGACTGCTTATACTGCCTGCTCAATCCATATTCAAACGTGTACCACGACTTACAAACGATCTGCCGCTAGATGGCAGCACCAACCGTACCCAACCGTACCAACCGTGAATACAACTATATAAGCATACAAGCGAAATTTAAAATCTGAAAGAAACAGAAAAATTAAAGAATTGTATCTATTAATTTTTGCTCTAGAGAGTTATAGCTTCAAGACTTTTCGAGAAAGAGGTTTCGACGAACAAGAAAACCTGGAACTTTGTCTGTATGGTACTTCCCTATATTACGAAGTAGAGGTTTCACGAATTTAGCAACCACAGCTTCCGACACAAGTTTCTGGTGCTTATTGTTACTAAAAGACTTTAAAATGTTACACTTGCACAAAGAAGGTACAACATAAGTTTTTTATAGTCTGGAGCAGACTTGCAGGTTTCTTGCAGTACGGTAGAGCCGCCTCAACAAATTCCTGTAGCCCTATAATTAGGCCAATAAATCGTTGCTGGGGATAGGGCAGGCCTCCTCTATCCGACTGTCTGACAAAGTTCAACAATGGGGAAGCGTTAACTGAGGTGGAAACGTTATTCAAGCACGTGCTGCATTCTGTTTTTTCTTAGATTACACGCACTTAATAACCACACACTAATGCCTGGGAATCAGTTTCCAAAACGACACACACTGACTCAGAGGCTCACGAATATCTTCCAGTAAATCAAGTACATACTCAGGGAGCAACACTGGTTCTGTTTCGTCATGTCCGGGAGAGGATACTGAGACAGAAAATTTTGAATTTTCCTTGTGGATAACGTTAGCACCATCGGTGGACATTAAAATTCCGAATTTCAGAATTCTCTTTATGGAATACTGAGCAGCCCGGAAGTCAGTCATGTCATTGCACCCTCCTCCCATTCTTATAGCACTAAACATGTCTTCAACTGAGTCTCCTGAAAAGGCCCGTGTCAGCACATAAAAAATCCATTCTGTAGAAGATGAACAATTTAACGTCAAAAACATAATGGTCCGTATTGAAAAAAAGATTTACATTCAAAAACAGAGGTAAGGTTATCCACCTGTTCAATACTACTTACAATGTGTTATCATTAAAATGTCACATTTTATTATTGCATTTGGTGGGTACCGGTTTCGGTATTATATAATGTCATCACCAGCCCAAGATTTAAGCAAGCAAGGACACTTAATAAAATACATGTATATGTACATAGATAGCTAGCAATGGTAGTCGCGTTACATCATAAAACATTTGACCACATAATATCTCTAAAAACATATTAAAATTCTGAAATTCTGGAATTCTAGATTTAAGATAAGAGTTTTTTGTATGTACTATTCAGTATATTCTTATCATCCAATAATGCTGATTAATGACTTCTATGTGTAGAGCTACAATAGCTGCCAAGTTATGACACATCCCTCGGCAGTGGTGCCCGCCAGTCCTGTTTTAACCTTTCGTCGATTGTGTGGGGCTTGAGGTCCGGTTGAATTAAGATCCTCTAAGTTTACGCTTGACCATTGAAAACATCGTGTTTCATAAAAAAGTCAACCTTCGGCCTCAACCCACCTATATTTGAAGATATTACTGAAATTTTAGCCTCTATTATTATATGACTTATCAAGTTAAGACATATCAGTAAGATTCCAACAAATTTCAAAATGGCGCCTGCCGGTCGTGTTGCTCCTCAAGCTGTTGAGAATTTTCATAAATGTAATAGTTTAATGGAAAGTAGTGAGTGCATAAAATTTAACGACGGGAAGAAGAAGGTGTCAAATACCAGTGGAAGTGTGGATCAGGTCATAGGCCATAGGAAAAATAATTCGCGAAGTGTTTGTGTATGTGACGCACGCATCGTGCAAGCGGAAGCGGGAAAGTGTGTTGACTGTGTTACTTTATTATCCGAATTGGCCTCAAGGGATGAAATTATTCGAATGTTAAGGGAAGACATTGAAAGTATTAAACGTAATAGACTTAGTTTAAATGGTGTGACTGAAGTGCAAACTAAGACATGGTCGGAAGTAAGTACGAGGTGTTGTAACAGTAGGCCTAAAACTAATCATGATCGGGGCGTAGGCCTAGGTATTGAATTAAGGAATAAGTTCCAGGTCCTTGAATCAATTACCTCTAGTGAAGAAGAATGTGTAAAGATTAATAACATTCCAGCCATTACAAGGAAGCCTGCACTGGGGTTGAAGAAGAAAGACTGTAAGGTAGTTGTGTACGGGGATAGCCATGGTCGGGGTATTGCTGTCGAACTTGGTGATATGCTACCGGGGACTGAAGTTGTAGGTTTTGTCAAGCCAGGTGCTCTGTTCAAAGAGGTTCTTCAGTCAGATATGGAAGAGATGGGAACACTTAATGAGAATGACTACGTTGTTATTATAGCAGGGACGAATGATATTGCCAGAAATGAAGCATCAAATGTGATTTCTGGGGTGAAGAAAGCACTTTGCAAATTAAAGACCACCAATGTAATATTATGTAATATTCCACATCGACATGATTTAATTGAATGGTCTTGTGTAAATAAGTTAGTTGATGATACAAACAGGCGGCTACAGAAAACTGTCAAATGCTTTCAAAATACAGAAATAATTGATATGAGCAATATGGATCGAGGATATTTCACAAATCATGGCATGCATCTTAGCAGAAGAGGGAAAAAGCAGCTATGTAATATGATAAGAAAGAAAATACAACAGACTTTAGGAACAACTATCACAACTAATGCCATACCACTGCTGTTCGATAAAGATGAGGAAGTTGCAGAGCATTTGCAGGTAATGAAAGTAAGAAGAGTTGAGGAAGTAGTTGAGGTGAGTGCTACCACTAAAGAAGGATGCATAGGAGAAGAAAATCAGCTGAAAGGGATTAATGTGCTTCTACCACAATCATCAGAGACAGCAATACCAGAAAGCACTGAGTACTCAGGGAAAACTTGTGAGGAAACCATTGAGATCGTCAGTAGCAGTCAGTTGGATGAACGAGGAGAGGAGTTACTGGAGAAGTTGGATGTTGGAGCACCATCAGGATGAACTGAAGGAGGGCAAGCTAAACAACCAGAAATAAGAACGTCAAGTAGGACAAGGAAACGACCAGTATTACTAGAGCAGGATTTTTTACGGTAAAAGGTAGCAATAGTTATAATCTAAAGGGAGAGCTAAATTTGTTCCACCAGAATGTTCAATCTTTAAGAAATACAATTCTAAGTATGGAGGTTCTGTTGGCAGATAACCTACAAGGGTATGATGTTTTATGCTTAACTGAACATTGGTTGATAGAGGATGAGATTTCAAATTTTGTATTAGAAGGTTATGCTCTTGCAAGTAAGTTTTGTAGAAAGAAAATGAAATGTGGAGGTTCATGTATATATGTGAATAATAATATCAAATGTAAGCAGTTGGATAAATTTGAATATCTGAATGTAGAGGAGCATTTCAAGGCTAGCTTTGTTGAACTAGTGGATTATAAGTTAATACTTATATGCATTTATAGAAATCCTTCTAGTAATGTTGAAACTTTTTATAATAATATTGAAATTATTTTAGATGACCTACAGAATCATAACAAAAATGCAATAATCATGGGTGACTTCAATGTAGATTTTTTAGGGAATAATGGTGGGCGAGATAAGCAAAGGCTAGAAATGTTGTTTTCCTTGTACGGTCTAAAGGCAGTTGTAAATCAACCAACTAGAATATCTGGGGATACAAAGTCAGCAGTAGATCAAGTTGTATTGAATGAGGAAATGTGGAACTATGAAATAGAAGTTTATGATACAGGTTTTTCAGATCATTCTGCTCAAATTGTGCATCTAAATTTTAGGGTAACAGGAAACCATAATTTAAAAAATAACAATGTAATTTACAGGGAAACTAGAATGTGCAACAAGGAAAATATTTCATATTTTAACCAGTTATTGGCCAAGGAAACTTGGGAGAGTGTATATAGAAATAACTCAACTAATGAGGCCTTCAGTAAGTTTTTGGGTTTGTTCGATTATTATAATAAAGTGGCAATACCAGTCAAAAGGGTAATTGTAAAGAATTATAGGAATGGGTGGATTACAACAGGAATTAGAAATTCAAGTAGACGATTAAGGTTTTTAAGCAAATGTGTGAAAGGGAGTAACACCTCATCTGAATTGAAGGATTATTATAAGAAATATAAGAACATATATCAAGAAGTTTTGAAGGCTGCCAAAAGATTGCATAATGAAAATGAGCTAAAAAATTCTAAAAACAGGTCTAAATGTATGTGGAACATTATAAAAAGGGAGAAAGGTACTCTAGTTCCATTAAAAAATAATATTACTCTTACAGATGCAGGGAAAGAAATCAGTGATCCAGAAGAAGTTGCAGAAATATTTAGTAACTATTTTATAGAAGCAGTTCTGAGGTTAACAGAAAATTTTCAAACATCAGTGACAAGAACAAACTTGAATACAGTTCACAGGAATGTATCATCCATGTTTCTTACTCCTGTGACTGAGCAAGAGATAGATAAGGTAATAAAACAGATGGGTAAAAAGAAGTCTTCTGGATTAGATGGTTATTCAAACTACCTTATTAAATGCTGTTACCAATACATAATCAAGCCTCTCTGTTACTTGATAAATTTGTCACTAACCACTGGTAAATTTCCAGACAAATTCAAGGTAACCAAAGTTGTTCCGATACATAAAAAGGGTAGTGAAGAAGATGCTGGTAACTATAGGCCTGTCTGCCTCCCCTCTGTATTCTCCAAAATACTGGAAAGAATTATGTACGATAGACTGTTATCATTCTTAGAGAAGCATAATATATTAGCTGGTTGCCAGAATGGCTTTCGTAAAAATAGATCAACTACCACAGCATTCATTAACTTTATTGAACGGATATATGACACACTAGATGGGAAGGGTGCATGTTTAGGTATTTTCTTGGACTTAACAAAAGCTTTTGATATAATTGACCACAGCTTGCTTTTAGAAAAGTTATACATGTATGGAGTTCGGGGAATGGCTTATGACTGGTTCAAATCATTTTTAGGGGATAGAAGACAGATTGTTGAAATATCATATACCGGTACTGATTTGAGCAAAAATGTAATTAAGAATGTGTATTCCTGTGCCAGAAACATAGATCATGGTGTTCCACAGGGGTCAGTTTTAGGACCATTATTATTTTTAATATTTATTAATGATATCGTCCAAATTGTTGATGATATTCAAGGAGTGCAATTAACTTTGTTTGCAGATGATATTACTGTTTTTGTAGCTGATGAAAGTTCTGAAGGGTTAGAATTGAAGGCAGGCAATATAGTGAGTAATATCCTGAGCTGGCTTGAAGATAATAAATTAATTTTAAGTAAACAGAAAACTTCTGTGATTAGATTTCACCATAAGATTAATTTCAATATGGAAGTTAGTCCAATATCATTTGGAGAGACCATAATTGAGTACTCATCATCAACAAAGTTTCTTGGCTTGTGGATGGATGAATCATTAACCTGGGATAAACATACAGAGTTTATAGGGAAAAAGCTTAGTAGAATTTATTTCATGATAATATCTTTGAAAAATAGTTTTAATTTAAAGGCTTGCCAAATTATGTATTTTGCATATGTCCATCCCATACTAACCTATGGAATCATTTACTGGGGGAATTCACGATATAGCGAAGTCATCTTTAAGTTACAAAAGAAAATAATTAGAGGAATGGCCGGTGTCGGCAGGAGGACAAGCTGCAAGAAATACTTTAAACTTTATTTTATTTTACCATTGCCTAGCCTTTATATCTTCCATACACTTGTATATATGAAGGAGAATGTAAACAGCTACACCATAAACTCTGATGTACATAGGTATAATACTAGAAATAAACACAGTCTGCACATAGAACCACACAAAACTAAGCTATATGAATCAAGTTTGAGTTATGCAGGAGTACATTTATTTAATAAATTACCAGACTACATTAAGCAGATAAAACCATGTTCAAAATTTAAGAAAGAATTATTCAAATTTGTTTCTAACCATTGTTTTTATTCTATTGAAGAATACTTAGCTCTTGAAAATTAACTTATGTATCACTTTTTTTAAAATCTGTGCCTCTTTACCACATTGTATATTTCTCTTTATTTATCATGGCATGTATATTACTGTTTTATCCTTTGTTACTGTAAATATGATTATTGACGTGTCCCATATCACTGTATGATCAGTTGGACGAAATAAAATACAATAGAATACAATACAATACAAATACACTAAGAACAAGCTGTCCACCTGCTCTAAACATCTGACCAGTTTACAATGGCTATCTGAGTTTTACCAAGAGGAACTATTTTTTATTTACATCGAATGTATAATGGTATTCTCTCTATTTTATACTGTACAGTAATACTCTAAAATGTGATAAATATGTATATAGGATTTAATCATACACGATAGAACGTTCTCAAGGACTCTATATGGTGTTCAAGAGAAATAAATAAAATAATCGTCATTTAACTATATAGATGGTAAAAAAGAAAAAAGAATATCTTATATAACTTGGCAGCTATTGTAGCTCTATACATAGAAACCATTAATCAACATTATTGGGTGATAAGAATATACTGAATTGTACATACAAAAAAACTCTTATCTTAAATCTAGAATTCCAGAATTTCAGAATTTTAATATGTTTTTAGAGATATTATGTGGTCAAATGTTTTATGATGTAAAGCGACTACCATTGCTAGCTATCTATGTACGTATATATGTATTTTATTAAGTGTCCTTGCTTGCTTAAATCTTGGGCTGATGATGGCATTATATAATGCCGAAACCGGTACCCACCAAATGCACTAATGAAATGTGACATTTTAATGATAACACATTTTAAGTAGTATTGAATAGGTGGATAACCTTACCTCTGTTTTTGAATGAAGATGAACAATACACGAAGTAGTAGATAAATCAGTAAAAAGAATAGCTTGATGTGTTTCTTTGGTAAGTCCCTTATATTGAGAGCTTTGGACGCCTCTTGTATCTCTTCTAGATATTGACAGAAATCGTCTTTCAGCCCCTGGAGACGCTCGTCTGCTGGAGAAAAGAACATAATTTTGTACGGATGATTCTGCGTCAAGTGCTGTGTTTCATCGCTGGTGTCATGGACACTGAAGAATTAATACACAGATGTCATAAATCGTATCGTAGGTCCAGTCTCCGAAAAATCGACTCTTGCCGTCAGGCGCGATGAGTTTTCCATTAGGAACTGCAAAGCTGCTGTGACTGGCGGTGAGAACACTTGCACAGCATAGAGTACATTCATCTTTTCAAAAGAACTTGGTTCGACATGCTTCCTCGTTAAATTCCGGACCGGTTTCACTAAGAGATACTTCTGAAGAAGTTACAGCTCCTTTAAGAAAGATGAAGTGATAATGCCGTCTTTATCTGCCATATCATGTTCAAGAAATTGAGATCTGATGTTTTTAATAATATGACAATAATCGAAAGACAAATATAGTTGTCGCATGGCGTTGCATGGATGAACTACACATTACTTTAATTCTCCGTCACCAAACTTCTTAAACATTGAAGTATTTGTTCTATGATTGTCCGTCACCAGACGAATAACATAGAAACCTCATTCTTCGACAGCTTTCAAAACCTGTTGAACCAGGAGGAAAAGCTCATGTCCCTGTAATGCCTTCACCATGAAGTAGGCAGCCGGAATCGTAAATTTCTTCGTCAACCCATGAATCACAAAGCACAACAATTTGTTGGCGAATTGAGGGTTTGTTCCAGTTTCTTCGTTATAGACTCCCTCTGCTTCGACCAGTCCATAGAATCTGTCCTCTTCTTTATTATATAGCAGCCGCGCTTTAATTGCCATTTCGTAGCAAATAGAGGAGCAAACTTTCTCCAGATTATTCAAATTAGTTGCTTCTGCTTGCAGTCTTTCCTTTATTAGTGGCGAAATACCAGCTCCACACTTCACCGTCTCTAGAAACCTGTCTAATGTACTACGTGAAGGTGACAGTATTAATTTTGATCTCCGCCCATACTCGTAGCCTTTCGGAGAAGCAATCCGCCAACAAATGCAATGCCGTATAGTTTCCTCAGACCATACTGGGCGCAGTTTCTGAAAGTTATTCACTTGATCTTGAAGATAAATGGCCTTTACAACCCCCTCACCTGCAGCTTTCTTTATAATGTTCAGTGGTTTGAGTTGCGTATTACAATCTTCAAGCTGTTTACTTGATCGGTGTAATTTTTCTTCCAGATCTACTATTTTCTTCTTCATTCTGAATAGCGCAACACGAAGCCTTTTATTTGTTCTCTTTAGACTTTCCATGCTGCTGCCATCCAAGGTATCAACTTGACAACCAACGTCACACGGTTCGTTGTTACTAGTATTTAGGCCTACCTCTGTATCCGTAAACGAAGAGTCGACTGGAAAGGGAAAGAGAGAGAACCTCACATTAGTTTAGCTATAACTGTAAAACTGAAACAACTAAATAGGGACTACCTGCGTAATGAATAATAATAATAGTAATAAAAGAAGAAGAAGAACAGTATATTGACACGATAGCATATTATTCTGTTTTGTACCTTCATATTAACAGTACAATTGTCTCCAGAAATTATATTACTTAGTATGTAATACTTCAAACCTTATATAACGCTTACTATTTTCTGCAATGATGTTTGAAGAGCTCTTGTAGACGTCTGTGCGTTTGAATCCCTCCTCTTCCTCTTCGCTGAAATTAGCGGTTGATTATAAGCTGGATAATCAGGGAAAAGGCTGGGAACAGATCCTGTATTTAATTTTCGCGTTTTGCTGGTCACTTTGAAATCATCATTTACGAAATATAGACTGCAAACCACGGAATAGTCAGAAGGAATCCATTTACTTCCCTTGCAATTCGCAACTCCGTACTTGAAGATATTTTAAAAACTACGGCATTCTGGTTTCCCTTTCTTTGATTTGCACAAAGGCACGCAGCAGTACACCATTTTCACTGAAAATAAGTACAATACTACCCTGTTTCCCGCTATTTCATTCCGACAGGTCTGGAGCCGGTTGGTGCTACCACCTGCTGTGGGTATTTGTAAACGGTGTATTTCATTTAGTGCCTTGTTAAAATAATTTTGTAATGAGCAGGCAGTATAAGCAGCCATCGGATGCAGATCGAGCAGGCAGTGCACATACCACACAATACTAAAGTGCACGAAAAGAACGAAATCGATTACAGACTACAAGGTCTAAGAAACTCAACTGAGCCAAAGCCTACTAGATACTAGAAGGCCTGGACAGAGAGCCAATTTCTTGCCTTAAAAGTGGGGTAATAATTTTTCTCTTTTCCACCGCTAGGTTCGCGTTTATGTTCTGTTGTTTGGCGCGAATTCTATGATTACGTGTGTTACTGCAACATGTTTTATGAGAAGTAATAACATATTAAACTTCGTTTTATAAGGAAAGGCCTTATCTAACATGAAAGTGTTTTGTCGTTTTTTAATTTATATGGTCCCACGATTTGCAATATATGGATGGTTACTGAGATGCACTTAACATTTGTTTAGTTATGTGCGTTCAATTTACCGTGAAGGTGGTGGTGGTGTTTATTGTTTTAAGAGGAAGTACAACTAGGCAACCATCATCTATATACCACTAATCAGAGAGAGAAACTGGAAGGGACCAGACACTTCGAAAAATGAAAGTATCGGTCAGGGGAAGAAAAGGGCCACAAAGGGCGTGAAAATGAAAGACTCCCCAGCCCTCGGAAACCTAATAGATTCCGGGTTGGCAAAGAATCAGAGTTGACTAAGGAAGGTCGGATAGGATAGATGAAAGTGAGGAGCCTGGCACAAGTAAGTGGAAGAAATGCCAGGAATCAGCTATGGGCCCCGTGGTTGCCACCCCACGATCCAAATTTCAGAACCTCTGGGTCCAATTGCCGTCAAGTTTCTCTTTCATTCTGTAGCTTAAGGTGGTTTATTGTTGCGTGCCTAACTGCACATCTGACACAGCGAAGAAATATACACAAATACAAATTTTCACCTTTTTCCTAAAGATGCGAGTTTAGGGGACAAATGGAGGCTTGCTATTTCTCGACAGGGCAGCAGAAAAGGATCTCTTTGGGCTCCTAATGATAATTCCAGTATATGTAGCTTGCACTTTGTCGAATCAGATTACAGTGTAAGTACAGTGAAGGAAATTCTGCTCCCCGACAAAGTGCCGGCGCAAATTCGTCTTCTTAAAAATGTATTAATATTTACAACGCGGGCGTTAGGATATCTCTAAAAATGTAACCTTGTCCGAAAGCTGAAATTCCTTACCGCTCCAAAGTTTAAAGAAACGTTTCAGTGCCGCGACTGTGATCAAGCACACGTCACATACGTTATACTTAAAAAACTTTTCTGGCCTGTTCTTGATACTAATGCAAAGAAAGTGACTAAAGACTGTGATTTATTAGACAAATTTAAGAGCTAGCCTCTGAGCAGAAAAGTGTTGAAATTATAGAAATAGAGAAAAATCGTGTGAGTACTTCTATTTAGGCCTATTTCCCTATTCTTTATTATTCTGTGATAATCAGATGTTAAATGAAAGAAATATATGAAGTGTAATGTGTTCTAAGTTGTTTTATATATTTATATCTGATTCACTCCGGGCATAATAATAATAAAATGTATTATTTCGCGTTATTGTATGAATCTTCAATATAAGGATATAGACAGAACATGAGAACAATAGAACATAAACGCGATCCAAGCGGCCATTGCCTGAACTACTTTGTTCGCCGTGAAATGTGTCGGCTTGTCCTGGCCTTCTATTATAGCGTAGGCAACGACTGACCGCACCTTATTATTATAATATAATAATAGTTTTATTACAGCCAAATGGCCATGTAAGTAAGTACATTAATTTTAACATTTCCAAGCCACATAGGTCTCATTCTTCTGAACAGAACTTAATCAACGATTTCCCTCTATTAGGACATGTTAAGACGTGGTATCTATCACATTCACGATCGCACAATTTACACATGCATCCGAATTCAGGTTCAAGAAATGTTTTGGTTTTGCAAAGCTTAAAGTGCAAAACCATGAACAGCCGATCTAATTACAATATGTCTTAATTCGTAGTTCGCTTCCATCCATCCCCGCGTTGTCATAGCATCCGTTGCATAGAAATCTAACCAAATGTCTTCTCTTTTCCGCTTCAGTTCCGTAAGTATTCGATCGTAATTTGTCGTGGATGGTAGTGACATCTTGAAGCGTAGCTCTTCGATCAGGAAAGGTTCCCCCGTCAGAACATACTGTACGCGCACTTCTTCTTCTTCTTCTTCTTCTTCTTCTTCTTCTTCTTCTTCTTCTTGAAAGGTGTGGTTGGACTCATGTGTTATCATCCAGTCACGAAAACATTATTTACTTCAACACTGACACATGTATCACTCGTATTGTACGTTAAAATGTAATTGATAGAAAAACATACCATAGGAGTCACACAAGAAACGATGATGACATATAAGACAGAGGTTAAAGTGATTTATATCCCACCAAAATTATGATAAACATTTTGAAATGGAAGAGTGAGCATAAAGAGACTGTCAGAGGATTATAATACAATATGTGCATCATCAAGAAACTGGTTTATGCTGTTAACAAGAGCAGGAGTTAGAGAGGATAATAAACACGAAATACTTGTGGGGAAGGGGATGCCCATGTTAAGCAAAGAGGATAGGAAGCGTTGGCGGGGAGCATCAAAAGCAGGACATTGTAACAGGAGGTGATTACTGTCAGTATCAGACAAGCCACAAGCACAGGAAGTTGGGGGAGGAAGATGAAAACGATTTTTATATAGAGGAGTAAGGGCATGATTGAAACGTAGACGTATAATAGATGTGATATGGCGCCGAGAGTACGTACCATAATAAAACCACGGTTTAGGAGGAATAACAGGTTGTAATTGATGACAAAAACGTCCCTTTTCTCGTGACGTTTCATTCCAATCGGACTGCCAATGTCGATATGCTATATCCCGCACTTCATGAATGAGATCAGAAGGGGGGGATCGCAAGAAAAAGAGGGGGAGATTGTTGTGATGCTCGTTTAGCTGCCTGATCAGCAGTCTCATTCCCCATGATATCAGAGTGACTGGGAACCCAAACTAGAGTTATATAAACACCAGAACGAGTAAGGATATATAAGAGATACTTAACGCTATATAAGTACCAATTAGGGGAAGAAAGAGGCGAGCATATAGCATGCAGAACATTTTGTGCATCCGTGAAAATCGTAGCCTCATCATAAGCATGCGACCTGATGGTAATGAGGGCTTGTCGAATAGCAAACCATTCGGCGGTAAAAACAGAAAAGGCAGAAGGGAGGGAAAACTCAGAGAGAGTATACGGTTGGGGGATATAAAAGGCTGCTCCAACGCCGTGTGCTGATTTTGAACCGTCAGTATAAATACTTACTTCCCTTATGTAGAGGGAAAGTCGAATACGTTTAGTTGATAGAGGGGAAAGAGGAGTAGAATGTGTTAGACAAGAAAATGATTCAGAAGAAGATATAATTACTTGAGGACAAAAGGACTGACTGTCATAAAGGATAGAGTATAAAGGCAATGTGGGTAAACGGAGGAGCTCAACTTCTCTTGGTATAAGAGAACGAAATGCCGTATATAAATCAGGGACACGGTTTCCACGGGGAGATTTGGAAGAATAATAAGAATGTAAAAGTCGTAGCTTGGGGATAAGCTGAGACCGGGTGACAGTAAAATGTCTGTCGCTGAATCTTTAAAGGCTGTTCACCGGCTTCTATTAATAAGGCATTGGTTGGTGTAGTTTTAAGTGCTCCTAAACAGACACGTAGTGCGCGGTATTGTATTGTATTTAAACGTGCAAGGGTAGTAGCAGAAGCGGTGTCGATAAAAAGAGTACAATAATCTAGTAAGGATCGAATAGTTGCTCTGTAAAGGAGAATAGCTGTAACGGGGTCAGCGCCCCAACTTCGACGGGTGATCGTACGTAATATAGAAATAAAACGATCAGTTTTACGTTGAAGAGAGACCACATAAGGAGTCCACGATAATTTATGGTCCAATATGACTCCAAGGTAGGGATGCTGATTGACAAAGGGGATGGTAAGACGATGAAGAAGGAGAGGAGAACGGTTAGGTGCGCGAGTATGGGTAAAAAGGATTGCAGCACATTTGGAAGGCGAGAGTGAGAAGCCGTGTTCATGTAACCAGAGAGCAACCTCATGAAGGACACACTCTATTTTTCTCTCACACACATCAACACTATCATGTGATACGTATAAAACATAGTCGTCTGCGTAAGTTAAAACTCGTGCGTTCTTTGTAATTATACGTTCTAAATCTCGCATATAAAGCGCAAAGAGGATACCGCTTAGTATATCACCCTGTGGGACTCCATGCGAAACGTGCCTTCCTGGAAACGGGGGGAAGGGGGGATTTGAGAATGAGAGTACGAGAAGTATACAGGCGTTTTAATAGAGAAATAAAAGCAGAGGGAAAGCCAAGCGAATCAAGGCAAGACCATAATAAATGTAAAGGAACCGAATCATAAGCTCCTTGAATATCAAGAAAAACAGTAATAGTGCTATGTTTACGATGTCTAGCTAGTAGGAGATCAGTCAACAAAATATTGAGTGGATCTCGTGTGCTACGTCCTTTAAAAAAGACATACTGATATTTAGGAAGGATTTGATGTTTCTCCATAACCCAGAGAAGACGCCGTAGTAGAATTTTTTGAAAAAGTTTCCTAACACAGGAACTTAAAACAATGCCACGATAACTTAAGGGAGAAGAGGGATCTTTCCCAGGTTTAAGAATTGGGACTAAATGAAAGTTGTTCCACTGTGTCGGTACCTGTAAGGTGAGACGGATATTATTAAAAAGAGAAAGTAAAACAAGAAGACCGGTATGGGGTTAAAGTCGGAGCATAGTGTAAGTGATACTATCAGGACCAGGAGATGAAATACGAACTGCTTGTAAAACGGACTGTAATTCGGACAGTTGGATGGGTTGAAGTAAAACAGAAAATTGGGGGGATATGGGACGGAAGGAAGAAAAGGGGGCGGAATTGTGAAGTCAGGTGTTACAGTATATAGAAAGGAAAGAAGGACATTAGGCAGAATAATCGAATGCGCAGGGTGCACAGAAGTAACACGAGTGAGCGCGCGAATGGCATTCCAAAGGGATGTTGCAGATAGGCGATGATTAAGAGAGGAGATGAAGGCTTTCCAAGACTCGCGTCTCTTTGCATTAAATATGCGTTTGATACATGCATTATGGCGTTTCAATGTTAAATAATTAGCTAGCGTCATATTCTTACGATACAATTTAAATAAAGCTGTTCGCCGCAGTATTAACTTGTGACATTCGTCGTCCCACCAATGTATTTTCTGATAAGGACGGGGACAGAGGGAGGGGATGAATTTGCATGGATGAAAAGTCTCAACATATGAGGAGAGAATGCGTAGAAGGGTAGAATAGTCTAAGGTATTGGGAGTGTATTGAAGGAAATGGGTGTGAAGGAAACTACAAAACGATTGTTTATCAAAATTTCGGAAAGACCGAATATTACTGAGGTGGGAGGATGGGGATGAGGAAAAGGTGGTTTACAAACACCAAAAGAAATAAGAATAGGGAAATGATCACTCAGATGAGTGTCACGGAGTGTATGCCACACGGTATTAAGAGTCATGTGGTCATGGCAGAGCGAAAGATCAACAGCACTAGAGGGTGAACCAAGAGGGGTGAGTCGAGTTGGGGACCCGTCATTTAAAAGGGTAAAGTGATGGGATTGAGATGCCGTAAGAAAATTTGTCCCTTTAGATGTATATTTAGAACTACCCCAGGCAGTATGGGAACAATTAAAATCACCAAAGAGAAAAACATTGTCAATGGAATCAAATTGGGTAAGGAAGTGGGACCAGTGAGAGGTAGAGATATAAACATCAGGAGGACAATACACATTGATGAAATGTATATTTCGCATGATAATACCTAAAGCAAGAGTATTTGGAATGCAGTGCGTCAGAGGAAAGGGGACATATGGAATAGACTTATGAATAAAAATGGCAAGGCCTTCACTTCCATTAGTATCAAGGCGTTCGACACGAAACTCAGGAAGATGAAAAAGGGTGTCTGCATAAAACCACGTTTCTTGTATTATAATGATGTTAGCACATGTTTCCTGAATTAATAGTTGAAGTTCATGTTTTTTATGAAAAAGACTTCTAGCGTTCCACTGCAAAACGCGTATCATATAGGGTAAGGATATGAGCGATGCGATCTCGTAGTTGATAAATTACCGGTGAAATGGGAGACTCTCCTCCCACATTCTGAAGAAGCAAGAATAAGATTTGTAGGATTTCTTGATGTACTTGGTTTCTTTGCATTAACAGTTGCGAGTCGTGGGATCGGGGCGGGTAACTAGGACCCGAAGTAGAGGGAGGTGGTGCTGTGGGAAGAGAAGATGATGTTGTAGCAGGCGGAGGAGAAGATAATGGAACCCGGCCCGTAGAACCAGGGTCAGGGCGTACCAAGGCAAGATAACCAGTTCTATCATAACCCGGAGTCAAAGACGGAGGGGAAGATTTCTGGATTACTTGTGTAAATTTACGTTTTCTAGAAAAATCTTGAACAGGGGAAGAAGAGACTTGTTCTGGTACCAGGGGGGGGGGGAATCCTGGGGGTGTTGAGACGGATGATAATGAGGGAGGGAAGTCTTGTTCTTAGCATCTTGAAATGAGATATGTTCCGTGCTCATGACCTTCTTTATCTCTTGTTGATATTTGTGTTCCGGACAAGTTATTCCTCCCGTTGGATGTGGGCCTTTGCAATACACACATTTTGCAATCTGAGATGTACAATGATCGGTGGCGTGCTCCATTGAGCACTTCCCGCAGCGTGCTACCTGTGCACGACATTGGGCCTGTGTATGGCCATATCGGAGGCATTTTCTGCAGAGAACAGGGGAAAAAATGAAAGGCTCAACATCCAAGTAGACTTGGAATAAAGACACGTGTGTAGGCGACTTTTGGGCTCGAAAAGTAATTTTAATTGACCCAGTGGGGACATGTCTAACACCATCGTTGGAAACAATGCGACGATTGAGACGTTGTGCTGCTTTAACCGGCACGGTTGAAGTAAGGTAAAGTCGAATGTCGTCTTCAGAAAGGTTCTTATCCACATCTCGAATAATCCCCACACGAAAAATATTAGAAGACGGGATGTATGCCTTAAGATGTAGAGATGTGAGCAGAGGGTGGCACAGAAAATCGTTGGCTTGCCCCGCATTATTAAAAATTATTTGTAGGCGATTACGACCTTTACGGGAGATAGACTGGACGGAAATATTACGTTCATAAAAGTGTCTCCCAAGGGCCATAGAATGGAGTTGCCCTAAATTTTTGTTTTCCAGAGATTCAACGTATACAATATAAGGTCCAAGGTGTGAATGGGAATACTGTTCACGTTCCATAGGCGGCAGTACATTGTCACCATTAGAATTAGAATTTTGTGATAATTGTGAGACTGTCAAATTTGATTGAGCTGCCGGGTTTCCAGAAGATTCGTCTTGCATCCGAACTTCTTCCTCCTGCGCAACAACTAACTTATCTCCTAACAAAAGGCTATCACCTCCACTGGAGGCAGCCATAATAACACACGGCACTAGCACTAAAACAAGAAAAAAGAATCCTCACAACCAAGTACTGAAAACACGGAGCACACGACTAAGCGTATCGTACTGTGTAAGTACTAGGTAGCGACTGGAGGCACAAAGTTCTTCAAAATATACCAGGAAATAAACTTCAAACTATTTGCTGAAGTTCAAACAACACCTCTCTACGGTTGCCAAGGAAAACAATGACGCTCTTTTTTAGTGATAAATTTTTGTACTCGGTGAGGAGTAAGGCCCCATTCACAATGCAAACGTAACCGTAAACTTAACGACGTAACGTAACCGTAAAATTAACGTAAAATTTGTGGTATTCACAATGGAGGAACCATTAACGTAAAGAGTACACAGCAGCCAATCAAAACACTGCCATGTTATTTAGTACGGAAGTCAGGTTTTGGGCTATCTCGCAGTTTTATATTTGAATACTTCGATGGAATCAAACAACGTGGTAGCGGAATTCATATTACTTCAAACATCTATTGCTTTGCTCCTGGGAGCTGTGTAGGCCTACGGTACCTGAAAAAGGCGATGTAAACAACGGTGCAGAAAATGGGTTCATCCCTTGAATCAAAGAAGGTTATCTCAGGGCGATTTCGGTAATCTACTGTAAGAAATGACCCTCATCAGTTCGTTTTGGACATGCGGATGAAACCTGAACTGTTTGCCTTTCTTACGATTTGCTTCCCCTTTTGTAATAAAAAGAAATGTAAGGTCTCGTTTACCGACATCTGTGACCCTATCTACCACACCCCGATGAGATGTTTGGATCTATTTGTTTGGATGATATCGTTTTCGTAAAATAGTAGTCCGTCATAATGTTAAGAAATATACAGGGACACTGTTTTATTTATGACAGGGATTCTCTCTCGTCCGTTTGCCAGCGCTGCGAGCTTGCCTCCCGCCATTTATTGTCAGATTTCATTACTACAGGATATTAATTTCCACCAATTATTTTTCGGTACAGCGTATTTGTAATTCTTTTTCCTTCTATCATACATAGCCTATACACAAAGATTATTTTGAAAGAGAATTACAAGTGTTTCGTCGAAAGAAGTCATTATATCGTGCACAACACACAGTGTTTACCTCTGCTCTGATTGGCTGGTTCTTAAAGTTAACGTAAAATTAACCGCAAGAGCTTGGAGTTTGCAATCCCTTAATTGTACGGACTCGCAGTTAAGTTTACGTCGGCGCATTGTGAATGGATCCATTAGATAAGATGACCGCTAACTTCTAAGTTAACGTTAATTTTAAGTTTACGTTACGTTACGTTTGCATTGTGAATGGGGCTTAAGAAGGGAGCACTGCCGGTTCCGGTAAATACTGGCAACTGAATGGAAATGAAATCTGAATTGAATCGATAATATGATCGATCGATATGAATTTTCAAATCTTTTATTATCTTAACGCGTGTCACACATACAATATATATAGTACTAGATAATATTTCCCGATGCGAAACGTGTTCCTAGCATGAATTCTATAGTTTGGCTTTGCTGTGTAAACAACAACAGTACGAGTACATAAAGTGTACGCCAGATGTCGCACAGCGATGATAAGCGATTCTTAGTTTGTGTTTCATAGGTTGCAAATACGAATCTCGAAAGAGAACCTAAGTCGACCGATTCAGCACTAGGGTGTAAATCTATCGGTTAAAAGTGCGCAGATAGTACACAAGTCGAGATGGTGCAGGGGGGTGACACTTCATAGGAAGCGTCCGAAGCAGTTCCGAGATGGGCCCCTCATTCTTCGCCAACTAGTGAAAACTAAAATTCTATTTTAAAGGGTTAATTTAGAAGGCAGTGGTTGGCATTACACATTCAGTTGCGCGGCACAGCAAATTCAAAACAACACCGTTATCGTTGCGCGCGAAGGGAACTTGGTCGTACGGTAAGTAATAGTGCTTGTTAGACGAAAATTTGTTGAGATTCTTTCGCATTGAGCGAGATTTTTGATCCAGTTTTTTGTGGGTATGGAGTGAAATTATAATTATATGCGTTCTTAGTGTGATGAAATAGTATTATGATCATGAACGTATTTCACATTGAACTACCTAGCTGTTGCGAGTAAATGTGTGTGTGATTGTGCTTCTTACCTGCTGTTTGGAATAAAATTCAAAATATAAACTGTGCATATGCTGTGTTTTACTTCTCCTTTCCTTCTCCTGTTTTCCATTCCCATACTTAAAAGTCGTGGGAAGGGTTCAACGAACGAACGAGCGAAAGAATGAGGTTATGTTAGATCGTGATTTAGGCAAATATGGGCGTTTTGGGGTTTTATATTAATTGCATTAACATTTTCAGTAATCAATGTTGCATTTATTATTTAATATATGCAAATGTACATTAAAATGCGAACGGTGAAACAACGATACAAGCCAGCGTTATAACAGTATTGCCAACATACAAATACGGTAATTGCAATTTGCTTTTCAAGCAAAAGACACGAGAGAAGCTTTAGATACACCTTTCCTACCGAAATGCAATCATTATCTCTATCACAATTAAAATTTTAACAAAGTAACAACTGTTATTATCAAGTTTATTACGAGGTATTATCGTGGTATTTATTTCCTTGTGTTGGCGGAGATACAGGGGCCACTATAGCTTCCATGACCTGTTTTCTCAGTGAACTATATTATACAGGAGTGACGGATCTATTTCTCTTATATGATCCTTGAGATAGTGTATACTTCGAAAGCCCCAGAGCTCTCTTTAAGTATGCGGCTTTGACTCTCTCTATTTGCCGTAGACTATTAATATTTAGGTATTCCAAGACGAATTGTAGACCATAGGTGATTATAGGCACAACTTTAATATTGAAGAGCTGTATCGCTGCTTTAACTGACATCTTACGCAAATCTTTGATTTCGTTCACTGCTTTAAATGCCAAGATTATCCTATTCTCTATATGTTTTGTGAAAACATAACCTCTGGTTTGGAATATGACTCCCAGATATTTGAAGTGACTAACACTTGTTAGTTCTTTACCATTGTAATGGACTCTGTCAGTCACGGCTGGCCTTCCCCTTTTCTGAAAATAATGTAGACAGTCTTTCGGTTATTTATGCTGAGATCAATTTCATGTGCCCATGCTGCCAGAAGATCAAAAGACTCTTTCAGGTCCTCCAGCCGTTCTGCAGCGAGAACCATATCATCTGCATATACATACAACTTTACACCATTGCATCGTGTCACATCCGAAGTGATTATTGAGAACAGAAGAGGACTTAGTGGATCTCCTTGTAGTACACCATTGGTCTGTGCTATTGCATCTGATATTGATGTTATCCTGTATAAATACTGTATTGTTGGAGAGAATGTCTTTGATTATGACCGCCAAGTAGTGACTCTTACCAATTAATTGTTCCAACTTTGCCAAGAGTATGCTCCTATTGAGCATATCGGAAGCTTTAGAGAAGTCAACAAAGATTGCGTGGAGCTTCCCACCTGGTACTCTTAGTGCTTCCTCGATATCTTGTTTTAAACACTCCACTGCTTGCAGGGTAGATCTACCTCTTCTGAAACCAAACTGTTGCTCTGGTATATATTGATCCACAAGTGTTGTTAGCCTATCAGTGAGAATTTTGGTCATTACCTTAAAAAGAGTGCATTCGAGTGCGATACCTCTGTACGAGTCTGGATCTCCCATGTCCCCTTTGCCCTTGTATACCATTTTGATGTACGATCTTCTGCAATTATCTGGTATTCTACCTCTCCTAAGACATTCGTTCATCAAATAAGACCACGTTTCCTTCAAAATTAGAGTCGCCGTTTTTAAATGTTCGCAGTAAATATGATCAGGTCCACAAGCCTTTCCATTTCCCATGCTGTGTATAGCGTCCTCGATATTTATTGCTGTTATAGGCAAAACCTCAGTTACATCTTCTGATTGTGTCTGTAGTGGTCGAGTATCTTTGACCTGAAGCACTTGACATATGTTTTTCCCAGGTTTCTATTGGTATGTTCCTAGAGAATTTTGGTTTTCTTGGGTTCAGTATTTTATAAGGATGTCGTTCAGCAACTTCTATCTTCTTTATATCTAGCATTTCTTGGTACTCTTTCTTCTTTTGTTTTATTAGCTGCTTATAGAGCCTAGGTGAAAGTGTGTATATTCCAAGGTTTTCTGGAGACGGAGAATTAAAGGTAATGTGTAATTTATTCAGCGTTTCTTTCCTAGCAACATAGCAGCCTGAATCGAACCAGGGCTTTGCTTTCCGTTTGTATGGATCTGTATACTGTATAGCCTCCTGCATCTGGCGGTCTAATTGTAGAACAGCTTCGTCCCACATACCGCCCCTTATCAGTTCCTGTACTATTTCAAGATTTGCTTATTGTATTTTGGCAAAGTCAAGTGTCCTTGTGAGGTAGAGTGCTGGCATTTTCTTTATTCCATCTTGCCATAAAAGATTAAAGTTTGTTACTACTGGCAAATGTTTTCTAATGGCAATAGGGATGACCTGTTGGTGCGTTGGATGGATGTTTTGCATGTTCGTAAATACAAGATATATTGTACTCCTCCCGTTATATGCTACGTATGTAAATTGATTTCGCTGGTTGATTAATTTTAAGCCTTCTTCTTCCAAATATTCCATCACACACGTAGTTTTAAAATCTGGCTTGTCAATTCTACAATTCATATCACCAGCAAGAAACAATGGTTCATCTGGGTCCATCTTGTTTAACATAGTACCTAATCCTTCTATTATGTCATTCACTGGAGAGTGTGGTTGAAGCCCGCCTGGTGGCCATGATCGTTAAGGCGCTGAAGTCTAAAACGGTCTAACACCGAGGTTAGCCGGTTCGAGTCCCGTTGGTCGAAAAAATTTTCACCATCAGAATGTTGGCCGGCAGGGTAGGGGAGGTGGTGGTATACAATTTCTAATCACTAGATTGCGTGCCAAAAGCCTGGATTAAATTCCAAACCTCTCCGCAGTGCTCATATGGAGTGAGGGCATATGACGCTGTTGATGGTGATTCGTCCGTCGGATGGGGACGTTAAGCCTTGAGCAGACCCCTTGGTGCTATTCGACAGGAGTAGGCTATGTGCCGGCACCGGGTTTCACCCTCTCCCTACTACCATATATCACGTCATTCATTTCATCTCCCATTAACTCCTCTGATGAGGTTGACGTCAGGAAGGGCATCCGGTCATAAAAAAACCGCCACGACAAATTCATCTCACCTCATACCCGACCCCGTAGGGAAAACGGGACAAGGGTTGGACAAACAACAACAACACTGGAGAGTGTGGTTGGTTGTATACACAGCCGTCTCGATCCTCTTATACTGCCTGCTCTATGCCACTAGTTTAACACAGGAAGGCGCGACTACTGACATTTCTCCAAGTCGCCGTAAGAGTGCAGCAGTAGACGCACAATCTTCGCTGTTAGGGTGGGTGTAGCACTGTGTTATTGGTGCATGAATGTGTATGTAAACCTGAGTTATTTCGTACAATAAGTAAAGGTGTCTGGTCACTTTCGTTCGTAGAAGAGATATTTTGTATATAACTGTGAAATGAATTAATCATGTTATGCTTATAGATATTTCAAAAGTGATTTTAAGGTGTTGGTACTTGTTTCTTTCCGTTTGTGTAAGTTATATTTTTCGTAGAACTGAAACTTCAGGTTCTTTCCCCGAAATATTCACTGTTGTTTACCATTTTGCCAATCTCGGCAAGGTGGTTCACAGCCAGAGAAGATACGACTACATGAAATACCGTCTCGAAGGGAATTTAGAGAAAAGCGGCTGTCCGCTTTATCTAGGCAAGGAAGTGATTAGATATCCTCAGATTACTCTCGCATATGTGCCTTTACACCTTATTTCAGAATGTGATGGAGCCTCCGCGGCTCAGGCGGCAGCGTGTCGGCATCTCACCGCTGTGTTCCGAGGTTCAAATCCCGGTCAATCCATGTGAGATTTGTGCTGGACAAAGCGGAAGCGGGGAAGGTTTTTCTCCGGATACTCTGGTTTTCCCCGTCATATTTCATTCCAGCACCACTCTCGAATATCATTTAATTTCATCTGTCATTCATTAATCATTACCCCGGAGGAGTGCGACAGGCTTCGGCAGCCGGCACAATTCCTATCCTCGCTGCTAGATGGGGCTACATTCATTCCATTTCTGACCCGGTAGAATGACTGGAAACAGGCTGGAGATATTTTTCAGAAGGTGATTAAAGCCGTGGAGGATAGTGGATTCCTTGTGATAAGAATTGTGACGGACAATCACAAAACAAACGTATTCATGTTTAGACATTTTGGACAGCCTCAGATACCTAATCGATAATATTCCAATCAAACTAGAAACAGGAAACCAAATTCTAATTTGTGGGTACCGGTACTTAGTTCGTGTTTTTAAGGAGAAAATGGAGTGTGAAATTTGTGTTAGCAACATCTCACTGCCTAGAGCTTCGACACCGCTAAACGAAACTGATTATGCATCAGGACGAAGGAGGAGTTCGATACACAAAAACTTGTTTTGTTGCTCTGGTGAAGCATCTGCAGGAGTTCGCTGAAGCTGCTGTGCCCTATTGTCGACGTCCTTCAAACGTACGAGCTTAATACGAGGACTTGCGACGTCTTCCCTTTCAGAATACCGGGCGAGTTGGCCTTGCGGTTAACAGCACGCAGCTGTGAGCCTTCGTCCGGGAGATAGCGGGTTCGAATCTCACTGTTGGCAGCCCTGAAGATGGTTTTCCCTGGTTTCCCATTTTCACACGAGGCAAATTCTGGGGCTGTACCTTAATTAAGACCACGGCCGCTTCCTTCCCATTCCTAGGCCTTTCCTATCCCATCGTCGGTGCGACGTAAAACAACCAGCAAAAAAAAAACCTTTCAGAATGTGCTTTTTACAGTGTGAGGTCAAAGAATATCAGCAAACTGTTAGTTATATTATCCTAACCAAGTTCGTAAGACCTCTATTTTCTTATATTGCGTAGGCAAGAACACAAAAATGTACGGTACCACTCCAAGCCTTCGTCCAGGAAAATCTTTAAATTGTGCATGAAGAAGCCAACTGCGACTTCATACAGGTCATTTTGCCGATATTTAATATTACTGATGTAATTTACTAGCTTCAGTGAACATATGACCATACTGTTTTGTAGGCTGTTGTCATTAGAATAAGTTTAGAATATTGTGCGTCTACGTCTGCCATCTAGTGGAAAAATTATGTCACAGCGTAGTCGCAAAAAGGCTCGCATAGAGCAGGCAGTATAGGAGGATCGAGACGGCGGTGGTTGTATAGGCATGCTATGGAACATCTTTTAATTCTTACTATTGAAATCACGGCCTACCAGATATCAAAACTTCTTCTTATAATAAGATACCCTTAGCGATTATAGCAAGGAGTAATTACTAAATATTTTTCACATTCCCATGAATTTCTGTTGTAAATTGGCATGCCTGGAATTTAATGAAAACAGTTTAGTATTTACAACGCTCTTTTGTTCGTTAAGTGGACGATGTGTCTTATTTCCTTATAGTAAAGTCACATATAACTGGTGTCAGAGTAATTATTTTTGATTCTTGAATAAAAAATTTGTAAATATTCATTAAAATGAAGTATTTCTTTTACTTAGTTAAACTGTGAACGTGAATTTTGTGGTAGAGTATAGGTTAAGAAAGCCACTCCCCTTTCCTCCGACCTTTTAAAACTTAAAATGTTACCAAATGATTCGAGAGATAGTTCATTATTGAGAACACTACATATCCGATACCTGAAAAGGTATCTAGATATTTTACCAGGGGAATTATCATCTCATGATTCTACAAGATTAACAATTGCCTTTTTTACTATATCTGGCTTGGACATTTTAAATGCATTGGATGATTTGGATGAGGCTAAGAAACAAAACATTATTGAGTGGATTTACAGACTTCAGATTTTGCCTAATGATTCGGGTATGTAAGATTGTAGAGTAATTTCTAGTGTTAGCCTTGTTCTTGTGTAAATCATGTGTGATTTCGTCATTTATTTTCCGTTTAGAACGTGAAGAGTGTCGAAAAGCTAGTGGATTTCAAGGATCTAGTACCTTGATTTTTCCTGATACTGAATTACGGTGCTCAAAAGAATATGCCTGCAGTCATATTGCAATGACATACACAGGACTTGCTACCTTAATTATCCTTGGAGATAACTTGTCCCGAGTAGACAGAGGAGCCATCATTGAAGGACTGAAAGCTTTACAACAGCGGGATGGCAGGTTAGTATTATTATGATATAGTGGTAGCTTGTCACCTTGTCTTGTACAGTTCAATCAATCAATACTGATCTGCATTTAGGGCAGTTGCCCAGGTGGCAGATTCCCTATCATTTTCCTAGCCTTTTCTTAAATGATTGCAAAGAAATTGGAAATTTATTGAACATCTCCCTTGGTAAGTTATTCCAATCGCTAATTCCCCTTCCTATACATGAATATTTACCCCAATTTGTCCTCTTGAATTCCAACTTTATCTTCATATTGTGATCTTTCCTACTTTTAAAGATGCCATTCAAACATACTCGTCTACTAATGTCATTCTACCCCATCTCTACGCTGACAGCTCAGAACATACCACTTACAAAGACTTAATAACAATAAAAAAATCTTCCACCTTTTTGATACTTATATTTGCATTTAAGCAAATTAATTAATCATACACAGTACATGTTTCGTTCCTTTTTAGAACATCTTCAGTTGTTTTACATTGCTTAGGTGAATTCACTAAGTATTTTTCTTTTTAAGAACATCTTTAGCAGATACCTTCTTTTTCTTAAATACTATGTAAATTTAAAATAAATTAGAAACAATGTGGATGGTTGAATGGGGTAGTGAAATGAGAGGGAAATGGATCTAGTTATAGTTAGCCTAATTTAAACAAACTATTTCTATTCATTTGAACAGATGTTGTAAAAAATGTTTCCAGCACTATTATTGCTAAAATATTCTGCTTGTCTTCTAATAAAAAGGTTTTTGAAAAAATAACTTTCCTTTGTCACTGTTCTGAATATTACTAGGTGTTCTCTTCATTTACTTCCTCCAAGGAGATTGCTGTTTGCTTTAAATTTACAAAATGTCCCTTGAATTCGGTTAGTTTGGGAACCTTGAAGCTGATAACTGTTTCGCTATTGATAAAAGAGCCTCCCCATAATCTTGTTGTTGTCAAAAGCAGCCTGCTATTCCTACTGTGTCCTTGGAGCCTGCTCAGGCTGCTTCAGCCGTCGCCCCTCCAAGGACACAGTAGGAATGGATTTTGACAACAACAAGATTAGTGATGATGATGATGCTTGTTGTTTAAAGGGGCCTAACATCGAAGGTCATCGGCCCGACAACAAGATTATGGGGAGGCTCTTTAATCAATAGCAAAACAGCAATCAGCTTCAAGGTTCCTGAATTAACCAAATTCAAGGGACATTTTGTATATTTAAAACGAACAGCAACCACCTTGGAGGAAGTAAATGAAGAGAACACCTAGCAATATTCAGAACAGTGACAAAGGAATGTTATTTTTTCAAAAAACTTTTTATTAGAACACAAGCAGAATATTTTAGCGATAATAATGCTGGAAACATTTTTTACATCTGTTCATGAATAGAAATAGTTTTTTTTTAATTAGGCCAACTATAAGTAGATCCATTTCCCTCACATTTCACTACCCCATTCAACCATCCACATTGTTTTTAATTTATTTTAAATTTATGTAGTATTTAAGAAAAAGAAGGTAACTGTTTAAGATGTTCTTAAAAGATAAATAGTGAATTCACCTAAGCAATGTAAAACAGCTGAAGATGTTCTAAAAAGGAACGAAACATGCACTGTGTATGATTAATTAATTTGCTTAAATGCAAATATAAGTATCAAAAAGGTGGAAGAGTTTTTATTATTAAGTCTTTGTAAATAGGATTTGATACGGGAAATGAAGCTGATTTCTTGCAAACATACCACTTAGTCGAGCAGCTCGTCTTCTTTCTCCCAATTCTTCCCAGCCCAAACTCTGCAATATTTTTGTAATGCAATTCTTTTGTTGTAAATCACCCAGAACAAATCGAGCTGCTTTTCTTTGGATTTTTTCCAGTTCTTGAATCACGTAATCCTGGTGAGTGTACCATACACTGGAACCATACTCTAGTTGGGGTCTTACCAGAGACTTATATACCCTCTCCTTTACATCCTTACTACAACCCCTAAACACCCTCATAACCATGTGCAGAGATCTCAATCTCATTTATGTGATTAATCCAATGAAGATCTTTTCTTATATTAACACCTACATACTTACAATGACCCCCAAAAGGAACTTTCATCCCATCAACGCAGTAATTAAAACTGAGAGGACTTTTCCTATTTGTGAAACTCACAACCTGACTTTTAACCCTGTTTGTCAACATACCATTGCCTGCTGTCCATCTCACAACATTATCAAGGTCACGTTGCAGTTGTTCACAATCTTGTAACTTATTTATTACGCTATACAGAATAACATCATCCACAAAAAAGCATTATCTCTGATTCTACTTCTTTACTCATTATTTATGTGTATATAAGAAAACATAAAGGTCCAATAATACTGCCTTGAAGAATTCCCCTGTTAATTATTACAGGGTCAGATAAAGTTTCGCGTACTCTAATTCTCTGAGATCTACGAAGTACATCCAAAAAGTAAGTTCCGTTTGGTAATAAAACTAAATTGTGTACAGATACAGAAAAATTATTTATTGCACAAAATTCTACAACTCTTAAACTACTTTTCCACGTAACTGCCAAAATTTTGCAGGCATTTGTCATAGCGGGGCACAAGTTTTTGTATACCTTCTTCATAGAAGTTTGCCGCCTGTGTCTTCAACCAGTTGGAAACATTTTCATTCAGCTCTTCATCACTGTTGAAGTGTTGACCGCCAAGGAAAGACTTGAGATGTAAGAACAGATGAAAGTCGCTAGGAGCGAGGTCAGGGCTGTACGGAGGATGGTTAAACACGTCCCAGTTAAATCCCTGTAGGAGGTTTTCCGTCACATTTGCAGTGTGTGGTCGTGCGTTGTCATCAAGGAAAAAAACACCTTTTGACAGCAATCCTCGGCGCTTATTCTGTATTGCGCGCGCAATTTCCTAAGTGTCTCGCAATAAACATCTGCCTTCATTGTTTGACCATGCAGTAAGAAATCAATGAGTAAGATGCCTTTGCAGTCCCAGAACACTGTGCACATCATTTTTCGAGGTGTCAAGATTTGTTTCAGCTTAACCGTTGCTGGGGATGAAGTGTGCCTCCATTCCATTGATTAACGCTTACTTTCAGGGGTGTCGTAAGAAACCCAAGTTTCATCTCCTGTGACTATCTGTGTCAGAAATTCTTTGCCACCTTCATTATTACGGGTCAAAACTGAAGTGCACTACCCATCCGTTTTGTTTTGATTTGCTCAGTAAGAATCTTTGGTACCCAACGTGAGCAAAGTTTATGAAATTTCAGTTTTTCGGTAACAATTTCATGAATTAGTGATCGTGAGATTTGGGGAAATTCCATAGCGAGAGCACTAATTGTAAACCTGCGGTTTTCCCCGATCTTGTCATCAGTCGCGCGAACCAGTTCTTCTGTAACCAAAGATGGACGCCCACTTCGTTCTTCATCGTGCACGTCACTACGTCCTTCATTGAACTGTCGGACCCACCTTCTCACCATTGAATCACTCATCGCATTTTGTCCGTAAACGTCGCAAATTTGTCGATAAATTTCAATTGGTTTCACTTTCCTAGCATTCAGAAAACGAATCACAGATCTGATTTCACAAGCGGCGGGATTTTCAATCAACACTGACATTGTAAACAAGCACAACAAAGCATACGTGGCTGACAGCGATCTCAAAATGGCATATGCTTCTTCTCCTTGATACAGAGCGTCTACTGTGCAAGTGCGGAACTGCGATCGCAGCGCTGCAGTGGAGATAAATTGAAACGGAACTTACTTTCTGGACGTGCCTCGTATTTTCTAGAAATATAGCAACCCATTCAGCCACTCTTTTATCTAGTCCAGTTGCACTCATTTTTGCCAGTAGTCTCCCATGATCCACCCTATCAAATGCTTTAGACAGGTCAATCGCGATACAGTCCATTTGACCTCCTGAATCCAAGATATCTGCTATCTTGGTGGAATCCTACAATCCTGCTGTTGGAGAGGGCTTTCTTAATGTTTAATAGTGAATAATGCCATGAGTTAATAATCTTGTAGCTTGAGATAGCCAAAGTAGCTTCTGAAAATTTCAAAAATATGAAAGAGTCTTAATCATCCTCTGTTTTGTAAAATGCCTTTTGCAATCCTGAACTAGACCTATTTATTTATTTATTTATTTATTTATTTATTTATTTATTTATTTATTTATTTATTTATTTATTTATTTATTTATTTATTTATTTATTTATTTATTTATTTATTTATTCATTCATTCATTCATTCTATCATTCATTCATTCATTCATTCATTCATTCATTCATTCATTCATTCATTCATTTAACAGTAATTAGAATTGCACTTGTTTCCAAATGGGAGGCTGTTTTTACCACAGCCAGTGACATGCGAAAGGCATACAAGGTAATTAAGTTTGCTATCTCTGTTCTTGCTTGTTCCTACAAGACTGATAATCCTGTTTTAACACCCTGAAAACAACCATCACCATATTGCCATGTGAAGAACAAATGATAACCATACTGTCAAACATACTATACCAGAACTATCAAATATACTATAGACAGTACTGGACACTTCCATATTCTCCCGTGCTAAACTGAGAGAGATGTTGACAGTGGCTCACCTGGCCGCCCGACCTTAAACATCAGGCGGCAAGGTCGAAACTACTCAAGTTGCATGTTAAAATTGATAGAAATAATTATTTTTGCTTTGTTCCACTACGAAAGTTGAATGTTGATACTGATAGAAATAACGAAACTCAACCATGATTTTGTTTTGTCCGGATCCTTGGCTGAATAGTCAGCGTTGAGGCGTTCTGTTTAGAAGTCACGGATTTGATTCCCGGCATGATCAGGGATTTTATTCACGTCTAATTAATTCTTCTGGTTCGGGGACTGGGTTTTTTCCAACACTTTTCTCTTCATATTCAGACAACACACTACACTTCCAACCATCACAGAAACATGCAATAGTGATTACCAGACCTCGAATTTTTAGTGGCTAAAATGTTATTTAGCTGCCTAAATAGGCTCTCAAATAGATTCTAAAGTATTTTTAGGCAGTTTTGATTTTATGTATTTATGTCTTTTGCTAAATTGATAATAACCCATTAGTGGGGAAATATAAAACAAATTTCACTTACCTCTTTGCTGCAAATGTCACAAAATATAATTGTACCATCCAATGTGAATTAGGGAAACTCATGTAACATTTTAATTAAAGGCTACTTGGAACCTGACACTTTTGGCATAATTCACACACTGAACAAACAGGAATACCAAAATGTTCTCACAGAATGAAATGGAGTTTTTATTTCAGCAGGCCAGTGGATACTGTCTCTGACCTCATGACAGACTAATGGAAGTGTTCACTGCGGAAAGTTCATAAGACTTTCCAGAGAGTGTGGTTTATAGCTTTCCAATTTTAAGATTTTGTTTAAGGTACTGTAAACAAGTCAGCAAATGTTGTATTTTCTCGGAATATCTTAAGAGGATTTTAACCGATTTAGGAATAAAAAATACGAATTATAGGAATAAATAAAAAATAGGAATTATAGGAATATAGGCAAATATAGGTTCTAACATCAATTCAGGCCTTTTTAGGCACTATAGAACCTCCGTTTATAAACTTATAAATAGGCAGCATGAAACCTGTAAATACAACATTTTCAGTTCTGTCTTCAGAAGCAAAATAGGCCTTTCCCAAAAAATCCGAGGTCTAGTGATTACATCCCTCCATATAGGGTTGGCATGAGGAAGGGCATTCGGCCGCAAAATAGGGCCAAATTCACATGTGTGACACAGCTCGCACCCGTGGCCCCACAGATCTGGGAAAAGCAGTAGAATAAGTAGTAGTTTTGTTTTATGTATTTTGTTTTAATTTCCTTCATGTAATTAATCTAAGTATTCGTGTTGACAACTAAATTTTAAACCTAACGTGATGTGTATACTAACATTTTACAATATTGGAACTTACTTACAATGTTTTGTCTCGAGGAAAGCGGAAGAAAGATTTTGATAGCTCAACAAGTTCCAAGTTATTGCAGCAAAAAAAACTGCACAAACCTTACCAAACATGGTTCATTGCTTGTATGATTATAATTCCAAAACCTTTTGTCATCGGATAAATTAAATTTTCACTAAAATTACTTAATGCAAATCCAAGGTCAAAATTTCACACTACATAATCTGATTGGTAATACAGTACTACTACACTCAGTTTCAAGTCCGTCCAGCTAGGTGTGCTGGCAATCAATGTCTTGTGGTATTTGGTGTATTTGGTACTACTACTTCCCAACGATACTCCCACAGAACATCTACTGTATATATTTAAAACCTTAAGCTGATTTTTGTGATCATGATTTTGAGAGAATGGCTGAACCGATTAACGTTATAAAGCATTCTGATGAAAGCTCTTGGCCTGTAGATTTACAGAGTATCTTTAAAGACAAAAATATTTCTTGCCGTATATTTAAAATTATTAAAGAAAAATGTAGCAACTGATTTGCCAAAGCGATAGCCAGTACTTCGAGGCAATCTGAACCTTGAAAGCGCTGAGCAAGAGGCATGATAAGGGGAGGTGGAAGGGGGTAGGTACGCATGCGCATTCAGATGTCTTCATGGTCAGCTGTACATCGTGGACAGGAATAGCCGCTGTTTTGCTGCCCAGTGGTTGAAGGGTGCACATTACATTCAAAATTCCTCTAAATTTTAATGAGAGTTCGGTGTCTGGATTAAAATCACATTCCAAAGCGAAAATTTTGCCACATGCTTATTGCCAAACAATTATTTATTTATAATTGTATTAAATACCCCCCCCCCCAAATTCTTGTAAACTCGTTGCTTACATAAAAATATGCAGGGAAAAACCACATAAAATGAAATTCATTTAACTATTGAACTACCTACGCTATTGAACTACCAGCTAGAGTTTTAGCACATGATGTTATCGTGATTGAAATTTATAGACAAATGTTCACTTCTGCAAATGATTTCAGCATTTTTTCGAAAGTTGCCATTCTTAATTAATTTGAAAGTCATTGGGCTTATACCTGGTAGTTCAAAACCATATGCTATTGTCAACGGATTTATACTGAAGATGAAAACACACTACTTCAATTTCCTACATACTGCTTGAATTCCTTGGAATTAATTGTTTGCCTTCACATATTCTTATTCTAAAAATTGGAGCCATAGTAATGCTCCTTAGAAATAAAAACATTTCCCAACGACTCATAAACAGAAACAGATTAGGGCCGAATTGTAAGAAGTATGTATGAAAATGATTTAGATTTGGAAATAATAAGTGTAGATAAACCTGGACAGATAGCTCTAATCCTTCGAATTGATGTAACAACATCCAATAAAACACTTCCATTTTCTTTCAAGAGGCATCAATTTCCAATTTGCTTGGCAGTTTGTATCGCAATCAATAAACTTTAAGGGACGTGAAGGTCTCTATATACCTCAGCCAATGTTCAGCCATGGCCAGTTAAATGTTGCAGTGTCAAGAGAGTGATATTTTAAAGTTGCACCTCAAGAGGTAGCCAAATTGTACAAGGAATGCACCGAGCAAATGCTGTGTGGTTTAGGTCATGTAGCTATCAGTTTGCATTCAGGAGATAGTGGGTTTGAACCTTACTGTCTGCAGCCCTGAAGATGGTTTTCCCTGGTTCCCCATTTTCACACCAGGCAAATGCGAGGTGCTGTACCTTAAGGCCAGGGTCCCTTCCTTCCCACTTCTAGCTATTTCCCATCCCATTGTCTCTGTGCGTCAGTGCTACGTAAAGAAAATTGTAAAAAAGTAAAGTACAAGGAATGTCGTATGTAAGGAAATCCTTCAATAAATTGACCATTGATCATCATGTTTTGATGAGTTTCAGCTAGTTACCATTTAATTACATCAGCTTACATGGCCAATATTGCATGCCTTGCGAGCTTTGGATTAGGTAGCATTGAGCAGATATGTCAAAGACAAACAGATGTCCCCATTTGAAAAAATCTAAAGTATTGTGTTAGTATATTTACTATGTGTAGTAGCAAGAGGCAGGAAAGTTTTATGAGGCATTGAGTGTTGCTGTAAGGGTAAGAATGATCATGTAGTGCTAATTAATCATTTCAGTACAAGGATTGGAAATAGAAGAATACAAAATGTGTGAGGAAGGTATGGAAGCTAATGAGAATGAAATAAGCAATGGGAAGGAATGAATAAGTGACAGGTTAAGTTCCTTGTGAAAAGATAGGAACTTGGGTAGGAACACAAATAGGATAAACACAGTCACACAGTATGTCAAATCAGTGTGGAATGAAGAAGCAATAGAAAGGAAAGACAAGGCCAAACAAAAAGAAATGAAAGAAAACAAAGAAGAAGGAACAATCTCATCATCTTTATACACAGCTGTCTTGCTCCTTGTCAATCCCAGTTTTCCTACACCAATTCCTTGCATTAGTTCTGAGCTCCCACAAAATCAGTCTCTGTTTCCCGGCTTCATCAGGAAGACAGACATCAACATTTACTGAAGGGTTCAACTTGCCCAATCTTCGTTCTTGAAATGGGAAGTGTAGGATAAAAAAGAAAGCTAGATGAGCAGAGGAAGATGAATATAGAAGGTAAACTGTGAGGACAATTGGATAAATACTGAAGGAAAGAAAGTGCCCTGCAGGTCAGTATAAGGTCCTGCATTTTCCTTAACAAGACTGAAGTTCTGGCAAGTTCGACCCCTCAGTGAGTGTTGATGCCCATCCTCCGGATGACACTGAGAAGTAGAAACAACTTATTGGGAAACTGAATGAAATGGATGTAGGACATTTCAGACTGTTAAGGTGAGAGCTCATCTACGTGAAGTTGGCAATGTATGAAAATTAGCAGTTTGTCCTGATCTTCTAAGTTTTCATACTTGTGTCCTCATCTCTTCTTTCCATTGCTCAATCTTTCCAAACTGACCTGTCATTGTATTTATCCTAATGTATGTTCCTATCTTCAAGGATGGAGAAAATTTAGTTTACTGCATTTCTATCTGCTGTCATTTATTTACATTTGGAGCTGTTGCCCAGCTGGCAGATATCCTATCAATTGTTTATCTAGTAGTTTCTTAAGTGATTTCAAAGAATGTGGAAATTTATTGAACATTTCCTATGATAAATTATTCCAATCTGTAATTCCTCTTCTTATAAATTAATATTTGCTGCAATTTGTCAAATGGTAGGCCTACATTGTCATCCTGAATTTCAACTTTATCTTCATATTAGCCTATAGTCTTTCCTACCTTTAAAGCTCCACTTAAGCTTATTTGTCTACTGATGCCATTCCATGCCATCTCCCCACTGGCAGCTCAGAACATACTGCTTAATTGAGCAGCTCATCTCCTGACTCCCAAGTCTTCCCAGCCCAAAATTTGCAACATTTTCATTACTCTTTTGTTGGAAATCACCCAGAGCAAATTGTGCAGTTTTTTTTGTATCCTTTCTAGTTTTCGTATCAAGTAATATTTATGTCGGTCCCATACACCGAACCTTACTCAAATAGGGGTTTTACCAGAGATTTATATACCCTTTCCTTTACATCTTTATTACAACCCCTAAATACCTTGATGAAACATATGAAGAGATGTATAACCTTTATTTACAATCTCATTAGTGTTAATATTTATCCAATTTCCTAATGGTGAAACGTACAACGTGACTTTTCATTCTGTTTACCATCATACCATTGTCTGCTGTCCATCTCACAACAGCCGGGCTGAGTGGCTCAGACGGTTGAGGCCTTTTGAACCCAATTTGACAGGTTCAATCCTGGCTCAGTCCAGTGATATTTGAAGGTGCTCAAATACGTCAGCCTCGTGTCGGTAGATTTACTGGCAAATAAAAGAACTTCTGCGGGACTAAATTCCGGCACCTCAGCGTCTCCGAAAACCGTAAAAGTAGTTAGTGGGACGTAAAGCCAATAACATTATTATTATTTATTACCTCACAACAATGTCGAGGTCTTTTTTGTAGTTTCTCACAACCCCGTAACTTATTTACTACTCTATACAGTATAACATCATCTGCAAAAAGCCTTACTGTGATCCCAGTTCTTTACTCATATCATTTAGGTACAAATGAAAGCATGAAGGTCTAATAATACTGCCTTGTGAGACATCACTCTTAATCATAAGAGGATCAGATAATTTTGCACCTATTTTATTTCTCCGAGGTTTACTTTCTAGAAATTTAGCCTCCCATTCAACCAGTCTTTGCCTAGTCCGAGAACCCTGAATCTAAAATATTTGCTATATCTTGGAGAAATTCTACAAGTTGGGGCTCACTGGAATAACTTGACTAAATCTGAAGTGCCTTCTGTCTCACCAGTTTGTCATTTTGAAAATGTGTCTAATCAGAAAGAATGCTTTCCTATAGCTTATAAGCAACACATGTCAAGGTGACAGGCCTGTAATTATGTGCTTGTTGTTTATCACCCTTTCCTTTCTATACTGGGGCTACTGTAGCAACTCTCCATTCATTTGGTAATAGCTCCTTCACGATCAGAATATTTCATATATGGCACTATTCCCAGCCCATTGCCTTTAGTATATCCCCAGAAATCTTATCAATCTCAGCTGATTTTCTAGCTTTCAACTTTTGTATCTTTTTGTAAATGTCTTTATTACCATAGGTAAATTTCAGTTTGTTTGTCCAACCCTTGTCCCGTTTCCCTACGGGATCGGGTATGAGGTGAGATGAATCTGTCGTGGTGGGTTTTTATGACTGGATGCCCTTTCTGACATCAACCTCATCAGAGGAGTTAATGAGATGAAATGAATGACGTGATATATGATAGTAGGGAGAGAGTGAAACCCGGTGCTGGCACATAGTCTATTCCTGTCGAATAGCACCAAGGTGTCTGCTCAAGGCTTAATGTCCCCATCCGATGGACGAATCACCATCAACAGCGTCATATGCCCTCACATATGAGCGCTGCGGAGAGGTTTGGAATTTAATCCAGGCTTTTGGCACGCAATCTAGTGATTAGAAATTATATACCACCACCTCCCCTACCCTGCCGGCCAATATTCTGATGGTGAAAATGTTTTCGACCAACGGGACTCGAACCGGCTAACCTCGGTGTCAGACCGTTTTAGACTCCAGCACCTTAACGATCATGACCAGGCGAGCTTCCATAGGTAAATTTCAGTACTTTGCCAGTATTAGTCACATCCTCAACCTGGACATTATCCTTATATCCAACTATCTTTACATACTGGTGACTAAATACTTGTAGCTTCTGTAAGTCCTCACATGCACTCCCATTTTCCACCTTCTGTAAGTTCTCACATACACATGCCCTCTGTCTGTCCTTCCTGGAACTTGTTTCTGCCTTAAAGTACCTATATATATCCTCCCATTTTCCCTGAAATTCATGTTTGCCATCTTTAGCTGACATTTTTGCAAAATGCTATTTCCTGTTAAGTTTGTTGTTTCTTTCCTTACTTCCACAACCATTCCTAACTCTTATTTCTTTCTAACCTGTACATCCCTCATAATCTATTTCTCTGTTATAATATAGTGGGCCTTTACCATTCCTTACCACCTTACATATCTGTTTGCACACTCCTCAACAATTGCTGTAAACCCATTGCACGGGATGTTCACATTTTTATTCAGCATTTTCCACTGATCATAATTACTTTCTTAAACTCTTCCATGTCTGTCTTATCGATGGCCTAATAGTCCTACTTTACAACCTTCCTTTCTATTGCCTTTATGTTTTAACTATAACAAAAACAGCTTTTTGATCGCTTATACCATCCATCATATTTATTTGAAATATATTTACTTGTTATGGCATTTACAGTGTTGTACTTGGATAGTAAATATCTATCTCTTCACTAGTGATGAAACTCACTCTCTACTTATAGGCTAGCTATTATCAGTGGACGCCTGATAAGTTTTAAATATTCTTTTCAGAAACGCAGTGAACAGGGAAAGTCACATAGCATTCCAACTCTGTGCAAAATCAATCATTAAACTTGTTGAAGTATGTACATATATGTTTCACTGAATGAATAACAGGAATTTTCATAGAGGAAATTCTCTCATTCCCATCCAAGAAATTGTCAATTGTAGCTTACACACTTCAACCCCGTATGTTTGTCCGTTGGAAGACAGAACTTGTAATATGTGCTTTCTATAAATATGTAAACATAGGAATATAAAATAATGTTATTAATATTAAGCACGGTATAAATCAAACCCGAATATTTTTAAAAGGTTAGTTATTCATGCGATTGTACTGTCTTATATATATATGCACTGTATTGTCTTATCAGATAAGCTGTATCAGCGTCAGTGCCACCCTTTGCAGGTCTGTACACCTGGTAAACATCAAGTTATGTATTATTTTTATAGGTGACTATTACACCTAGAATATAATGTTTCAAATCCTTAACTTTTTCATTGCTTACAATTTTTTCTTTTGCCAGTTTGAATATTACCCCTCCTGCCATTCCCATCTTGTCTCTGTTGTAAACAGTCCAGTTCCATAGGAAATTTTCTGCATCCATAATATCCCTTGTCAGTGATGATTCAGCTCCTGTTACAATATCTGGTAAATATATATATTTATTAAGTTACTTAATACTCTCATTGCTGCTCCCTAATCCACCCCATTTCCCTGAATGTAGCCTGCCTCTCAATCTTCTAAACAAACCTTTAGCTTACACATACCATTACAGTTCAAGTAAAGACTATAAGTTGAGTTGCGTTACACTCCCTTTCACTGAAAATAATTTGTTGAACAGTTTTAGTTCTGAGTTTTTGTATCTATGCAATATTTTTTTCTGAAAAATACCTCCAAATTCAGAATTTTTGTTTTTGCTATTTGCTTTACGTCGCACCGACACAAATAGGTCTTGTGGTGACAATTGTATAGGAAAGACTTAGGAATGTGAAGGAAGCAGCCGTGGCCTTAATTAAGGTACAGCCCCAGCATTTGCCTGGTGTGCAAATGGGGAAACCACAGAAAACCATCTTCAGGGCTGCCGACAGTGGGGCTCGAACCCACTGCCTCCCGGATGCAAGCTCACAGCTACACACCCCTAACCGCACAGCCAACTCGCCCGGTTTCAAGATCTTTGATCATGCATGGATCAATGATGATTCTAAGAAGCATAAAAAGTTCAGTAATGATATTTTAACTGGGTTATAGAATAGAACATGTCATACAGGCTTACCAAGGCAGATTTATCACTGAAGAGATATGAAAATTACAGCAGTAGTTGACAGGTAATTTTTAATATGAAATCTCACGGAATGTATTGTTTTCTTAATTATGTGTCTCATACTTACCCTGAAAGGAGTACCCTGACATAAATGCTCCAGAATTTTGTAAAAAGAAACTACATCTCTGTAACCAAGTGATTACAGTCTTATCATCATTTGAAAAATACAGAGCAAGTTCCTAGTGTATCTATACGCTTAAAGTTACAGTATTGCTCCAAATTCAAGATGACTGTGTAGCCTATGCACGATGACCCCAACTTTTCCTGTCAGAAAAATTATTTCAGGCTTGAAGGGTGCTTTTTGAATTCATAGTCATATTTATAACGAATTACAAATTTAATCTGAGAAAAAAATACAGTACCAATATCTACCAATATTACAAAACTAGCTGATGTACCCGTGTTTCAATATGGAAGTCTAGATTATATACTGAACTTTAGGTGAAGTATTGTGTATGTGAGAAAAATGTTATTAAATTGTATGGCTCTTAGCGAGAAACGCGATGGGGAGGTCATCATACGTTGTTTATCATGTGAATTCTGGGTTGGGGAATTTTCATTTAAATGGCAAGCCCCATTGCCTACTGCCAGTCACAGAAATACATTCGCTGACTCCATATTAGTCCGGCTCCATGGCTAAATGGTTAGTGTGCTGGCCTTTAATCAAAGGGGTCCCGGGTTCGATTCCTGACAGAGTTGGAAATTTTAACCATCATTGGTAGAGGCCTGATTTTTTGCACTAACGATAAACTCAACAAAAAGTATTTTGAAGTGATTTTGAAATATCTTCACAAATCGTTTGATTCTGGTTAAGAAATGTTTTCACGAATTAGAGCAAATTAAAGCAACAAGGCCATTTTAAAGCAAAATTTACTTATTTTGTGATAAGTGCAAAAATGCAACAAAATTCGTCGAAAATAACGATCTTGAAATTGTATTCCAATATCATGTGTGTGTGAAGGAAAACAGAAGACAATAAGGATTTCTCATTTCGACAGAAATATCTCGTCGTATTAATATTCTATAAAATTCCTCAATGGTTGGCCATATAAGGTGAAAGAGTAATTTGTTATGTAATCTTGATTAAGGCTATATAATAACTTTAGGAAAGGATTAAAGAGAAATAAAAGCGATGGGATCAGCCCTATTTTGTGAAATAACACGAAAAATGGTTTTCTATTCGCAAAATCGAACATAAATTACTGCGAAAAAATCATTCCTCTAATCATTGGTTAATTTCGCTGGCACAGGGGTTGGGTGTATGTATCGTCTTCATCATCATTTCATCCTCATCACGACGTGCAGGTCGCCTACGGGAGTCAAATCAAATGACCTGCACCTGGCGAGCCGAACATGTCCTCAGACACTCCAGGCACTAAAAGCCATATGCCATTTCATTTGTACTCCATTATTTAATAGAACTAACCATTTGGGCTGGGCATTCACTTTTAAAAGTCCTAAGTGTACATTTTCTTATGAACCCGCACAGCTCCCTTAAGATACAAAGTTTTCAGTTGTATGCTTTCCAAATTTGAGTGTGGTCCGTCGAGTGGATTTTACGAGAAAGAAACCAGGACAAAGAGACCAAGAATAAAGCATGCAGAGAAAAACGTTTTTTTCTCAAAAACTATTAGTTAGTCCACATCAAAGTTAATAAACAATGTTAATGAAACAAAGTTAATACACAATGTTAAAGAAAACATTTCTCCAGATGTTAATAAACTTTTGTTAACAAACTTCAACATTGTGTCCACACCAAAATAGCGTTTGTGAGGTTACAATTGATAGGGCCAGGAAGAAGAAAATACAGATGCAGCTTTCATTATTTTCGTGAGTACAGTTAGAGAAAAGTGCAGATGTGAAGTGTAGGAAAGAAAAATACTGGAAAGGCAAGTAAAATTAAGTTTGGAAAGAACACTTATGTCAGAACTTTTAATTTCATGATGCAGCAATATTTCAAAATTCTCTTGAGAATTCCCCCACATGACTTTCAGTTCTTGGTGACAGTAATTGGGTCTGAAATTGCAAGTAATGAAGTAATGATAGAGATAATCAGAAAGCTGGCTCCACTAATGACAGGCTTTTTTTTTTATATATAGGCCTAGATAGGCTATAACTAAATAATAATAATAATAATAATAATAATAATAATAATAATAATAATAATCGTGTGGCCTCAGCTACCGTGTGCAGACATTTCAATTTGAGATGATAGAGATAATCAGAAAGCTGGCTCCACTAATGACAGGCTTTTTTTTTTAATATATAGGCCTAGATAGGCTATAACTAAACAACAATAATAATAATAATCGTATGGCCTCAGCTACCGTGTGCAGACATTTCAACTCGACACCATCTGGCTGTCTGCTCATCAATTTCGACATTCCGTTTTACTCTAGGCCCACTAGATGGCAGACCGAGTAAACCGAAACTCTCTTGGGCATCTATGGCTGAGATTTACTGAATTTTGTCGGGTAAACACCAAATGTGTCGCCAGAGATCTTTTACATGCCGACATCATACGACATGGAGTGTCGAATGGACTTTTTTCCGCCCTTCAAAAATCTGACTACCTCTGCCGGGTTTGAACCCGCTATCTTGGGATCCGGAGGCCGACACTCTACTACTGATCCACAGAGGCAGCTATAGGCTATAACTTATTCCCAGCAACTGGTGACATTTCACTCATATACCAATTTGTCTAGAGTATCAAAACAAACAATTTCAGTTATTTTGTCTGAGGTAATTAGTAAAGGTACGAAATAAAGAAAATCTTCATTTAACATACCTATTTAGGATAGTATTGTTTTCATGATTTACAAGCGATAATGGGAGGTTAGGTTATTCAGCGAGGAGCGAAGCTGGAAATGAAACTACATTAGAACATAGCTAAAATAATATCATACAGAATTAAAGGTAGGCCCCTACTGTATATTAGAACTTTCGCTTGCAAGTTGATAGTCTATTTTTAGAAGAAGAAATCGTCGTATTTCGCGCTACTAATTTGCATGCTTCTAATATCTAATTGCGTCCTTGCGCATGTGCGAACCGAAATGTTAATGAAAACATGAAATGGTAATGAAAAGTTTCATTCACAAAAGTTAAAGAAATTGTGTTCATCAACATGCTCGAAAAGTTAATGAGCACGCTATTTTGTTTATTAACATACAAAAATGTTCATGAACATTGTTCATTAACAGTGTTTATTAACAAAGTTAACGAAAACATCTTGGTGTGGATGCACCTTTAAACGGTATAAAGGGGTTCACCTATTCAATACAACATTTAGTGATAAATATAATCTGTAGTTTCATTAAAGAATCTTGGGACTAGTTTTGACCCTTAAAATAAAGTCATCCTCAGCCATTCAGAGTCACACAAAATTGCCAAAAGTTAATAAAAATTATATAAACATTGAAAAAAAATACAAATACATCTAAAATATGATTAAATAAGACATTTTGAAACAGTTGAGTTTTGGAAACAAATCAAAGTCTGATGGGCTCATGTCAGTCGTTAGGTTGCACACTGAGTGCGAGCTTGAAACAGAAGTAGGAGTATAGGATGGAGGATTAGTCTTGTATTTCCGTTAGGATGCCATCTCTGTTGATCTATGCGATCACTCAGGTCACTGCTTCAGAAGTCTCCTCAGTGGTTTGAAAATGTTTCCCTCGGAGTGGTTTCTTGAGTTTTGGAAACAAATCAAAGTCTGATGGGCTCATGTCCGGACTAGGGTGGATGGGAAAGGATTTCCCATACTGGTTCGACAGTATGCGGTCATGCATTATCATGCAGAATGAGAACACCAGCTCCAAAAGGGTCAGACCTTCTTTAGCAAATCTTTGGCCGCAAAACATTTTGCAGAAAGTCTGTGAAGTATCACCCTGCTTCATTTGAAATTTCTTTGCATGTTTTGCACTTATCTTCTTACAAAACGTTGTCAATAATGACAGCGGAAGTTGCAGTTACCGGCCGCCTACTCCTTGGGTTGTCTTCAGTACTTGTCCAGCCTTTGTAGAAACGGGAAGCCCACTGTGACACTGTGTTTTGATCCAGTACACTATACCCCACAAACTTCAAGTAGAGCATTATGAATTTTGGTAGGTCTTTTTCTCCGCAAACTTTCAATTTTGATGTCCGAAATGATTATTTTTTTTCGTGGTTTACTCCACTGGGTTCTTCCACTCAGTCTGCCATTGGGAACCGAGATTTCTCCTCCGCCTTCGAGACCATTGACCAGTTTTCACCTGTAACCCTAGGCAGGGGTCCATTAACAGGTTGCTACCAACCGGAGCCAGATGTTCCCCGGTTTTTTCACAAGGTTGATACTCCTCCCCCTCCTTCTTCCCCATCACTTGCAAGATGAGGCCCCGGACTTGGGACCAGCATAGCGGAGTTGTAATTATTATTATTATTATTTTCCTTAAATTGTACATGTACAATTTAGGGGTGGTAGATGGAGAAAGGGCAAACCCATGACAACAGGATTGAATAACCATTTTGTGAGTGTATTGTCTTCCATCCTAAAAATGTGTCCAAAAAATTTCAAACTTCTCCTTCATACAGTATTGATGAAACTGTCTGCAGTTCGCCTTTTGACCCAAATTCCTTTTTCTTGTATGGGGCTGAAAATTTTTTCTAAGAATTTTATGTTTTTGTTTTTCAATATCTGCAATTTTAGAATGACCTCCTAAAGTTATAGTTTCTGATGCATACAGAGCTTCTGGTAGAATAAAAGTTTTGTAATGTTACAATTTAGCATTACATGACATTACTCGTTTATTGTAGTGATCCCGTGTCAGTCTAAATGCCCTCTGAATTTTGAGCCCCTTACTGTATTGGCCAAAACTGTCTGATCCTGAAGGAAAATTATTTCTCTGAGTTGTTTAAGAAAGATACCTGAGAAATTGTCTCATATGCCATTTAAATATCTTTCTTGCACTTTTGCTAAAAATTCTACATATACTTTGTTTTCTCTAATGATATCTGAAGGCCTGCCTTTGATGCTATTCTGTGTAATGATTTGATAGCATACATATTTTCCTTCTTGTTCTTAGTGATAACTAGGTCATCTGCAAATGCCAAGCATTTCACTTTGATTTTGTTCCCACCAGTCCTGACCTTTGTAGTTATCTCTGTGATATCCTTTTACCACTCTCCGATGACTTTATCTAAAACCAAGTTAAACAGAAGAGGAGAGAGTCCATCTTCTTGACGAACACCTGTGTGTACTTCAAAAGGGTGAAAAATTGTGTTTGTGAGGGTCTGACGTATCATTTCTCTGGTCTTCTTGTCCTCTTGAAATTCTTCTGGTGTGCCAAACAAGGTCTGTCTGTTCACAGAGTCATGTGCTTTCTTCAGGTCCACGAAGGTGACTATTGTGTTGTTTGAAGAGATTGAATGATCTCTACTGTTTCTTCCAGTGTTGGTGGATGTGAATCTGGGTTTGGCGTGGGCTTTTCAAAGTGTAATTTCTCCTTTGGTGGGTCATAATTGAGTAGGTCCTGGAGCTAATATGCTAGGATCTTGCAGTTTTCTTTGGTGTTTGTCTCTAGTGTGCCATCTGATCTACAGATACATTTGCTTGGAGGCTGATAACTGGATAGACTCTCACAGAACGTCTTATAGAAATTCCTACAGTTGTTTTTGATGAAATCCTGTTTGAGTTTGTTCCTGTCATATGCACGCTTTTCCCCGCGAATTGCCTAGTCTTAACGAATGTCTCCCATCATTCAGTCGTCTGGTGTCCGTTCCATTTTTTCCAGGCTTTGATTCAGTCTTCAATTGCTTTATCACAGGTTGTATTCCACCATCTGTGTTTTCGTTTCCTTGGGGAGTGTCCTAACTTCTGTGCTGATGTTAGAATTTGGTATTGCAAGTCAGGCCAATCCTTGGGATCTTGTTCTTTTATGCCCTGAAGAAATGCATTTGAGTTTTTTTTTTTTTTTTTTTTTTTTTTTTTTTTTTTTTTTTTTTTTTTTTTTTTAAGGTATTCAGGATCCACTCTTGGTGATCTATGAAATTTGGGCTTGGATCTTTTAGGTTGGAATTACATTTTGACTTGGGTTAGGTAGTGATCAGAATTTTTTTTTTTTTTTTTTGCTATTTGCTTTACGTCGCACTGACACAGATATGTCTTATGGCGACGATGGGATAGGAAAGGCCTAGGAATGGGAAGGAAGTGGCCGTGGCCTTAATTAAGGTACAGCCCCAGCATTTGCCTGGTGTGAACATGGGAAACAACGGAAAACCATTTTCAGGGCTGCCGACAGTGGGGGTCGAACCCACTATCTCCCGATTACTGGATACTGGCCGCACTTAAGCGACTGCAGCGATCTGGAATTCCCCTAATAAGGCATTTGGTGATTTCCATGTTTTCTTGTGTGGAGGCCTGGAGAAATATGTAGACATGAGTCACAAATTAAAGAATTTACAGCAATCTATTAGGTGCTCACCATTCTTATTTGTTCTCCGACCCCCTACGGGTGGGTGCGCACAAGTAGAATACATCCACGGTATCCACTGCCTGTCGTAAGAGGCGACTAAAAGGGGCCCCAGGGGCTCTCAACTTGGGAGCGTGGATTGGCGACCACTGGGCCCTTAGCTGAGTCCTGGCATTGCTTCAATTTACTTGTGCCAGGCCCTTCGAGGCCCTTGCCTTTCTTTGTCCGTTACTTCATTTTTCGAGGTGAGGGATCACTACATTTTCCTTCTTTTTTTTTCTCTTTATCTACTCCCTGTGGGTGGGAGACACAGACGAAGAATACACCCACTGTATCCTCTGCCTATCGTAAGAGGCGACTAAAAGGGGCGACCAAGGGATGGTCAAATTAGAACCATGAAACTATTTGTGATTATTACCACCACGCGGGGAACGCCATGGGTCGCCTTTACTTGCGCGTAGTACCACTATATTGGGTACCAAATAGGTTATGATTAGTAGCAAACGTGAACACGACGGCTTTTACAGTACCTGTGATTAGTCGCACTATATGAGCGACACCATGGGGTGAGGGAACCCATGGTACTGGCTTGCCTATGATTAGTATCCACTATATGAGGAACACCACGGGATAGTACGAGTCCCTGTGGTTAGTACACTTAGGTGATCAACACCCTAGATTTGCGTTGCCTGTCAGGGCGCCGCAATGTGCGAATTTCATTACCTGTGAGTCGTGCCGTAATGTATGGAATACCGCGAGTCTACGCTACTCTTGATTAGTACTGCAACATGGGAAATACCATGGTTCTACTTTTCTAGCGATAAATACCATTATGAGGGCTATGGACCTGGATTTTGGACCTGTTTTGAGAACGAGCATATTCTAATCGATTCAGCATCGTGCTATAGAAGCAGTCCCTTTCCGTACTACTATTGTTTTGTGCCAGCTTCTGTGCATGTGAGGCACTGTGGGTCGGATCCACTGATTGTTTTAACTTCATATCAGTCCATCCATTCATTCTTCCTTCTCACGCTTTGAATTCTGGTCAGTGGAGGATTTTGGACTTTTAAATTTTTTCGTCTCATTTCGTACCATTAGGGGCCGATGACCTCGATGTTAGGTCCCTTTAAACAACAAACATCATCATCATTTGTTCTCCGATGTGTTGGATGATGGCCTATGATCCATCTATACTTTCTTTATCCACCAATCTGTGCATTAAAATCACCTAACAAGATCTTCACATGATGTGTAGGGATGCTGCTGATGGTTTCCTCAAGGAGTTACCAGAAGTCTTCAACTTTCTGAGGATTTCTCTTATTGTCACTGTTTATGGGTGCATGAGCATTAATCAAAGAATATGGTTTGTTACTTGATTTCACTGTGTGCACAGAGATCCTTGCAGAGGGAGATGTAAAACTGAAGAGCACTGAATTTGCTATTGAGTTTCTTATGAAAAAGGCTGTTCCATATCGTGGTAGAGACTCTCCAATTTTTTAGGTTGGTTTATCCTTATTCTTAAGTTTTCTGAAACAAAATGGTTCTCGTTTTGGTAGCGTGTTTCTTGTACCGCTGCAATTTGAATATCAAATTTATTCAGGATGTCAATTAGTTGTTCGAGTTTCCCAGTTTTCAAAAGGGTGTTTATGTTGACTATATCTGTGAAGTTCTTTTTCGTGGGAAGAGATTTTGAGAAGCTCCGAATCTTCTCACCATGACGCTCCCGATTCCCCAGAATCTGATGGTCAGTAGAACTCGAACTGTGTGCGCCCGGGGCCTGGGTAGTTGCTTTGATTTACTACGATCCATCATGCCAGGTTCACAAGTTGAAAGTAAGTAGTTGGAGTGATCACTTTAGACGTTCACATTATTACAACTCGATTGCTTAGATCGAGAGGTGCCACTTGATATTCTCCGGTTGTTTAAAATGTGTCTGGTCTGTGAGAGCTATTTTATTTCACTCAAGTCTGCTGGTAAGCCGGTGAGGACCGCCCTATCCGCCACGTGGGAGTATTGCCTCTCACCCTTCTACGGCAACATAGTAGGCTCATGGATTATTATTATTATTATTATTATTTATTTATTTATTTATTTATTTATTTATTTATTTATTTATTTATTTATTTATTTATTTATTTATTTATTTATTTATTTATTTATTTATTTATATTTTATGGCCTTCATTGGACCACTCTAGCCAACTTTATACAAATAATTTTTTAGTTTCCTGTCAGCCTAGTACTTCTTCATTCTCTCTGATCCTATCTGTAACCTTTATTACAGCGGTTACACTAAAACAAAACATTAAACACAGTAAAGGAAGGTAAGTGCCCTTACGTAGTACCAAAAAAAACTTCACACACAGTTGAACATCAGCTGGAACTACGCGGATCTCCGTCGACAACAACATACGTAAATATCAGTAGGGCCAACCAGTGGACAACAAACCAGGAAGGTGGAAGGAGCTAGGACCTGCCGAGGGCATGGATATGGCTTAGATTGCAGATTCCAAAATAATCAACCATGATCCTTAAATTTGAAAAATATTATTTACAAATGGATTTTACAAATACATTCCGAACAAAATCCGCCAACTTGCAACTTATGAACTATATGCTCTGTGATACACATAACTTAGAGGTTCTTTGATAATACCTTCCTACAAGTTCAAAATTTCAATCCAAGTATACATCTAGTTACAAATCCAGTTGTACAATGCAATTTACAGTGAAGTAAACGTACTTTCCAAAACTCTAGCGTACATCAAGTGACACTGAACTACCAGAGGCAAACCGCAAGATAAATATATTGAACTACAATCTACATATTTAGTGAAACAAGAAATGGGAATGCCTCGAAAACAAACAGGCAAGCCCAGCTGAAAAGCTAAGGCGTCATAAATAATTAATTTGGCAAATGTAGGTTAGGCTAGGGCAGACTCCTACCGAACATTACGGAAATTTTAGACGGAACGGAATTCAACAGTGCTTACCCGAAGGTGGGCCACCCCGGTAGCGAGGCATCGCACACGATGTAAAACTTCAGACAGACTAAGGCAGACCAAGACAAGATGACGAAATGCTGCCTCGCACTCTATATAAGGGTAAACCCTGGCCTTGGAGTAGCCAGTCAGAATGCATGAGTCCGCCTATCACCACCTAGATCCACCAATCACAACTCCTACTTTCAGTCGCGAACTTTAAGTAAGTTTCTCGAATATGCACGTTCATGAATCTTCCATTTCCAGAATAATTAGAAAATGCCTTCTAGAACGCATAACCAACAAAAGGCAACACACCCTGTTCAAAAATTCATGTAACAATTTTCTAGATACTTCCAGTAAGTACAGAACTGAAATCTACTATTTACAAATACGTATGTTACAAATATTACACTGTACAGGTTAGGTCGTTACAAATAAAACATATTACCACACTTTACAAATAAAGTTCAATAAACATTTTACACTTCCACTACATTGTTCACCTGTGACATCTTCCTCCCCCCCCGAAAGTCGAGCCACGCTCGACCATTAACATAATTTCACTGGGGAGAAAGCGATAAAACGTTCTCACACAGTACAGATAGTAAAGATACATTGCTCTAACACACACGATTTCTTGAAGTAGACTTTCTGATAACAAACAAAACAAACTGTCGCTGCATCAAGGTCCTTTTAGTAGCCAAGATTTTACGATTCACCAATAATTTTCAAAAATAATAAAGGTGTTCATAGATCCACCTATTCAATAAATATCACATAAAAATCCACCTGGATAGTCACACTACACTTCAAAACGCCTTCTGGACCTTTTACAATTGCTTTGACAATTTCTAGACTGTCCACCAAAGGATGTACACACATTCTTTCTGCCAAATGTTAGTCACCCGGAAACTTCTCACTTTGTTGCTAAACAGCATTCAAAGCCTCCTATTAGGCGAGTTATAGACTAAGTATTTTGCACCACGTTTCCACACCAGTCACAGCACAGCTAGGCCACAGGTTCTCGCTGATGATGCGGCTGCCGACACAGCCATTTGCCGCCAGCCTCCATTCAACTTCAGTTCAACCCAGGTAGCTATGTAAATTGCAGTCCAGTGGTATCTTGCACCAGATAAGCAGATGGGTGAGACACCGTCCAGTCAGACTGCCACCATTAGGATGTTTGCCACAGGATTGTGGTGCCGGATGGAAACGCCCAAGGCACAGAGTGCGCCTCCTAACTTGGCACTTCAGGTTGCCGTCAGAAAAAGCTGGTCACTGCAGCCACTGTAACATAAACAAACCGCAGCAGACAGGGGAATACTTGAGGTAAAGGTATGCTGCTGGGCTCAAAGATCTTGCGCAGTCACCCAAAGGGTGGCTTAATGAGTATTCAGTAGGGTCCCTCCCTCGCACACCAGGGATATTAGGGCACTAGCCCCGGGGTAAGCACTGCTATCAATAATTCATTTGACAAGATTACGGTGGGGTGGAAGGAAACTATAGGAGTTTACCCTAAACCTGAAAGTAAGGGGAATAAATTCCAAGGAGTGACCCTAACTAAAACCTACCTAACTTATAATACTAAATCCGTTACACTAGAGGATAGCTAAAGTATTTGCCTACACAATCACTTACAACTAACTTACAACAAAACTTATCATTACCTTATAACTAAAACCTTATAAACACCTTACAATAAACTTATTATCTTATAACTAAACTCTTACAAATAGCTTACAACTAAATCTACATGGTCACCAACAATGGTATTTACCCTTCCCTACCAGACTTAAGGTACCTTGATCTGGGAGAGGTGGACTCTGCTGATCCTTTTCCTTTCGGGATTGCTCACCAATAATGTCACCGGGGTAAAGAACTTTTTTAAGATGGTGCAAGGACCTCGAAATCTGGGGGCCAGCTTACTGATAACATGGTCCGCAGCACTACTGATGGGATGTGTTTTAATAAACAACTGGTCACCCACAGAGAGCTCGTGCGGTCTTCGCCCATGGTTGTAATTACACTGGACCTTAGCATAATAAATCTTCAAGTTCTTTCGTGCACGGTGCCAATTAGCTCGGAACTTTTCTGGGCTGGCATCGTCGGACAGAAGATCATTAATTGACCATAGGTTAGATAGAGGAGAATTTAAGGCAAAAGCCAACATTAACGAAGCAGGGGTTTGCTTGTGGCTTTCATAGACAGCAGTGTTAAATGCAAACGACAACCAATTTAGTGAGGAATCCCACTTGGAGTGGTCTGAGGAGTGATAAGCGATGAGGGCAGATCGCAGGTTACGATTCACTCTCTCAGCATAATTCGGCTTTGGGTAATACGGGGTAGTGGTTACATGAGCAATGGATAGATCAAAACAGAAATTCAGGAACTGGGTAGAAGTAAAGGCTCTTGCGTTATCACTTACTAAAAATTGAGAGGGTCCAAATGAAGCGAATATCTGCTTCAAGCATGAGATGGTGGTGTTGGCGTTAGCCATCCAAGTGGGGAACAGTCACGTAAAACGCGAAAAGGCATCAACACACACAAGTATGAAACGATGACCATTCCGAGATCTCGGGAAGGGCCCGATATAGTCTATGAACAGTCTTTCCATTGGGCGAGAAGCTTGCTCAGAAGACAAGAGACCTAGATTAGTATTTGGGGCAGGTTTGCTGATGTTACAAATCTTACAGGACTTGACAAGGGTACGCATCTCACTATCTATGGATTTCGAAATGAAGTGGTTACAAATCTTCTCTCTTGTTTTGAAAACGCCCACATGACCGCCCACTGGTGATTCATGAAAATATTTGAAGAGAGTCTGGACCAGGTTAGTTGGGACTACAATTTTGGGGTCTCTGCGACCGCGAGCAGGACAACACAGAACACCATTCTTAAGGATGTAGGGCTTAACATGCTCACCGGATTTAATCCTGTCGATAATAGCTTTTAACTCAGCATCGTCCTCTTGATGTTTGGTTATATCCTTGAAAAGGGAGAGTCTGTGAGAACTTCATTCACAAAAGCCGATACTTCTTCGGGAGATGGGTCTGCCGGCTCTAACTGAGGGTCAGAGCTGCCTGGATAGAACATCCTACGGAGGCCATCAGCCACAACATTTACCGTGCCACGAATGTGGCGGGCTTCAAATTGGAAGGCTGAGATGCGCACTGCCCAACGTGCTAGATGACCAGTCCTTCGCGGCTTGGCCAGTACCCAACTCAACACCTGATTATCAGTTTCCAGATCGAAAGGAAGATGTTCCGGTACATTCTGAAGCGTTCTAAAGAGAAGACAACAGCTAAGGCTTCCAACTCTTAAATGGAATAATTTCGCTCAGCAGGATTCAGGGCATGCGAAGCATAAGAAATAGGATGACGCCCTTCTTGAAATTCCTGAAGAAGAACACCGGATGTGCCTGAGGAAGAGGTGTTAGTCTGAAGGATGAAGCGTTTAGAAAAGTCTGGCATAGCCAATACAGGAGCGTTACATAAGGCAGATTTCAAGTCCATGAAGGCTTCGCGTTGGGCATCACCCCACACAAATTTGGCATCCTTTCTTCTCAAGCCATTTAATGGGGCTGCACATTCAGCAAAATTGGGAATGAATTTGCGAAAAAAATGAACCATGCCAATGAATCTGGCTACAGCCTTGACGTCCTTTGGAGGGGAAAAATTCTGGATGGCGGCAGTACGAGACTGATCGATTGAGACACCCCTCCCCGATACAATATGTCCTAAGAAGGACATCTGGGGTTGTGCGAAGGAAACCTTGGATGCCTTGAGGGTTAGACCTGCTTTACGCAGTCTTTCAGCACTTCGTTGAGATGGAGTAGGTGTTCCTCGAAGGTTTCACTAAAAATTACGAGATCATCAAGGTAATTATAAACGAACTTGAACTTAATGTCCGATAAGACATAATCTAGTAACCGTGTAAGGACAGCCACTCCAGTCGCCAAGCCTGATGCGCTCAAATTCATATAGGTTCCAATTGGTCGCACATGCTGTGAGATTCTTGGATTCTTCGGCAAGAGGTATCTGGTAATAGGCCTGATTTAAATCGAAGGTGGTGAAAATTTTTGCATTAGCGAGCCAAGAAAAACAAGAGTGCAAATCGGGAAAGGGGACAGATTGGAGGACAACCTTATGGTTCAACATCCGATAGTCAACTACAGGCCGATAACCACCTTGCGGTTTAGGGACCAGAAACATGGGAGAAGAATAGGCTGACTTGGATGGGTGTATCACTCCGTCAGTGAGCATTTGATCAATGATAGCCTTCAGGGCCTTCATTTTGGGAGGTGACAACCGATACGGAGGAGAGCGAACAGGTATGTTATCCGTAACTTCAATTTTGTATTCTAAGACATTGGTGACACCTAACCTGTTGGTGAAGGCATCAGGGAACTTATCGCAGAGTTTCCTAAGTTGATTGGCCTGCTCTTCAGGTAAGTGATTAAAATCAAAAGCCTTGGGTTCATCAGAATCTTCAGGAACAGCGTTAACGTGACAAGGCAGAATAGTGGAGTGATCACACAGCTCAAAGGTTCTTGCACAAAATTTAAAATGGAATCTGTTGAACTGGAGGTCCAAAATCATGCCTGTTTTAACAATAAAATTGGCACCCAATATGAATTGGCAGGATAAATCTTTTGCCACTAGTACTGGCATTTTCCAGGTGAAATCACAGACTCTAATCTTGACCTCTAGTGATCCTACAATGTTCAACGAATTAGAATTAGCAGTATGGCAGGTTAAGGACACGGGTTGTAATGTAGGTAACTTGCAAACAGTTTTCATAGAATCGTACCAGGTCTCACTCATCAAGCTGACACTACTCCCAGAGTCTAGTAAGGCACAGACAGGTTCATTATTTACCTCTATGCATAAATATGGTAGTTTACAAGAAAGTATGGCAGAAATCCTACAAGATTGCAAGAAATGAACACCAGAGTCAGACTGGGAGTAATCATTAGCCTAAGAATTAAGTAAATCATCCAAGGTACAGTCATGATTGACAAGACAAGAAGCCATGCTTTGGGGTTTACCATCAGAACTGGCGGTTAGTCATCTAGCACTACTATGGCCTGGGGGTCCAGAGCCAGAAAGGTTACGTGGGCACTGCCTAGAGAAATGCCTAGTTGATCCACAGTTACGGCAAGAAGTATTGGTGGAGGAGCCTCTACCCATTGCAGGTTTCGCATTGCCTAATGCCCCAGCCTTGGGACAATGAGCCGTGGAGCCACAACAGAAGCACAAACGAGAATTACGCGAGTTGGAAGCAGGTGACGGGGTGGTTTTAGGATCCTGAGGAGAGGGCATGCTTATAGGAGGTGGGGCTAATGCACGGCGTAACTGGTCAGTGTATCGAATGCCTTCAGCAGACACTGTAATTGCTTCCAACTGGGCGAACGTTGCTGGTCGGGGTGAAAGAGCCAGATATGATCTATAGTACGGGGCGAGACCTTCAATTATGTTGGCAACCATCTGGGTCTCTGAATAGTGGAGCTGGAAAATCTTAGCTTGGAGCTTAATATCTTGAACATATTCAGATAATGACTCATTGAGATGTTGTACTCTGAAATAGTGCTTCTGCACTAATGCAGACAAGGCACGAGCAGGAATGAAATATTCAAGCACATGGGCATGAAATTGATCTACTGACCATCTTTTGGAAATGGCCCTGACAATATGCTCAGAAAGAGCCCCAGAGACATGCGGGTATAGAATTTGAAATACATTGTCGTTACTGAGATAATACACTATTGCCTGATTCTTGAACTCAGTTAGGAAGCGAAGGAAGGAAATAACTTCATCAACGGAGTTAGCTGAAAATTTAGACACTCCCTTAAACACAGTGGGTAACGGGTGAGGCAGATTGGAGAAAATCTGGGGGAAAACAGGTGTAGGGGGTGCTTGGGAAGGTTTAGAATAGTCCAGAGGGTTTACTGAGGGCTCGTACCTTTGATTCGGGTGCCCTTGTGAAAAGGACGGAGTACAGATTAGGTTAGGACTAACATTAGCCTGCAACGTTACGGGCGGAGACAACCTCATTTGAGAAAGGTTCTCACTAATCTGAGAGACCATCGGGGCATTAACCTGTTGTGTAGGGGTTATGCAACCTAAAATAGCACTTGATACCGGTGGTGCTAAGACAGGGGGGTGGTTTTGTACCATTGAATTAGAACCGGGCTGATTAACTACAGAGGGCAAGCACTGAGCCACAACAGAATTACCAGTTACCACAGGAAAACTTGTACGGGTACCAACATGCAAAAGAGATATATCATTAGAATGACTTACAGGTGTCCTAGTTTCAGACAACGAAACAGAAGATCCCAGGGCAGCATTAGTCACCTCAGACTCCTGAATAGGCCTAACACCAGCACTAGGTGTCAGATTGCACACTTGAGCAGCAACAGATGCATCACCAGAATTAACACTTTCACACCCTTCAAATGGGATAGATACTTGAATTTCAGAAACTGTGTTAACCAACTTACTGCCTTCAAGCAAACCGCTGATTCTGTTGAAAATTCTGGAAAACTGTTCTAGTAAGGCTTGACATTTCTGCCGCTCAACTTCCGGCAATTCGAGAGACAACAAATCCTTAATTCTGTCGAGATAATGTAGTAACTGCCCCTTAACCCAAGCTAATTGGCCATGCGAGGGCTTAGAAGCACCAAAGGTCACAAGAATGGCGTTAAATTCAGGTAACCTATCTTAATCACGGCCAAAGACTCACGCAACTCATGTGTAGTTAACTTGGGTATGGTTATAGGTAGGTTAAGCGACTGTTTCAACAGGCTAGTGTCTTATCTGACATTGCCTGTTGAATTAATTTTTGGGATACGAAGTTCATAAACGAGTTCTGCTTTTCTCAAATGAAAAGAATAAGGAACAGCGCGAGCCATCCTGACGGGTAGAAACAAGATTTCAAGTGATACACGAATCACAACTTTTACGGATTTTTAGGTTAGGTATGATCACGTTTCACTTTTCTTCGTCCGTAACCTAGCGCTTGCCTCTGCTACCAAAATTTAACCTTTGTTACAGCGGTTACACTAAAACAAAACATTAAACACAGTAAAGGAAGGTAAGTGCCCTTACATAGTACCAAAAAAACTTCACACACAGTTGAACATCAGCTGGAACTACGCGGATGTCCGCCGACAACAACATACATAAATATCAGTAGGGCCAACCAGTGGACAACAAACCAGGAAGATGGAAGAAGCTAGGACCTACCGAGGGCATGGATATGGCTTAGATTGCAGATTCCGAAATAATCAACCGTGATCCTTAAATTTGAAAAATATTATTTACAAATGGATTTTACAAATACATTCCGAACAAAATCCGCCAACTTGCAACTTACGAACTATATGCTCTGTGATACACATAACTTAGAGGTTCTTTGATAATACCTTCCTACAAGTTCAAAATTTCAATCCAAGTATACATCTAGTTCCAAATCCAGTTGTACAATGCAATTTACAGTGAAGTAAACGTACTTTCCAAAACTCTAGTGTACATCAGGTGACACTGAACAACCAGAGGCAAACCGGAAGGTGAATATATTTAACTACAATCTACATATTTAGTGAAACAAGAAATGGGAATGCCTCGAAAACAAACAGGCAAGCTCAGCTGAAAAGCTAAGGCGTCATAAATAATTAATTTGGCGAATGTAGGTTAGGCTAGGGCAGACTCCTACCGAACATTACAGAAATTTTAGCCAGAACGGAATTCAACAGTGCTTTCCCGAAGGTGGGCCATCCCGGTAGCGAGGCGTCGCACACGACGTAAAACTTCAGACAGACCAAGACAGACTAAGGCAGACCACGACAAGACGACGAAATGCTGCCTCGCACTCTATATAAGGGTAAACCCTGGCCTTGGAGTAGCCAGTCAGAATGCATGAGTCCGCCTATCGCCACCTAGATCCACCAATCACAACTCCTAATTTCAGTCGCGAACTTTAAATAAATTTCTCGAATACGCACGTTCGTGAATCTTCCATTTCCAGAATAGTTAGAAAATGCCTTCTAGAACGCATAACCAACAAAAGGCAACACACCCTGTTCAAAAATTCATGTAACAATTTTCTAGATACTTCCAGTAAGTACAGAACTGAAATCTACTATTTACAAATACATATGTTACAAATATTACACTGTACAGGTTAGGTCATTACAAATAAAACATATTATCACACTTTACAAATAAAGTCTTCAATAAACATTTTACACTTCCACTACATTGTTCACCTGTGACACTATCCTTCTTTCTTCATCGGAAATCACCCTTGCTATTGTCTGTTTGTTGATTCTGATTTGCAGTCTGATTTGTTTGTCTGTGAGCTTCTTGATTTTTGTCAGTTTTGTTTCTTAGGTCTTCCACTGTAATTTGTAGTTCATCCATATCTTCCTTGATTTCTGTAATCCATTTAATGTTGCACTTACTATTCCATAATTTTTCTATTATTCTCCTAATGATCCTGTTCTCTGGTGTCCTGATTAGATGTCCAAAAAATGAAATGCGTTTCTTCCTGATTGAGCTCATTACTGGTTCTATTTCCTTGTAGACTGTTTCATTAGAAGCTACTCTCCAGTGTCCATCTTTTTGGTATGATTTGTTGATGCATGTTCTAATGATTCTTCTCTCTATCTTGAGTATTTTGTCTATTTGTGCAGTGTTAGTTGTTTTGAAGATGGTTTTGCTTGCGTATGTTATTTCTGGTTGAATGACTGTTTTCTAATGTTTTAATTTTGTTGCTATTGATAGGCCTTTTTTGTTGTAGGTATTCTTGGTGACATATTGTGCTCTGGTTATTTTATTTATTCTGTTATGCTATGCTGGCTTTTCATTGAGGTTATATGTTATGATTTCTCCCAGATATTTAAATTTATCTACAATTTTGATTTCTTGGTTTCCTATGGCAATTTTGTTTATGGGTGGTGGGTCAGTAAACATGATTACTGTCTTTTCAAAAGATATTCCAAGACCAATTTTCTGTGCTATTTCCTGTAGTGATATAACTTGTTGTCTGGTTTCCTGAATATTATAGAACAAGAGAGCAAGGTCATCGGCAAAACCTAGGCAATTTAAACTTATGTTGTCTTTGGGTCTTCCAATTCGGATGGTTTTTGGGTTACTCTTGTACCATTCCCTCATTATATATTCCAAGGCATAGTTGAACAGCAGTGGTGCCAAGCAATCTCCTTGTCTTAAGCCTGTTTTTATGATAAATGGCTTAGAGAATTCCCCTCTGAATTTGACTTTTGATTTAGTGTTGGTTAAGGTGAGTTCAATCAGTTTGATTCATTTTGGATGGAGCCCGAAATTTCTTAATATTTTCAACATTTGAAGGTCTATGGATACCGTCGTAAGCTTTTTTAAAGTAGGTTTGTTTTGCTTCTTGTAATATGCTATGGCTAATTTTAAAGTGATGATTTGTTCTGCACAGCTTCTCCAAGGTCTGAAGCCTCCTTGGTCTTCACCTAATTCTTCCTCTAGTTGCTCTCTGATCCTCCTGTATAGGATTGTGGAGAAAATCTTGTATGTGCAGTCTAAAGGCTAGTAGGCCTACACATCTAGCGACAAAGTCGTGAGACATTGTCTGGGGACAGTTGCGAGACACGGTCCCTAGACTGTTGAGATACAGTGTTCTGCGTCCACACCTATAGAGCCAGTTGCACCACAGGAATTGGCGCGAAATGGCGCAAGAAATTGCTTTATGTGCTTTTAAGTTGTGAAACTTTTTCTCCATCTTGTGAATGTACATAGTGAACTTTTTAGCGAGAGACTCCATTGCTTCCCTCCTTTTGTATCTGTTTTTATACTCGGTAGACATCACATCCCCAAGACAAGGGAGGGTGTGTAAATCCTCAATCATTTTTAGAGTAGTTTCCATCACAAAACAACACAACACGAAACACAACACCAACACGTGGTGGCTATCTGCACACTGACATCGGCGTGTCCCGGGACTTTGTCTCGCGACACGTCCAGACTGCATCATGTTGGGCAACATTTGTATCATGTATCCCATTTCAAATGGGAGACCTGCGACATGCAACTTTTGTATCACGACAGTCCCAAACACAGAAAAAATGTCGCAGGACATTCCTGGAACTTGTCACGATACACGTGTTCCGCAACTTTCACTAAGTTTTACAATATTTAAAATTCTTCCACCGTTTTGGCAAATTTTTTATTTGTCAACAGTACATGTTTCGTTCCTTATTTAGGAACATCCTCAGCTGTTATTGTAGCTTAAGTGAATTGCTAAGATTTAAAACACGTTAATTTGCAGGTACAGTACATTGATTCACTTAAAAACTACTAAAAATACCAATTAAATTAGATGATATTAAAAACAATGTAGGGGTTAGTGTGTTAATGATATGAGAGCGGATGATTACATAGTTGGTCAGCTTAAAAACTATATCTATTCATTTGAATAGTTGTTGAAAATTTCATTTTGTTACATTAAAATGTCTGCCAAAAGGCAAAAAAAGTATCAAAACGGTGAGAGAATTTTAAATATTGTAAAACTTAGTGATTAAATTTTGATACGGAAAATGAAGTTGATTACTTGCAATTCCGCAACTTTGTCGCTTGGCGTGTACTAGCCTTTAGAGAGAGATACCTCTGTAATTATCTGGATTGCTTTTATCTCCTTTTTTGTGGAGTGGGTGGATTATTGCTGTGGTCCAATGTTCGGGGAACTTTTCTGTTATCCAGATTTTTGTTAGGACCATGTGTAAGGATGTTTGAACTGTATCACTGGCATATTTCCACATGTCTGCAAAAACTTGGTCTTCTCCGCATGCCTTACAATTTTTCAACTCTTTGAGTGCTGTTTCCACCTCTTGGATTGTTGGGGGATTTATGAGTTCAGGCGGGGTTTTGATGGGCGTGTCTGTATTAATTGCTAAAAGTTCCTGGGGTTCTTCACAATTCAAAAGTTTAATGAATGCTTTTGCCATGATTTCTGCATTTTCCTTGTCATTATGTGTCGTTTTTCCATCCTCACTTTTCAGCATTAGTGTGGGAGGGGCAAATTTTTGTACTTGTCTTCCAAACATTTTGTAAAAGTCTCTGGAATTGTTTTGTGGTAGTTTTCTTCTATTGAGTTGATTAGATCTTTCTGTGATTGTCTCTTGGTTTGCCTGAGAATTTGTGTGAACTTTTTCCTGATATTTTTTAGGTTGGTTGCACATTATTATTATTATTATTATTATTATTATTATTATTATTATTATTATTATTATTATTATTATTATTATTATTATTATTTCAATTTAGAAACACACAGTGTATTTTTATCATTTATATGAATACAATAATGGAAACATGGAGACAAGGACGTCACGGTTCAATACCAATCAGTAGACACATCAAATATTTCTCTTTACTGATGATGTTGCATCGCTGGCTTTGACAGAAGATGACCTACAAAAATCAGTATTTAATCTTAGTAATATTTCTTTGGAATTTAATAATTATCTCAACAAGAAAAACTAAAATAATGACTTTCAAGGAAAGAGATCCCATCCCCAGCAAAATATGTTTAAATAATACATTATTAGAAAGAGTAAATGAGTTCAGTTACCTAGGGTTCAACTTATCTACCAAAGAGAAATATATATGTATAAATGAATAAGTTCACGAAAACATCAGGAATAATAATCAGCCACATCATGAAGCCATCACTTGTCCAGAAACATACTTGTTTGCTAGGCCAACCCTTTGCTATGGATGTGAGACATGGATATTAAAAACTCGAGACATTTTAGAAATCACAGCATGAGAAATGATTTTCATGCAGCCATACTGTAGGATACACAAAGAGAGATCATTAAAAGAACAAAGAGGTGGTCAAAAAATTGAAAATATACTGGGCGAGTTGGCCATGCGGTCAGTACGTGCAGCTGTGAGCTTGCATCCGGGAGACAGCGGGTTCGAATCCCACTGTCGGCAGCTCTGAAGATAGTTTTCCATGGTTTCCCATTTTCACACCGGGCAAATGCTGGGGCTGTACTTTAATTAAGGCCACGGCTGCTTTCTTCCAACTCCTAGGCCTTTCCTAGCCCATCGTCACTATAAGACCTATCCGCATCAGTGCGACGTAAAGCCACTAGCAAAAAAGAAGAACTGAAAATACAACTAGTAACTGACTACGTCTGCAGTTATCAGGAAAACTGGAAACATTGTATACAAAGGATGGAAGCTGGAAGACTGCCAAAAGATACTCTCCGGTATCAACACAGGGGAAAAAGATCTGTAGGACGTCCAACGAAGAGGTGGCATGACAATGCAAGACCGTAACTGGACATGTGGCCCAATGCATGAAAGGATGAGGAGGATGATGATGGATAATATTTTATTTAGACTCTTTTTTTCTTTCAAAATGTTCATTTCTATCTCATGCTTTTTATTTGCTCAGTTTCAAGAGCTATCTTTTGGCAAGCCATCTTTGCTACCATCCCTTTTATTCTTAATGTATGCAGTTCTTTATCTTGCAACTACAGTGAATCGCATCTTGAAAGTCTTTTGTCAGACTCCTTTACTACTGCAGATTTTCTTTCTCGCTGGTGGCTCTAGTGGTTGCCTTGTCATGATCTCCAGCAACAAAGAAAATACAATTTTATTATGTTAATCATACATGTTCAAATAACCAACATAATAGTGAAATGTGATGTGAGTAGTGGAATTTTAAATCATCTTTCTAATCAGTACTGTGTAGGGCTAGCATGGCTACCTCTTACCCGGAGGCCCTGGGTTTGATTCCTGGCCAGGTCATGGATTTTTACCTGGATCTAAGGACTGTTTCGAGGTCCACTCAATCCACGTGATTACAATTCAGGAGCTGTCTGATGGTAAGATAGTGGCCCTGGTCTAGAAAGCCAAAAATAACAGCCAAGAGGATTTGTCGTGCCAACCGCATGACACTTTGTAATCTGCAGGCCTCCGGACTGAGCAGCGGTCGCTTGGTAGGCATAGCCCTTCGGGGCGCTGCACCATTGGTGGGGGTACTACTCAGTGCAGAATTCTCAAATTCCTCCTCTACATGCTCCTTTATTTCTTCTTCACCATCCCTTCCCAGACTACCATCGCTTGGTACAATGTATGACTCTTTTTTTTATTTTTATTTTTTTTATTGGCCACTAATGCCAATATTTGAAATTTCTATGTCTACTGAGTTGATGGCATCGATTATCGGATCATCGTTCAAGCTGGATACTGGAAATGGACTCCCACCAGTAGGCCTCTGCCTCTTTTCCTGGGCCAGTTCCTGTTTTCCTTTTGTCTTCATATTTCCCCAGCATTTTCTAATTTGCTCTGCTTTTCCTCTGAATGAAAAACTTATGAAGCAGTCATTTTGTATCATAGGTAGATCATTATACAATGATGACTAGTAGATTAACCCTCTCACTTCACATTGGTACTTGAGAACCTCACATAATATTCAATTTAGTACATAAGTCAATTGACAATTACTAGTTAAGAGTTTATGTAAATTTAGTTCATTCTTCTACCTACATGGCAAAATGTTACTGCATTGTTGCTCTGACGTGGACAAGCCATAAATTAGTTTCACCAGCTTAATTTAAATTTATAAATACATAATCATCTGTTTGCTCAGAGTACATGCAAATACTGAGATTAATAACATTGCAATTCACATGAGTTTTGTTCATTCTCAATTAAATACATTTGTTCACTTTCATTTTGCAGTCGGAAAACAAAAAATGAAATTGTCTTTCTGCTAAATTCTCAGATAACAGATTAAAACAGAAAAGAATTTGACTTCATGTAGTAATGTACGGTCACACAACACTTGACATAAGAACAGTTAAGGTAAAACGCCAATTAGGGTGAGTTAAATAAAATACTAGGTAGTCTATTTAATTAGAATGTAACATTTCTTGCCTGATGTTGTGTATAATTTGGTAAATATACGAGGGCAAGACAATAAGTACCTGCAATCACAAGTACCTGCAATCAATTTTTTAAATTTATTATAAAAAGAGTACACATTTTTTATTGATACAATTTTTCATCATAGTCATCCTGTTTTTCAATGCAGATTGTCCACTGTTTCACAAGCTTTCTGATACTCTCTGCAAAAACGTATGCACCGTTTCCTTCACCTATTGATCGGAGCTGAATCGACAGCCTCTTAGAGCCTTTTTAAGTGGACCAAACAGATAGTAATCCGACAGGGCAAGATCGGGACTATACACGGGATGCTCCAACACTTCAAAACGCAGCATCTGAAGAGTTTGCGTTGTGTGGGCAGCAGTATGTGGACGCGCTTTGTCATGCATCAAAAGAACTCCTTTCGACAATTGACCTCTGCATTTGTTGCGAATTGCGGGTTTCAGCTTGTTTACTAGCATATTACTGTAACTTTCAGTGTTTACTGTTTTTCTGCAGAAGGTTGACTCTTGAATTTCTTTTTGACTGGGGATCTGGATTGCTTCCATTCTATGCTCTAACATTTGCTTTCTGGTTCGAAGTGGTGAACCCATGTTTCATCTCCAGTGATGATCCGTTTCAGAAGTATTTCACCTTTTTTAGCATGACGGTCCAGTAGGTGCTGACAGATTCTCACACGATTGCGCTTCTGTTCTTCATTGAGTTGTTTTGGAACCTATCTCAAACAGACTTTGTGAAAGTTAAGCCTGTTATGCATGATTTCATATGCAGGATCATGGCTGATGTGCATATAGTTTGCCACATCATCAACAGTCACTCATCTGTTATTCAGGATCATATCACACACTTGTTCAATAATAATAATAATAATAATAATAATAATAATAATAATAATAATAATAATAATAATAATAATAATAATAATAATGATAATAATAATAATAATGATGATGATGATAATAATAATAATAATAATAATAATAATAATAATAATAATAATAATGTTACTGGCTTTACGTCCCATTAACTACTTTCACGGTTTTCAGAGATTCCGAGGTGCCAGAATTTAGTCCCACAGGAGTTCGTTTACATGCCAGTAAATTTACAGACACAAGGCTGACCTATTTGAACAGCTTCAAATACCACCAGACTGAGCCAGAATCGAACCTTCCAAGTTGGGGTCAGAAGGCCAGCGCCTCAACCTTCTGAGCCACTCAGCCTGGCTGTTCAATATTGGCATCAGTTATGGGTCCAGATGGAAGCCCGGATCTTTTCTCATCCTTCACGCTTGTGCAACCCCATTTGAACTGTTCAATCCACTGGTACACACTTTGCTTTGTCAAAAACATTGTCCCCGTATTATGCTGTAAGTCTTCTGTGAATTTCCCCTCCTGGCACACCTTCAGACCACAAAAAATGGATTATGGAACGCTGTTCTTCCTTATTGCAAACAGAGAGTGACGTGGCCATCTTTAAGTCACAACAATGCAAGTTGTACTGATCTGATAACACTGAAACCTACCAAAGACGTAGACAACGGTGCCATCAAGCGGCTGGTGAGAGCCAACCTAAAGACAATTAGAGCAAAATTGCAGATACTTATTGACTTGCCTACGTATATAATGTAGTATTGATTAAAGTTTTTTAGTAGAACCAGAATATGATTTATTTTAATCCTAGAATAAAATTGCAATGCAGCATGTTATTTGTGTAATTTCTTTAATAACCAACAGCTAGGGTTGCCAGAATTCTAGACTGAAAAAATATGGACATTTTTATTTTTTCCCAAATTCAGGCAAATTATTTTCAGAAAACTTGTAAAAATGGAACATTATTATTCTACTTACTGGTGTAACAATATTATACATTACATGTTATATTTCTCATGGTTTGGTCCGTATTGAAATGTACAATGAATTCAAATAAATATTAAAATTTATTTATTTATTCCACCTATTCAATACATAAATAGAGATTTTAATTAAGAAATTAAATCTTGAATAAAATTATAGGGACATGTTTCGCCCTTTAATTAAGGGCATCTTCAGCCTTAATCTCAATCTGAAAGGTAATTAATCAGGTACCTGATTGTATTAAAATTACATATGAAAGTGAGGATGTTGTAGGAAATGTGCTTCAAATGGTGAGCAAATAGTTAACAATAGTTACGATATTCTTAAAATGATGCCTTAATAAAGTCTTAAAAAACAAATAGTAGTAAATTTATACTTTCTTGAATGTCCTAATTTCAAAATTGGTAACGAATTGTATAATGGTAATTTTATAAGAACGTAAAATGTTACGTTAAACCTTGTAAGGTGGCGCCCTGTGGAGGTTGAGGGCGATAGAATAATGATAAAAGAAAAAATGTAGTTGATAATTCCAAATGGAGTATTAAAACATATTAAAGCTAGTAAAGAGACGTTACTGTTGCTCACTTCAAGTGAAGTTTATAATAAAATTGTTATGTTGGAACAAGTAAAGCGGGGCCTTGTGATGGTTGAGGGTGTTAGATAAAATTATCGGGTTTTGAACAGTTCAAGCGTCAGGATAATGATGAAGAATGTAGTTAATAACTCCGAGTGGAGTTTAAACACAATTTTAAAAAATTAGTAAAGAGACGTTTCTGCTGCTTAGAACAAGTGGGGTTTATAATAATATAAAAATGGTTAGACTGTTGTAACTCTCGTGCGAAGAGATAAAACGGTAGTCTTGTAAAAGCACGAGTGAAGAAGAGTGCTTGATGGTAAGCAGCTGTGTTAAATATTAGCTGGAAGGAGTGATTGTAGTCTCTTGTATATAGTCGAAAGAGAAATAAGGTTTGAAGTCTGTAACAATAGGAGAATTACGTGTTAAAGAATGAATATGAATGAAAGGAGAGTGTGTAAAAACGCTTACCTCTTTATTAATGTTGAAATTGGTTAACGTAAAGATGAGTTGGAGAGAAAACGTGTGTAATTTCATTTATTTTTAATTGTAACAGTGTTAAATAGTTGCTATGGTAGCATTGAAATGACTGATATTTAAGTTACTGGTGTTACAGTTGATGTGAGATTAATGGAGGAGAGGGTTGAAGCGGTGTGTCAAGTTTATAAGTTATTGGTTGTGGCGGGTAGTGAGAGAAGAGTTCAATTCTTAGAACAATATAAAGAGAAACGATATCATCAGTATCAAGTGGATTTCAAATAAAAGTTAGAGCCAGCCTATAGTTAATCCTTTGTGAGGAGATATATTACCTTTCTTCTCGAACTACGGTGCGGGAGCGAGCGAAAGTGTGACAGTAAACATTTATAAAGTTCTATAAGAACTCAGTTAATATCTCTAAAAGGTGTTCTGTAAAGGGTCGAGGGTATAAGAAATCAAATTGTAGTATCAATAGTTTGGCGAAGCAAAGAATTTTTTTACCGGGCGAGTTTGCCGTGCGCGTAGAGGCGCGCGGCTGTGGGCTTGCATCCGGGAGATAGTAGGTTCGAATCCCACTATCGGCAGCCCTGAAGATGGTTTTCTGTGGTTTCCCATTTTCACACCAGGCAAATGCTGGGGCTGTACCTTAATTAAGGCCACGGCTGCTTCCTTCCAACTCCTAGGCCTTTCCTATCCCATCATCGCCATAAGACCTATCTGTGTCGGTGTGACGTAAAGCCCCTAGCAAAAAAAAAGTTTTTTTCTGTTTTTTTCTTTTGTGAAAAGGTAAGTAAAGCATGTAAGAGTGTTCGATGGTAAGTAGCTGTGGTTTATTTTTGTTTTGTTTTTTGTTTTTTTGTTTTTTCGTGAAAAAGTAGGTTTAGAAGTTTAGTCCTTTCAAAGCAAGTGAGAGTGAGGAAGTGTGTTTGATGGTAAGTAGCTTTTAAAAAAATATATATATGGAGATTTTTACTTGAGGTCTGCAATAAGGAGGAGAATTATGCATTAAATGTATGAGATTATAGAGTTAATCAGTGGTTTGATAATTGTTACTTGTGCTTTTGGTATTATAATGGTGAGAGAATATGGGAGGTGGAATTGGTGGAGGTGGGGGGGGGGTTAGGTGGGGTTTTAAGTTTATGTGTTGTTGGTAGTGGTGGGATTGTGGGTACGGACAGAGTAGGAGTTGTGTTTTTTGAAATTAATGGAGACTTGGAAGATAATAATTAAATATTATTTAGAATGTTATGTTGATTCAAATTTAGTGATTGCAGAAATTTAGGTAAAATTTCGTATAATGGGTTTTTTTACTTCAAGTATATCATTGAGGTTTAGATTTTTGTTATAGTATTGGTCTAAAAGTATATAGATGTTTTACTTACTTTTTTAATAATTGTGAGGTCTTGATCTATAGTGATGAAATGATGTCCTGTTTCTTTCATAGGCGAAATCATAGCTGAGAATTTGTTGTGTTTGATGGCATTAAAATGTTCTAAGTACCTAGTTTGAAAGCTTCGGCCTGTTTGACCAATGTAAGAGGCGCCAAATTGTGTGCATGCGAGTCTGTAAATGCCTGAGCCTGTGTAAAAGTTGTTGTTTGAATTGATTGTGTTGTGGTTGAAGAATAATTTTTGGTTAGTGTTGGAAGTTCTAAAGGTTATGCAAGAGTTTTTTTTTTTTTTTTTTTTTTTTTTTAATGGGGTTTGAAATTTGGTAAATGTCTGGATTGTTGTATGTGAAAGTAATAAACTTATTCTTTTTGGGTTTGTCAGGGATGAGTAATGTTGTTAATTTGAGTTTGATTTTGTTGATTAAATTGTTGATTGTTTCTAGTTTATACCCATTATTTTTTACTAAGCTTTTTATATAAGTGCATTCAGTTTGTAGGTGATAGAGGGATTTTAAAGGCTCTGTAAATTAAGCTGTGAAAGGTAGCTAGTTTATGGGATTTTGGATGTAATGAAGTATTTTTTATTGTTGTTGAGGTGTGAGTAGGTTTCCTATAAATTTGGAAGTCAAAATTATCATTATTACCTGTTACTGTGGTGTCTAGGAAATTTAAGGATCCATTGATTTCATCTTCTTTAGTAAATTTTATATTTTGGTCAAAGTTGTTTAAAAAAATTTAAATATCAGTACTTTTATTGAGTTCTTTATCAATAATTACGAAAGTGTCATCTACATATCGAAGCCACAAGTTAAGGCATTTTATCTTAGTAAAAATTTTATCATGTTCCAAAGAATATAAATAGATGTCTGCTAAGATGCCGGATAAGGGATCTCCCATGGCTAGGCCATCTTGATGGTAAATTTTACCGTTAAAAGTAAAATAGTTGTTTTTTAGAACGAAGTTTAGGAGTCTTAAGAATTCTTCTAATTCGAGCTGCTAAGTTTACTGTGTTTAGTGAGGTTATTTTTGATAATATTTATAGTTTCATTGACTGGTATGTTAGAATACATGTCAGTAATATCGAAAGAGCACATAGTGTGGTTGGGTAATAAGGTGAATTCTTTTAAAATATTACAAAATTCAACTGAATTTTTTATTGGGGATTTATTGTTAAAAATGTAATGTTTTTTGAGAAAGTTGTGGATATATTTTGAGGTTTTATATGTTGGACTATTTCTGCAATTGATGATAGGACATATAGGTATATCTTTCTTATGTAATTTAGGTAAGGTTCTTGCTGTGGAAGTAGGGTTCATAAGGATTAGTTTTTGCTGTTCTTGTTCATTTAGTAGAAATGTAGAGTTTTTTAATAATGTTTTTAAATTTCGTTGGATTCTTATTGTGGGATCTTTATTAACTATTGTGTAAGTTTTGTTTGTGATAAAATCTTCAGTTTTCTAATATAGACCTTTTTGTTTAATAAAACAGTAGTTTCCCCCTTGTCATCTTTAGTTATAATTATATTGTTATCTTTTATATTGTTTTTTATGTCTTTAATTATTTTAGTATGGTTAAGATTAGCATTTTTATTTAATCCCTCAGTTAATGTTGGTAGTTTCTTTTTTATTTCATGTCTAGTATCATTTGTAATTCCAAAGGTAATTTAGAGATATTCGTCTCAACCTCTGCTATGGTGGTGATGATATCGTTTTCTTTATGTATACTAAGACGAAGTCAACAGATCCTTAAATTTCCTAGACATCACAGTAACACGTAATAATGATAATTTTGACTTCCAAATTTATAGGAAACCTACTCACACCTCAACAACAATAAAAAATACTTCATTACATCCAAAATCCCATAAACTAGCTACCTTTCACAGCTTTATTTACAGAGCCTTTAAAATCCCTCTATCACCTAAAAACCTAAAAACTTAATGCACTTATATAAAAAACTTTGCAAAAGATAATGGGTATAAACTAGAAACAATTAACAATTTAATCAACAAAAACAAACTCAAATTAACAACATAACTCATCCCTGACAAACCCAAAGAGAATAAGTTTATTACTTTCACATACAACAATCCAGACATTTACCAAATTTCAAACCCCATAAAAAAACAAAACTCTTGCATAACCTTTAGAACTTCCAACACTAACCAAAAATGATTCTTCAGTCACAACGCAATCAATTCAAACAACAACTTTTACACAGGCTCAGGCATTTACAGACTTGCATGCACACAATGTGGCGCCTCTTACATTGGTCAAACAGGCCGAAGCTTTCAAACTAGGTACTTAGAACATTTTAATGCCATCAAACACAACAAATTCTCAGCTATGATTTCGCCTATGAAAGAAACAGGACATCATTTCACCACTATAGATCAAGACCTCACAATTATTAAAAAAGTAAGTAAAGGAAAATTAATGAATGAATTAGAAAACATCTATATATTTTTAGACCAATACTATAACAAAAATCTAAACCTCAATGATATACTTGAAGTAAAAAACCCATTATACGAAATTTTACCTAAATTTCTGCAATCACTAAATTTAAATCAACATAACATTCTAAATAATATTTAATTATTATCTTCCAAGTCTCCATTAATTTCAAAAAACACAACTCCTACTCTGTCCGTACCCACAATCCCACCACTACCAACAACACATAAACTTAAAACCCCACCTAACCCCCCCCCCACCTCCACCAATTCCACCTCCCATATTCTCTCACCATTATAATACCAAAAGCACAAGTAACAATTATCAAACCACTGATTAACTCTATAATCTCATACATTTAATACATAATTCTCCTTCTTATTGCAGACCTCAAACCAAAATCTCCATATATATTTTTTTTTTTAAAGCTACTTACCATCAAACACACTTCCTCACTCTCACTTGCTTTGAAAGGACTAAACTTCTAGACTTACCTTTTCACGAAAAAACAAAAAAACCACAGCTACTTACCATCGAACACTCTTACATGCTTTACTTACCTTTTCACGAAAGAAAAAAAAAAGGAAAAAATTCTTTGCTTCGCCAAACTATTGATACTACAATTTGATTTCTTATACCCTCGACCCTTTACAGAACACCTTTTAGTGATATTAACTGAGTTCTTATAGAACTTTATAATTATAAATGTTTACTGTCACACTTTCGCTCGCTCCCTCACCGTAGTTCGAGAAGAAGGGTAATTTATCTCCTCACAAAGAATTAACTATAAGCTGACTCTAACTTTTATTTGAAATCCACTTGATACTGATGATATCGTTTCTCTTTATATTGTTCTAAGAATTGAACTCTTCTCTCACTACCCGCCACAACCAATAACTTATAAACTTGACATACCGCTTCAACCCTCTCCTCCATTAATCTCACATCAACTGTAACACCAGTAACTTAAATATCAATCATTTCAATGCTAGCATAGCAACTATTTAACACTGTTACAATTAAAAATAAATGAAATTACACACAACGTTTTCTCTCCAACTCATCTTTACGTAAACCAATTTCAACATTAATAAAGAGGTAAGCGTTTTTACACACTCTCCTTTCATTCATATTCATTCTTTAACACGTAATTCTCCTATTGTTACAGACTTCAAACCTTATTTCTCTTTCGACTATATACAAGAGACTACAATCACTCCTTCCAGCTAATATTTAACACAGCTGCTTACCATCAAGCACTCTTCTTCACTCGTGCTTTTACAAGACTACCATTTTATCTCTTCGCACGAGAGTTACAACAGTCTAACCATTTTTATATTATTATAAACCCCACTTGTTCTAAGCAGCAGAAACGTCTCTTTACTAATTTTTTAAAATTGTGTTTAAACTCCACCCGGAGTTATTAACTACATTCTTCATCATTATCCTGACGCTTGAACTGTTCAAAATTCGATAATTTTATCTAACACCCTCAACCATCACAAGGCCCCACTTTACTTGTTCCAACGTAACAATTTTATTATAAACTTCACTTGAAGTGAGCAACAGTAACGTCTCTTTACTAGCTTTAATATGTTTTAATACTCCGTTTGGAATTATCAACTACATTTTTTATTTTATCATTATTCTAACACCCTCAACCTCCACAGGGTGCCACTTTACAAGGTTTAACGTAACAATTTACGTTCTTATAAAATTACCATTATACAATTTGTTACCAATTTTGAAACTAGGACATTCAAGAAAGTGTATAAATTTACTACTATTTGTTTTTTAAGACTTTATTAAGGCTTCATTTTAAGAATATCGTAACTATTGTTAACTATTTGCTCTCCATTTGAAGCACATTTCCAACATCATCCTCACTTTCATATGTAATTTTAATACAATCAGGTACCTGATTAATTACCTTTCAGATTGAGATTAAGGCTGAAGATGCCCTTAATTAAAGGGTGAAACATGTCCCTATAATTTTATTCAAGATTTAATTTCTTAATTAAAATCTCTATTTATGTATTGAATAGGTGGAATAAATAAATTGTAATATTTATTTGACTTCTAATACTATACATACCGAGCGAGTTGGCCATGCGGTTTGGGCACACAGCTGTGAGCTAGCATTCGGGATATAGTTGGTTCAAACCTCACTGTCAGCAGCCTTGAAGATGGTTTTCTGTGGTTTCCCATTTTCACACCAAGCAAATGCTGGGGATGTACCTTAATTAAGGTCATGGCTGCTTCCTTCCCACTCCTAGCCCTTTACTGTCCCGTCGCCGTAATAAGACTTATCTGTGTCAGTGTGACGTAAAACCAATTGTAAAAGAAGAAAAGGAACCCTATGCATGAAAAGACAATTAGTGATTTTAAAATTAATTTCATAACAACAATAATATATTTTAAATTGGTAGGATAATGTGATGAACTTATTTTACCACACATTGTATCAATTTTTTTTTTTTTTTTTTTTAACGTTTACATCATCAACATAGAACATAGAAATCTGCACATGAGTATTCTGAATTCACCTTAATTTGTAGCAAGGCCTTTATCTGGAGCCTAGAGCCAATTTCTCTGAGGTGTCCAAATACTTTACTTCAAAGAAAACACTCTCTCACAATAGGAGAAGAAGTACCTGGATGACAGTAAATAAATTCGAAAATTCTCTCAGAATTATGTTTGTACCACTTGCTTTAAATTTTTTTGAAAGTTCAACCCATAGACTTACACCCTTCAGTTCTGTGTCCTCAAGCATTTTTTTAAATTTTTTTAGCACAACATCCACAATCAGTTCATCAAATAGTTTTACCACATTTATGGCATGAATTTCACTAGAAAGAATTACATTTATAAACTCAGCTGATTTTTCAACATTTCTCCATTCTAATTCATATAATGTAACTATTTTGAATCATGAAAACTGCTCAGCACCTTCAAAAATACCTTCCCACAGTTCAAGATATGAAATGCACTGATCATAAATGTTCACAACAGTTTCTTCAAAATCTGTCACCTTCATGGACTAGTGATGCGGACTTCTGTTTATCTGCCTGAGGGATGAATTTATGTTTACTCCTCGAAATGAGCTTCTCTTTTGAGTCCTGATACTTGAAAGACACCTAAGTAGCAGAAATATCACTTCTTTCCATCTCAAGCACAGTATCATAGAAAAGTGGCAAAGAAGCATGGATAACCATACGTACACCTCACTGGAAGGATCTAAAAAAAAACATTACTCTTGGACAAAAATTGCTACTCTGAGAGAGATAGAATGATTTCAAACCATCATAAATTAACAAGATTCTGTGGACTGCTGGTAAGAGTCTGAGAAACCTGGTACTGCTATGACAGAGCACTTTATTGTATTCTACACTGGCAAATTCACAGAAGTCCTTGAGTTGAGCTACCCCCATAATATATATACACTCAACTCTCGATTTACCGTAATCGGATCAACCACGCTGTGGCTTAACCTCAATATCAAAAACACTAAAAATGCACGAGTGTTAGGAATTACACTAATACAGAATCACAAAGGGTCTGGATAATATTGCCCGGATGATACTCTCCTCACCGAAAAACTTCTTTTAAGAAACTTGAGAAGCAAAATAAAGAAAAAGTGTTTCTCGGTGCAAAAGCAGAAAACCATGACTGATTATTTTCAGAAACAGTAAAGTTAGGTAGTCTGAATATTTTTCTTTGCCTTATTAGTTTCAACGAAATATGCTGTTTATTTTTCCATTAATAATTGTGCTAAAACTTTTTGCTGGTTAACCGCAATTTTACTTATCCGGTAAGCCTTAACCCTACATTATCCCGGTTAATCGAGAGTAGAGTGAATGGACAAATTTATAGATTTTCAGAACAGTAACTTCAGTATTGATGGGTAATTGATCTGCAACATTCTGGACACAATTACAAGCATTGTGTGCACCACAACCTATACCTAGCACGTTCCTTCCTAGTCCATTATGCAGTTTACTGAGAACATTTATTTTTCCTTGTCTTCTTCACACCTTCAAAATTTGTGTTTGTGTTATTTGCACGATATGAAACTATTTTGTGTTTGAGATTATGGTTCTGTAAAGTTTTGATAACACACTGTGATAATATTTCTGAAGTTTTACCACTAACATCATGAAATTCTAACAAGCCGAACTCCAACAGTTAGGATGAAATATCTTGCTAGTACAGGAAATAACTTCAAAGCTAACCTGTAGGAAGTATCTATGGTTATGGTAACAAAATTAGCTGTTTCAAGTTCAGTTTCAACATTCTCGTTTACAAATGGGGCTATTAAATTAACTGGTAACACCTCACTTTTTGTTTTTTCACAAGTAAACATTTTATCAGCCAAATTATGTAGCAATTTTGACTTGCAAACACTCTAATGGATATTCAAATCATTCTGCACAGAATGATAAACAAAAGTTGCCTCTCAAGCAGCACACTGTAAATCTTCTGCAAATTTATTCACAAACTGCCATGCTTACACTAGAAGCTTTAACAGCTTTGCAATGCTTCTGAGTTCTCATGTGCTTATTCATGTCCCTAAAACAAAAAAATGCAATTGAAAATCATGAATTACACACAGTGCACATGACCTCATCTTCATTCCCATTTTCATTATTCCTCTTTAGAAATGGATATTCCTTTTCTAATTCAGTTGAGAAGTCAAATTTCCTCTTCGACATTTTAAGAAAGAACACAACACACATACAGATTTTTACAGAATATATAAATCTTTACCAATGAAGGGAGAAATGAAAGAATGATAAACTTTGATATTAAAAACAACATCGTGACAAGCTTTATAGTGCATATAGTGCCTTCTAGTAACTGAAATTGAAACTAAGTAATCTTTTGACTTCTTTCCTGTATCCTAATATATCCAAATAAGAAAATGCAGACATTTTGTCATTAAAAAAAAATATGATCCAGACAATGGTACTGCCCTTAAAATACAAACTGTCCATACAAAATCCAGATGTCTGGCAACCCTACCTACAGTGTAATTCAGTATTTGAATACGTAGGCCCAAATATATCAGTTCTCTATATTAGGTGCCTTTTAGTGATAACATACCCTTCCCTTCCGATTTACGTGGAAACGTTCCGGTTTTTAACTCGTCTTCCGATTTTCCGATTTATTTTTACTCCGTATTTTTGACCAATATAACCTTGAATATGGTCAATACTCTTCCCTTAGGATAAATTATTGTGTGCTTGTGTAATTTACGCAAGCTGATTTTCAAGTGTATTTATTTGGCAAGTGTACCGTCCGTCGCCTTCGTGTATCATGTTCCCCACTCACTACAGTATCGTGTGTGTTTTACAGCCGGAAATTCAGGACAGCAATCGTCCTACAAGCAAGAGAGGCTAGTGCGTGCTAGCGACTCCGTTAATCAGGACGAAAGATTGAGTTTCTTGTTCGCGCGCTGTTAACATCGTTTCTGTGCATAGTTTTGTTGCAGTTGTAGGCCACGTGGTATTTCCTACGGTTCTGTGCTTTACCCCTGTTGAAGTCATATGTTAGTAATGTATGAGACATATTGATCTGTTTTGTATGTGGTAGTTTCGTGTATTTCAGTGCATTTGTGTTCATCCTTAGTTCATAATTTGAATGAGTTGAATGTATTTCAGAGAGTTGTGTCGGTGACAGTTTCTGCTATTTTCTCTTCATATTATGGCCACAAAACATAATAAACGTTATCTCCAAGTGTTGAAAGATACCTATAAAATTGAATTTCTGTTCATGTTACAGTCTGATAAAGGAAACTATTGTGCATTTTGTTCTGTGCTTATTACATTTTCTTGTAACCATTTTTATGTTTTCTTAGTTTAAGATTTTAAATTTAATGGTCAATTCGCTTTATAACTGTAGGCCTTTCTTCATCAAGCCTGCAGCTCAATATACGTAATAAAATCCAAAAATTAAATATCTTCCTGTTTTTGATTTCTAAAGGTTGGCAGGTATGGTGATAATTTCCAAAAGTAGGCATGATAATTTACAGTAGTATTTTAATGGCTTTCTGATATGTTTTTTTTCTACTGTAAGATGTAATGTGTAGGCCTAAACATAAAATAGGTCATAACTCTAAAACATCTTGTGAAATTCTGTTATTACTCTAAACACTCCAGTAAATTTTCAATTTGCTTGGTAGAAAACTCTGGAATCAGGTGATTGTAAAGATAATACACTGAATATTTCAGGCTGTCTTTGTGGAACTTTCTGCCTTGACTAATCTCATAAATAATTTTTTTTTTTGCTAGCGGCTTTATGTCGCGCCGACACAGATAGGTCTTATGGTGACGATGGGATAGGAAAGGCCTAGGAGTTGGAAGGAGGTGGCCGTGGCCTTAATTAAGGTACAGCCCCAGCATTTGCCTGGTGTGAAAATGGGAAACCACGGAAAACCATCTTCAGGGCTGCCGATAGTGGGATTCGAACCTACTATCTCCCGGATGCAAGCTCACAGCCGCGCACCTCTACGCGCACGGCCAACTCGCCCGGTTTATAAATAAATACATGTCATGCAAGAATTATTGAAAGTATGCAAGTACTGAGGATGCTACATGAAGAAAGGTCGGACATCAAAACTGAAACTTGTTTGTGATGTTTGTGAAATCATCATCACCACTTCACATTATCCAGCTGTAGCCGGGTAAGGGAATATATGGTCCTCTCCACTTTCTTCGGTCTTTCCACAACTCCTCTTCCAATACAGTGTGTCCTTCGATCTCAATCGTGGTCTTCTGCGGCCTCGCCTTCCTTGCATTTACATTTCGATCACTTTTTTTTTTTTTTGCTTTCTATCATTCATTTTTACCATTCCAGTTTCTTACAGGATTTTCTCATTCCTTATTTTGTCTCTTCTACTCTTCTGTATCATACTCCTCAAGAATTTCATTTTGGCTGCCTGTATTCAACTCTCATCCTTCTTTGTCACTGTTCAAGTTTCTGCTCCGTAAGTTGCTATGGGAACGTAATTCATCTTGTACATAGTTTTCTTTGCTTCCATTGGCACATCTTTGTCCCATAACATGTTTCTTACACTATGATAGAAACAGCTTCCAGCTTGAATCCTCTTACTAATTTCAGCATCCAGTCGAGCATTCACTTATAGTTATGAATATCTTCAAAGAGAAAGCATGGTGGAGAAACATTTTACTTCTCTCATGTGACTCCAGGTGATGTAAAGAGCGCCCTCAATGACATAAAATCAGGGTCTACCGGACACGACGGAATAAACCTGTCCCTTTTGAGAAAAATTCTAGACATCATTCTTCCTACAATAACGCACATTATTAACACCTCTCTTATGATGGGAATCTTTCCTGAGAACTGGAAAAATGCCATCATCAGACCCTTGCCGAAAAATAGTACCCCTATAACCTTTGACGATTACCGGCCTGTTAGTATCCTCCCTGTACTAGGAAAAGTACTGGAAAAACTAGTACATAAACAAATGACAGACTATCTCTTACATCATAACTTACTCGACAGATATCAATCAGGGTTCAGATCGAATTACAGTACCAACACAGCATTGGTAAAAGTAACTAACGACATTCAGCTAGCAATGGATAACGGACAAATGACAATTCTAATTCTTCTTGACCTTACAAAAGCATTTGACTGCGTAGACAAAGACATTTTACTAGCCAAATTAGAAGCGATGAAATTTTCTAATAATGTATTATGCTGGCTACGTTCCTATCTCAGTGGACGTAAACAATGTGTGTCAGTGGGAGACAATATGTCTAGATGGCTAAATACTGAGATGGGGGTAGCACAGGGTGGGGTGTTATCACCGCTTCTGTTCTCCCTATACATGAATGACCTATCAGAACAACTGACGAACTGTAAATATCAATTTTATGTTGACGATATCCAATTGTATATTCATACCAAGCCGAATGACATACAAGAAACAACCATGAAACTAAACGAAGACCTATTTAACATTAACGAATGGACTAGTAGCCACTGCCTGAAGGTAAACCCATTAAAATCGCAATCCATCATAATAGGATCTAAAAAAGCGCACGCCAAGTTAGAAAGTATCAATATACCGGTTATCAAGATCAATGAAACACCTAAAACACTGAAAGACTCCGTTAAAAACCTTGGAATAATTTTCGATAAGTATTTAAGTTGGTCAGAGCACGTAACAAAAATTTGTCAACGTGTATTCGGCTCATTACACTCACTGCACAAACTGAGGGACTTTCTTCCTGTCAAAACCAGGAAACTGCTCGTTCAAGGACTAATTCTACCAATATTTTATTATGGTGACGTAGTCTATAATAACATAAGTTATTCACTTGGTTCCAAACTTCAACGGGCGCATAATGCCTGCATTCGATTCATTCTAAATGTTCCGCTCCATTCCCACATCAGCCCATTCCTCCATCAGCTGTCCTGGTTAAGATTATGCGATAGACGCAAGCACCATGCTGTTTCTCTTCTGCATAAAATTTGCGAACAGGTAAACCAGACTACCTGAGAATAGATTTCAGCTACCTCTCTCCCTCAGGCAGAACACCTGCAAGGTCATCAACACGATCCCTGTTGTCCATCCCCATTCACCACAGTAGGATGTATAACAACTCATTTGTACCGTGGACCATACGTTCCTGGAATTCCCTCCCGGCTGAAATTAGAGACATAAGCAACCTAAAGGTATTCAAAAGAATATGCTGGAACTTTTATCTACAATCAGAATAATTTACTCCAAGAAGTACCCTCAAATGTTAGATTAAGTCTAATGAATAAAGTGTAAATATAAAGATTAGTAACATTGACAATTTTCGAGGTATAGTTTTAATAATAGTAAATACTATAAATTCAATTTAAAATGTTAAAAACAAATTATGATACTTTACATTTTCAGTTAAATTACATTTCAAGTTAATTTTAAATTATATTAAACTTATTTTTAATTTTAAGTAGTTATAATGTTCTGTTTACACAGGTGTACAATTATATGGTTTGGCATAATAGCAGGCTACATAGCCTGAGCCCCGCCATGTACAGAAAGACATTAATAAAATAAAATAAAATAAAATAAATTTCATTGGGTTCCGTATTGAAGTGGGATTAGTAAATTAAAATTCTTTCAAGGTCCACCTATTCAATACAATGACATTTAATTGTGATTCAATCACATGTCAAATGGTACTAGTTTCGGCATCTATGTGACATCATCAGTCTTAAGTACAAATTGAACAATTACACATATGCCTAAAACATCTAAAACACATTTTAACACATTATAAAATACATTACTATGCCTAAAACATCTAAAACACATTTTAACACATTATAAAATACATTACTGTAATGATACATGAGATAAGTTAAAATTTTGTTACAATTGAATGCTGTGATATAAAATTCTTAAAATTCTGGCAATTTGTTATATAGTCCAGTCTGTGTACATCTGGGTTAAGTGAATTTGTGCTGTTTTATGCTGTCTATATGGGTGACACTTGTTCACTTGATATTAGGTGGTTCCAGGAAAGTTTAATTTGATCATGTAAGATCGCGATATAAATAGAGATGAATTCCCACTTCAATTTAAACCTGAAGAAGAGTTAGATGTTGGAAGCACTGTATGGAAGTTACTAGAATCATAAGAATCATTAAATGATGATTGACTCCCCTTCAAGAGTATGTTGTACGTGTTTGTTACCCAGACGGAGCCGGACGATGTGTTTGTGATAGCTAAGGTAGGCAGCGGTAAAGGAGGCGAGGAGAAGGAAGGAGGCGGGGCACCTGCGGGGGTATGGAACTAAGGCGGGGCGGAAGGATGGGGTAGTGGGGGTAATTGACGGGAGTGTGTATTACGGATTACTTGAAAAATCAAACTGTTTTTCGATAGTTTGATATTTTTAAGCCAATTGCATATCTGCCAACTTTCCCGATTTAGGCGGGAGACTCACGATTTTCGACGGTTTTTCCCGCCTCCCTAATTATTCTATTATTTCTCCCGATTTTAGCTTTTTTTTTTTTTTTTTTTTTTTTTGGTCAACTTCAAACATTTGTTTTCAAATCCCACCATTTCACGTTTGTACGCCTGTGGCTGAAGTCCTTCTCTCATTGGCGCTTTCAAATGAAATATCGATTGTTATTAATACGAGAAATACGCGCCAATTTGCGATGTTTATTGAATCCTGTATATCGCGATGCGTATATCGATTGTCAATCTCTTGTTCTCGCGTGCTATGTTCGTGTTTGTTCACATCAGTCCAGTCGATTCTAGAGACTAGTAGCTAGATTTGGGATGTTTTTTAGTAATTTAGTGACAATTTCAAAGATAGCGACTAGTGAATTTTCTAGAGATTCTGGCGAATTGTAATTTATTACTTGATTTAAACAGCATTGCGCTTCGCATAATCGCATCGGTGCATGATGCAATATATTCATCTCTGCATTTGCTAAGTAATGGCATCTAAATTAATGATCGATTCACAGTGTGGAGCATGAGTTCATACTATTTTCGGAAAGCTTATCAGAGACCGATCATCTTACTCACATACTTCCTGTGAGGGAATAGAGATGTCTAATTTTTAGCCTCGTACAGCAACATTCGGGTTTTGAAACAGTAAGTGTTGGTATATACCATAGTACTCCTGTACCATAGCACTCCTGTATTGCGCAAGACATTTAGAATAAGCAGTTTTGACCGATTGTATCTCCTGAGTTTTATATCAGAATCTCCTGATTTTTAGTTTTGTAAAGTTGGCAGGTATGCAATTGATTAAAAGTTTGAAAAAGATATTGGGTTTCTCGTAAATTTTGTTTAAATTATAATTGGGGTTGAAGTATTGATCACAGTTAATGTAACAACTTTCAATAATATTCATGATGGGTCCCTTATTTGCTGTTTGAAGAACTTCCATATCATTTTCGATCTCAGTAAATTTATGATTAGTGTCATGCACATGTTGACCCATGGCAGAGAACTTATTATGCCTCATCGCGTTGACATGTTCTGAATATCTAATCATAAAGTTACGTGCTGTTTGACCCACGTAAGGGCTGCTGCATTCTTTACATTTTAATCTGTATATTCCAGTTTTGGAGTAAATATTGGGGGTATTGATTGATGCAGAGTTGAGTAAAATTTTGAGGTTCTATTGTTAGTTTTGAATAAAATTCTCATATTATGTTTCCAGAAAAGGTTAGTGATTTTGTGGACGTCATTATTGTAAGTGAAGGTGGTTGAAATAGGAGCTTTTTCTTTTTCTTTTATGGGTTTTGGGGTGGTACCTATATTTGTTGATTATTTATTCTATAAACAGCCTGTTGTACCCATTGAACGTAGCAATTGCCCTTATGGTGTTAAGTTCATTATTAAGTTCTTTGTCATGGGTATGGCAAAAGCTCGATGGACCATGCTATTATATGCTGGATGTTTGTGCATTAGGGGATGTATGGAATCTTTGTGGATCGTGTTAGCAGTTTGTGTATGTTTCCCGTATATTTTGTAAGACAGACCACAGATATTTCTGATAATGGTTATATCTAGAAAATTGGTTGTTTTATTAATTTCTGGCTCTAGTGTGAATTTAATGTATGGGTCAATACTATTCAAATCTTGAAGAGTAGAGTCCGCGTTCTTGATTAATTCATCCATAATGACGAATGTGTCGTCTACATATCTGGCCCATATGAGAATATTTGGAAAGTTGTTATTGTTGATTTTTGTGTGTTCTAAGTTATCTAAATAGATATTAGCCGAAATTCCTGAAGAAGGTGATCCCATCGCCAGTCCACTCTTGATGGATAACTTTGTCAAAAACTAAGAAGTTTGTACCTAAGGCTGATGATGGCACACAGATGCCGAAACTGGTACCATTTGACATGTGACTGAATCACAATAAAATGTCATTGTATTGAATAGGTAGACCTTGAAAGAATTTTAATTTTCTGTAATCCCACTTCAATACGGAACCCAATGAAATTCATAACTATAAGTAAAGAGAAAGGCCTATCAATATATGGGCCTAAAATTAAAGTTGCCAAATTAGGCAAAGATATCAATTTCCTGAAGCAATGTATTACACATGATTTAACACCTAATTTTTTGAAAGGAACAATTAAAAAACATAGTTATGGACCACATTTGATCAAAACTCAACAAAAAACAAACAAAGTTTGGCTAAAAATGAAATTTGCTTTTTACATAAAAAAATCCTTCTTAGATAACAAATTGTACGAAACTCACCTTGAAGCAGCTCATCTGCTTTCTAGAGCACAATGGAACATATTTCAAAATCAAATTGACAACAAATTGTTTGATATTCTTTCACAAAAACAGCTTACTTTAGATAGAAAATTAAACACTTTGAAAAAGAAACAGCGTAAGTTTTCACTTGAAAATCTACCCAAAGAAATCAATTTGACAAAAAGCATAATCGAGAAATTTCATCCCCCTGTGGTTAACCTTTCCAAAGTAAACCTTAATAAGGAAGAAATCACCATCCTATCAAAAGGCCCTAACCAAAACTGGTCTAACATGAATAAAATAAATATAATGACTAACATGATTATAGAATCAGAAGCCACAATAAATAAAATGCCTTTAGAGAAACAAGACGAAATTAGGTTTGAAATAAAAAGAAAACTAGATAAGATGGGCACAGCTAAAACGTAAGCAGAAAAACCATTTCCACTAAGTCTAATGACGACAATTTTATCTCTGAACATAAACAAATCATAGAACTTAAAAATAAAATAAAACATAATTACTTAATAATCACAAAAGCAGATAAAGATAAAGTTACTGTCTTAATGAATAAAACTGATTATGTATCCAAAACTAAAGAATTTTTCAATACCAACACATTTAAAATAATCAAGAAAGACCCTACTCAAAAAATCCAGAGACAACTAAAACAAACAAACAAAGGACTTATCATTTCTTTTTACAGACCATGAAAAATATAAACCAGTAACCATGAATCCAGGCCTTCCTACAGTTAAAGCCCTTCCAAAAATTCACAAACCTAATATTCCTATCTGACGCATTATTAACTATATACCCAGTCCACTCTATAAAGCATCCCGATTCATTCAAAGTTTCCTAACCAAAAATTATCACTTTCTCTCCAATAAATCCATTAAAAACACTACCGAACTGATTGAGAAATTAAAGGCATTTAACCTACAACCTAACCACTCCCTCCACTCCTTTGACATAGAAAATATGTATCCGAGCTTACCAATTTCTAAACTTCCCAAAATCATTGAAAATAATTTAAGTAAATACAGTTCTCTTCGTAAACTAGAAATACAAGATTTCATTCAGCTTTTAAAATTGGTCATCAACAATTGTTTTCGACAAAATTATCTATCAACAGAATGGACTGGCAATGGGATCACCTTCTTCAGGAATTTTGGCTATGTCTGTTTAGATAACTTAGAACACACAAAAATCAACAATAACAACTTTCCTAATATTCTCATATTGCCAGATATGTGGACGACACATTTGTCATTATGGATGAATTAATCAAGAACACGGACTCTGCTCTTCAAGACTTGCATAGTATTGACCCATACATTAAATTCACCCTAGAGTCAGAAGTTATTAAAACAATCAATTTTCTAGATATAACCATTATCAGAAATATCTCTGGTCTGTCTTACAAAATATATGGGACACATACACAAACTGCTAACACGATCCACAAAGATTCCATACATCCCCTAATGCACAAACGTGCAGCATATTGGTGTCAGAAGTGGGATGGACAAGTGTGATAAACTAGTGGATAAACTCTTACGTAAAACTGGTGTCAGAATCAAGTACCTGGTAGTGAATTTTGTAGTCAACAGAAATATCTACTAGCGAAATGAATTCCGAACAGCTTCAGATTTTTCTAAGCAAGTTTAGTGAGCTTGAAAACAAAATCTTACCTTCCTATGGCGAACTCATTAGTGAACTGAGATCTGAGCGGAGGTCAAACCTGGACCATCTGAAAACAGATTTAAATGAACAGAAGAGTGAGCAGTTAAAGTCAGGAGCGAAGTGCGCTCTCTCGAAACCGAGGTCGACGATGACGGTGTGCGGGATGGCAACGAACTGGACGAGAAGGGATCCGAAGAGTTGCTCGCGGTTGTGGAGTCCGGAGTTCGAGGCCCAGACGTGGAAGTGAGTGCCCTGCGTGCGGAAACGATGGCTGTGGAGACGCGAATGAATCCTGCTAGCAACGACGGCGGCTTCACCATCTTGAAGGGAAACCCTACGGGACGACGGGATTACTTCCAAGAGAACATACCAGACCCAGTTCGAGACCGGATCGACGTCCAAGAAGAGTGCCAAATATCCGATCGCCGGACTACGTGTACAGAAGGTGACAGTACAACGCAGCCCCCAGCCAAGTTCGACCTACGAGGAGGTTGTGGGAGTGCTCGACGTGCGCTGTGGTGTCCAGCAACTGAGAGCCACCTACAAAGTCCAGCTGCAGGAGAGGACTCAGCACGCTGATATAACGTCGCGGAAATTCGACGCCGAGATCGAGCGACCAGGAGACGTGATTGTGGAAGAGTTATCCCGAGGTGACATCAAGCTCGAGGCGGCTTACGGCTGTGATAAACCACGTGGCGCTGAGACTCGTCCAGGGAGGACGACCGGCAAGAAGCAGAACTACGAAGAGGCTCTGACGATGGCCCATGAGACAGAGGCACCATATGCCCCAGAGGAATCACTTGATATCTTGCAAAAGCAAATAGAAGAACTTTGGAACAAGGAGACCCTACCCGAAGATTGGAAAATAGCTTTGATCCATCCATTACACAAAAAAGGCAGCATGAAGAACATCAACAACTACAGAGGAATATCTTTGCTACCTTTGACTTACAAAATTCTATCACTTGCCATCCTGGAGCATTTGGAAGCACAAGTCGAACATCAAATAGGTGAATACCAAGGAGGGTTCAGAAAAGGTCGCTCAACAGCTGAACAGATCCAAAATCTCAAAACGATCATCAGATATTGTACACTAAGGTCCAAGCAGTATGTGTCTGTCTTTGTAGACTTTAAGAAAGCGTACGACTCCATTGACCGGGAAATCGTGCTAAACATCTTAAATGAATTTGGAGTTGATTTGAAACTGCTGCCATTAATTAGAGCCACCCTGACTGATACAAAATCCAAGGTGAAGTTCCACGAATGTGTCTCGCATTCCTTTGACATCAAAACAGGAGTCCGACAAGGTGATGGGCTATCCCCGATACTCTTCAACTGTGTTCTTGAAAAGATCATCAGAACCTGGCGGGTGAGATTACAGGAAACCAACTATAGTCCATTGAGAATAGGAACCAAATCCAAGGGGATTGCAACAAACTGCTTAGCATTTGCCGATGATATTGCTGTTCTCTCAAACGACATAGAAACCGCTAGAGCTCAAGTTGAAATTTTAAAGCAAATTGCCGAACAAACTGGTTTGCAGATATCGTTTGAGAAAACAGAAGTAATGGCTAACATCAAAGAGGCTCCACCAAAACTCCATACAAAATACGGGGACATCACCCGAGTAGACAAATTCAAATACCTGGGTGAGATCATCATGAAAAATGGACTGGACAAGGAAGCACTTCAGGAGCGAGTACGCAAACTGGAAATAGCCTACCAAACATCCCGCACAATCTACAACAAAAATGCCTTTCCCAAAACACCAAGATACGTCACTATGAAACAGTTCTGAAGCCAGTAGTTCTATATGCAGCCGAAACCCTGTCTCTAAATGCCAACAAAGGACTCCTTGAAGAACTGGAGAAGAGAGAACGCAAAATTGTGAGAGGAATCTTGGGATCAAAGTTCAGAAATGGAATCCATCAAAAGAGATCCAACAAGGAAGTCTACAGCAAAATAGAGAAAATTACCAACACAATCAGAAAAAGACGGGCACGATTTTACGGTCATCTGAAAAGAATGGACGGAAGAAAGTTAACTAAAGAAATCTTTCACTTTTTTGATTCATACCCCAAAACCACAATTCCCTGGTTTAGAAATACCAAAGAAGACCTGCAAATGCTACATATCTCAGCTGAAGATGCCCTTAACAGAGATCTCTTCCGCAAGAAAATATTGACGAACGGGCTAAACCGAGACGAGCAACCGAAGAGAAGACACGGTGCCCCTTGGACAGAGGAGCGTAAACAGGCCCACTCACAAAGAATGAGGGAAATTTGGTCTCTAAAGAAGGCCAAGTTCAGTGTCAAATGCAACAAGACTTAACGTGGTCGTTGATGGCCCCAGCGAATTATATATATATATAAATAATAATAATAATAAAAATAATAAATGGTAGAGAATAAAAGATTCTACTCACGTCATGTTCATAGAGCTGCAAAACTGCAGAGGTCACCATAGGATCCCTCACTTTATAATAATAATAATAATAATAATAATAATAATAATAATAATAATAATAATAAATGGTTTGAGCATAAAAGATTCTACTCAGGTCATGTTCATAAAGCTGCAAAACTGGTACTCTGCCAACTGGACCTTACTTACAACCCCCTGCAAACGTTAGAAAATGGCAGGACCATGCTTGCAAGGCTACCATAAATAAATGTAACTACTGTTTAACTCTAATAAATATCTATACATTCAAAAGAAAAAAGATCATGTAAATTTACAAATTAATATGTACAATTTCCTGTAAAAAATCAGTCCAACCCTAATCCCACATATTATTCTCCTCTTTGTTACCACCTTTAGATGGTTACTCACTTCCGTAGCTTTCTGCTTCTGTGCCTGGATTTGAAGCCTCATGTTCCAGAACTCCAGCACCGTCCTCCATTCAATCTTCAGTTGAAGATATGTCTCCAAACTTGCGCCGTATTATCCTCTCTCATGCAAGATATGCCTAGTCACTGCTGACATAAAGTGCCACCCAACTTGATGCACTTAGTAATATTTATCAAGCAACTCCGACAGAGCCCGATAGACTGATGATGGTTCATGTGTGCCTGAATTGAAGCAGTCCACAGTTTATCCCTCACTTTACAACACTGGCACAACAAATACACTCGCTCAAACTTCATAAATATTGGGCCAGCAGCACGATATACTGACAACAGTCACGATCCACAAGCAGTGAGTATGGACTGAGAGTTACCGTAGAATAATTTTTTACCAAACAACATGAGTAACATCATGTGTCCTCTGAATCCGAATAAGCAGTCCTCCAGACTAACACTTCCTACATATTTATACGCTTGCTAATCACCTTTCTACTTCATTCAAAATGAAATCTGTTCCATTCCATCACTCCCATGTTTTCATAATCAGGTGCTTGGGTAAACCCAGCCTGCCAAATTTTCCATTCCGTATACATCATATACACATGACTGTTTTTATGTGCATATTCACATCCATGGTTTTACCCAAAATTACACTCGGAGGCTAAGTTGAAATGTCCCTGGAAAAGCTGCCTGATTCTTACCACTAATATATATTATTTTAACAAATACTTGAAATGCCTAAATTAATTAAAATAATCCAGATGAGTACATTATAATATTAGCAATTGATTTTAGCGTAGTAATAATAATAATAACAAGAACAACATAATTGCCTCAATATTTACTTACATAATAAGCTATTTCACATTAATAATATACAACAACCTAAACAATCGTGCGTGTAATGTGGAACATGTTATAATCAGTATGACTGGCTGTACTTCAAAGTTGACAAATAGAAGGCTTTATAACACTATAACACTATTATCAAGTTAGCTTATGCTATGAGATGCATCGGTGCTCCCATCTACTTGCCGCCATCATGTAGGTTTGATATGTAACAGTGTTTTATTACAGAGTTTGAAATGAATGTAATAAATGCTGTTCAGGAAACAGTCTAATTCAATTAAAGAAATACATGTGCATCAGTGAAGTAAATGTTCAAGGTTTTGATGGAGGAGTTGGATATGAGTGGGGGGTGAGGATATTTCATAGATCATAAGAAAAGTATGGGTAAAGTACACTGGGTAGTTAGGTGGTGGGGGCTCCAAAGATTTTCAGAAAGTTTGTGATTCTAAACTTTATAGTGATATCAAGATTGAAAAGAAGGAGTATATGTATGACACATGCAAAAATAATTGGCACATACTTGAGAAAACTAAAAAGAGACCTTAAGGGACGGAAACTTTCAGATGGGAAGGCAATTGGAGGTTGTGGGCCACTAACTGATGATGAAAGAGATAATAGTAGTAGTAGTAGTGTAACCGTCCGGGCTTCTCCAGCCATACTAATTTATTGTACAGTCCTATTACGTGATATCACTCAATATCAAGATTATCTGTCATCAGAAATTATTCATTAACACATATTCAATCAATTGTAAATAAGGCTTTTGGAATTATATTGTATATATTAGAACATCATTTATTATTTAAATTATAGATAGGAATTCATTATGTACTGTGAATATGGTCAATATGTTGAGACAGAGTTTGTATCATTTCATCCCATACTTGTGTACACGGAAAGGTTATTCTTAAAGCGGGGAATTTATGATGAGTCATTGGGTTTAAACATGAGTACTGTACTATACAGCGGCCCGTGTGCAAGGCTAGCAAGCTAGGAGATTACTTCGTCGCCCCGCCTACTGGTTACTTGTGAAGAATGAAGAGAGGAAGATATGATATGAGATCAACGAATCAGATGCTTTGTTGTATAGAGACTGGGTATGGAGCTGTTACCAAGAGTGGGGAGAGCTCGGGTATATTATCTTGCATGGAGCAATCCTCAACACACAACTACAATTTATTTTCGGGGCAGTGAGTTGTCGCTTCAAGACACAGTACATAGCTGCTGTGATGTTGTCGGATCAGAGTGAGATGAAACAAGCATACGGCTTGTGATATATTCCATAATTATTCTGGACGAAGAACTACATTAGTTCAAGTCCACGGTACTTGGTACAAGTCTGTATTGTATCAGTAGAATAGCTAAGCTGGATTGAGATTTCTGATAACATGGAAAAATTCACAACACTGAATTTTCTCCTCATACGATCAACGGTGATCAATTTTCACAAGCATAGGGCCAATGTCTAATTTAAAGACTAGACAGTTAGGGAGTGCTAGTCCAGATAGCCCAAACCATATCGCAGAAGTAAGGAAGGATGTCCATGGAGCCAGTCTGCAACGAGAAAAGGGGAACGAGTAACCACGGAATACAGATGACCTCAATGGAAACTTCAATTGGTGAGCCACAATTAGACAATGCAAGCAACAATATATTACAGTAACGTTAAATTCTTGATTCCCTCCAAGCTAAAAGGTACTTTTCCAACTCATCGCATTTTTTTTGTTTAATAAATTCATTTGACCAGATATTGTGTTAATTTTCTTTCTCAAAGCAACACTTAATGGTTAATTATTTAAAATCCTACCCCTGTGATTTAAGTATAAGTCTCTATGCTAGTAAATATAAATTTTGCTGTACAGTTTTGTTTAAAACTGTAAAGTTGGTGCCCAAACATTACATAGAGAAATGGGAAACCATGGAGTGATAATTGATTCTATTTGCATGACAATTTGCGGGCAATTTGCGGGCAAGCCACGTATAGTTTATATTCATGTGTCCCCAGGTATTAACTTTCGTCCCCTCAAGTGTAAAGCTTAGGAGAGCGAACAGTTACAGTAGTAGTAGTAGTAGTAGTAGTAGTAGTAGTAGTAGTAGTAGTAGTAGTAGTAGTATGGTTTGGCTACAATATTGAACGTATGGGGAAAGCAGTTTCTTTAATAAAGGATCCACTGATGATCATCCAGTTCACCAGCTTTGTCCACCTGGCATTGATTCATGGTGTTGGAATCCAAAGGCAATGGCAGAAGGGAAGAGAAATCCCTTCCATATGATGAAGTAGAAGCTATGAATCCAGTATACAGGGATTTCAGCAATGAGAATTTGTTAGAGAAGTGTTTGATGGAAGAACATAGAACCTGAACGAGAATTTCAATAGTTGATGTGATAAAAGTGTCATGTTGGGTCTAGAAACATTGAAAATAGGTGGATGCTGTTATCCGTTTTAATGGCGGAACTGCTTCAAGGTACAAAATGCTATAATCACTAGGAGTAGTTTGAAAATAGCTTTGATTGTAGTTGACTGAAGAAGGGTTTTCAAATCGGAAAAGGCAGTCCAGAAGGCAGGAAAGGAAGCTAAAATGAGGAGAAGAGAGCCCAGAACAGAAGAAAGGAAAATCAGTAGCTCAAAAATCAGGATGAATATGAATATTAAATGAATGCTTCAATTTTATCTCAGGTGCGATGAAAGTATAGGATGTCGATATCTATGATGGTTCACGAGTTATTTGAGACAGATATCTTAGCTGTATATACCAAAGTATTTTTTGGTGAAGCACAACTTTTGAGAATTTAACCCTTGACTGGTGTTGTGCGGTCTTTAAAGATACCAGTGACTTTGTACACCCCTGGTGCTTCCCCTGCATTCCGTTCTGGCTATCGCCGTTCACTGTAGCTGTCACTTAGTACAAAGTCAACTGCTATCTTGACTTGTAGCTTTTAGTAAATGTTGGTTTTCTCAGGAACTTGATTTAAATATTGTGCGGTGCTGTTTACGACCCCACAACGGCGTTTGTGTTACGAAGTTTGTCGTGACTTAAAATTTTGTAAGTGTTCATATTTCATTTGAAGTGCATATTTGATACTTTTTCTTTGTGTAAGCCTTGATATGGCTTCCATATCTCGCCCTGGCATGTCAGTGTGTGATCATAGTATCAGGATGCGCAGATGGCCTCTTGCGATTTTCTTCACCATCCTCGATATTATTGGAATAAATTCTTTTACTGTACAGACATCGCTCAAAAACTACATGCCTGCCACTAGCTTTCACTTTCTGAAAACATTGGACAGACAATTAACTGAACCCTACCTCAGTGAAAGACTTGCAAATGATCGACTTCTGAAAGAACTGTGAATGGTACTGTCAAGAATTTTTAATAAGAAAACTGTTTCAAAGGTGCAATCATCCAACTAAAACTCAAAAAAGAAGTGATGTGCACTGTGTCCTCACTCTGCTGGAAAAAAAAAAAAAAAAAAAAAAAAAAAAAAAAAAAAAAAAAAAAAAAAAAAAAAAAAAAGACAAATCAGTACTGTGTGAAGTGTGACCGTCCAACCTGCCAAACTTGCCTTTCTGTGGTGTGTAAGGATTATGGAGAAGATATGTAGCGGGTTTTAAGTGGTTGTGAAAATGATGTAAATGACTGAAATTTAAATACACCTTTGAATTTGCTTTGGAGCAATAAACATTTAAAATTTGTTTTCATTTAAGTTTAATTCATGGGAGTGCGATTTTCTTTTAAAATCAGTGACGGTAAAACAATTGTGTATTATCTCACAATCTATAATCAGTAAAGATGTTAATTTCTCATTGTAGGTAATGCAAAATGTATAAGAAAACATAATTTTTGAAACTTAAATAAAAGGTGTTTGTGGTTATCCAGTCTATCGTATCATTTTCAACCCCACAACGCCATTTACGTACCAAAGTCTTCACAACGCCAGTCGAGGGTTAAAATAGAATTCACAAATTAGACCATTTTTGGCCTCATATTGGTCCATATTAACTCTAAGCTCATGGAAATAAGTACACCGGGTGTTGGTGGGTCCTCCCTGTCAGTATTTATTGTAACCTTGTTAACTTAATCATCGATCGTCCCTATACATGTTTCGAGAAATGGCCATTATCTTCATCAGTGATAATATCATGAGCTAAATTTCCTATTATCTAAGACCCTTTATCATTAATTACAATTAAAACATTAATTGCTACAAATTTAAAATAGTGCTAAGTATAGTGAAGTTATCATATTAATTATAACCTTATGTGTTCTAAAACCGAGCTCGATAGCTGCAGTCACTTAAGTGCGGCCAGTATCCAGTAATCGGGAGATCGTGGGTTCAAGCCCCACTGTCGGCAGCCCTGAAGATGGTTTTCCGTGGTTTCCCATTTTCACACCAGGCAAATGCCGGGGCTGTACCTTAATTAAGGCCACGGCCGCTTCCTTCCAATTCCTAGGCCTTTCCTATCCCATCGTCGCCATAAGACATATCTGTGTCGGTGCGACGTAAAGCAAATAGCAAAAAAAAATGTGTTCTAAACTTCAACAATAAGAGTATAAGCAAATTTCAAAGCATTTTCTATGATTTCATGTACAAGTAATTGAGATGTAGTACTTAAATGGCCTCACCCCAGTTAATATTCACGGTTACCTACCATTGTAATACCATATTTTAAACACAATTCATGGTATTGCATTTACCCTAAAATGGTTTTAAAATAGCACTTACCTCTGTATGTTTGGAATTCAGATTGAAGTCCTCAGTGATATCCTGTCATTTCTTTTTCTTCATTGAAACTGAAACTATGTCCAATGTCCCTATATCTGAATGCCAGTTCCTTTATATACACTTTCTCACTTGCTGTAAAGAACAATAATTTTTACTTTCTTCCATTTCAGTCAATTCTGTTAAAGGACGGTACTTCCAAAAAGCAACGCGTAATAACATAAACGACACTTACCTTATATGCGAAAAATGCCACCTGTTTAGGCATGGAACAGCTGTGCGCACAAAGTATTACATCAAAATAATTATGTCAGACACGAAGGTCACTAGCTTTTAACTCATATCTAACTTAGTCGAGCTGAAGTTAGGTTTTGTCTCCGAATACAAAGTCAGACTTTAGTTCAAGTGGCCCAGCTTTTTACTTCACTAAGTAAAGGTGAAGTTAAGTTGAAGTGATGTCTCTAGTGTTATTTGACTATGTGCCAGCACCAGGTTTCACCCTCTCCCTACATCATCGTCATCACTATGCATCTGATGCACAGATTGCCCATGGGCGTTGAATAGAAAGGTCTCTTCGAAAGCCACACATCATCACATCATATCACATCACCTGAGTCTGAGGGCTGATTTGAGGTCTACTCAGCCTACATGAGAACACTTGAGATGCTATCTGACAGTGAGATAGCGGCCTTGGTCTAGAAAGCAGAAAATAATGGCTGAAAGGATTTGTCACACTGATCCTGTGTCATCCCGTAATATGCAGATCTTTGGGCTAAGCAACAGTTACTTGGTATGTCAAGGCGTATCAAGGCTGTAGCACCATAGTTTTCAAACAAATATAATACTGATTATTTGAGTATTTAAACAACCTATTATGCTATTCATTTATTTATTTACACTGTTTATGCCCACAGTGGAGCACCAACATCAAACCTTATACAAAAAAGTCGTTGATAACACTTGATAACGTTTTCCTTTCCCATACTTCTTCATTCTGGATGATCTTGTGACTCGTTCTTCTGAAGATGTACAGCTTACGCTGCAATATTTTTGGTGATAGTTGTGTGTACTTGTTATTTAGAATCCATTTCTCTTCTCTATTTTCAATTTGATCTTTAGTAATTTTCAATTCACCTAAATCCATTTGTATTTCTTTAAACCATGTGTTTTTTGTTTTTCTATTTTAAAAGAAATCAAAAAGTTCTTTCATGAGTCTAGTATTTGGTAAGCGATGTATGTGTCCAAAGAATGCAATTCTCCATTTTCGCATCATGTCAGTGATCGATTCACTTTCTTTGTAAAGTACTGAATTTGGCAAAAGTCTCCACTGGCCATCAATCTGGTGTTTTTTGTTAATAATTATCTGAAGAATTCTTCTATCAACTTTCTGCAGTTTGTTGTTGATTGGGTATTCAGTTTAAATAATGTTTCAGTCGCATATATTGCTTCTGGCTTAATGATGGAATAATGATGTTGAAAAATTTAGCACTAATAAAGAGACTGTTTCTTGTAACTCGGCCAGGTAATTTCTTCTGCTCATCTCAATTTTTGAGTTGCAGTCTTAACAGTCGGTGGACATACCTTATTCCATTCATGCATAATTTTTTCCAGCACACAATTAAAAAAAAAATGGGGATAATCCATCTCCCTCTCGGAGACCAGTATGAATTTCAAATGGCTCACAGATTTCATTACGCTATAATTAAATTGTATGGTAATGTGTGACTATATAAATACAATTGTAATTAATATTAAGGCTACCAATCTCATAAAGAGCCAATTTGTATGTACAAATACAATTTTAATCTGACATTGAAAATTTTTGCCTTATATCACAGAAGAATTCGCTGATATATTTGCTGTATTTAAGAAAGTGTATCGGTTAATTAATATTGAGGTTATTTAGAAGCCATGCTGTGATGCTCATACAAGTGATTTCTGACTCTTACAACAGAGAATTTATAATTATTGTTACTATCTGGTGTTGAACTGTTTTTTCCAATTTATACGTCTTCTATTTATTTATTTCATGTAGTGTACATTCATTCTCTCTCTGTTTCAGTTTCTGTGCAACTTTGGCTGGTAGTGAGAGTGACATGAGGTTTGTTTACTGTGCTGCCTGTATCTGTTACATGCTACGTGATTGGTCAGGAATGAATATCGAGAAAACATTAGAATTTATTGTGAATAGCATGGTAAGAACTATGTACCTTTGAATATGTAATTCTGAATGTTATATTAAAGCATGAAATTCATAAAGGAATCAAATACAAAATCAGCATATTAAATTCGCAAGTTCTTTCAGTTATGAGAAATATTACTACATAAGCTTCATTACGCTATAATTAAATTGTATGGTAATGTGTGACTATATAAATACATGAAGCTGTTCTGCAGTGAAGAAATGGTCACCATGAACAGGGTAAATCTGAATGGAGATGGAAGGGGAATCTAGTTTAACATTGACATCATAAACATTGGACAAGAGTGCTAATTGTCTGCTAGTGTGCTAGTAATGTTAATAATTATTATAATAATTGTGTGGCCTCAGCTGTTGTGTGCAAATTTTGATCTGACACTGTTTAGGCTACTTGTTTTCAATTTCAACAGTCCATTTTACTAGAGTGTAGAGAAACAAGAACTCTGTTTGGGTGATGTATTGTTGAGTTTGTAATTTTGTCAAGTAACATCAAATGTGTCACCAAAAATGCTGACATTGTGTGACATAGAGTGTTGAATGGATTTTTTTCCACCCCATGAAACATCTGACTCCCTCTGCTGGGTTTGAACTTGCAATCACCAAGCTCGATAGCTCCAGTCGCTTAAGTGCGGCCAGTATCCAGTATTCGGGAGATAGTGGATTCGAGCCTTACTGTTGGCAGCCCTGAAGATGGTTTTCCGTGGTTTCCCATTTTCACACCAGGCAAATGCTGGGACTGTACCTTAAATAAGGCCACGGCCGCTTCCTTCCCACTTCTAGCCCTTTCCTGTCCCATCGTCGCCATAAGACCTAACTGTATCGGTGCGACGTAAAGCAACTTGCAAAAAAAAAAAAAAAAAAAAAACTTTCAAACTTGGGATCCTGAGGTCGACATTCTTTCACTGATCGACAGAGGTAGCTTGGAAGTGTGCTGACAGAAGGGAGATAATGAGCTGTTGGGTGCACTTCATGATACACAAAGCGATCTGCTGAAAATTTCTAAATTCCTGAATACAAGCACAAACTGGGAAGGAAGGAGCTCATAAAGATAAAAACTTATTGGCTGCTTAATATTAGCAGTAGGCAATGATCTCACTCAAGAACCTTGAGACTAATTTTCCTGTACTGCAATCTATGTGACATCCCAGTAACTACGAGCTTAGACGATGCTCGGAACTTGGTAGCTGATATATCATTGATGATTACTTTCAGAGCTTGATAGTTGGTATATTATCACATCCTCATGTAGCAAACACAATCATAATGTGTATTCCAGTCAATTTTGTCAAAATATACTGCCTGAGTTTTAAATTGTTATTCAATGATTTATAACCATGCACAGTGTTTAGGACTGCTGACTAAATATTACATAACATGTAATATATGGTATTTTCAATCATGAAATTACCTGCATTTTGCCATATTTTAGCAGTAGCTTCGTCAATTGGATTGCCACACCTTTCCTCATGCTGGCGGCTCTGAGATACTACTGCAAGCTTCCTATGTAGGACAGTGCAGTGTCGATGCACTAGGGGAAGTAAGAACCTCCACTTGTATAAATGTACTGAGTAAGTGGCTGTGTGGTTTGGGTCACGTAGCTATCAGCTTGCATTCGAGAGATAGTGGGTTAAAAACCCACTTCGGCAGCCCTGAAGATGGTTTTCCATGGTTTCTTGTGTTCACACCAGGCAAATACTGGGGCTGTACCTTAATTAAGACCACTCCTAGATCTTTCCTACCTATCCCATCATCAAAATAGAGTAAAATAATATATTATTATTGGTCCACCTTTTCAATATATATATTACTTTACTCTATTGTAATCACAGTTCAATACAGATCTATCATTATGAAATTTATTTCTTTTAATATCCCATCATCACCATAAGATGTATCGTGTCGGTGCGACGTACAGCGGATACAAGTAATAAATCTCATTGTAGACCGTATTGGATGTTGTTTTATGTATGAACATTCTGATTGACTGACTGGCAGCAATGATATCCTTTATGTTTTTAATTATTTCACTACCAGCTCTGTATTGTACTTTTTGTTTTTAACCTCTTTTCAACACAATTGTGTGTTTTTCTCTTAGCTATGATGAACATTCTATGTTTGTTTCACACCATTTTTAAGCCTATTTGATTTTCTAAATGTAAATGTTGATTCTTAGGGTACCATATATTTTGAGGACACTAGGTTCGGGGCCCTGACCTAACTTTAGGCTAAGATTTATTTCGGCTGATGATGCTTACGACAGTTAAGAGAAACATGTCCCATCTTACAACGCCTGTTGTTAATGTTTATATCCTAAATATAAGGAAAGATAAGTATTGAAAAGGTAGTTAAACTATTATTCTTATTTTAATGTTCGTACAGTGGATAGTAAAAAATTGTATAAATGCCTGCCTTCAATTAAATTAAATTAAGGTTTCCTTCTGGTTTTCTAGTTACATTGAAACTTTATTGCCATGTATGATGTGCAGAAATGGTTTAGTCAAAATCTGATATTTGCCATGGTTATAGGTTGTTGAAAACAGTGAGTTTTCACAAAACTCAATATTTACTTTCAACCTGTTACAGCAGAAGTCAATAAACACAAACAGCATTTTACTTCTATTATGGCAAGCGTTTCCTGCAAGAAGCAACAATATTGACGATAATTGTTCACACAAATTAACTCCTGATTATCGATCAGTTTGTGCCAGCTTTTGCATGGACAAGATCACGGGAAAGAAGTGATCCTTTATATTAAAATATGCCGGACTGAGTGGCTCGGATGGTTAAGGCGCTGGCCTGCTAACCCCAACTTGGCAGGTTTGATCCTGGCTCAGTCCGGTGGTATTTGAAGGTGCTCAAATACGACAGCCTCGTGTCGGTAGATTTACTGGCACGTAAAAGAACTCCTGTGGGACTAAACCGTGGCACCTCGGCATCTCCGAAAACCGTAAAAGTAGTTAGCGGGACGTAAAGCAAATAATATTAATATTATTATTATTATTATTATTATTATTATTATTATTATTATTATTATTATTATTATTATTATTATTATATTAAAATATGGAGATGCATACAAGCGATTCAGAAAATGCCATACCTGTAACTGAGTACCCGTGTGGCTGTGTCTGCAAATTCTGCAACCCACTTATCATCCTCCATTGTCATCAAATGGGTTTTTTGCAGCTTTCAGCATCTTTAAATGTTGGGGAGAATGCTTTGTCTTATTTCAAGTGAGATGTGGTAAGCCTAGAACTGTGAGGTTCATCAATCGCACTGCAGTCATCCTCGCTCCCATTACTATGACCATGCATGTAACCTTGAGATTCGTCTGCCCATTTGTGCCTCTGCTTATTTTCAAACCTGTTCTTAAAATGCCATGAATTATCACTATCATAAACGTCTTCATCTTCCTCATAGTCATCCTCTTAATGGGTTATGATTCATGATACAGTATTAACTTATTCTTGTCTCCTTCATAGCTGAAGCATAGAACATTGCTCACACCAATCAAATCACATTCACCAAAATTATCTTGTACAAATTTTTCTCATCGTATTCAGCATCGCCATGCAAGAACTGAAAACTTTTGTAAATCTCTTAGGCATCATCTGTTCTGCCCTGTCTTTTGTTTCCATACATGAACTTAAGCAGGGTCTTAATTGTGGTTCTATCTTGACTAAGGTTGGTTGACATATTGATGGATTATTTTTCACCTGGTCACAAATTAACAACAATGCCTCTGACTTGAATATATATAGTGAACTCATGATTTAGGATTTCTACATCATCCATGTCTTACCATATGTCTTTAAATATCTGCGGTATAATTCGTCTTCTCTTCATTGGCGTCTTTGCAGTTACATCGGATCTTCCATAATTAACATCTTAAGTTCCTCCATCTTCTGTAAATCGCATTATCCCCCATCCATCTCAGACTAGTCCCAAAGTTGTAGGAAATTATATATTTGGATAGAGGAATAATACAAAAAGAACAATTTAACACTAACAAAATACAAAACCAAGACACATTGCCATCTTTTTCATTGTTCATCATCTTTCCACCCTCTATTGTTTTCTCATACTGCCGACACCAACACCACATGACTTTCAAAGTTGTTCTACACAAGCAGAGGTGGCAGACGAAGAAGTGCACCGCGTTATTGACTCCAGGCAGTATACATTCAAACTTGCACCATATCAGAATCCATCCACCTTTTCTTCTCTGTAGGAATATTAATGCTGTTTGGAATTTTCAGTTTCAGCAAATTTTCTTTTTTTTTTTCCTAAAAAGTTTGTACTATGGTAACTTTCTCCTGTCTGCTCTTGCATTTTTTTAAACTTGACATTCATATCAAAACACTTTCATGTTTCCCTACAGTTATATTGTTTTACAGGATATGATGCTCATATGGAGACATCATACATTCATTTTCCTTTTTATTGATTTGGTGTTAACTTGTCAGATCTACTTTTAGCAGCTTGAGAAAGATCTAGGGTATTGATTGGTATAGATGTGCACTATTACAACATCCCTCACAAGAATAAACAAATAGAGTGATAGGCTGTTCTCTCATGGAAACCAACAGTAATGTCTAGCAATAATTGCTAACAGGGCTGTAGTTGAGAGTATATATGCAGGTATATGCTGTATGCGTTCTACCAAGGCCACACTAGATATACAGGCCATGCTGCTCCCCGACCACCTGAGATGCCACGTCACCAGCGTGAATGGTGCAAGCAAGCACCTTGCTTCATGCACTTTCATTACCTGTCAACAATCTTGGCTGTTTGCATGTTGTTCCTTTGATCAGATCACCCTGTTCTTGACATGGTTAATCATTTCTAGATCTAGTGGTGTCATATATCATTAAATTTGAGTGTTAATTACACAACAGTAACTGAATATGCCATCTACTTGTTGCATTCCAGGTGTAAAAGCAACTATGATCCTAGAAATCTCCTACCAAGTTACATATTATCAACAGAGGAACAATGTTTTACGTCAGCTTTTAGATGTCAACATTCATCCAGTGTTTATTCATACCATGCTCAAGACTTTTAGGCATTACACAGTGACAAAGACTTTTTAAACCATCTGTTAATATTTTTTCACTTCTATTTTATTATTCAACCATCAAGTCCCTAACTTGTAAATTTTGTAAGAATGACTTTTAAGCACCATCACGTTGTATATTTTATCCAATTAATGTCATTTTATTACTAATGGTCTATATTTTGTATTATAATATATATACCTATATCTTTGTTCATTTGACCTATTGTGGCTGGTGATGGTGTCCAAAGACATCGAAACCAGTACCTAATAAAAATGTTATGATCTTGTATCAGTGACATATTTTGTATTGATATAAGGTGGATCATTTGTACTCTCCTTTATTGTGTTAGTCTCCTTTCAATACGGATCAAATATGAAGTTTTTAATATTAAATATTGTTTACTTTCGCATACAAATTTTCCAGTTCAGATGCACACTATACTGCAAAATTCCCTGTTATTTCTTGTCTAGTTAGAGATATCTTGTTTCTTGGAATTCTGAATGTGTTCTACTTCCTTCTGTCTTTGTTAGAGATCTTTTCTTTCTTGAGGGAAAACTTTCAAACGACATTGTAGATATTGTAGTTTTTGAAATTTGTGGGTATGGCATCATTAGTTCATATTAACTGATCACGTTTCACAATTAGCACAGAACCATCAGACCATATCATTGAATCTTCCTGCACTATGTACCTTTCATCCAAATGTTTGATGCATACCTTTGATAAATTAGTAACTTTACAATTACTCCTGTGGATAGCTCTAAGCCATATTTGAGATTTCGTGGGATCTTTAGGATAGGGTTGGTGTCAGGAAGAGCATCCAGTCGTAAAACAGCGTCAAATCCACATGTGTGACACAGTTCGCACCCGCGACCCCACATTGTGTGGGAAAACTGGTAGAAGAGAAGAAGATACTCATTTTAAAATATCACTCTCTTTAAAAAAAATGTCACCCCCTTAAGTGGATTTTCCAGAAACTGTGCGTTCATTTATTTTTAAAAGATTCCAACTACGGCCTACCAATTGTAACGTCTGTAACATCTTCCGTTTATGTGATATATGTATCCTCATATATTCTGGATATTCTGAAAACAAAAATTAGTTTTATTTTATTTTAAAGGAGAAATACCAAATTTTATGTCTGTAATATGTTAGGTTTTTGTGATATATTGTAGATAATCTCGCTACTGTAAGCATACTGGAGCTGATGTTGCCATGGTTACGGCAGTTCATTTCTTTATCCGATTCCTAGAGCAGGGGTAGTGTGGAGCCAATATCTCAATAATGGTTGGTTTTACGGCCTTCAAACATGGATTTTGGGCCCATAGGGCTTACAGAATTTCGTTCTTTGTGTCAAAGGGCTTAAAATGATCTTTGGCTCGTCCTTGTACGACAAATTCGATATTTCACTTATATTAGCCTAGTATTTTTATATCTCCCCACGTCGGTCCCCCCCCCCTAATTGTTTTGAAAATAAAATATATCCTATAGCACTCAGGGATAATGTATCTTTCCATTAGTGAAAGAATTTTTAGAATCGGTCCAGTAGTTCCTGAAATTAGCCATTACATAGAAACAAACTTTACGTCTTTATATATTAATATAGATAAAAGATTAGTGGCAGGTTCATTTGCTTGCATTCTACAGGTTGCTTATAAAGTATTGATTTTAAAAAAAGGACTGAAAACAGTGGATGCATTTTTGTACATCAATTTTAATTCATAATTTGAAAGTGCCACAATTAACAGTGGAAAGTATGTATTTATTTGTTTATTTACTGGTTTCTGGATGTTAACAGCTTTTAAATTTTCTTTGTTTTCTTCTTACCACTTGGTGAGACCCCACCTACCAAAATAATAGACATATCAAGAAATGCTTCCAGTCAAATATACATTACCTAATGTAGAAATAGAGTTTCATGTTCTGTTACAATCCTGTAAATAATTTTGAAAAAAAGTAAAATGAAAATATGTTATGAATATTGTGAAACTGAGAAAAACAAGGAAAAGCAATGGAGTTCCTTTCACTGTTTAATATCCTCATAATTTCATTCTTTCTCTCCCCATTAACCTCTGCAAATCTCTTGTTTCCTCCCTTCTTTGTTATTATGCCATGTTTAGAATAGTAGCATATCGCTTTCATGACAAACATGTTGCTGAATTTCCGTACTGTCTTCTGTTCGAAGAATTCAGGTCCAAATCTAAACTTTGCAAGAATGTCAGTCCTGTCTTTATTTACATCATTGAAGGCTACATCAGCTTCAAAAGCAGCTAATTTTGTCAAATGGCTGTGAAGAAAGGTTGCTTAAGGACATCTCTTCCAAAGTAGAAAATTTAAATTCTCATTAGGGTTCTGTGTATTCGCATATGTGTACATTTCTTGAGGAGTTTAGGTAAGGCTAGTGCCCTGTACACTAGCTTAAAAACTAAAGAATATTGTTCTTATGAGTAAATTGGCAGGGTAATAGACTGATACTTGTCAAAACTATGCTTACACTTAAATTACACGTGAGGTCTTGTTTATTACCCTTATCACTATGCATAAATTCTACTGTCTCCACAAACTTTGCACTGGCAAGCTGATCTAATTGCTCACTTGGCAATAATAAACCTATTAATCTAAATCCTGCCGAGCTGAGTGGATCAGACATTTGAAGGTGCTCAAATACGTCAGCCTCGTGTCAGTAGATTTACTGGTACGTAAAAGAACTCCTGTGGGACTAAATCCCGACACCTCAGCATCTTCGAAAACCGTAAAATTAGTTGGTGGGACATAAAGCCAATAACATTATTATTATTTATCATCATCATCACCATCATCAATGTCCCACTCCAGTCGCCCGGGTGTGGTTAACAATCCTCCTCCACTCCTTTCTGTCCTTCCACTTTTCCTGCTCCATTACTTCTGCCATATCCAATCCAGCTTCTCTAATGTCCTTCCAAATCTGATCCATCTACGTCTTTTTAACCGATGTTCTTAAAAATTTCATTTCTACTGCTTGGATCATACTATCCTGTCTTATTAGTTACCAGCGTTTCTAGTCTGTATGTTACAATTGGTATGAAATACTGTTTATGTAATGTTAATTTTGTTCTCTTGGGTACTTTTATTATTATTATTATTATTATTATTATTATTATTATTATTATTATTATTATTATTATTATTATAATAAATCCTGTACTTCCATCCAAGTTACTGGTAAACTCCATGGTACAGAGTTACAAATTTTCCTCACAAAGCACTGGTAGGACTTTTTCTTACCTCAGTGTTGATTTTACCTTCCTGTATATTGTTTATATGTATCTTCTTTACTGATGTGAACACTACCTAGCCTGTCTATCCTGAAATACTTTCCTTATGAATCAGCTGAAGGAAAATGAAAACTTTGCCTTCATTTTCACCAAAAATGAATACCAAACACTGCAAAACAATTGTAGATGTTAATAACAAGCACCTTGCCTTCTATTTCAGAAGTGAAGAGTATGCCTTTCCAATAACTGAACACTATGGAGTCTACAGTAGAATGTTATTTAGAGCTGTTGCTCAAGTGGTAAATTTCCTATCACCTAGTTTTTTCTTAAATGATTTCAGTTTGCTATGTCTTACATTGTCTGTCAAGATTGTTTGTAAATACTGATTATATAAAATAATATTTGACAGAGTAGGGTGCGTGGCTCTTGTAAGATTTCAGATTTTAGGGTAATTAATCTACTCAACATTTTTTACAAGCATATAACTGTCATATAAATATATTTTTATTAAATACAATTTCTGCCATCATATCCGCTTAATATCACATCACATAAAATGAAATTTTTTATTGTATAGATTAAAATCTACAAAACATTGGTAGAAACACCTGTCAAAATTATCACAAATGAATTTTTCACCTTTGGATCTACTATGATGCCCTCAATGGACTCAGTATATGTTATTCATAAGTTAGAAGTAACAGACATGAGAGTAGCGAGGATGATCACTGGTTCAAACAGGTATGATCAGTGGCAGGAGAGTACTTGGAATGAGAAGATAAAGGGTAAGTTACAAAGGTATAAAGCGGCAGGGAGGGATTAAGTTAGATAGAAATGTAGTAAGCAGTTTGTCCTATGCGGACAACTTGGTCTTAATGACAGACTCTGCTGAAACCATGCATTCTAATACCTTGCAGCTTGAAAAAAGGTGCAATAAGTATGATATGAACATTAGTCTTTCCAAGACTAAAGTGATGGCAGTAGGGAAGAACCCTAAAAGAGAATTGAAAGCCCTTTCCTGTCCCATCGTCGCCGTAAGACCTATCTGTGTCGGTGCGACGTAAAACAACTAGCAAAAAAAAAAAACCTAGTGCAATAAGCTTACAGTTGCGATCAACAGTATTCTGTAAGAACGAAGTCAGCTCCTGGACAAAACTATCTATACACCGGTCTGGTTGCAGACCACTTGTGCTGTGCAACTGCTTTCACATACACACAAAAAGGACCTACCGGTACTATCAGTTTTTCAAAATACTCTTTTGTTCCCTACATGTTCTACCACATAAAATATACACATTAATATATTGTGATAACGCCATTATCTCATCATTAATAAAAATTGGAGTTAAGGCTACTTGCCCATCAGGTGCTAATATACATAACTCACTGAGGATTCCAATAAATGTTGATAGATAAGTAGAAGGAAAACAGATTTAATTTAAGAAGTAGAACTTTTCTCAAGGGCATATATTTTATTAGATTCATTCTTGATCTAACATTGTGTACAACAGTTCCTAAACTTTAACTCTGAATATCCTTTGACCTAGTTCACTCATTCTTTCCATGTCATCGTGGAGACTTTCTAAAAATAATATTGATGAAGTTTTTTCTTCATTTTTCAGTTTCTTTTCTAAATATTTACTTAACACATCACTGTCACTTTCACAGTTTTTTCTTTTTTGTGGACTGCTGGCAGAGCTTTTTGTAGTATAGCAGAAGTCACTGGACTATAAGTTGAAGTCCCTTCAATAATACTTGAATTCCAAGAGTTAGTAGTATGCACACAAGTCTTCTGTTTAAGAAATTATTAGTTTCAATAATTATTTTAGTAAGATGATTGTTAGGTTATATTATATGTTTAAGTTATTTCTGATGCATTAATGAACAGGTGGATAGAACTTACGGCCTACAGACTGCATTTTCCCCTCACTTTCACTACTAGAACTCTGATCTGTACTGTAGGCCTACTACTAAAATAAATGTTATAGAATTATACTTTCTTTCAGCAATGAAAGGTTCCATAAAGTTGAGGGCATCAAGGTAGATTCCTTTTTTCTTTTTTTTCCTGTACAGTAGAACCTGAGGGGAATATGTTATCTCTCAGAGTTCAATACCCTGCCCTCAGAATTTGCCATTTTTTGGCACAACGTTTTCCTGAAACAATGAATTATAATATTTTGACAAAGAAAATATACATGTAGTATTTATGGCATATACACTTATTTTTCATGAAACCGAAAAATGGTGTTCATTCCATTAGGTACGAGATGGAGGTTAGGTAAGCACTGCTTATGTTTTCCAATCTTTTCTTCGATTAAGTCATGAGAACAATAATTACTACTTCTCCTAGTGTAACTTTTTTTACCAATCTATTCCATACAATATGTTTCACCAATAATTAAGTTCAGATAACACTACTCATAACATAACCATAATAAAGCTAATAATTACTGGTACCAGTTTTAGTCCCAATTCTCAGCTCTATAGAATGCCATACGAATCCATGGTCTCCCTGTTACTATATCCAGGGAGTCTATGATTATGCAACACTTCGTTTTTATGCACTAGGAAAATTAATTTTTCGATTTCATCAACAGACCACGATGTTATGTCCGCCATTATCAACCGACTGCCACTGAAAACGGACACGCCTGTTTTCACAAAGCAATCGATCTTCATCCCTCATAGCTAATTGCTGACGATCGATGCTGTGTGACTGGTTCGACTGCCCTCTGTAGGTTTAATTTTTCAGTCGGGTAATTGCAATAGTTCGATCGATCCAGTGTGACAGCCCCCTAAATGTACTGCTGTGGACTTGGAATTTGCATACTGTAGTAGCTTCCCACCTGGCTTATACTCAGTTCCTGGCTCTGTCAGAAATTTAAAATTTAAAATTGCTATGAGGGATGGGATTGGGTTGTACTCACCCTTTAGTAACATTATTAAGTAGGAAATCAAGAAAGTCCCATTCTCTGCTACCCTAAACTTGGTCTCTAACTTCATTCCAGATTAATGTTGAGATGGTTCCTAATATGTAAAAAAGAATGCTTCCTTCCCTCTCCTATCAATCAATCAATCAATCAATCAATCAATCAATCAATCAATCAATCAATCAATCAATCAATCACTACCGATCTGCATTGAGAGCAGTCGCCCAGGTGGTAGATTCCCTGTCTGTTATTTTTCTAATTTTTTCTTAAATGATCGCAAAGAAATTGGAAAATTATTGAACCTTTCCCTTGGTAAGTTATTCCAATCCCTAACTCCCCTTCCTATAAACGAATATTTGCCCCAATTTGTCCTCTTGAATTCCAACTTTATCTTCATATTATCTTTCCTACTTTTAAAGACACCACTCAAACTTATTCGTCTACTGATGTCCTCCCACGCCATCTCTCCACTGACAGTTCGGAACATACCACTTAAATACAAGGTATGTTACAAGTGTTATTATTTTTTTAATATCCACCTATTCAATACAAAGAGATCTTTTTTAGAAATTAAATATTATTATAAAATGTTAAGGGACATGTTTCGCCCATATTAAGGGCATCATCAGCCTCAAACTCAAACCTGTATGGTGAAAAATCAGGATCCTGATTGCTGTTACAAAAAGAGGATATCAATGTAGGTGTCTGTCCAAACATAAAATTTATTAGAATGTCCTTGGCTAAAATCGCAGTATCAAGCTGCATGTCAAAAGTTCACATGATTATACTTTCCGGAGCGTTGAATCAATGCACCCAAAAAAAAAAAAAAAAAAAAAAAAAAAAATTGTTGTGGGTAGAGCAATAAACAACTCAATCTTTATACTGTAATGAAACAGAAATGTGCCTCCTTGAATACTCCTGTAGAGGATCTCATTGTATTGAATAGGTGGATGTTAAAAAAATAATAACACTTGTAACATAATTTGTATTTACGTACATTTTAATACGGACCTAACATGAGAATTATAACATGTAACATACCACTTAATCTAGCAGCTCGTCTCCTTTCTCCCAAGTCTTCCCAGCCCAAACTTTGCAACATTTTTGTAACGCTACTCTTTTGTCGGAAATCACCCAGAACAAATCGAGCTGCTTTTCTTTGGACTTTTTCCAGTTCTTGAATCAAGTAATCCTGGTGAGGGTCCCATACACTGGAACCATACTCTAGTTGGGGTCTTACCAGAGACTTATATGCCCTCTCCTTTATGTCCTTAATCAATCAATCAATCAATCAGTCAATCAATCAATCAATCAATATTCTAAAGGCTGATGCCTTGTCGATGCAACCACTCTCTCCTTTCATTGGCTGTTCGTTTCAGTTCCATGTAATTGTTACAACCTAACCTCTTCTTGATGTCGTCCAAATACTTCATCCTAGGTCTTCCTCTCCCATTCTTTCCCATCACTTTCCCTTCAAGTATGGTTTTGTTTTTTTGTTTTTTTTGCTAGGGGCTTTACGTCGCACCGACACAGATAGGTCTTATGGCGACGATGGGATAGGAAAGGCCTAGGAGTTGGAAAGAAGCGGCTGTGGCCTTAATTAAGGTACAGCCCCAGCATTTGCCTGGTGTGAAAATGGGAAACCACGGAAAACCATTTTCAGGGCTGCCGATAGTGGGATTCGAACCTACTATCTCCCGGATGCAAGCTCACAGCTGCGCGCCTCTACACGCACGGCCAACTCGCCCGGTTTCAAGTATGTTAGTGATGAAAGTGTTGTGTCTGATGACATGTCTAATAAATTTTATTTTCCTGTTTTCCATTTCCTTTAAGAATCTTCTCTCTTCTTTAACTTCCCTTAAGACTTCCAGGTTGGTTTTTCTTTCCGTCCAGCTCGTTCTGGTCATTTTCCGCCATATCCACATTTCAGCAGCTTCAAGTTGATTCCTTTCTAATTTACCCAGAGTCCAACTCTCACTTCCATACTGAAGTGTACTCCATACATATGATTTTGCAAAGGACTTTCTGACATCTATATTCATGTGTGTCCTTACTACAACCCCTAAATACCCTCATAACCATGTGCAGAGATCTATACCCTTTATTAACAATCGTATTTATGTGATTACCCCAATGAACGTATTTTCTTATATTAACACCTAGGTACTTACAATGATCCCCAAAAGGAACATTCACCCCATCAATACAGTAATTAAAACTGAGAGGACTTTTCCTATTTGTGAAACTCACAACCTGACTTTTAACCCTGTTTATCATCATACCATTGCCCACCGTCCATCACACAACACTATCGAGGTCACCCTGCAGCCGCTCACAATCTTGTAACTTATTTATTACTCTATACAAAATAACATCATCTGCAAACAGCCTTATCTCTGATTCCACTTCTTTACACATTTCATTGATATATATAAGAAAACATAAAGGTCCAATAATACTGCCTTGAGGAATTCCCCTCTTAATTATTACAGGGTCAGATAAAGCTTTGCCTACTCTAATTCTCTGAGTTCTATTTTCTAGAAATATAGCCACCCATTCAGTCACTCTTTTTTTAGTCCAATAGCACTAATTTTTGCCAGCAGTCTTCCATGATCTACCCTATCAAATGCCTTAGATAGGTCAATCGCAATACAGTCCATTTGGCCTCCTGAATCCAGGATAACTGCTATATCTTGCTGAAATCCTACAAGCTGAGCTTCAGTGGAATAACCTTTCCTAAACCCAAACTGCCTTCTGTCAAACCAGTTATTAATTTCGCAAACATGTCTAATATAATCAGAAAGAATGCTTTCCCAAAGCTTACATGCAATGCATGTCAAACTTACTGGCCTGTAAATTTTCAGCTTTATGTCTATCACCCTTTCCTTTATACACAGGGGCTACTATAGCAACTCTCCATTCATTTGGTATAGCTCCTTCAACCAAACAATAATCAAATAAGTATTTCAGATATGGTACTATATCCCAACCCATTGCCTTTACTATATCCCCAGAAATTTTATCAATTCCAGCTGCTTTTCTAGGTTTCAACTTTTTTATCTTACTGTAAATGTTATCATAGGTAAATTTTAATACCTCTTTAGTATTACTCAACTCCCCTATCTGGACATTGTCCTTGTAATCAACAATCTTTACATACTGCTGACTGAATAGTTCTGCCTTTTGAAGATCCTCGCATACACACTCCCCTCGTTCATTAATGATTCTTGGAATGTCCTTCTTTGAACCTGTTTCTGCCTTAAAGTACCTATATATACCCTTTCATTTTTCACTAAAATTTGTATGCCCACCAATTATGCTTGCCATCATGTTATCTTTAGCTGACTTCTTTGCTAGATTCAATTTCCTAGTAAGTTCCTTCAATTTCTCTTTACTTCCATAACCATTTCTAACTCTATTTCATTCCAACCTGCACCACCTTCTTAGTCTCTTTACTTCTCTGTTATAATATAGTGGATCTTTACCATTCCTTACCACCTTTAAAGGTACAAACCTATTTTCATATTCCTCAACAATTGCTTTAAACCCATCCCAGAGTCTGTTTACATTTTTATTTACCATTTTCCAGAGATCTTAGTTACTTTTTAAAAACTCCCTCATGCCTGTTTTATCAGCCATATCGAACTGCCTAATAGTCCCAATTTTAATACCTTCCTTTCTTTCACATTTATTTTTAACTAGTATAAAAACAGCTTCGTGATCACTAATACCATCTATTACTTCGGTTTCTCTATAGAGCTCATCTGGTTTTATCAGCACCACATCCAAAATATTCTTCCCTCTAGTTGGTTCCATCACTTTCTGAATCAGGTACCCTTTCCATATGAACTTATTTGCCATTTGTTGTTCATGCTTCCTGTCGTTCATATTACCTTCCCAATTGACATTTGGTAAATTGAAATCACCCGCTACACTCACGTTCCTTTCCTTATTGTTTCCCACATAGCTAATTATCAAATAATTCTGAATCAGCGTCCCAGTCTGCACACTCCAAAGACATCAAGTTGCTTATTATCTTTAGAGATGAGCCTTGTTTTTCTTCCTTAACTTTTTCGTAGCTTACAAATTCTTCTTTCACCAGAAAGAATACACCCCCTCCTACCATTCTTATCCTATCTCTACGATACACACTCCAGTTCCGTGAGAATATTTCTGCATCCATTATATCATTTCTCAGCCATGATTCAACTCCTATTACAATATCTGGTAAGTATATATCTATTAAATTACTTAATTCGATTCCTTTATTTACAATGCTTCTACAATTGAGCACTAACATTTTTATGTCATCCCTACTTGATTTCCAGTTCCCTGTTCGCTTAACAGCACTCCCTATGCCACCCCGTTTCCCTGAATGTACCTGCCTATAACCCTTCTAAACAAGTTTCCTAACTTATATGTACCACTGCGGTTTAAGTGAAGGCCATCTGAGCGCAGATCCCTGTTTCCTACCTACCCATTAGGATCTAGAAATCTCACTCCCAGTTTCCCACATACCCACTCCATAGTCTCATTTAAATCCCTAATCACCTTCCAGTCAGTATCCCTCCTACACAGTATTCCACTGATAACAATCTCCTCTTCCTTAAACCTCATCCATGCTGCATTTACCAGATCCCACACACCCCCAACTATGTTGGTACTAATACCTGCTTGCCTTACGTTGTTAGTACCAACGTGAAAGACTACCACCTTCTCCTTTCCCTCTTCCTTCTCTTCTACTTTCCTCAACATCTGCCTCAGCCTGATTCCTGGATAACACTCTACCCTGGTTCCCTTTCCTCCACACACTTTCCCCACATGTCTAACGATGGAATCCCCCATGACCAGAGCCTCAACTCTACCCACCTCATTTGAACCCCTCCCCTCCTAGTCAGCCCTATCTTCTCTCACTGCTGCAGAAGCTACTTCCTCCTCCCTTTTCTCCCTCCCAGTTCCACCTGTCTTTTCCTTTCCACTAGACTACATTTCCCTTTCCTACCTTTTCCCTTCCTCCTACTTCCACACATATCAGCAACAATTCCCTGTTCCTCATCTTTCCTCGGTTGTTCTACCTGCAGTGACTCGTACCGATTTCTCACAGACACCTGTCCTGAATTCTGATCCTGAACAGAGCCCTTAGCCTGCAATCTCCTTCCTCTTAAAACATTAGATGACCTGTCTTCTACAATTCTCCCATTTCCTTCCCATCCTTCCTTTACACCTACTGTATCCTGTACGTTATTTGAGGGAGGCCTACTTTCCTTCCTGTCTTCTGAGAGAATCCTAATTATCTCCCTCAAACTCTCCAACTCCTCCCTCATACTCCTTAATTCCTGGCCACACCCACAGTTGCAACACTTGCACTACATAGCCATTATTTATGAAATAATGGGAAGAAAAGGGAAAATAAAATAACTTATTCTGTGCAAATAAAAACGAAAGGAAAGAAATATTGCCTATAAAAACGAAAGGAAAGAAATATTGTCTAGGATAGTTCACAGAGATCACACAACAATAAGGTAATTAATATAAGCTACTACTATACTACAATACTACTTAGTTGTACGAATTTTGTTTCTACAACACCCTAACAGAATGAAAATTGCTGTTAATTACTGAAAACCGAAAGTAATACACAGGAATTAGGTCTACACAATTCTAAACTGCAGTTAAGTCTACCCTAATTACTGTAACAGAATTCTAGTAAGAAAGTTAATACAGATACAACAGATTCTATTTCACAGTAATAGAATAAACACACTAATTTATGATAAGATACCTACTATAATACACTACAATGATTTTAAACTATGTTCAGACATATCCTAATAATAATACAACAGGTTCTTACTAAGCACGAACTGAAATGGAAATTACAATTAAAGTTTGAAATTCGCAAGACTACTCAAAATAATTGAATAAGCATTCTTAATTTCTAATAAGTCACTACAATACACTACAACAGTTTAAAAACTACGTTCAGACGTATCCTAATTAGAAAAGGTTATTATTAAACACAAATAGAAATGAAAATTGCAATTAGGCCTAAAGTTTGAAATTCGCAAGAACTGCCGTGCTCAAGGATTACCAACAAAGTTGAACGCGTAGACAGAAGATTATTTCTTTAGTATTACTTTATCCTACTATGCTCTAATAGAAATGAAACCTTGCGTTTGGTTAAATGCTTAAGTATCGAAAGGATTGCCGTACACAAAGAAAAACACGAATATAACAGGCAAGATACTATCTAATATGCCTTATCTTCACTACAATTCTGAACTGAAATGTGGTTATGTGATTATTACAGCTGGTGGATTACTATTATTTTCCCTACTCAACGGGACAGAGAATACAAGTGTCCTGAGTTAATTGCAATTATATCAGTAAGATACCATAATGGCACAGGTTATCTGGCAATAGAAAGCTATACACACTCTGATTTCATTGGGGCTGATGGCTAAGTTGTCCCAAATTCCACGAGAAGAAAGGTAATTTTTGAGGACCTGGTTTTGGAATACAGTATCCCAGGTTTCATAGACAAAAGATTAATAACTGAGGAACCAGTTGGAATGCTTTCAAGCGCACCCCAGCCCTTGATGGCTATGGATGATCATGTTCATATTGAAAGGAAATATTCACCCTTCTGGCATTGTCACATTGGGTTATCATTTTACAGTTACATGCACAACACTCCAGCACCTAGTGGTGAAACAGCTGCATTTTCTCTCCAGCTCATTCTGTGAGGTGGCAGTGGTATGTAGAATTGTCCATGTATATCTTGAACACTATTCTCCATAACATTGCACTACCAAGATATCTAACAGATACTGTATTTACTCGCATAACTCTCTCCCCCCCCAAAGAAACATTCACACTTTTTATTCATTAGTTAGAAGTAATGGACATGAAAGTAGCAAGAATTATTGCAGGTATAAACAAGTGGAAACAATGACAGGAGGGTACTCGGAATGAGGAGGTAAAGGACAAGTTAGGAATGAACTTGATGAATGAAGCTGTTCGCATAAACTGGCTTCATTGTGGGTATGTGAGGTGAATGGAGGAGAATAGGTTACCTAGGAGAATAATGGACTCTGTTATGAAGGGTAAGAGAAGTAGTGGGAGACCAAAGTGACTGTGGTTAGACTCAGTTTTTAACAGTTTGACCCTGACAGTAACACGTCTATAAATATCGCTTTAGTTACACCACACGTTTAAAGATAAAAACTTCATTGTTCCGTATTGAAATTATTGATGTTAAAAATTAAATAATTGAAAAGGAGGTTCAACCTATTCAATACTTAAAAGAAAGAAATGCAGTAATCACATTCCTATTTAAATGGGACCGGTTTCGACCTTAGTCCAGGTCATCATCAGCCGTAAAAACATGTACAATGTTTTGGAGGTCAGTTTCACAAAACTGACCTCCAATATTCATAAACATTGTACATGTTTTTACGGCTGATGATGACCTGGACTAAGGTCGAAACCGGTCCCATTTAAATAGGAATGTGATTACTGCATTTCTTTCTTTTAAGTATTGAATAGGTTGAACCTCCTTTTCAATTATTTAATTTTTACACCACACGTCTCGAAGACGTGCCACTCAAAGCCTATTATTGAAAGTTACATTAAAGTTACCAGACGGAATGAACAAGGAATAGAGGTGGTGGAGGGGATAACTCTCCCCTCCTTATGAGGACTAGATGGCATTCATTCGCACAACACGTCAGAAAATCGTATGGTGTAATTGTCAGGGTTAAAGATAAGAGGTATAGAACTAAAAAAGGCCACAGAACTATCTACAAATAGAGGATTGTGACGGGTTAATAAATTCACAGCGGCTTGCAGGCTGCATGCTGAAAGACATAAGTCTATAATGAAGATGTTTGTATGTATTTATTGTGATTATTAAAGGCATAATGATGATGTGTGTAATTCCAAGTCATCTTACCAGTGAACTGTATGTTTTGTATCAAGCTCTTTGCATGTTGCTAATTGTTTGAATCTAGTGAACCTAATATTTCATTACTGTCTAAAGTAAGTTTAATATCTCATTACAGTCATATGATTATGGAATTGGTCAAGGACCAGAGCAAGAGTCCCATGGAGGTACAACCTTCTGTGCTGTGGCATCACTGGCATTAATGGGAAGGCTGGAAACAACATTTTCATTGAAGCAAGTTAGTACCATTTTCAGATTATTATGATCATTAATGGCATAAAGCTAGTAGCATTTCGTGACATATAATCAGATATGACATCATTTCCAGCAATCAAGAGAGATACATTCCGTTACCAACCTGCGCAAAATAAAAACACAGTCATTGGTGGGGATTTGTCACATCAAATGCACTGCCTACCTAGAAAAGTTTATTAGTTTGTCATTTGCTACATGTAACCAGTCCACACTAATGCACTATCTGGCATAATTAATTCAGTTTTTCACCACTAGCCCACATAGAATGTGCTGCTTTTGCCCTATGGAGTACTTTTTCCCCACACCCCCTTTGCTTGACCCCAGTCATATGATTTTGTCACTATCCGGACCTAACCAATCCAGACCAGTGGTTATGTTAGTAGCTGCACCTAACAGTGTGTAGGAGTTGCCTTGTCCCCAGTTCATAAGTTGGCAAGTTGGCAGCTTCTCTTGTTCACCGCACGATCATGTTGTCCGCAAGAAAATAAAGGGACAGTTATACCGCGCCTAGATATTTGTGCTGCAAGTTGTGACTCATGGTACTAATGTTGCATAGCACAAGGTAAAACTTTGCCTTCTTTCTTATATGAATAACCCAATTGGGAAAGAGCAACAGTTGCACTGCCATTCCAGTTGACCTAAAGCAGAAAATGTATCCACCTGACTGTCTTGACACCTTTACTGAATTGACCTATTATTAAAGAGGAAAATAATTCCTCGATAGCTGTCCAGTGTAAAAATTTCTGAACTTCTTTTCCTAGTGATAGGATATTTGTAGTTTTGGAAATGTTTGCAAGCTTGTGAACAAATACTGTATTTGAGGATAGTTGCCCGGTTAAAACAATAATTGTGAAGTGGAACTGGGAAATGATACAAGTGCCACAAAATGCAAGAATGCGTTTTTGTTTTTTTGGGGTTTTTTTTTGCTAAAATTGATCTATGTGCTGTCGCCAATAATATGGAAAAGAATATAAGTTGAACCAACCTCCCTTTGTAGTTCAAAACCTCTCCGATAGATGGAACCTGGTACAAGTCCAACAGCGTTTTTGTAGGGAGTGATACAAGTGCCAGCACACATTGTGGAACTGTTTGCGTGCTAACGAGTTGTTTACTTGCAGAAAGGTTAGCAAAATGCAAGCTGCGAATGGTGGGACAAAAGCAAAACAACGGATTGTTAACAGAGAACGTTGCATTCACGGACATCCTTATGTTAATGGCAAAGGTAAAATGAAACCAGGGATACTTCTGCCTCCATCGATGGTATGTATATATGATATTTTTTCCACCTGCAGCCATGCATGTAGGTTATGTGTACATTCAAGAGTGCTAACAACATTAAATTACAATAAAACTCTGTCTCATTTAAATTTCATTAGCGTGATCACTTTAACTAAATTAAGATTTCATTATTATAATCCTCATTTGCTTGTTACAGGCGAGCTGCAAGTGTAAATACAAGTGGCGAGACCTGTCGCAGGAGCAGAATTTTACGAGTTTCTAATGAGCAACAGGGAACATACCTCATGAATCGCATAGACATTGTAAACATTGCTAGAAGGCGACATAGAACTTATTCGGATCCCAGCGGCTATGTGTTGTTGAGTTCCGAGTGGAAACAGTCTTGTTCAGGTATGTGCGAAAACATTTAAAGAAATATTTGGTGTGTCCAACAGAAGGCTACAAACATTGAATATGAAGAAGAAATTGGGCAACAGTGCCGACAATGATCAAAGAGGAAGAAACCCTTTGTCACATATCCATAAGTTGAAATATACTGAGGAAGACCATAACCTTGTTCGCGAGCACATACAATCATTTCCGAAAGAAGAGAGCCATAATAGAAGGAATGCTAGTAGCAAGCTATATCTGAGTACTGATTTAAATGTTACTCGCATGTATCATGCATTCCAGCTCAAATATCCTGAATCCCATGTGCAGTACAAGTATAATCAAGGAGTTTTAAAGAACGATTTTCCGAATGTGTCGTTTGGTAAGCCTAAAACTGACACTTGCTGTACCTGTGATCATATGCATATTCAACTTAAAAAGCTTCTCCAGCTACAAAGACTGCAACAGAAAAGCAACTTGAATTACATCAACATAAGGCTGAGAAAGCACTTTATTTACTAAGCCAAGATAGACATGCATCACAGATGCCTTTAACCCTTAGCACTCGCACAGCGGGGCATGCCCGACAATGAGAATATCCCGCATAGATCCTATGTCAGGCAATGCCCGAAATGATTTTTTCCCCTGTATAACTCCTTTGTCGGGTTACGCGTGCTTGAATTACTGGTACAATAAGCTACTGCCATCCTTCGACGACAATTTGAAGCCATGTATAGCTATAATCTCTTTGAAATCAGGCTTTCTGCACATTCTTTGAAGACCATGTCAGTTTGTAAACAGACATTGCTTAGTAACATGGCGTCGTTCGAGAAGCATGAGAAAGAAATAGCTAGACTTTTAGGTGAAAGTGACGTTGATTTCAGCAATAGTGAGAGTAATTTTCAATTAAGTGGTGAGGAAGATATTGCGGAACGAGACTGTGTTGGTGAGTTGAGTGATGAGAATCCTGATAATGAGAAAATTATGCTAAATGGCAGTGCTGGTACCTTTACTGATGGCTGGAGGGAATACCGTGACACTGACTTGTACTTCAAAAGCCCATTCACAGGTACGTCAGTTTATAAACCACCGCAAGTTTGAGTAAACTTTACTTTTTCCAATTATTCATGACTGACAAGTTATTGTCGGAAATTGTGCGCGAGACTAACCGGTATGCTAGTGTAAACATTCAAAAGGTTACGCCCCTCACATGTGAGTCTATTAGGAGGTCGTGGATAGATGTTACTCTTCCTGAATTCAAAGCATTTTTAGGTGTAATCCTAAATATGGCAGTGAACAGTAAGCTTGAATTATGATGTGAGACTGTGTTTTTCAGCAATACTTACAGAAAAAAGCCTGGATTACATCCCGGCGGGTGTTTTGGGAAGTTCCACACAATGCACTATTACAGACAAAAAGTGACTGTCTGAGATAATTTCAGGTTTGAAAATGCTGAACATTGCACCTGAATACTGTATTGTAAAAGCAAAGTCTTCTCCGTACAGGCCATGAAGGCCCTTGGAGAGGTGGAAGGTAAAGGCTTCCACTATCTATAACCTCGGCACTTGATGGGGTAGAGTGGTTAGCTCTAAGCCCGGCTGCCTTTGCCCCCAGGAATTAACCTGGTACTCATTTTTGGTGTAGGCTGAGTGAACCTCAGGGCCATATACACCTCCGGAAGTGGAAATCTCATTTCTTAAATTTTACGACTTCCTGATGGGAATTCGAACCCACGTCCTTCCGGGCGAACCGAGCACGCCTTTACCGCCTCGGTCAGGCAGCCCCTGAATACTGTATTGTACTTGTATTATATTTATTTTGTGTTTGCTTTAGTTGATTTTTTTAATATGCTGTCAGTATGTTTGTGCTGTCTCTTATCCCTCTGCACAGTCTAACCTAGTCAGCGATCGGTGACGGACGTGCTGAGTTGAGGTGCCGGAAGAGCCGGTGTGGAGTGTGACCAGTGAGTGGAAAAGTAAGACGGGAGGGAAGAGGAAGATGATAGGCGTGGATCAATATCGTGCAGCTATTGGAAGATGACAGGGGAGATGGAAGAAGGAAACAGCCAGAAATAAAGGAGGTATAGTGAAAACAAGACTGTTGGGCGAGATGATACTGACGGCAGCGGTGATTATGGTACTGCTAGCTATAGGAGGTGTGGAGGTCAACCCTGGCCCGACTTCCAGCGGCAACATGAACTGGGAAGACATGGAGGTCATAAGAAGAGTGGTGGAAGAAGTATGTCCGTTTGAGCAGATTAAAAATATGATGAAAGAACAAATCAAGAAATTTGAACATATGAGGCGTTGGATACAGGGAAAAACAGACGAGACAATGAGTAAAGTGGAAATCAGCAAGAGAGAAATTATATCACTCAAGGCAAAAATAAAGGAGATGGAGGAAGAGGTGGTGAAGCTGAAAGCAGAAATTGAAGACAGTAGCCGAGAACGAAGGAAGAAATGCTTATTTAAATATTGAACCCTTTAGGTCCATATTGAGGGATACCTACCTTCCTTACCTATCAGCAAAGCTCATGAGATCTGTCTCTTGGGTCGTTTCGGGTTCTTCGTCACTTGCTGAGGTAAAGGTAGGGTTCATTAATTCTAATCTATCTACTGGAATGAAAGGTCTGTTTAAAAGATTCCTATTTATTCAGGAAATTCTGAAGCAATCTGTCACTGGTATCATAGAAGTCAATTGTGTCCACTGGACACCACAATCATTTTTACATAATGGTCAGAACACTGGTGTGAGACTTTAACGTAACTGCCTGATGGGCATTCTTACTAGAAACCATTATCTCAATTATTAATCATTTAAGAAAGGAAAGTCTGGAAATCCTTAAATTCGGCTTCCATGTGAGACCACATGTACCATCATAGTGATTCGTTATGGTCCAGCCCTCGTAACACGAACTTTGGACTCTGGTTATAATTAAGGCCGTCCAATCGGTGTGTGCCACACAGTGGTTCTACGGCATGGACCCTTAATTGAATCGATGTGACCTGCGTCTATGTCATGGACCGACATCTACTCTTCTAAGTTACTTTAAAGTCATTGTGGATGATGACCGCAAGGAAATGATGCTACAATGGCATATGGCCCTAATCTAAGTCACTGAGGTTGATGACCCCCTGACCATCCAAGTTTCTATGCTGAAGGCTAAACACAATTAAGTTACCTCGGTTGATGACCAAAGTTCCACTTTACTATCCCCAGCACATTCACTGCTCAATCAATCAAAGTTCAATAATTACAACAATAGCAATGCTCACAAACTTTGTGGCAGTAAAATCCATTTCCTTCGGATATGTCCCTTTAATCTTTACTTTATTTTTAATATTCCCCAGACAACAAACTAAAATTTCCAGAATGCATCTCCAAGTTATTCACTTGATTAAAGTTATTTCAAAATGCGGTTTCACTGAATTTAATAATTTAATAAATTTAAATGATTTAACGAAATATTAACAAACAACAAATTTTATCTCCGCGGACTCTGGTTTCCTCACAAATTTCTACGCAGCTGCGATGTAAATTCAATATTGCGATGTTTATCTGGCTGGAAAAGAATTTGTTACATCATTCATGTCCAGCTATATATCTCGTATCGTGATATCACACTTTAAAAATCTAATCTAATCCTAACCGTTATTAACACTTGGATATCCTAATAATCCACGTACAAACCAAACAACTCGCCATATAATTACGATGTCATATCTCGTCATTACCATTATGAAATTTTGCACACCCCTCACAGACAAATCGATCATCACGACCATCGCTCTATATTTTGGACAACCCTGAAATTGGGTTACTCTGTTCCTTATACTCAAAGTTCATGGTTTCAAATGTTCATTACGTCCCCAATTACAGTATTTCACAATACTTAGATCATTACCGGCTATGAAATTTCAACTAAATCCAGCATTTTAACGTTTCCCTGGCCGAGAATACAGTCTCAATACCAAGCCTGTCCCGCTAGATAGCTGAGGTGTCTCACCCCAAGCTCGCTTGGCAGTTACAGGAACCACCTGGTTTATTCACAGATGACTGACTTCTCAAAATGCTCCCTTTAAACTCTGCCGACATGATTCAACAAATACGATATTCTAACCAACAAAATGCACAGATATGCTTCAAGATGCCCACACTAATTATACGCGTCGCCAATTATACCGCTATGGATTTCTATGAATTTCTTTCCATTCTCAACATTATAAATATTCCTCGGGCTATCATATCCCGGCTTCAATGACAGGACTCTAACCTGATTCGCACATCTCATCTCAACTCATATAAAACATTCCTCGGGCTTCCGGGTCCCGGCTTCAATGACAGGTCCAACCTGATTCACAAAACCAACCTCTGTTTCCCAGCTCCACAATTATCATCGACAAAGAACTGGAATAAAATCCTCACTAGAAATACCGACGTCTAATATCGCACAATGCATTAATCATGAATAACTTCGCATAAATGATATCGTATTTAATAACTTGATTTTTACGAGAAATGACTGAAACATTCTTCTAGATCTTTTATTGTCAGTCAGACACAGTTTAAAATGGGCATAGAAAAACGTTTCTCTCCGTGACCAAATTCATCTCCCTATGTCCTCACCCGACAGCGCGCTTCCACTCGATTGAAAATGAGTAACCATGGATTATTATTATTAACGTCAAATTGCAGTCAGAAGAATTTTACGTCGAATGAACATCTTACTTTGACATCACAAAATACAGGCAGTACACTCACACGGATGACGATCTACATTGGACGTGATGTCACTTCGAAACCCTATTCAATAACATTTTACAACATTATACGGCTTTCGCAAGACTTCAAAATTTATCCAAGTGGAAAATAAAACCAATGACTCTTTTAGTCGTACTCTCACATTTACAAAACTTAGTAGGGCGACCACTGCGTCGTACATCCCCATTCAAATACACTTTAAGAAATCACGAGACGAGATATAAGAGGTAGTAAGATGGGAAGTCACCTACCTCATGTCGTCACGCCAGTATTCGTCTTAGGGCTCACCTGTGACCCTGGCATTTTATTTAGCCATCTTTACATTCATGGCTGTACATCTCATTATGTTTCTTCAGGTTTCCTGGAATAAAGCATAAAAAAAAAGAAATACCCTTCACTTGTTTGCGGAGCGCACACGATGGATTATAATTATTCCCGCACACGAATTACTTAATCACATTAGAATATTTCAGTACTTTGACCGTCCTATCTGATACACTTATTTCTCTCAAGAAAACTATCTCCCCATGGAGTCAAGACTTAGCCGCAATGGCTAAAATCTGCAGTTGAACTCAGTCTACTTTCGTTGGTTTGATTTAGCAGAGCAGCTCAACAATTTTTCGTCCGCTTTGTATCACAAAATGCCGGAGAAGGAAACTTCGTCATGGCGTCCCTTTATATTTATAGCAGTTACCCCCTCTCTTTGGATCTCTCCCTTTGCCGCCAAGACAATTCCTATAAATTTTCTGACTTACCTAAACTGTAATTTCAAGAGTTTTGAAAGTGACTACATGCTTGCTACATTTCTGGCGGTAGTGTTCATGGACATTTAAAAATTTTACGGGTTCGATTTGTGAGATGATCGACCTCCTTTGATAGGCACTATATTTTTGACTTGGCGTGGTCACGCCGTGTACACGCGCTTTGAAATAGTTCATAAAAATGACTTGAGATTCTTCCGCCGTCGACACGTGTGGTTGACGTCACGTACCCCAGAGCGTGGGACCGAAGGTAATCACCCCCTCGTCACGTGTCAAATCCATGCTATCAAGAATCCAACTTTTAATTATTTTGTTACATTATGCATAATGTTCTTAGGGCACAAAGGTCATGGGTTCATATTTCCCCCAAGACACGAATTCCTTTCGCACAGTGACAAGGAATTTCCTTTAAATACTCCAGATGGCGAAATTTCTAATTTTGACGTCTGATGAAACATGACCTTTGAATGTAAATTCCTTTCCTCTCTCTTATGCAGTTGGTCATATTCTGGTGTGCGGATACTGGTTGATGCCCTCAGCTTCCTGGTAGTTCTCCACTGAATTTTCGACTGAGCTATTTATCCTTTCGTCGCCGTCAAAGTCTTCCTCGCTGTCAAAGTCTTCCTCCTCAGAACCTTCCTCAAATTCTCCCTGTTCTATCTCCTCTTCTGCCTCCTTAGAAACGGTAGTGAAATGGACTTCTTCCTCACACATTCTTCTCCCAGTCTGACCCAATGATTCTTCGTTTAGAGCTACTAATTCCGGTCCGTCATCCTTCCTAAATTTCACCTCTCTCCTTCCTAAATCGATGACGGCATTACTTTCACAAATGAAGTCTGCTCCCAGAATAACATTATAGTGCAGCTTTGAAATTATGACAAAAGGATGCGAAAATGTCATGTCTCCTATCTGCAAATCCAAAAATGTCTGCGTTTTACAAATGGCAGTTTTGTCGGGAATGACTCCTCTAATTTTGATATTTGCTACAGGAATTTCTGGCAATTTCTTCCGAGTAGACAATTCGTTAAAGAAATTTTGTGAAATTAAGCTGATGCTGGCGCCTGTATCCAATAAACAGCTCACCTTAAAGTTGCATATCCTGACATTAATGATGGGTAGCTCTCTTATTTTCCTAACCTCCTGTCCGAGGTGGTCTTCCACTAATTCATCTGGTTGTATAATCCAGGAGTCAATCTGGGCTACTATCCAGCCGTCGCGAGAAATATATTCAGGCTGTGTGTGGGAATCCTGTCTCGTAACCACTACTGGAAATTTGGAGGTTTTTTTTTCCGCTCGTTTGACGAGTTCAGACTTTCGTCGAAATGAGGCGCATTAGGGTTTAATTCCCTATCCTGGTGGTAGGTCTTTCGGATAGCTCCAGTATGGGACATGTCTTGAGCTCCTACACAGTCAGTGTTGACTTCCCTTCGTTGGATGCTGTCCTTCCATTTGTCCTGTCCGGTACCTGACCTCAGCTCTCTCAAATACTGTTCCCCTTCTCTCCTTCTCTCTTCAGGCCCGTGCCAACGGTCAGAACGTCTGGAATTTTTGTAACCGTCCCCTCTTCTGTTGCCTTCATTCCCGCGTGGGTTCCTTCGTCTTAGATCTGAGTTCCCCTGGTATCGACCTTGGTTTCTTCTCCATTGTTCTCGGCGTCTGTCCCACTCTTCGTGATGGTATCTGGGCTGTTCCCAGTTCTTCCTACCTTGGTATGGCCTGGTGTCGAACCGCCGCCCCTCATTCTCATATCTCGGTGCTCGTGAAACTTCCCTATCTGGCGCGCTCTCCTGGCTGTGATTTACGACATTCACCTGGGGCTCTGAATGCCTGACTATTCGCGGGGCTGATTGATGCGAATGGGTCTGGTCCAGCTGTCGCAATATCAATTCTGCCTGCATCGGGGTTTCGACCTTCGCAGCAATTAATATTCTCTGGATATCCGGTGGGAACTGTTTCTGGATAGCCTGAACCAGTTCTTGCTGACTTGGGGCTGATTCCAGTTCTTTGAACTTAACTAATTGTTCCGTAAAATATAGCGAAAATTTCGGCGGTCCTGCGGTGTTATACCGGCGACTATATAACTCTAGCCTTAGGTTCTGCTGAATCTCAGAATTCCAAAATTTGCCCAAAAATGCGGTCTGAAATTCCTCGATCGTGTCAAAGCTATATCGGAAACCTTTGAACCACAGCGACGCAACTCCATCTAGGTACCGTTCCACAGTCCTTAGTTGCCTCTCTTCAGGTATCCTATTATCGCGAATATACTCTCTAAGTTCTCTAAGAAAACCCTTTGGCGTCTGGGTACCACTGCCATCGAATTTCTTAGGCTGATCTTCCTTAAGACGAATCATGTTTATAACATTAGTGACGTTTTGCCCCTGAGAATGGGTAGAATTGTCAAAGTGTCCGTTCCCTGCAGGATGTATGGGACTACTAGCGTTGCTAGGGCAACTGAACGACATATCTGAGGTGCGGCGAGATTTACTAACCACTTCCTCTATCTTGGCCTGGACTCCTACGATATTGTTCACTAACCCATCCAGTTCCAATTTCCGGGCACTAACTTCCCCCTTAAGAGCCTCATGAACAGATGTCAACTCGTCGCTCAGTGTTATGACCTTATCTTGGGTATCTTTAAGTTGTTTCGATAGGTCTACCCTTGTATCGCCTAAATCCTTTCCTAGTTCCTCAATATCTGCTTGTACCTCCTCAATACTCCTAGCCGTTTCTTCCTGAGTTGTACCTAATTTTCTCATATCCTCTTTATTCATATGGATTAATTTAAAGTCAATGGCCTCAATACGCTGGTCTACAGTTGCCTTGACGTCTTCGGCTACCTGGTCTACTTAGTCATTTACGACGGCTATCTCTTTACGCAACATTTCCTTATGTTCATTCATTGCTGTAAAGACCTTTGACTTATCGTCTTCACGCATGATGTTGAACTTCTCTACCTCTGTCTTCAGATCGGCCTTAAGCTCAGCTTGATCTGACATCAACTGCTGATGTAGTTCCCTACTTTCGTTGACGTGCCTATCGAGGTCTCCTCTAATTATGTCCTGATTTTCACTGAGAACACGATGTAGCTCGCGAGTTTCTATGAACTGCTGATTTATTTCATGTTTAAAGTCAACCTGTGCTTTAGTGTTCTGCTCCACCTTCACATTTAAGTCACCAATGTCCTTCCTAATATCAACGCTAGCTTCCTTACAACTATCCTGAGTGTCCTGCACTTTAATGTCAACATTTTGAACAACTTCCTTCATACCTTTTAATTCTACATCTGCACTATCTAATTTATTGTCCACTGTCTCCAGCTTATTATCCAACCTTACACCCATAGATTTAATACTCTCACTTAAGTCCTTGATCATTTGGACCAACTGCCCTTGGGTCAATTCTCCCTCCTGCATAAACATACTGTATTTAACAGAAAACGATAGGTCATCGGTGAGCCCGAGACTTCAACGGCGTATAATAGGACTACAACGATAAACATCACAACATCCTCCTATCTAACACATCACACTGTTAATGCAATATTCTCTAAAATTTTATTTAATGAAATGTGAAATTCAATGTTCACTCGATCAAAGTGATCAGCCAAAACACTCAAACCAGTATTCAAAAATTTGGGAAATTACTCTAACACACTTAAATTATACCTTTCATTCAGTAGATAAATTATTCTTATAGTGGTATCTCCTAGCCTTACTCATCGGGCGTTTATCTATTTCTTCGAGTTCACTCTCAACTCTGGCGCACGATTTTATCATCCATAATGTGGCATAGCCTCAACATTATTTCTCTTTTCCCATAGTACACGATTTTTTTCAAAATATCCTTATCGTTATCGTGACTTAGGTTCCCTCATCGTTATCGTGACTTATGCCCCATCGTTAGGTGACTGATGCCACCACGTTGGAAGCCATTTTACTGAACCCTTTAGGTCCATATTGAGGGATACCTACCTTCCTTACCTATCAGCAAAGCTCATGAGATCTGTCTCTTGGGTCGTTTCGGGTTCTTCGTCACTTGCTGAGGTAAAGGTAGGGTTCATTAATTCTAATCTATCTACTGGAATGAAAGGTCTGTTTAAAAGATTCCTATTTATTCAGGAAATTCTGAAGCAATCTGTCACTGGCATCATAGAAGTCAATTGTGTCCACTGGACACCACAATCATTTTTACATAATGGTCAGAACACTGGTGTGAGACTTTAACGTAACTGCCTGATGGGCATTCTTACTAGAAACCATTATCTCAATTATTAATCATTTAAGAAAGGAAAGTCTGGAAATCCTTAAATTCGGCTTCCATGTGAGACCACATGTACCATCATAGTGATTCGTTATGGTCCAGCCCTCGTAACACGAACTCTGGACTCTGGTTATAATTAAGGCCGTCCAATCGGTGTGTGCCACACAGTGGTTCTACGGCATGGACCCTTAATTGAATCGATGTGACCTGCGTCTATGTCATGGACCGACATCTACTCTTCTAAGTTACTTTAAAGTCATTGTGGATGATGACCGCAAGGAAATGATGCTACAATGGCATATGGCCCTAATCTAAGTCACTGAGGTTGATGACCCCCTGACCATCCAAGTTTCTATGCTGAAGGCTAAACACAATTAAGTTACCTCGGTTGATGACCAAAGTTCCACTTTACTATCCCCAGCACATTCACTGCTCAATCAATCAAAGTTCAATAATTACAACAATAGCAATGCTCACAAACTTTGTGGCAGTAAAATCCATTTCCTTCGGATATGTCCCTTTAATCTTTACTTTATTTTTAATATTCCCCAGACAACAAACTAAAATTTCCAGAATGCATCTCCAAGTTATTCGCTTGATTAAAGTTATTTCAAAATGCGGTTTCACTGAATTTAATAATTTAATAAATTTAAATGATTTAACAAAATATTAACAAACAACAAATTTTATCTCCGCGGACTCTGGTTTCCTCACAAATTTCTACGCAGCTGCGATGTAAATTCAATATTGCGATGTTTATCTGGCTGGAAAAGAATTTGTTACATCATTCATGTCCAGCTATATATCTCGTATCGTGATATCACACTTTAAAAATCTAATCTAATCCTAACCGTTATTAACACTTGGATATCCTAATAATCCACGTACAAACCAAACAACTCGCCATATAATTACGATGTCATATCTCGTCATTACCATTATGAAATTTTGCACACCCCTCACAGACAAATCGATCATCACGACCATCGCTCTATATTTTGGACAACCCTGAAATTGGGTTACTCTGTTCCTTATACTCAAAGTTCATGATTTCAAATGTTCATTACGTCCCCAATTACAGTATTTCACAATACTTAGATCATTACCGGCTATGAAATTTCAACTAAATCCAGCATTTTAACGTTTCCCTGGCCGAGAATACAGTCTCAATACCAAGCCTGTCCCGCTAGATAGCTGAGGTGTCTCACCCCAAGCTCGCTTGGCAGTTACAGGAACCACCTGGTTTATTCACAGATGACTGACTTCTCAAAATGCTCCCTTTAAACTCTGCCGACATGATTCAACAAATACGATATTCTAACCAACAAAATGCACAGATATGCTTCAAGATGCCCACACTAATTATACGCGTCGCCAATTATACCGCTATGGATTTCTATGAATTTCTTTCCATTCTCAACATTATAAATATTCCTCGGGCTATCATATCCCGGCTTCAATGACAGGACTCTAACCTGATTCGCACATCTCATCTCAACTCATATAAAACATTCCTCGGGCTTCCGGGTCCCGGCTTCAATGACAGGTCCAACCTGATTCACAAAACCAACCTCTGTTTCCCAGCTCCACAATTATCATCGACAAAGAACTGGAATAAAATCCTCACTAGAAATACCGACGTCTAATATCGCACAATGCATTAATCATGAATAACTTCGCATAAATGATATCGTATTTAATAACTTGATTTTTACGAGAAATGACTGAAACATTCTTCTAGATCTTTTATTGTCAGTCAGACACAGTTTAAAATGGGCATAGAAAAACGTTTCTCTCCGTGACCAAATTCATCTCCCTATGTCCTCACCCGACAGCGCGCTTCCACTCGATTGAAAATGAGTAACCATGGATTATTATTATTAACGTCAAATTGCAGTCAGAAGAATTTTACGTCGAATGAACATCTTACTTTGACATCACAAAATACAGGCAGTACACTCACACGGATGACGATCTACATTGGACGTGATGTCACTTCGAAACCCTATTCAATAACATTTTACAACATTATACGGCTTTCGCAAGACTTCAAAATTTATCCAAGTGGAAAATAAAACCAATGACTCTTTTAGTCGTACTCTCACATTTACAAAACTTAGTAGGGCGACCACTGCGTCGTACATCCCCATTCAAATACACTTTAAGAAATCACGAGACGAGATATAAGAGGTAGTAAGATGGGAAGTCACCTACCTCATGTCGTCACGCCAGTATTCGTCTTAGGGCTCACCTGTGACCCTGGCATTTTATTTAGCCATCTTTACATTCATGGCTGTACATCTCATTATGTTTCTTCAGGTTTCCTGGAATAAAGCATAAAAAAAAAGAAATACCCTTCACTTGTTTGCGGAGCGCACACGATGGATTATAATTATTCCCGCACACGAATTACTTAATCACATTAGAATATTTCAGTACTTTGACCGTCCTATCTGATACACTTATTTCTCTCAAGAAAACTATCTCCCCATGGAGTCAAGACTTAGCCGCAATGGCTAAAATCTGCAGTTGAACTCAGTCTACTTTCGTTGGTTTGATTTAGCAGAGCAGCTCAACAATTTTTCGTCCGCTTTGTATCACAAAATGCCGGAGAAGGAAACTTCGTCATGGCGTCCCTTTATATTTATAGCAGTTACCCCCTCTCTTTGGATCTCTCCCTTTGCCGCCAAGACAATTCCTATAAATTTTCTGACTTACCTAAACTGTAATTTCAAGAGTTTTGAAAGTGACTACATGCTTGCTACATTTCTGGCGGTAGTGTTCATGGACATTTAAAAATTTTACGGGTTCGATTTGTGAGATGATCGACCTCCTTTGATAGGCACTATATTTTTGACTTGGCGTGGTCACGCCGTGTACACGCGCTTTGAAATAGTTCATAAAAATGACTTGAGATTCTTCCGCCGTCGACACGTGTGGTTGACGTCACGTACCCCAGAGCGTGGGACCGAAGGTAATCACCCCCTCGTCACGTGTCAAATCCATGCTATCAAGAATCCAACTTTTAATTATTTTGTTACATTATGCATAATGTTCTTAGGGCACAAAGGTCATGGGTTCAATATGGAGTGCCGGAAGACAATGGGGAAGACAAAGTGCTGACAATCTACAAAGTTGTGGAAGTCATCCAGAAAATGATGAGAATTAACTTTAGTGAAGTTGATATTGATGATGTGGAAAGGATAGGTAAAACACGGGGTGATAGGCCGATAAAACTGAAGTTGTTTTCCACCCTGATAGCGGAAGTAGTGATAAGAGGCGCAGACAACATACGTAACACAAAAATTTGGATTAAAAGAGACATGGGAAGAGAAGGGGTAAAGAATATAAACACTCTGAAGAAGCATTTGGCCAGGGCTAAAATACAAGGGTTAAGAGCCTACATTAAGGGTCAAAAATTAGTAGTAACCAATGGACTATGGACCAGAGTGTGGACAGCGAAGAAATTACGGGAAATGGAAGAGAATAGGAAGGACGAATTGGTAGTGGGGAAGAGAGTGGAAGAAAGGCAAGTCAGAGACAGTAAAGTGGGTGAAGACGGACATGGAGACAAAGAAAGAACCAAAGAAAATAAGGCACTGGATCCAAGCTCACAGCAAGAAGAAATTAACTTGACAGAGGAAGACGTGAATACTATTTTCAAATCGATCGAAGGAGGAGCCCGCGAGGTAACAGCTGAGATGAGGAGAGAGATAAGGAAGGAAACCAGGGAGACCAGGGCATTAATTAAGGAGCTGAGGACGGAGGCCTGTGGGAGAGAAGGAAGATACAGGGAGTGATTGTGGGGGCGGAAACACAAGATGTGACAAGAGCACACAAATGAAGTGAAAATACGGCTGGGAGCCAGGCAGAAGAAGTAAGAGGTGCCCTGGCGAAAGGGAGAAGTTTGAACCTAAGAGAGATATGGGGTAAGAAGAACAAATTGGACGAAGGTATAGTGACAAGAAGCAAAAAAAGCAATCTGCAGTAGAAAGTAAATTGCTGTACACATGAGAATAGCAGAGAGAGAGAGAGAGAGAGAGAGAGAGAGAGAGTGTGTGTTTTTTTTATTTGTAACTATGACAAGAGTGATTAAATAGTCAAATTAGTAGGTGGTAAAGTGTGTAGTGAATGAGGAAGAGAGTGATTGTAAATTAAGTAGGTGTTAAGGATAAAGCTAATATGTGGAGATGGATGGTTTATGAGCTGAGGGTCCAAGTTAACTGTGAGTGAATATGGTTTCATTTAGGTGATGAGTTGTCTGGATTCTAAAGATAATAAATATAGTGAAATAATAGAGTTTAAATAGTGGTCATCAGTAACGAAACGTAAGGTGAAAAATTGCACACCGGCACTACAGCGGAGGTAATACGAAGCCAGGTTTGCAACCTAAGTGGAATAACGGAGAGGTCAGTGTTCAAGAAAGAATGCGTTGAGTGCGAACCTGGCCGGAAGTAATATATGTTTAAAGTGCTGATACAGTCCGACACACCATTGTACTCTACTCAGTAATATGTTACCAGTTTTAGTTTCTTATTGCCATACTGCCAACAGACCATTCTGCCTCATTGCCATTTGATTATTATTATTTACATTAATATTGCCTTTTTCCTTTGTTTGGTGTTAGTTATGTTTACTTTACGAGAATTATTATTAGGGAGCGGATTTTTATGTGCTAAAAATGTGAAAAATATTTATTTTTTATGTGCTGAAAAACTTTAAAATATGTGATAAAAAATTTAAATTATTTTCCTTTAAATATTACATAACTACTCGCACTCAAGAAGTAAATAAGTATAATGTTTTGTATTAGAATATGGTGCTACCAAACGTGCTCCTTAAGGCAAAATGGTGTCTGTGTATGGAAACGTGCTGTATGGTATATTAATTTCTGATATGCCAGAGTGGATATTATGAATGGTTATTTTTTAAAGGTAATGTTTTGTTTAAATATGGCAAAAGCAACCTATCATCTTTGAAAAAATAGTACCAGTTCGTACTCGCCCATCACACGCTGGAATATTAGTTGCTTGAAGTAGTCTCAGAATTGAAGTGAACAACAAAGGTCATCTCCAAATTGTCCATCACAAATGCATGCCGATTATCTCTAAAGAACGCCTTATACTGCGAAAACGATCACTCCACATCACAGGAAGTCAGACGTGCATAGTTAAAGAGAGGAATGTCACCAACACTAACTCCATCAATTTCGCCAGCATGAGTACCCACTAATACATTAGAAATATGACACATTGTTTGAAATCCTTTATTTTTCCTGAACAAATTTTGATATTTGACCTTTAACAATCCCTGTACCTGCGAAGCCGGGAGTGAATCTAATTTATTTTCAACAGCGCGCACTTCCTTCACTGTTTCGGACAACAGGTTAGTGGATTTTTCAAGTATGTCTGTAGTTTTAAACAAGAAGCTTAGATTGGCAGATATAAACGCCAAATCATATCATTTTTCAAAGAGCTGTCTTTTAGTATCTCTTGAAGAATCTCAATTGACGACGCTTCGTTTTTATCTAGCACGTTCACAACGGATGCAAAACTTTCGAAATTGTCTGCGTAGTATACCACAGCGCTAAGCCAAGTACTCCACCGCGTAACAAGAGGCAGAGGAGGAAGCGCAAGATTCGGGTCTTTCTCTTTAAAGAGATCGATTCTTGAGGGTGCTTTTACGAAGACTTGCCATTAGACACTAATTTATCCACTTGAGGATACTGAGCCCGCACAGTTTCACATAACCTGTGTAGAGCATGAACAACGCAAGTTACGTGTATCATTTTCAGAAAGCTCACAGAAAGGCCTTTGGCTGCCTTTTCCATGTAAGCTACACTGTCAGTAAGGAAAAGCAATACATGGTCGAATTTTATACCTTTTGGCTAAAGTAAGTGCATGGCTTCATTGAATAACCTAGCTACAGTGACTTGGTTTGCAGCAAGCATTTCTTTACACGCTAGCAAATGAGAATGTTCACAAGCAGTTTTGTCATTCTTCAACACACCAACTACTACATTTCCTACTTTTCTGCCACTTGAATCAGTGGTTTCGTCAATGTTCACCCACAGTTTTTCGCTATCACATACTGCCCGAATTCTCTGTAAAGTTTCTTCGTAACATTTTGGGAGATAGATTTTCCTTAATGTGGATTCGTCTGGAGGCTCAAAATTAATGTACTTTGTTAGGAAATTTCTCAGTCCCGGATTATTTATTTTACCAAGAGGAATGTCGGCGCAAACAAATGCTCTGCACACATCTAAATAATATTGGGAATATTTAGATGGGCCTTCATTTGAAGTAGCTGGTTCAGCTATTAGTAACTGTCGCGAGCGCACACGCGAAGCAGTTGCAGTATGCTTATTTCCAGACAAATGCTGGGTTACTTGAGAACGTTGATCTGCACTTACTGTTTTTCCACACGGTTGGCGAAATAACACTTTTCCATCGGTAGTGAAAATGCTTTAAATTCCACTACATTGTTGAAGACGCGATCTTGTACTCGACTTCTCTTTTGGCATTATTTTGCAAGTTACGACACACACATTTACGGTGAATCACTGTTTCAATAAAAAGAATAGCAGCGGACACTGAAGTAAATATTTCTTATAAATCCATACAAAATCACACGACCACGGGAATGATATATGGACCCGAGCAGCTAACCTTACTCTTAGGAGTGATGAAATTCCACTACCTAATGGTGGGGCAATATTCTTCCGAGTCTCCTATGTCGTAATGGAATTACGTCACCTCATATCTCCGTGATTGCCTTTCACTGATACTCTATAAACAAAACCCGAGCAGTCTGACTCATAAAAGCGAGTTGGAATGACATCATGCAAGGAAACATCTTGTGCAGCAAATCAAATCGCTGTCTAACTGTAACGACGTAGCCAGTGACCAGCAAGTTTTAGAACTTATGGAGGGAGGTCTATAAATAGCCAAAACATTCAGATACATTATGTTAAATACACTGTTAAAAACAATACCGTAATCGTAAAATGAAAATATGAGCATTATTTTATAACACAGAAGCATTTTAAATTTTATTGATCAACAAATATTGCCAATTTATGTGCTTATTATAGATTTTCTTAAAATATGTATTTACATTTTAAAAATGTGAAAATATGTGTTTTTATGTGAAATAAGATTCAGTTTTTACACTTGGGGATGCACAATAGGAATAATGAACTTCGTAACTTGCGTTAAAACTTACGCAAGAAAAATATGTAATTACATAAAAATCCACTCCCTAATTATTATATGTGTATATCAGCTTAAGCTGCCTAGATTGGGCATTATTATTTTTCTCCCTTAATAGATCAATAAGGCTTCAATGCTGTAGATCTGGAAGAAAAATAAAGACACCTATCTATCTTATCCCTCTGCAAGCAGATTCTTAAATGGAGCTGCAGAGGCAGGAGTGTTCAGAAAAAAAGGAGGGCTAAGGGTTAAGTGACATGGACCTGCAGCAAGTTCTTTTCACACCAACCTTAACACATAGTGTTGTGTTCTATTCAAGGCAGCCCTCAAATTTTAATGTGTGTGTTAATATTGGCGATACTGGTGATAGCTACATGTGCATGTGGCACAAGGGTCGTGGAGGCAATGTAATTGCTTCATGTCTTCCATGTTCTCACATCCCATAACACTACTAAGATGAGACTGACACTGTGGTGTGATAACTGTGCCGGACAAAACAAAAATGGAATGATTTTAATGGTACTAGTGTACCTAGCAACACAAAAGCAGTTTGAGTTCACAGATATGAAATTTCCTGTCAGCGGCCACAGTTACATACCATGTGATCGGCATTTTGGTGTGATCGAGAAACATAAGAAAGTGTGTAAAGCTATGGTACCAGAGGATCTCCATAACATTGTTAGGTCGGCCAGGATTAAGAAACCTTTCAAGGTATTAGCTATGCAAAGTAGCGACTTCCTCGGTTTTGCTTCTGAGGCCGATGAGTTCTTGATACTACGAAGTTACAAATAAGTAAGGTTTCATGGATTCAGGTTTTCTCCACTACTCCCATGACTATCAAAACTAGGCACACATTCAGTGCTATGGAAGAGTGGACAACACACCGAGTTCTAAAAAAAAGGGAAGAAAGTGCAAGACTTTAAAGTTCACCCCTTCCAATTCTGGAAGCAAAATTACAACAGAGAAAAAAAAAAAAGATCTTCTGGCAATGCTGGAATATATGGATCCAAAGTATCATGACTTTTATAAAGAACTTTGTAAGTGAGAAATGCTGAGAACCTTTGTTACGAAATGTTATGAATGAACGATATTAGACCTACTTTGCTCTCTCATATTTTTGTCATCAGTTGCATAGTGTAGTATGTTCTCCTTTAATAAATGCCGTTCAGACATAATAATATTGTTATTGTCGATATCATGCTCCCTACTCCTCACACTTGTATTACTTTCTAAAGACATTTCGCATGGCACTTACATCTTTCCCCAAAACTGTACATTTGTTGCACTTCTGTGTCTCAGTGAGCAAGACTGAACTACACTGTTCTATATCATTATCTTTCTTTTAACTTAAATGATACTGGGAAATCGTCACAATGTAGTAAAACATATTAGTTTCAACGTAATATAGTTTTCTTTAATTTCCCACGATTTTTTATTTTGGCACATATATCATTTCCCAGTTTCACTTCACAATTACCACCACCACTACAAATTGTGTAGATTCTTTTTCATATTAAGATAGTGAATAAATTCTTCATCTTCATGATAATTCAGACATTTAGCCTTTTTGTACTGGATTGTAAAGCTCTAAGCAGAGTTATTGAGATTCGAGTTGTCACTTGCACAAGCTTTGCCGTTTAATATGTTTGCATGACCAACAAAAGTAGTAATTATGTATATTTTCTTAACGTGTAAATTCCACCCCGCCCCCAAGATTTTTAGGCACACTTTTTTTTTTTTTTATTGTTAAACATTGGACAGCCTTTGTACCTAAAGAGTGTGTATTCCTAAAATAATGAAAATACAATTAGGTACAGAAAACTCTACGCCATTAACAGTCCCTTCTGATTACCTGCCCTGCCTTCCTCCAGGCAAATCCAGAATTGACGAAACAAGTAGCAGCACTCAGTCTCTTAAAGCAGCAAAACAAGTGTGGCGTCAAGTGGAGTGCAAAATGGTATGAAAGAATGGTAGTAATACCGTGTCGTTTAATCTTAAAATTGTTTATTTTGTAGAAAATATGGAGTGAAGTGCATGGGAAGATAATTGGTGTAGAACCAAAATTAAACCGCTATTGGAGAGCTCAAAAAGAAGAGTTAACAAAAGCAAAGTCTGCAAGCCAGTCGTTTTTTGGCCAAAGTGCGGGAAATATCCTGAAGTCGAAAAAGAAATGCTTGATGATGTAGTGGAACTGAGAAATAATGGTATTGCTGTGGCACATGAAATGCAGCAAGTGAAAGGAAAAGATGCAGCAAAAAAAGAAAGTGTCATCACTAATGTGTATAAGGTGAGCGAGGGTTTGGCTGTTAGTTTTCTGTGGAAAGATAGTCTTAGTCTGCAAAGACAAACCGCATTGACTCGGCGATTGCCACTATTTTACATGGAATTTCATCGCTTCATCATCAGACTCAGACAAGAAAAATATTTTCTTCTGTTTCAAATTAGAGAAGCAAAACAAATTCCAGTGTTTTCTGATATTCCATGGAGTTCAACAATCTGTACGAATGTCAGATAGTTCTAAATGTGCCAGAAATTTCAGTCCTTTTGAAAGGAACTTGTTAATAGACCTCGTTTTTTCAAAGAAAAGAGGTGATTGAGAATAAGAAGAGAGATGGGGTAATAAATAATACCTCAGAAGAAAAGGTCTTGGTAGAAAGCAACCCCCTTTTGTCGTTTTTAAAAATAAAACTCTGCCAAAGTGCAGTCTTCCTGCTGGCAAAGTCATACAGATACACAAATTTGTTCATTCTTTTCAGTGTCAACTTCGTTAAGATAACCTTCAAGTCTTTTTAGTCTGTAAAAACATGAAATACAAAAGTTATGAAATGCTATAACCTATCTGTAAAAGAAAACATTAATGGCCCATTTCTGGTCTACCACAGTTACCTGTGAGTTACCTGAAAGCGCTTGTAATTTTAACTGTGCTGTTAACTTTAATGAGTTTCCGGAAACTTAAATCCAGATTTATAAGCCCTGCCAATAAACTAGTTTAGTTTAGTTTAGTGGTGTCACCACAAAGACGCACACATGCGATGCTGTCAGTTGTTTACACTATTTTATTTACAACTATATACATATATTCTACATACAAACTAATAAACTGCCATCATAAACAAAACACTACTATGAAGAATAAGAAGAAGACTGGAGACTGCAACAGCAACACTTGCAGGTGCATGTCAGCCAACTACCAACGTAACAAAATTCACTTACAGTAAAACCTTGGATTGCGAGCATAATTCGTTCCGGCAACATGCTTGTAATCCAAAGCGCTCATATATGAAAGCAAATTTTCCCATAAGAAACTATTGAAACACGGATGATTCATCCACAACACAAAAATATTTATTCGCTTAACATTTCTAAATCAAAATATAACCTAAAACAAATTAAACTGCACTTTTCCTTACAATAGAATTATTGTTGATGTGAGGGAGACAGATGATATGAGAGGAGTTACTGTGTAGCATGAATTTCACTAACGGAATCACTGCTGTCTGTTAGCTCACTGGAATTGTTTTCTTTTCGTGCAGCTTTAACAAGGAACCTGTCCAATGTCTGTTGCTTTTACCTCTTTTTTAGGATTTCACGAAAATGTAACATTGCATTGTCATTGAACAGATTCATCACTCGCACTGCTACAGCCTTATTCGGGTGGTGTTTTTCTACAAAATTTTGCACTTCTCGAATCTCAGTTGAAGTGAGAGATTCCATTGACTTTTCCTCCTCATCTTCCCTGGACGAGATCTCCTCCATACCTCCTCTTGTTGTTCGCTATGCAGGTCCATCAGTTCTTTGGTTTCTGGCTATGTTCTTACACCAGATCTTGAATGTCCACATCATTCACCTTCAGCCCCATGGTCTTCCCCAAGGACACAATTTCATCGACAATTGGTGGCTCATTGTCACCAACAATCCCCTCAGAGTCATGTCCAAGAACACAGCCAGGCCACAGCTTCTCCCAAGCGGAAGTGAGAGTTCTCTTGGTGACCCCATCCCAGGCTTTATCGATGATCTTCAGGCAGTTCACAATGTGGAAATGATTTCTCCAAAACTCTCAGAGGGTAAGGTTTGTTCCTTCGGTCACTTCGAAGCGTCGCTGAAATAGTGCTTTGATGCAGGCCTATAGCTTCTTGAAGTTCGAAATGACTTGCTGATCCATAGGCTGGAGAAGTGGAGTAGTGTTGGGAGGAAGGAATTAAACCTTAATGAACTTGAATTCCTCCAGTATCCTCAAGGCCTGGAGGATGAGATGGAGCATTGTCCATAACCGGCGAGTGGCAAATTATTTTCTGAATGGTATTTCTTCACTACAAGACCAGAGACTTCGTTCATCCATTCAATGAAGAAAATACGAGTGACCCAAGCCTTAGTGTTGGACCTCCACATAAGATTTAACTGGCTCTTCTGCACCTTGCATTTCTTGAAGGCTTGTGGATTCTCAGAATGACACACAAGCAGGGCCTTTACTTTTAAATGCCCGCTCACATTAGCACACAGTAACAGTGTTAAAGGGTCTTTCATGGGCTTGTGACTGGGCATTGAATTCTCTTCTGTTGTAATGCAGGTCCTTCGGCATCTTTTTCCAAAAAAGTCCCGTTTCATCGCTGTTAAAAACTTGCTGTGGCAGGTAACGCTCATTGTTACCGAGTGTTGTTGTTCTACGTGCTCGTACTGACAATGTGATTGTTGATGAAGATGTTGATTCCCATAGGGAACCTGGAATATTTGTTCAACTGGTGGCTGCAAGTAGCCTACGTAGTGGCCTCCATGGTGTACACTAGCCATGCGTCCTGGTAGGTGTGCTATTTACCAGCTGATGAACCCAACTTGGCAAACTTCGGTGAAATGCTGGGAAGCAGGAATGAGTTAGCTGGAAAATTTATAATGTCCAATAACGGACCAACTATATTGGTATTATTAATGTGATTGTTGCCGGGGCTAAAACTTCGCCCACCACTAGCCAGCAATTTGAGGAAAAGTTATTGAAAGGGATAGCCCGTAAACACAATCCTATGACATTACACATTCATCATTATTTTTATCCCGGACAAAAACTTTGTTTACATTCTCTCACGGGTTAAACCATGAGTTTTCCACCATCAGCCCATTCTTTTTGCAAAACTCCAGCAATTTCTTTCATTCATCATTCCTCTTTCCCCAACTTTCTTGTTCCAGCACGTTCTCATAACCTCTCCTGTCCATGCCTACGTGAGCATTTAAATCTCCCATTACTGTAATGTGGTGGCCATTTAGCTGTTTCTGCAATTGATCCTCAAAATCTTCCTTCTCTTGCAGAGTACAGCCTACCTGAGGGATATATACCTGAAGTACTTCCAAGCTCTTTCCTTTAATAAATATTTTTATTTTCATAATTCAGTTACTTATCCCTATAACTTTCACTTTCAGTCCCTTTCTCACTACTACTCCCACTCCACTATCCCTTCCTTCTTCCTTTCCACTCCCGTACAGCCAGAAACCATTCTTCAGTTCTTTATTTCTTTCTCCTCTCCGTCTTGTCTCTACCAAACCTAGTATATCTATTTTCCTTTCCTTCATCACATGCACGATTTCCTCCACTTTGTTTGTTAATGTCGTAATGTTCAGTATTCTAAATCGTAGTATGTTGGCTAGTCTTCTGATATATCCGTCCGGCTTAAGGTTCCGTTTCCTTAAAAGCAACTTTTAATTCATCACCGCCTTGCTGGGCCTGTCATGCCTTCACCATGTTATGATACGGTAAGGGAATATAGAGTGTATATACTATGACTTACAATATATCAAACTTGGAAGATGATTGGATAAGTTGAGATAGAAAAATTAATTAAGCGTAGCTGATAGCTGACGCGTTTCAATCCTGCGACCAGGATCGTCTTCAGAACGGTAACAAAACATAAATGGCAACTGTCACTCCATAGTAACCAGACTCAAGATAGAGAGACCCTGTTAGAAATATACAGTAGTTCATTCCAGGGCCTCCAGAGTCACAGAAAAAGATGTTGACGAGTTAACTATGGAGGGTAGCCATGATCTACTCAGTATATAGCCGTCATCTTTTTTTAAATTATTCGGGCGTTTAGCAATTTCTGTTGCCTCACGAATGATTCTAGGAATAAAATGTAGGCTCTTAAACAACTGAAAATGAACAAGGACTTAGTGGTGTTGAAGGCTGATAAAGTCAATGCTACTGTGGTTATGAACACTGTCGACTACAATAACAAGATTGAGGAACTTCTCAGTGACCCTACATACATGGTGCTAAAAAATGATCCTGCCGACACCATTGATAGGAAAACAGCATCTCTCGAAAGCTAGTTTAATTCCGAATGATGTTTCTTGTGGTTTGCGACTGCAGGCTTCTACAGTTCCCTGACTTTATAGTCTTCCTAAGATCCATAAAGTTTAATGCATGGATACACCTACAGATGGTGTAGAACTTCGATTTGACATATGCTGAGTAGCTATAAGGTCTCAAGGTATGCTGTATGTAGGTTCCCCTACATACAACCTGGCCAAATACCTTGGAGAACTTCTCAAGCCATACATAGGTAATGGGGCATCCAACAGGAATTCATCGCAGTTTATTGGCATTTTATACAACCTGCATGTTTCTCCTGGTGATATTGTAGTCAGTTTTGATATTGTGCCTCTGTTCACTAGGGTTCCAATCATGGACACCTTGTCTCTGTTGGATAAAATCTTTCCTGGTGACATTGTTAATCTGTTTCACCTTGTCCTCACCACCACATATTTCAGTTTTCGTGGTACAATATATGAACAAATGGATTGTGTTGTCATGGGATCGCCATTGGCACCAGTCATCGCTAATTTCTATATGCAAGATGTTGAAGAGCGTTGTCTTCAATCTTGCATGCTCAAGCCTTCCATCTGGTTGAGGTATGTCGATGACACATTTGTTACCGGGCCCCATGGTGAACACGAAGTATCCATATTTTTGGGTCACTTTAATAGCATACATACAAACATTAAATTTACCATGGAGACTGAAAGTGGAGGATGTTTGCCGTTCTTGGATGTTTTGGTTTCTAAGAAACCAGATGGAACTTTAGATCATTCGGTTTACCGTAAACCAATCCAACTAATAGATATCTTCATGGGTCCTCTCATCACTATCCTTGCCAAAAGCGCGCTGTGCTTAACACCCTAATCAGCCGAGCAAGGGAGGTTTGTGAGGAGGATAAATTAAACAGTGAAATTGAGTTCCTAACCAGAACATTTCTGAGCAATGGCTACTCAAGGAAACAGATTGATAAAGTGTTACATCCTAAGCCAAAAGACAGATTGTCACGTGATTCTTGTCCTTTGAGTCTGGCCTTCTTGCCATACGTACAATCTATCATAGATAGGATTGGCAATATTTTCAGAAAGCACAATATCAAGACCATTTTTAAGCCTGATATTATCATAGGCAATTGTTTGCGATCTGTTAAAGATCCTATTGGTTTAAACTGCACTGGAATATATATGATTCCTTGCTCCTGTGGATCGGTTTATGTTGGCCAAACATGTAGGAAGGTCGCAACAACGGTTAAAGAACACTGCAGGCACTTACGTCTTTGCCAGCTAGAAAAGTCTGCTGTGGCAGAACATGCCATACATAATGACCATCAAATAATTTTTGATGCAACTTCTGTCGTTTATAAAGAGAAACATTTTATTCCTAGAATCATTCGTGAAGTGATAGAAATTGCTAAACGCCCGAATAATTTTAACAAAGGTGACGGCTATATACTGAGTAGATCATGGCTACCCTCCATAGTTAACTAGTCAGCATCTTTTTCCGTGACTCTGGAGGCCTTGGAATGAGCTATATTTCTAACAGAGTCTCTCTATTGAGTCTGGTTACAATGGAGTGACAGTTGCCATTTATGTTTTGTTACCACTCTGATGACGATCCTGGTCGCAGGATCGAAACGCGTCAGCTGATAATTAATATTACACGACCTAATATCCCCAAATAATTATTATAATGTCATTTAGTGGTCGTGAAAGTCTACGTATTAAGATAACTGATAGGCTGACAAAGATTCAGTGGGTAACCGGTGAAAGACAAGAGACCCTCTGATGGATAAATTAAATAAACCAGAACTAATGATTTGGTCACGCTGTTCTAAGAGAGCAAGGCACCAAGATGAACAGTGGTAAGATCACCACGGATGACGACAAAATCCGTATGACCATCAGTACTGATGGTATCCCACATCATCACAGAACCTTGTCCGAATCGGTCGCCTTCCTGGACAACATTTGGCATGTACTGCTCACCACGGTGTCTCCATACACATTGATGTCCATCACGCTGTGTCAGGGAAAAAAATTACAGGAACATGTTTTTGAATGTATGCTATGCTCCACAAAACAATACCCCACACCCAGGTATATTACCAACTAAACCTTTATTCTTTACCCTTGAAGTATACAAAAGAACATCGATAGATATACTGTACGTTCATTTTCAGAAAACAAATGGAAATGTCCAAATAGGGGCAAAAGCAATGTGATAACAGTCCTCCAGGGTGGATTTTTATCACAGTTGGAGAGCTTCAGTATGGTTTTTGTCCTCCATGAGCCTTTATTACAGCTTGGCACCTACGTGGTCTTGGAGAGTTTGTGGTGTAACAGGACACCCACGAACACTTCTGTCAAGCCTATCCCGCACATATTCGATGGGAATAAGGTCAGGACTCACTGCTGGCCATTCCTTCTCTTGAACGTCCAGTTCTCGCAAGACTGCTCTGGTGATGCGTGCTACATGAACCCTGGCATTGTCGTGCATGAGTACGAATTCAGGGCCAACAATGTATGCAGCAACCAACACATGCTGTAGCGGTATCTGCTCGATTTACCCCGCAGCGGTAAGATCACCACGGATGACGACAAGATCCGTACGACCATCAATACTGATGCCATCCCACATCATCACAGAACCTTGTCCGAATAGATCGCCTTCCTGGACAACATTTGGCATGTACTGCTCACCACGGTGTCTCCATACACATTGATGTCCATCACGCTGTGTCAGGGGAAATCTGGACTAGTCTGTGAACAACACAGGTCTCCATTGGCGAAGTTGCCAGTTGACGTGGGTATGGATAAACGGAAGGTGAGCTGTGTGATGTTGCTGCATTAAGCAGGGCACTTGAACAGGACGTCTGGGTCGTAAAGACACTTCTCTTAACCCGGAAACGCCGGAGTTTTCAATTTTTGTTTTTTAAATTTTTGTTTAATATTCCCAGCATTCACATATCAGAGAACATTTAAAAGTCATTTTTCTAAAAATTGAATCGTTGGTTTTTAAATGAGGGCCTGGTACCGTGCGGTACCGCGCGGCGCTTGACATAGCTTTTGGTTGGAACATAAAAATTGTTACCTCTTTAGAATACCATGAAACTGAATGCTGAATATTGTTACAGAATATCACTTACAAATTACTGAGCAATAAACAAAAGAAGAAACGGTGTTTATAGGTTTATTTGTGATATCCCTTTGGGAATTCCGAAATATAACATTAGCTCAGACGTGACATATCTTTAGGAAATATGAGTAATATTACTTCAGATTTTCTTATTTAGTCACCTATTTCCACTCTTCACTAGTTTAGAATGGCAAAATGCTGTTTACACAAACGCCCACACTACACGTGACGCATTCTGTGCGGCCGCGGAATTCGCATTCATTCGCCGCACAGCTCCGGCTTTGGTTTGTCAGAGCGATATAGTGATGTACGCCATTGAATCTCAAGGTGTCAGATACACTAAGAAGTTTAAACAACTGCATTTATTTACCTTAAAATACCACGCAAATATATATGTCGTAATAAATATTTTGCACGTACCCTTTTCTGATTGTGGTACTTACACATAGCCACTTAGAAGGAAAATGCCGATGAAATTTTCACTTCTTCGGGGTTATTTTTCGTTTGTAAAAAGCATATACCGGTAGTTGTTGACTTCAGAGCACAAGAAATTCATAATTTCATCGTAAAGAAAAACCTCATATTTCGGTCGGCATCATATATCGAAAAGTGGAAAATTTCGCACTAGGGAATTGGAGTGAAATTGGGCCATACGCCATCCAGGTACCTGGTGGATGAGGTGATGATTTCGCTCTCTTCCCGGGCCATGAATCATTATCGGACATGGATTATCTACTCCTGTGCGGAATTTGTTGCTTTAGCACTATTTCTGCTGGTGCCCGTGATTGAGCTCCCGTAAGGTTATCTGCGAGACCCCCTTCATCTTCCTCGGATAATACCTAAGATTCCAGTGGTTCAGTATGTCATGCCGTTTAATTTTTAAAAGTAAAATCTACAATTAGAGTTTTATGACACACATAAATCATTATTTGCAACTACAGTATGAATTGTTACCCTTAGAAGTAAGGAGGAGGAAGTAAACAGAGAGGCATGGTAAGCGCCGTGCAGTACCATACGGTACCAACGGAATAATTTGTGTCATAACAGCTAACACAGGAATGCTGACCAATTGCTTGTTATTTCAATTCATGGACTTATATTTCAAGACAATAAACCACATGATACAAAATCGTATTGTCAATATTTATAAACAAAGTAAAGCAACTTACTTTAGACGGGTAGTCATTTTTATTCCTCTCGACACGATCTCAAATTACAAACAGTTGTTGCCACAAACAAATACTCAAATAAAACCTTTTGTTGATTTTAGGCATTGTAGAGAGTATCTCCTTGACAATGTAAAGCGAAGTTGCCAGATTTATGGCGCGAGTAAGGATCAGTATGAGAAAATCAGAAGTAAGGCGCACTGGTACTATACGGTACCGCACGGCGTTGCCGGGTTAACCTGTTCCTTACTGTCTGGTCAGACACCGTGACTCCAGTGATCCTCCTGAGGTCTTGTTGCAGTTCTCTGGCAATTGCTGAACGACGCCACAGCGCACAGATGGTCAGATATCAGTCATTCTGTGGGGTTGTTATGCATCCGCGACCTTGTCCAACCCTCCTTGTGAACTGGCCTGTCTCATTGTAGTGATTCCAAAAGCGTTGAATAACTGACGAAGGGACATTAAGATCCACAGCAACACGATGAGAAGTCCATCCTTGCTGGATCAAAGTGACAGCCCTTGCAAAAAGAACCTCATTAAGATGTCTCAATCATCGCCATAAGACCTATCTGTGTCGGTGTGACGTAAAGTAAAGCAACTAGCAAAAAAAAAAAAAAAAAAAAAAAAAAAAGATGTCTCGTGGGATGTGCTAGTTTACGTGCAACGTGCTCAAATGACCGCAGTAGTCTTTGTACCTCACAACGACACATGGACACACCGCTATTCACTTTGTTTTGTGGGGTCACCTGACAGTTTAATGCATGGATACGCCTACAGATGGTGTATAACTTCGATTTGACATATGCTGAGTAGCTGTAAGATCTCAAGATATGCTGTATGACAATTGGAACCCCATCTACCAAATTAACGTTCACATACCAGATGTTCCTCTCCTGCGAACCATGTGACCTTGCCGCGGTGGGGACCCCATTTGGATCTCCGGGTGGGGACTACAGAGAGGGGGTGATCATCAGGAAGATGGATACTGACATTCTGCAAGTCGGAGCATGGAATGTTAGAAGTTTGAATAGTTGTGGTAGATTAGAGAATCTGAAAAGTGGGATGGATACACTAAAGTTAGATTTAGTTGGTATAAGTGAAGTACGTTGGCAGGAAGAACAGGATTTCTGATCAGGCGACTACCGAATTATCAACACAAAATCAAACAGAGGAAATGCAGGAGTTGGTTTAATAATGAATAAGAAAATAGGGCAGCGGGTAAGCTACTATGACCAGCATAGTGAAAGAATTATTGTCGTCAGGATAGACACCAAACCAATGCCCACCACAATAGTGCAGGTCTATATGACTACTAGCGCAGCGGATGATGAGGAAATCGAAAGAACATATGAAGAGATAGAAAATTTAATACAATATGTAAAAGGTGACGAGAATCTAATTGTGATGGGAGACTGGAATGCAGTGGTAGGCCAAGGAAGAGATGGTAATACAGTAGGAGAATTCGGATTGGGACAAAGGAACGAAAGAGGAAGTCGGTTGGTTGAATTCTTCACTGATCATAATTTAGTCCTTGCCAGTACTTGCTTCAAACACCACAAACGACGGCTTTATACATGGACGAGACCTGGAGACACTGGAAGGTATCAAATAGACTTCATCATGATTAGGCAGAGGTTCAGAAACCAGGTGTTGTATTGCAAAACTTTCCCAGGAGCTGACGTGGACTCTGACCACAACTTGTTGGTCATGAAATGCTATCTGAAGCTGAAGAAATTGAAGAAAGGAAAGAATGCAAAAAGATGGGATCTAGATAAGTTGAAAGAAAAGAGTGTGACGGATTGTTTCGAGGAACATGTTGCAAAAGGACTAAATGAAAAGGCTGAGGGAAACACAATAGAGGAAGAGTGGATAGTCATGAAAAATGAAGTCAGCAGGGCTGCCGAAGAAATGTTAGGAAGGAAGAAAAGATCAACTAAGAATCAGTGGATAACTCAGGAGATACTAGACCTGATTGATGAACGACGAAAATACAAGAATTCTAGAAATGAAGAGGGCAGAAAAGAATACAGGCAATTAAAGAATGAAGTGAACAGAAAGTGCAAGGTAGCTAAGGAAGACTGGCTGAAGGAGAAGTGCAAGGATGTCGAAGGTTGTATGGTCCTAGGAAAGGTAGATGCTGCATACAGGAAAATCAAGGAAACCTTTGGAGAAAGGAAATCTAGGTGTATGAATATTAAGAGCTCAGATGGAAAGCCACTTTTAGGGAAAGAAGACAAAGCAGAAAGATGGCAGGAACATATCCAACAGTTGTATCAAGGTGAAAATGTAGATAATTTGGTTCTGGAACAAGAAGAGGCCGTTGATTCTGATGAAATGGGAGACCCAATTTTGAGATCAGAGTTTGACAAAGCTGTGAGCGACCTAAATAGGAACAAGGCACCTGGAATTGATGACATTCCCTCTGATTTACTGACTGCCTTAGGAGAAACCAGCATGGCAAGGTTATTCCATTTAGTGTGTAAGATGTATGAGACAGGAGAATTTCAGCAAAATGTTGTTATACCTATTCCCAAGAAAGCTGGTGCTGACAGGTGTGAAAACTATCACACCATTAGTTTAGTATCTCATGCCTGCAAAATTTTAACACGTATTGTTTACAGAAGAATGGAAAAACAAGTTGAAGCTGAGTTGGGAGAAGATCATTTGGCTTCAGAAGAAATGTACGAACACGTGAAGCAATCCTGACTTTACATCTGATCTTAGAGGATCGAATCAAAAAGAACAAGCCCACTTACATGGCATTCGTAGATCTAGAAAAGGCATTTGATAATTTTGATTGGACCAAGCTATTTAAGATTCTGAAGGTGATTGGGATCAGATACTGAGAACGAAGAATTATCTACAATCTGTATAAAAATCAGTCTGCAGTGATAAGAATCGAGGGCTTTGAAAAAGAAGCAGCAATCCAGAAAGGAATGAGGCAAGGCTGCAGTTTGTCCCCCCCTCTTCAATGTTTACATAGGACAGGCAGTAAAGGAAATCAAAGAGGAATTTGGAAAGGGAATCACAATCCAAGGAGAGGAAATCAAAACCTTGAGATTTGCTGATGATATTGTTATTTTATCTGAGACTGCAGAAGATCTCGAGAAGCTGCTGAATGGTATGGACGAAGTCTTGGGTAAGGAGTACAAGATGAAAATAAGTAAGTCCAAAACAAAAGTAATGGAGTGCAGTCAAACGAAGGCAGATGATGCAGGAAATATTAAATTAGGAAATGAAGTCTTAAAGGAAGTAGATGAATATTGTTACTTGGGTAGTAAAATAACTAACGATGTCAGAAGTAGGGAGGACATAAAATGCAGATTAGCACAAGCAAGGAAGAGCTTTCTTAAGAAAAGAAATTTGCTCACTTCAAACATTGATATAGGAATTAGAAAGATGTTTTTGAAAACTTTTGTATGGAGCATGGCAATGTATGGAAGTGAAACATGGACAATAACTAGCTCAGAAAGAAAGAGAATAGAAGCTTTTGAAATGTGGTGTTACAGAAGAATGCTGAAGGTGAGATGGATAGATCAAATCACAAATGAAGAGATACTGAATCGAATTGGCGAGAGGAGATCGATTTGGCTAAATTTGACGAGAAGAAGAGAGAGAATGATAGGACACATCTTAAGACACCCAGGACTTGTTCAGTTGATTTTTGAAGGAGGTGTAGGTGGTAAGAAAGGTAGGGGTAGACCAAGGTATGAATATGACAAACAGGTTAGAGCAGTTGTAGGATGCAGTACTTATGTAGAAATGAAAATGTTAGCCCGGTATAGGTTGGTATGGAGAGCTGCATCAAACCAGTCTATGGACTGATAACTCAAAAAACAACACCAGACATTACAAAACATGTTCCCCTAATTTTTTTGAAGTGTGTATAAAAATAGGCCTGTATATTTTAGTGTATCTAGGGAAGAAACCTTGAACTAGCACAAGGGGCATGTGACACTTTCAAAATGATGAGCACTTGTCTTTGTCTTAGGGCAAACAGAATAACAACATAATAACATGCCACAAGATGTAGACTACCATCATGGAGAGGATTTGCATGTTAAATCACATAATATTTTTAAAACCCTTTAAGAAGTCTGGGAGTAGCACAACAAAAGTAAGAAAGTTCTACCACTTCACTGCAGTTCACTGTCAGTTCACAAAGCTGTTAGTGTTTTAACACATGCAAAATAAGGTCAGGTTAGGTGATATACACAGTACATGCTGAGTACTTTTTAACTTATTTTAGAAAATTATATCTCTGGAATGTAAAAGATTTATATAAATTGGGATGTTATATGCACAGATTTGGGAAGTTTAACACAATTTTACTATTTAACACTAGAACCGCCGGAGCGGTCAAAATGACCGCTACATATGTTCCAAACTCAATTTTGACTACATTTTTTATTGTATGATATTGAGCTGCAGTGACTTCTCCTGATTAGTGCCCAGGAAAATCCATAATAAGTATAATTACTTTTGCATCAATAGATGGAGCGTTAGTAACGGCTATAACTACTACCGCCGGAGCAGTCATTTTGACCGCTGTATTAATTATCATAATAAAATGTTTTGTAACACATACCTCTCGTTGAGATATAATCATCTACTTATAATTATCCTATCAACAATGGTAATGTACAAAACCACAACAGTGGAAGTTGGATATATTACAAATTGTACGAGCATTATTTCCTCTGCGTCTCCGGTAGTGTTATCATTCGTCAGCTTTTGTCAGTTCGTTAGCTTGTCACATTACAGTAACCATGTCTCCTAAACCATCAGTTGCTGAGTCTATTGCATGACATTCCTGCAGATATGTCTGATGTAAAATGTGGTCCAGATATAAAGGACCTAAAAAGAGAAAATGCATACGAAGCTTACGACCAGTCAAGTGATAACTCGGAAAGCAGTGATTCATATCACACTGAAAATCGTATTGTTCAGGCTGAAGGTAAATTGATATTAGTACGAAGGGCATACTATATTGTTTTACACCTTTTTTGTTTTCTACGCAAATGAAGTACATTACACATCAGTACTTACGTCTACCTTCTCAACATAATCTCCTTGTAACTGTATGCACTTTTGCCATCGATGTGTCAGTCTCTCCAGACCTTCCTGAAACCATTCTTTCGGAGTGCTGTGTACCCATACCTTGACAACTGTGTCCAGTTCTGCAAAATCCGTAAACCGGTGACCACGCATAGGTTTCTTCATGTTCCCGAACATTACTTCTTTGGCGGTGGACTTCCCCTGAGCTTCCATTGCATCGATTGTTGTTTCGTTTGTGACCCATGGTAATGGAGCCATGTCTCATCACCAGTCACAAGGCTAGCTATGAAGTCAAATGGATCTTGATCATGGCGTTGAAAAAATTCTCTGCACACATCCACACGCCACGGCTTTTCGTCTGCAGACAAGATTCTAGGCACCCACATGGATGACTCCTTCGCCTAATTCCCGTGGCTGCTTCCATTTCCGTAAATGTGATGCATTCGTTCCCTTCGATGGCCTGTTCGACCCGGGCAATGTTGGCTGGTGCTGACACTGTTACATTCCTTCCAGAACTGGTTCCCTTGTCCATCGATGTGTGCCCTGTTTTCCAACTGTCCACCTAGTTTGTAAACTCTTTTCCACAATGGTGCATGTTCTCTACAGACTGCCACCAAGCGCTGATGAATTTCTGCAGTGGTCACACCTTCTTTCCATAGGAACGAAGTCGTACAGCGCTGTCCCTGACGGTTGCTTTCTATGCTGTCTGCTCCTACGCTGACAGTATTGTTATGAAATGGCTATGACGAGTGCATTCGTTGGCCTCTGTTCGTGTGCTGCTACCAAACTGTGGAACAAGGCACTAGTTGCACGTCACCACCTTCAAAAGTGAAATGTGAACCATACCCAGACGTACAAAAAATAAAGTGTAAAACAATACAGTGCGCCCCTTGTATTATTGTAACTATCAGTATAACAAGTTTGGTGTAAATCCTTGATTTATACTGTATTCAAATTATAACGATGCCTGACATAGGCTGAGTACTGACAAGTTTTCAATTATTCTATTACAGCCTTAGCATGGTATAATACGGGACGCAACAACCAACGTAAAAGCCTCCCATGGCAACATAATGCTCCATTAGGTACTGATGGCATCAGGGAGTAGATTGCAGCAGACTGGGAAGATGACACTTGGTTGGATTGCTCGCCATAACCCCATGAAAGAAAATCCAGGACTTAACTCCATATTCAAAGTGGCATGTTTCTGACGACAGTGTAACGAGTCGGTGGCGTCTTTTTATTGATAATTCAATATTGAAACTCATAAAGAAATGTACAGAAACAGTGGTAAAATGATAATAATGAGTAACCATGCGTATCGAGAATGAAAATATAATAATTTCAATAGCGGTCAAAATGACCGCATCGGCGGTTCCAGGTATACAATATATTCCGGCGGTTCTAGTGTTAATTAACATATTTATCATAGCCGAAAATCTATAAAGCAATATGGCAGCACAACAGTTAAACAAAATATATTTCCCCATCTTTCTTGCAGTACGCAGACATCCTCTTGAATTTCACCTTGATCGTTGTGATAGTATGTTAAAATATAAATGTTTCATATTTACATTATCTGAAGATGCTGTGCACAGTTGCAGCATGATCAGGTAGGCTTTCTGTGGGTACTAGATCGTTGTAATCCCATTTCCATGACTGGCATATCCTCTTTTTCTTCTAACTTTAAGTTGTGTCATTTAGCAGCTGCCGCTATCACTGTTAAAAGTTGTTTATCATTTAGTGCGAAATCCCACAGCCAGGATAAGAAACCTTCTCTTAGGAACACCAAAGCACCATTCAATACTATTTCTTAAGTGTATATGTGCTGAATTGAATCATTCTTGCACATTATTTTCAGGGTATAGTATTGGTGTAAGGGTGAATTTCTTCTGCTGGTATGCACTGTCAGCAAGCAAAAATTCTCAAACAAATCTGTGATTCAGTGCAAATGCACTGAAGATTGTGCTGTCATGGGTTGAACCTGGCCAGCATGCAACAATATCCATGATACACAGATTTTATAACAGACTGCTTGAACATTATAGGAAAAGTAGGATTTTCTATTTCTGTACCGTTCTGCATTTTCACAACCCGGAGAGTGAATCTTCACGTGTGTCCCATCAATGCATCCTATTACAGAGCAAAACTCAGAAATAGCATGGAAGGTTCTTTTCATTTCTGCAATTTCTATTGGGTTTCTTGGCATGTAAATAAATTCATTGCATAAAGCAACAGTTTGAGGGAGCACTTACTGCAATATGTGACTTGTCGTTGATTTACATAGGTTAATGTCATGGACAGTATGGAACACTCATCAATTTTATAATAATAGACCGAGAATGGGGAAGATACGTCATGAATACGAAGATAATCCCCAGTGAAAGTATGGAAGGTGATCATAGATTATTAATTGTGGAATTAAAAGACATAAAAATACCCTAAAATTGTACTGAAGAAGAAACCAAAGATCAGTATTAGGAAATTGGAGGAGGTGGAGGATAAAAGAATGGCATTCCAAGATTGTGTAAAAAGGAAGTTGCCTAACACAGAAATACGAAGTGGAGAAAAAGAGTGAGACAATTTAAGACAGACATTTGTGGAAGCAGCAATTGAGATATGCGGGAAAACAAAAGCTGTGGTTAAGGGAAAAAAGACATGGTGGTGGACAGGCAAAATACAAAAAGAAATAAAAGAAAGGAACAAGGTGAAGAAAGAAATGGATAAGGAAAAGCAAAAAACATATCAGAGGGATGAGAATAAGATAGAAAGGTTACATGTTGAATACAAATGATTGAAACTACAAGAAAAAAGGAGTATCAAGCAAAAAAAGGAGAAATGTTGGGGAGAGTTTACGAACAAAATTGAGCAAGATAGTTGAGAAATCAGAAATTATTATACAGAGTAATAAAATCAAAAAGAATAAATCAAGAAAAAATCGAGGCATTAGAGAGAGAAGATGGATCCATAGTACATGACGAAAAGGGTCTTCAGAAGGTGATGGCAAAGTATTTGGAAAAACTTTATAATAAGGATGACTGCTCGGAGGAAGAAGGAGATAGGAAAATGGAAATAATAGATGGAGAAAAAGAAGAGAACCCGATAACATGGTTGGAACTTGAAAGGGACAGTGAAAGCAATGACCAAAAGTAAAGCAAGTGGAAAACATGAATTCAGTGCTGATATGATTAAGCAGCAGGAAGCAGTGGACTGCAGTGGCTATACTGAGCCCTCAGTACCATATGGAAGGATGAAAGGATACCTGAGATTGGCAACACGGAAGCATTGTACCATTGTTCAAAAAAGGAAATAGGAAGAAATGTGAAAATTATAGAGGTATAACCCTATTATCACATGGACTAAAATAACGGAGAAAGTCATAGACAAAAGACTGAGGGATATAATAGTAACACAGTTAGAGGAAGAACAATATGGCTTTAGACGGAATAGATCAACAATACATTTGATATTTACAGTGCGAACAATAATGGAAAAACACCTGGAAAGGAACAAGGAAATCATCTTTGTATTTTTGGATTTGGAAAAAGCTTATGATACAGTTAAGAGAAAACATGTATGGGAATTCCTATGGAAAAGGAGTGTATCAAAATCATTAATTAACAAGATAAAAATGTCGTATCATGAGAGTAAAATGTACAAAGAAAGGTCTTAAGCACTGTCGCCATTATTGTTTATTATATTAATGTATGAAATCATAAAACATGTAAAACAGAGTATCAGTAGTGATGAAGTGAATGCTTTGGTATTTGCAGATGATGTGGTGATTTGGAGAAAGGGAGAAAAGGAGAAAAGGAAGTACAAAGGAGACTGGACATTTGGAATGGAAATCTGCTGAAGGAATTTGGAATGATAATTAATATAAAAAAAACTGTAGTCATGCACTGTGGAAAAGAGAAAAAGAGAAGCCAAGTGAACGTGGACAGAGAACAGTTAGAGAATGTAGGACAGTTTTCATATCTGGGTAGCATTATTAATGGAAGAAATGAAATCAACCCTGACTAAGTAAAGGTACAACATTTTATCATCAAGTCAGAGGGCTTTTATAGGATGACAAAGTACCCAAGAGAACAAAATTAACATTATATAAACAGTATTTCATACCAATTGTTACATACAGACTAGAAATGCTGGTAACTAATAAGAAACAAGATAGTAAGATCCAAGCAATAGAAATGAAATTTTTAAGAACATTGGTTAAAAAGAAAAGAAGAGATAAAATCCAAAATATTAAAATCAGAGAAGAGCTAAATATAGAACCGTTAGTACAGAAGATGCAAAATTTAAATCTAAGAATTTCATTTTTTGTCCGTGTTGAACTGACAACGTAAGATAGGAGCGTAAGATAGGACCCTTTTAAGTTTCCTATCTTACGAATATGCAAAAAGCTAGGCTGAGATGGTTCGGACATGTAAAAAGAATGGGAAAGGAACGGGTAGCAAGAAGGGAATTAGAAAGAGAAGTTAAGGAAACGAGACCAGTTGGAAGATCGAGAAGAAGGTGGATGGATCAGATTTGGAAGGACATTAGAGAAACTGGATTGGATGTGGCAGAAGTAATGGAGCAGGAAAAGTGGAAGGACAGAAAAGAGTAGAGGAGGGTTGTTAACCACACCTGGGCGACTGGGGTGGGACATTGATGATGATGATGATGATGATGAATGTCATCACGTAGTAAAATTTGGAAAGCTTCTTTTGCCAGAAATGTTAGGGTAGTCAGGATTTGATTTAATGAACTTAGAGATTGGTTTCAGTGTGTTTCAGGTCTAATATTTTGACCAGTTTGATGTTCTAACCTTATCAGTGTCTGTCTTCTTAATATGTCCCTCATCTGAAATTCGGTTTCATGAAAGTGATGGAGCCCTGACACTTGTGGCATTGGCAGAACACCCTAAACAGCCAAATCTTCTTCGTCTGATGACACAGAATCTGAAGATGACGAGTAAGATGAAGTTGATAATTCCATATTGCTGATATAAACTAGTATTGTAATACCATTACTATAAATGCAGGATATCTATCATAACATTTGAAAAAAAAAAAAGGGAAAGCATGTTACAACTACAATGAATGACTGAAAAGAAATTATAATTAATTCATTATCAGGTACTGATGTTTATGAAACTGATATAAGACCTTGTACAGAACACCAATGAAGTGGCACTGCATATTGGTATTTCTTGGAATCAGTTCTAATATACAGTACTAGCTGCAGTTACCAGTAATTGCGCAGATAACTGTAAAGAAGCTGAAAACTTGTTTCATAAAATTATTTTAATGATATAGATGTTGATTCCCATAGGGAACCTGAAATATTTGTCCCAATTGAGTAAATTTATAATACAGTAAAACCTCTCTATAACGGACACCTTCGGGACCAAAAAAAATGTCCATTATGAAGGGGTGACCGCCCGAGAGAGGTTATGAAATGGATACCATTAAACAGAAGTTGGAACACAATAATCCATGTATAGTATGTGTTAACAATTGTCGCAAATGTACCTTTAATTGTATACTGTACACAGTATTGTACAATATAGTGCACAGTACTCATATGAGAAAGTTGTAGATGGGCTGCTGCAGCTGCAATGTACTGTGTTAGAGACAAAAACACTTCTATGGAAACCTCTATTGAGCACACTGTACACTATTACCATTCATCATGTTAAAATTAAGAAGAACATACGAGTTTTTGAAACTTTAAATCAATGTGTAGATGTAGCAGTCTCTAGCACAGTACAGTAAAACATTAGCACTTGGAAAAATCCTCAATGTTTGTTTGTTTTATCTATTTCGGTTTAGCAATGATATTTTCACTATGTGCAATTAAATCCTGGGTCAAATTTACATCTTTTTCATCGTTTTGTTTATAATAGAATTCTTTCAGTCGCTTAACAAAGCCGAGAGCCTCACTGTACGAGGTTATTGGCAGCACATTAATTTCCATACTTTCTTCAAAGTCGTCACTAGCATCACCTTCACTCTCGCTTTCATCAGAATCTTCATTTTTGTCTTTCTTCCCTTGGATTAACTGAAGAATCGTTTTCGTGTCTCCGCTCTCTCAGTCTGTTGGAATATCTGAATCAATTTCGATATAGGTGTTCACTTGTACACTGTAACCTGCTGCATTAATCAACTCTTTTGTTGTTTTCATGCTGTCAGGAAGGGTATCAGATTCTATTTCGGGATGTCCACCACTAGCAGTTAACCCAGCTTTCAGAAAGCAGTTACAAATTGTTGAGGCTGTAACGTTTTCCATGCATTGGTTGTCCACGAAATTGCTTGGAGAACATTCAATCCCTTTGTTAGTGTTTGAAGGGTTACTTCATTCCCGTTAAGTTCTGATACTATGTGCTTCATCACCAACTGTCTCTACATAATCTTGAAGTTCTGGATCACTCCTTGGTCAAGCGGCTGAGAAACTGATGTTACATTTGGTGGGAAAAAGACGATCTTCACATTTTGCAACGTAATCATATCCGGATGCGATGCTGCATTATCGAGGAATAATAACTCTTTTCTGTCCAATTGTCCTAGCCACTCTGTCATTATTTCTCTGGTCATCCATGCTTTCCTATTCGCTTTCCATTCAGTTCCAAACTTCGTAACGTCCATATTCTTAAAACACCTTGGTTTTGCAGCTTTTCCTATCACAAGGGGCTTCTCCCGTTCTCCACCCATACTTGCACATAACAAGACCGTAAGACGTTCTTTTGCAACTTTTCCTCCAGTACGACAAAGTTTTGTCGAGTAAAACACAGAAAAATAATCCAGTTTCATCGGCATTCAAAATATTTTCCGGAGCATACCCGTCTATGATTGAAGGTACTTTTTCTTGCCAGTTTTCAACAATCTCCATATTAACACTGGATGATTCTCCGCAAGTCACTCTGAAGTTGATACCATGTCACTTTCTGAATCTTTCTAGCCAGCCATTCGAGGCTTTGAAATCTCCAATACCTAATTCTGCTGCGAATTCTAACGCTTTTGCTTGTATCATTGGTCCTGACACAGGGAGATTCTGACTTCTTATTTTAGCGAACCACTCTAGCGTTGCCTTGTCATTGAGAGTTCCACTACCATTTTGAAACAGTTCAATGCGCTGTTCGTTGCCATTTAAATGCCATTCACTAGTTCCTCTTGCTTTTTCACAATTTCAGCTGCCTGTATCTTTCCAATCTTGAACACTTTGGACAGTTTACGCACACCACACTTCTCACGTTTATGATAGTCTGTTATGCCTACCTTTTCTTTTAGAGTTAAAAACTTCCTCGGAGCCATGTTTAGACCAACTTACTATCGTAAAACTGAACACATCAAAAGCCCATGAGTCAATGAAAAGTAACCTGACAGTGAAGGTACAAATTCCAGCACTGTCGAGCATGTCAGATCACACAACTTCCGGAAGTGATAGCGTAGCTTAGTGTTGCCTTCCAAGAATGTGTACAGCCTGAACCAAAAGTTATGATGTCTGCGATTCTTGGAAGTAAGCGAATACATGCTGTACAGGACACACATACAGTATTTTTTTAAAAGGAAAGTGTCCGTTAGGAGAGGTTTAATTGGAGTTTCTCGTGGCTATGGTGTGTCCGCGTCCGTAATAAAGGGTGTCCGTATAAGACGGGTAAATTACTCATACACAACACGATATTTAATTACGGACCTAGAAAATCATCCGCCAATGAGGGGCGTCCGCCGGTGAGAGGTGTCCGTTAAGGCAGGTTTTACTGTACCAATATAACTGGAGAAATGTCCAGTAATGAACCATTTATATTGAAATTATTTTAAACATGTGACCATGTTAAGTCGCTGATAATTATGCATCTACACTTCATAAACTGGCCATAATACAGAATTACATATTTCGTTCTACAAAAACATCCTCAGATTCTATCAATCACCTTTTTTTATGTAGAAAATTGTTTGCATTGTATAAACTTGTCAGTGATTATGAATAGGTGATATTGTGAACAATTGTGAAAAACTAAAAACTGCATATAACATCTGAATAAATTTGAAAATGTTTTTGGAAGTCATTTTAGTGCAGCCCGGCTACTGTACGTCTGCTCCCTTTAACCTCTTTTCTTGGACTGAGCTACAGTATGTTGTTGGTCTTGTCAGTAGCTTGCAGCTTGCTAATATAAACCAGTCTGGTTTCCTATTAGAATCCTTTTTTTTTTTTTTTTTTTTTTTCCTTTTGCATTTGTCGTATGTTCCTATTGTTTTACCGCCTGTATTTATCTGCCTTTCCTCTTATCCTATACTTATCCCACATCAAGACTGAAGATCTGTCAAGATGGTCTCTCAATGAGTGTTGATGCCTCCTGATGAAGCTGGGAAGCAGAAATGAGCTTGTCGGGGGATGAGAAGAGACAGATGTAGAAGAACTGGGATTGATGAGAAGGGAGAGCTCATCATTTTGAAGACGGCAGAGTATGAAGATAGGGAGATTTTCCTTGTCCTTTCGTGTTTGCATGTTTGTCCTCTTCTCCTATTTCTGTTGCTCCCTCTTCCCACACTGATCTGCCATTATTTTCATCCTGTTATAGGTGTTCCTTGATAGGTATAACCGAACCCGTGTTCCACATGTACTTTTGTCAGAGTAACTTTGTGAGTGATTAGGTGAATAGTGTAAGTTTGAAAGATTGTGAAACGTTGTACTGTGCTTTAATAAAATTTGAATAAATTTCAAGTGTGTATGATCATTGAGGTTGTTTTAGTTGACTTTTATTTTTGCATTGTGTGTGTCTATTGCCTCCTTTATATTTAATGATTTGGTTGTGTAACATTTTAAGATGTGTGTGTTGATTTCTGTAAAATGATGGGAGTTGTATACTTGTTCTTTAAAAGTTGAATAAAAATTGCAAGTTGCCATACGTCGCACCGACACAGGTATGTCTTATGGCGACGATGGGACAGGAAAGGGTTAGGAGTGGGAAGGAAGCATCCATGGCCTTAATTAAGGTACAGCCCCAGCATTTGCCTGGTGTGAAAATGGGAAACCTCGGAAAACCATCTTCAGGGCTGCCGACAGTGGGGTTTGAACCCGCTATCTCCCGAATAATGATTGTATTTAATCAAATTCATAATGGAACCAAAAACATACAGGAAGATCAACTATTCAGACATCACAATCAGTAGAAATAACAATAACCTGACTTACAAATTAAACAGCAAACCCACTCAAACTTCACACACAACAAACAACTAATGCAACCATCTGAACACATGAAAAAGGAATACTGTATTGTGTTACTATTACTGTATTTGTGTATTGGTAGTCCTTCACCATACGTTTGTTTTACTTAAAAAGGTGTTAAAGAATGTGTTTATTTATTTACATGTTTAGGTATTAATTTTACAACCAACAATATTTGAGTTTCATTTTTATTTTTTCTACCTTCTAACTGAAGTCCTTTAGTGTTATGAATGATTTTTGTTCATTGATAATCCTATGGGAGAAGAATTTCTCTTCAAATCCCAGGAATGACTTCATTTATAACTCTTTCGCTTTATATAGACAGTAGAATCACTACAATTGCTCAGTGTTTTATTTGGTATTTCTGAGCTGTAATATTCTCAACAGTCTCTAAGAACTTGGGGAAGTTCTTTCTCACAATAAAAGACATTTCACATACTAGCACTGATCGTTGTTGTTGTTCCCTAAATTGAGGTCCAATTTAAGTATTGAATATCTAAGAAGGGGCTTTCTGTTTTATAAATGCAACATGTGTACATTGGATGTAGATTTTTTTTTTTTTTTTTTAGATAAAAATAAGGTCCATAAACAATAGTAGTACCTGTCAGTGTAAAATAAATTTACAAAATCACAGTTGAATTAAATAGTCTCAGCAATGGATTTCCTGTTTAAATACATGATGATGGTGTTACCTTTATTTGTTAGTGAAAGGGTTTATTACTGTTGCTTGTGAGGGATTAGTGATACCATAGTCAACAGCCCAATAATAATATGAATTTGATACTGTCTTTATTCATAGGAAATATCCTCAGAATGAATGTATTTGCTTATAGCTGGCTGGTTTACGCAAATGGGCTCTTTCACGACAAGAGAGCGGGTTTCAGGGTCGACCAAATAAGCCTGTGGATACTTGTTATTCCTTTTGGGTTGGAGCTACATTGCAGGTAGGTTATATGGTTACCTTATGTGCTTCAGTGATTTATGTTGTAAAGGCTTTCCTCAATAATATATTTGTTCCTTTGTACAGCTTCTAGAAGCATTTCATATGGTGGACTTTAAGAGTAATAAGGAATACATCTTATCAACTCAGGACCGAATTTTAGGAGGATTCTCTAAGTGGCCTGATACTACACCAGATCCCATGCATACTTGTTTAGGTAAGAATTATTTTTGCCTATGAATATGTTTTGAAAATGGAAGAAATATCAAACAGTATAAGCAATGAAACGGCAAATTTTGATTTTCATCAGGTCAGTTATTATATTGTCTGGAAAACAAATCTGTCTATATAGCTTGTCATTAGCATTTCTGAAATCACATACTCTTACATGAAAAATCAAACGGTAATATCTGTCCATCCATTTGATTTTCTTTTAAACCATACATCTTCGTTATAGACTGTTATGCCTTTCAGCATTCAGTCTGCAAGCCTCTGTGAATTTGCTAACCCCCACCACAATCATCTATTTGTAGATAGTTCTGTGGCCTCATTTAGTTCTATACCTCTTTAAACTGTTAAAAACTCAGTCTAGCCATAATCATCTTGGTCTCCCTCTACTTCTCTTACCCTGGTACCGAGGGGAATTTTATCCTTCGTCTGTCAATCGACAATAGTTTGTCTCTGGACATCCGGATGTGCTTTGCTGATGTGTAGACCCAAACCCTTGGCACCATGAAAATAATGTCCACAGTGGTTGCATTTCATCTTTGTAACTTGGTCGTTTTGTGTACAGTTCTCTAAACCAGCAGGTATTGGATTTATATTTGAGTTATCATTCATAAGTGTGCCTTTATTAGGATTTGGAGTATTCGGTTCACTCTTGAGTAATGACTTCAAAAGGTCAAGGCTGAGCGGTCATTGTAGGAATGTATTATTCCTCGCATAGGTTAGGTGTTGCAACACAAATAATAATAACATATATAAAAATCTCAAATCCAAATGGTCACTAATTATGTAATTGAATATTTAGAAATGAGGGAGCAGCTAAAAACTATCCTACAGTGGGAGGTAATTTTTATTTTTATAACCTCGATACATAACCTAAGAACCATGGCGACAATTGGTTATAATGTAAACAAACATGTTGGACGACAAATGTATCAAAATTGCCTCAGAACACTCAAGAACTCAACCAAATCACATCTAACATAAATACTCACTTAAAAAAGAACTTAAAAATAACACATTAATCATATCAAATAAAAATTAATCGTAAAACATCCATAAAATTGTAAGCCTCAAACCATACCAGACTTGCCAAGTCACTGCCTTCTACGATGTACAATAGCAACTCAAGTACAGCCCAGTATCTCAGCTTACATATATAATTTTAAAATTTTCTCTTGTGATAAAGTTAAGTGTGTTTATAGGAATAAGTGTGCAAAATTTCAGAACTTTACAAATTCTGAGGAAAAGGTACATAAATTATTTAAAATTAAATTTTCAGGAAATGCAATTTACAATTAAACAATTATTTTGTTTTTCTTCTCATTTTTCCACTTCAGAAGTCTCAAGAACTGTACCTAGTGTCCTCTTTTTCTCCAAGGCTTCTCTTCTGACCTCTTCCTTTCTGCCTTTTATCCTTGGAGTTTGAACTATCTCCCAAATGCAAGCTCACAGCTGTGCACCTCTAACTGCATGGCCAACTCGCTCGGTCTCTTCTATTTCTCTTGCTCCCTCTTCTCACACTTGACCTGCCATTGTGTTCATCTTATTATTTGTGTTCCTTTCTTATCCCCCCTCTCTCTCTCCCTCTCTCTCTGATTTTATGACTGTTTAGTAATTGTGGACCTGTTTTTATACATTAGTTACGTGGTAAAATTAGTATTATGGTCCTTTGTTCCATAATGTCCCATTAGTCATTTGAAAACATTTCTTCTATTACTGTTGATAAATCTGTGTCAAAAGATTGTATCCTGATGTCCATTCATCATAAAACTCTTGCTGTTATTCTTCCCTCATATGTGATTGCTGTTTATCATTTCTTTTGTTGGGTTTGAACATTATTATTTTATTCAGTATTGTAATATTGTTTTTATTGTTTTAGGTTTAGGTGGTCTTAGTCTGATGAAAGAGAAAGATTTATTACCAGTACATCCAGGGCTCAATATAACTTTACGAGCTCATAAACACCTAGAGGAAATACAGAGGTTATGGGATGACAAATGAAAAGTGCTGGAGCAGGGCTTCAGAATTAGAAAAATGCCAGTCAGGTTGCACCATTGTTGATTGTGAAGATTCTGTATCAGTTAAGTTATTTAGATTGTGAACTATTTTGACATGACAATGATGTTAAGTTGGAATAGTAAGAAAGGGTCTTCATAGGGCAGCAGCGGTATGCATGATATGCAAAATGCATATTTGCCCTTGTCATCATGACTGGTGATCTTTTATTTTTGATATAAAATATAACTGGATTTGTTGGGAAGTTTAAAAACACCCCAAACTTTTTGATTTGTATTGGTTAATAATTTTGTAGGTATGTGTTCTTTTTAATTGGCCGCTACAAGAATGAAAATAAGAGAGATGAAATTTACTCAAAAAAAAAAATTATTGTGAACAATCGTGTCATTTTAAATTTGTTCAACCTAATAAGCTGCTGCTTCTTTTACCTTCCTTTCATTCTTTCCTTCTCTGAGTAATGTGTGACTGAAAAGCATATCTGTTTCTCGAATCTTGCTTGAGTACTCTGAACAAGTATTCTGCAATAATTTTTCACGCCATACAGATGTGGTAATATATATGTTCAAAATATTAGTGTAGAGATGTTATTAAGTCAAGAACCTTGGTTAGGTATCAAGTTGTATGGAAAAATACTGACCATTTCCGAGGGTAAGCCCAGTAGAAAATATAGCATAACATTGTTTCATATAAAAGAAGCTCCTTCTGCAACAACATACCCCTTTTTTAGTTATTTGTTCATTTATTTATTTAGCATATGGCTTTTAGTGCCAGGAGTGTCTGAGGACATGTTCGGCTCGCCTGTTGAAGGTCTTTCTATTCAACGTAATGGCCGACCTGTACACTTGGTTTGTGTGATGATGATTTAGGGAGAGGGTGAAACCTGGTCTCAACATATAGCCTACTCCTGTCATATAACATCAAGGGGCCAGCTAAAATTTTTACGTCTCCATACAATGAACAAATCATCATCAACAGTGTTGTATGCCCTCACTCCATATGAACACTCCGGAGAGGTTTTCAATTAAATCCAGGCTTTTAGCATGCAATCTAGTGATTAGATATATACCAACACCTCTCCTATTCTGCCGGCCAATATTCTGATGGTGGAAATTTTCTCCATCGAGACTTAAACCAGCTAATCACAGTGTCAGAACATATAGACTTGATGCTTAATGATCATGGTTACCAGGTGGGCTACTCTTGCTATTGATTGGCAAGTAGCTCAATTGTTGTCCAGAAGAAATATGTTTCCCTGTTGCAAGTAAATTCAGAATAATTTCTGTATCACTATTTTTGGAAATCTTTCTGTTCTGGTTCTGATACATCAGAAAGTGGTGATTGCGTACTAGGTGAAGGCATTATTTGGCTGTCTTACGATTTTGTTCCTGGATTAACATAGTTTGTGTTGTTTTCTAATATGTGCAGTTCTGCATTATTATCAGATAGGAAGATAGACCCTTCTGTTCTTCAAGGTCAGACGTTTTGACATGTATCCTGTAAATGTTCTTACTATACAGTATGTATGTGAGAAGTAATTATATTACCTGCATTCTGGGAACTGCAGTACAATAAAACTTTATTAAGACATTTCTGCAGGGGACAAGGAAAGAGAACGTGTTAAGCGAGAAAACATTTTATTGAATGAATAAAAACTATCCAGCAGGGGGATGTTTTTCGACAAGCATGCATTTTATGTTGTGTATGTACGCATACCGTGAATCATATAGGCTATCTGCTGTCTCTAAAAATGAGATGAGAGTATTAAAAGGCATTTAAAAAAGAAAAACGAGAGAACAAATGAATCGCTCCATGCAGAAAGAGCCTCAGTCCACTTTTATGAAAATGATATTTTTATTTTTGCGTTTTGAACAATCCTAAATGCATGTAGTCATGCTGAAAAGGTTTCAGTCCGGTTTCATAGTAGTCAGTAAACGAGGAGTCGACAAACACTATTCAAGGTAAAAGGCCCTCAGTCGCAGACTGGCCTCTTCCCCATAAAGCCAAGGTGCTGCTATCTACAGGTAATTTTTGCAGAAGGGGCTGCAGTCCAGAGACTCAGTAAGGTTGAGAGCTTACAATAATCAATAATTGTAACTGTGAAACATATTTATTGTATCTGATTAACATGTTAAAATTCATGGTTGTGTTAACCTTGACATTTTCATTATATTTTAACTTTTGTTTGTTTTGTTTGTGATTTTTGCAGAAGGGGCCTCAGTCCAGTGACTTTTACAGCCTCTAAATGGAAAATGACATAGCTAAACATTGACATATTCTTACACAATCCATAACTGAGCTGTAACCTACCTACTGCACTTGTTTTAAATGTGATTCGGGTGATATATTATTCCAAAGTATCATTTTTATGTTTTCCTGAAACAGTGCTAGTTTGGACTTAGATTCTTTCTGCATGAAGAGATTCAGATATGAAAATCTTTTCCACTGAAGCTTATTAAATAATGACAGCATATTAAAAGGTGTGCAAAACACCAGACAAATATCAAAACATTTGCACTGGGGCCCATAAAAGTATCAATGATTGCACTCTTTCTATAAAAAAATCTGAAGTCTTATATTTCAGATTAGTGAGTTATTAAACTTTGTTTTCTAGTTACACTCTTCGACCATGAATTATTTGGAGGTTAACCTCGACCTTATGTTTGTGACTTTGACCGCCATCTTAAATACAACTCTTCGATTGACTCAAATCGAAAGTCAAAGGTGTGAGTTTCAACACACACGCCACCGCTGAAAGATGCGGATGCCTCTCCACTTCCTGGATTTTATTTTTATCTTCATTAGTAAGCAATTTCACAACTTTTTCAGTGTTCATAACTGGGCTACCACAAGACATATATGGATCACGCTTGTCAACTTCACACGATTATGTTTCTTATCCGTAGGTAGGCTATCATGCAACAAAGTATTTGCTATCCTTCACTGTATCCTCAACACAGAATTATTTTCTAACTTCTAAATGGAATGCAAAATACAAGCACAAACAGGCTTACTGGCTTAATCAGCAATATCACTGAAAACCAGCAAGCAAAATTGAACTTTCCTGAGGCTAATGGCTTGCTCCCAAAAGTGTAATTTACCCTATAAAGTTCAGGAATTCAAGGCTTTTTCCTGTTTTCGTGCAACTTTCCTCAACCTGCCTCTTGTAGCAAGAGTTCTATCTGTGTTGAAAATCACGTTCCGTTTACAAGGGAGAACAAAGAACATTTTCAGGGCTGCAAAAAATTTTATTGTACTAAGCGGTACTAGCAAACATTTGTGACGTAGTAAGTGAGGTATTCTTTTTATACAGATTTAATATGACTTATATTGGGACTTACGATGTGCTAAGCAAGAAAACGTAATGAGGAATGCACTAACGAGATTTCACTGTATGTGATAATATGCACAGGCCACTGCAGTATCAATTGAACTTTCTGTAGATGAACTTCAGTTTGGAATGCTGTTTGGGAGGTTGACTAGAATGGATAGGCAGGCCACAGTGTAGCAAATTACTTGCACATTCAATGCTGGACAACAACTACAGTAAGCATGAGCAGCCATACCATCCAGAATCATCTCCTTGCAGTGAGGTACAGAAGCCTCCCTGCCACTTGAATACCTGTGATCGACACACGTCACAAGGCATAAAGACTCTCAAAGCATGGACAGATGAATGGTGGTACCAGTTGGTAAAGGTCAATGGTAAGATGTATGTAGTCAAGCACATGAGGCAATGGATTTCCTTTTCAGGCCAGAGGTGGCAGTATTTTTGTATGGGGAATGTTCATGTTGGATAAAATGGGACACCTGGTGCATTTGACAACGTTTCTCATTGGTGAACGGATCATATCGTTCCACTTGTTTGCCTCCAGCACCCTGCAGGAGACCTGTTCCTCCAGTAAGACAATTGTACTAGCCAAATTGCTCCCTAATCATGGCTTATCAATTCGATGACCACTCCAGCGAAATGAGGTTGATTGCTTGGCCCATAAGGTCATACAACTTCAATCCTATTGAATACATCTGGGATGCTGTTGAGAGGGATTTGTACACGTGCACCCTCTGACCAAACTTTGTGCATTATGGGAGGCTGTGCAATGGTCATGAATCAATATGGCTCCCCAACACTTCCATTGTCTTGTGAAATCTATGCCACACCACTTTACCATCATATTCTGGGCAAAAGGGGCTGCTACACGTATCTAGCGAGTTATCTTTAATTCATTTGCTTATCAGTGTATATCTTTCCCTTCCAGATTTTTATCATTTTTGTATCAATTATTTTTCATATCTTTTGGATATTTTATTTCAGTATTTTGTCATTTAGGCAGTTGCTGTCCTTTTGTTTTGTTTTTGTTTTACTTCACACTGAATATTTTGTTATTATTGTTTAATTTGATTACCTACCCAAAACCTTCCTCAGTGGATCAGAGGTAGAGTGTCTGGCTCATAATTCCAAGTTTGCAGGTTTGAGGAGGTCAATTTTTGGGAGGATGGTCTAAAGTTGTTGTGTTCCATGTCATCATTGGTATGTTAAATATCTCTGGTGGCACACTCGGTGTCACTTGACAAAATTAAATTAGTCACTGTATCCTTCCAGTAGAATTCTGCTTTCATTGCTAGATAGCAGCACAATAGGAATGTTGAAATTAGTGGGCAGGCTGCTTAGATGGCTCCACTTCAGAACATTTCTAACTCAGTAGCTGATGCTATAGGATTGTTGTTGTTGTTGTTATTATTATTATTATTATTATTATTATTATTATTATTATTATTATTATTATTATTATTATTATCTACCCAAAATAATATGCAATTTAATCTCATGCTGACCAACTGAAAAGCCCAATATATTATTTAACCCTATGTTAGGCACGTGCAATTCAGTAATGGGCTTAGGAGCATGGATGACACCTGTCATCCATTCTGTAACTCATGTTATTTGAGTAACTTACTAACTAGAGAATGTTTACTACTTATTTATACTACAGTAATTGTACCTACCCGATGCCAGTTGTTTTAATACAACATATCTGATCGTTCAAACAATATGATATTAAAAGAAAGACACCAAACACATGGAAATACTTCTGTCCTCATTATCACTGACATATTGATGCTAAATATGTACCATTTTCAAATAATGTGAAAAATTCCATTAATACAGATCTTCAACTTCGCCTGTTCTTGAAAACAATCACCACAAACGTCCATTAGATAGTCCGGTCAGGTCCAGTTTCGGCACTCTGAGCACCACCTTCTTGTTGTCTTATTCTGACTTTGCCTACTTTGATGACAGTGGCCTTTATTGCCTCGGCTTTCCTTGATCGGTGGTCCACTTGTCGAGTTGGACTTGTTTCCTTATGTCACTGGAAATTTGAGGATTTTTTCCTCTCTTTTCAATCTGAGGTTTCAGCAGCACCTAAGCAACATTCAGTATAAAGTCCGTTCTCGTCACTTTCTCGTCGTTGTGGCTTTACAGTACTTCAGTAAAACAACGATGATATTACAGATGTGTTCTGTGTAATAGTAACTAACTTACAATATGCTGTGTAGAGAATCCCACACAGAAGGGGACTGTCTGTATTCAATCAGCAATCGCCATAAGACCTATGTATGTCGGTGCGACGTAAAGCAAGTAGCAAAAAAAAAAGAAAAAAAAAGAAAGAAAAAAAAAAGAAACTAGCAATCAGCCGAAATTTACCTAGGGCTGAATTTGGGCGTGTGGATGACAGTGGTCCTTCAAGCAAATACTGGCTAACAGCAAGGTCAATTTTGCAGAACTCCAGCTGAGATCAACTGGGTAATTAGATAAAAGATCATAGATAGGTACACAAAGCCGTGCATACGTAGTTGCTCAGAGTTTTAAACAACCGCTGTCAGAAGCTGACTGGATGAAAACGCGCCTAACCTAGGGTTACCTATAACTTGACTAGACTGAAAATCATGATTTCTTAAATAACCTGTGAGTATACTATGTTCATACATTTTCTGTATGCTTGATGTCTTGGTATATTTATGTCACATCACAATCTAGTATGAATTTGTGAATCACCTGCGGATAACTTTTTTCCTAACCTATTGTGCATGCCATTCTCACCCTTCAGATCAGTGGTAATTGAAGGGATATGAATAACAATTCTGGGATGCTAGTATTGCGGGCACTTTGAATATTAGCCAATATATAACAATAATCTGGGTATTTTTGCTTCAAACCTGATGAATGGCCTTCTGTTTACCCAGACATTATTACTGTTTGTGATTTTGGATTTGACTTGATTTGAATTAAATTTCATTTTGAATAGTTGACTTTCAGTCTGCTGTTTTCATAATGTAAGTCTGCCAGACAAGAAGGTACAATTGTTGCAAAAATGTGGGAAATTTGCCTGCCTGATCTTACTCAAGAATATATCATCAGGTATTCAGCGATGTGATTATTAAACTCTTCATAGTAATTGATCAGTTCTTGTAATAAAGAACAAAGTATGGTTGTATTACTTGATCAATTGTGTACTATTACAGATGATTACTGCCATTACTTTTTTTGACCCACTACCCAACCACCACCACCACCACCACCACCACCACCACCTTCCCCTCCTCATCCCTTTCTTAATTAGAAATATGTCAAAATTTTATTGATAGTTCATTTCATTTGTTATATATGTCAGATCATTTATTGTGTTTTTATTACACTGTTTGTCTGCTCTGATTTGGTTTTGAAACTAGGATCATTTTTTTCTTTTAAGTATTTCATTACAAGGATTTTCCCACTGTTATGTTTTTAATTATTAATAAATACTATTTTCTGTAAGCATTGTTGCCCTTTTCTTTCAATTTTTAAGTCTGTGATGAATTTTTTCCTTGATCCTTCCTTTTCCTCTATTCATATTTTGATAGGAATTATGATTTCCTGTGTTATTTGCTTTGATTATACAATTAATTATTTTTCCTGTAGAATTAATATTCTTAGTCCTCTTAAATTCCTGCAGAGATTCCATCATTTTTCTGTGTGTCTCTCTTTAAACTTACTCCTCTCTCATTTGTTAAATGAAGCATACTGATCCAAATTTAATATATTTGTTTCAAAATTATTTGGGCCAGATTAAAGAAAACGTCATTTTTCCTCGCAGCTAACCCAACTGAAATTACATTAGGAATGCATTAAATATTTTTGTTTTAATTTTGCATCACATTCAATATTTTGCTGAATAGGATCTCATAGAATTATCAAATTTTTAACCCTTTGCAGACGGAAGTACTTTGTCTGTACGCAGACCAAAAATATGGTAAATTAAAACTCATCCAGAATTATATGGATATAGATTCCCTTTGGAAACCTGAATTATTTATGAGTAAATTTATAATTCCAATATAATGGGTCCGTTATTGGACATTATAAATTTTCAGGCTAACTCATTCCTATTGCCAGTGTTTCATAGCACACTGGGGTGAAACACTGGCAACAGGATGGAGTTAGCCTGAAAAACTTATAATATCCAATATCGGACCCATTATATTGGTATCATCTAGAATTATCGAACACTAGCTATAAACATGCATATGTGTGTAATATTAATTACTTACCTTGAATATTGGATGTACTCCATCGCAGAGGTCCATAGGACATTATTGAATTTTTTTGTGGCAGAATGTTAGCACAATAAAAGGCATAAGAGTCATTTCACAAGTAAGTTATTATGCCACTCAAAATCCTTATATCAGCTAGTATTGGGGATGACCACTCTTTGATTCTGCATCTTCTATTTGGAGGTGTTGCCTGTTGTTTCCATTTGTTTCCCTGAATTACTCTTTCTTGGTGAATTATGTCAGAATTCAGGTATCAAAAAATACTCTGTAGGCTCGGTTGCTATGTCAAAATATGAATGTAAAATTGGTCCTTGATTAATATTTTATTGTATATCAGAATAGTACTTGTAGGTCCTGGGTCCAAGTTACTCACGTTAGTCCTTTCGTCAGCTGTTTTGTCCTCTGGGGCATGTGAGTCTCTCTTGCATTGAGAATACTCACTACATGAATTTCTGGCTTCAGACTCTTCAAATGAAACATCACTTTCATCCACATCCGTGGAGTCCAAATTGAAGCAATCTATTGCTCACTGACTCTCTTAGTACTAACCATGTTGCAAAATAGCTACATAAAGCGCAAAAAGCCAGTCTCAAAACTCACGACGCACGCTTCACTGAACATGATAGCCTTTCACAGCTTGTAAAAGCTAGTAGAAAGATAACAGAACTTTATTTGAGGATTCCCCATTCAGCCAGACCTATAAGTGTCCTTTACTGCCATCTGTTAAGTGACGCTGGATCTCTGACCGTTTGATATATTAAATTCCAGTTGCAGGCAAACTGTTATGGGATTTACGGTAAATTAAATGTAAGTTAAAAGCTTTTCAGTCTGTCAAACTCACAAGTTCAAAATACAAAAGAATGACGTGTTTTGTTTGTAGTAGGTTATTATTAATCACTAAAAACAAGGTCATTCACGTTTCATTTAATTAAATTCCATACTTTATTTGATCAAAATCATTAACATGTATTTACTGCCTAATACACAAAATACATTATGAGATGAAGAAGCAGAACCCTCTCTCCAACATACAGAACAAATCCACATATATTTCCATCGCCACACCTACTTCCCTTCCCCTCTCCACGAAGCAGAGTTATTGCCTTCAAAATTTCTCCTCCCACTCTCCTCCCTAACCGGCTACAAAGACCAATACCGGAAATAAACAACTGGCGACAATCCAGACAGTTGCAGAAAGTAACAACAACAGCAGCTAAGATAATTACTGGAAAATTTCCATAATTTAGTAAAGTGGCAGTAGAGGACTAATACATTAATTATTTGTACAAATTTTTTTCATTACCTCACCAATTCATAATCATTGACTAGTTTATGCAATGTAAACTGTACCGGGTGGTACACCTCCATGCCGCTAATTCAAACTTTGCGCCAGTTGAAACTCCTCTACTGGAGGAAGTCTGAACTTTATCTACTGTGTTAATTTTCTAGTTTCTCAGAAGATGTCACTACTTGTAAATTTTGAAGTTTCTGAACTGGGTCGTTTTCGATGTATTTTTGTTTTGCCTGTAGTAAGAAGTGTGGACATTCTCTTCCAGATGGCACTACTGAAGAAATACAATTATGCACCCTAGTGCGAAGTGAAAGAACTATGTTTTTGAAGACATTTTGTGTTCATAACTTTGTTCTTTGTTAAATTTCTTTCAGTTATTGTTTATGTTGGCAATATTAACCCCTTCCTTCCGCCAGGTTTGAATTTAGCCAATCCCAAATTTCTTTAATTAATTTATGACCAATCAGGTGTATCTTCTTCAACTTGGATATGTTGCTTAACCCTAGCCAATAAAATTCTTGTGGGAGGGTGTTCTCATTCCTGAAACGCCTCGAACTTTCCGCGAGGGTTTATAAACTGCTGATTTTCGGGTCTCCAGGCCACTTCAGTAACATCTATCTGTGCGTAAAGTACGTAGCAGGGGGCGGGAAGCGCCTCTTTCTTCGGGCAGCAGTTCAGCCACCAGGTAATGGCCGTTTAATAACTTCTTTTCTTGTCAGCTCAGCAGTTTAACTCTCGGGGCAGGTCCGAAGCCTTTCCACCATGTAACATTTTCCCCTAAAATGTAAAGACACTTAGTATCTATTCTATCTTTTAAACTACATATTGGGATAGAGAGTGCTTAACCCTCTCGAGCTCCCACTCATATTGCATTGAGGTGAACTTATTTTCACAACCGTTTCTTCCTTAACGTAATGTAAATTGTTTCCTTCTAAAAGTCACCTCTTTAGTATGGGATTAGCCCTTGCATTAACGGCCTAGTGCCAAGTAGGTTTTATATAAAGTGTATTAGGAGTGCAAGAACGCCTCCTCTCAAGTTGGTATTTTAGAGGCCATGTAATATTTCTGTTTCTTCTCTAAATAGGCCTCAGTAGGTTGGGTAATTTTACCCCTGTGTATGTGTCCTTGGAGGACAACTTGAATGTTGAATTTGGTGTGGCCTTTGATAGGCTTGAACTTAAGAGCGGGTCGCTCTTTCTTAAAATTTGTTTCTGTATGCCTCGAGGAGGCTTTACTGTGTAATTGGGAGCAAGAGCTCCTGGGCATGATTGGGGTCTTCTGCCCCTTTGTTGAAACTTGTATAGCGTAAGGTTGGGCTCATTGCTCAAGAATTAGGTGTCTGGCTCTCGGAGCCTAAATCCTGTAATCATTGTAATTGTACATTTTCAAATTTTGTTTCGGCTACTGAGTACCTGTTCTATTTGTTATTTCTTAATCTTTAAAAGAAAATATAACCTTGTTAAATTTTATCTTAACTTTAATTTCGTATTTTGGGACCTGTTCACCCCCGCACCTTCTTTCACCTCTACTGTTCCACAGATACCTCGGAACATAAACAATATTACTGGTATACATATATGCATCTGGTTTAAAGTAGTTATGATAGAATCTGAAGGTGTTCTTGTAGAACGAAACATGTCATTGTTTAATAGATGTATTTTTTTACAGGTTGTATATACCGGTATTTTGAACTTTTGTGTTTGACAGGCAAAAGCTTTTAAGTTACATTTAACTAATTCAACACAACACAAATAACACACTTTATATTTATTTGTTTGCCATTTGCTTTACGTAAGATAGGTAACTTAAAGGGTCCACTTTTTCAATACAAATACATGTTATAAAGTATATTTACAACATATTTTTTTACTTGGAACTAGTTTCAACGCTATTTAGCGTCATCTTCAGCCAAAATGTGTGAAATAGGCATAGGTGTATACATGCAGACATGTACAATACACAAAATGTTACATCATTATGATTAAATAGGAGTAAAAGGGACATGAAATAGTGAAATACAAGGTCAGAAATTGTCAGTCATTAGAATGGTCCATGAAGGGTGAATCAAAAACTGTATAAACATGAGTTAGGAATCAAAAACACAATCCCCCAAAAACATACAACACAACAAAACCACGCGGAAGTTTGAGATGAACTTGGCATTGAAGATTCAAATTTTTCAAGAGACACTTCCCTTCAATGTCGCCTGCCACGAGTGTAGTATAAAACATGTTAGGGTTCAATAAACATAATCTTCTCAAAAATTCACATAACATTTTTAAAAATGTTAGGATTGAGATGAACTTGGCAGTTAAGGATTCAAATTTGTAGTCACTTTTCCACTAAGCGTCAATTCAAAACCATCTGCAAAGGGTGAGATAAAATTGTACATGCACGAGTTTGGACTCGATAAAATCAATCTTTTGAAATACATGTAACACATTTGAACTTTGTGTAAGCTCGAGATGAACTTGGCAGTTAAAGATTCAAAATTTGTAGACACTGAAACTTTTAAAAATGCATATAACATTTCAAAATCCAAGTACGAGATGAACTTGGCAGTTAAAGATTCACATTTGTAGTGATTTTTCATTAAATGTCACTTGTTGAGGGTGTAGTAAACATTTTCATTTGACAAGAATACAAACTTCGAATTATGTAAAACGTTCTTCTGAGAGCTTAAAAGTTGACTGTGGTCTGTTGTTGCAACGTAATGTGTAAGATGGAGACAGTTTCTATGATGTTCGCAGTTCAATGCGGGACATGAGCCGGTAAAGCTATGGTGCAAGATAAAGAGGAACTGAGCGCAGTGGACAGCTTAGATCAGGGGAACAGCTATTGTTGTGGTAGGAGGGGAGAGGGAAGGAGGAAGAGCAGTAGGGGAGGTGTGAGGAGTGGAAGGAGGGGGAATTAGAGAGGGTGATGCGGTGAAAGTGCGTGGCGTGACAAAGTATTATGCATAATGTGAAAGACAGATCTGTTATTCAGAATAGTAATAGTTTTGAAAAATGCAATGAGAAAGTCGAACAGGATCTTTGGTTTCTCATAGATATCATTTAAGTTTAGGTTTGGATTGAAATATTGATCTAAATGAATTTAGCAGTTTTCAGTGACGTCTAGTAAAGAACCTTTGTTTAGAACTTCTAATACCTCAAGATCTTGATCTATTTCAGTAAAGTTGTGCTTAAATTCGTTCATATGTAGGCCAACTGCAGAAAAATGGTTGTGCTTTATAGCATTGACATGTTTTGCATATCTGATTTTAAAACTGCGTCCTGTTTGACCTAGGTAAGAGCTATTGCAGTCTTGGCAAGAAAACCTATATACACCTGATTTTGAAAAAGGGCTCTTTTATTTATTGATATAGAGTTATGCAGGATCTCTGTGCTTCTATTGTTAGTACGAAAGGCTATTTTAACGTTGCGTTTTTTAAAAAGTTTGTATTCTTGTCAAATGAAAAGTTTACTACACCCTCAACAAGTGACATTTAATGAAAAATCACTACAAATGTGAATCTTTAACTGCCAAGTTCATCTCGAACCAAAGGTTCAAATGTCATGTGCAATTTTGTGAAGATTGATTCTCTTAAGTCCTAACTCGTATTTGAACTGATGATGATGATGATGATGATGATGATGATGATGATGATGATGCTTGTTGTTTAAAGGGGCCTAACATTTGAAGGTCATCAGCCCCTCGTATTTGAACTACACTTGCACCAGTGACATTCAATGAATAAGTGAACACAAATCTTTAAGTGTCAAGTTCATCTCGAGCTTACACAAAGTTCAAATGTGTTACATGTATTTCAAAAGATTGAGTTTATCGAATCCAAACTCGTGCTTGTACAATTTTATCTCACCCTTCGCAGCTGGTTTTGAATTGACGCTTAGTGGAAAAGTGACTACAAATTTGAATCCTTAACTGTCAAGTTCATCTCAATCCTAAAAATTTTTTTAAATGTTATGTGCAATTTTGAGAAGATTGTGTTTATTGGACCCTAACTTATGTTTTGCGTTTATCGAGTCCAAACTCGTGCTTGTACAATTTTATTTCACCCTTCACAGCTGTTTTTGAATTGACGCTTAGTGAAAAAGTGACTAAAAATTTGAATCCTTAACTGCCATGTTCATCTCAGTCCTAAATTTTTTTTAAAATGTTATGTACATTTTTGAGAAGATTATGTTTATAGAACCCTAACTTATGTTTTATACTACACTCGTGGCAGGCGACATTCAATGGAAGTGTGTCTGAAAAATTTGAATCTTCAATGCCAAGTTAATTTCAAACTTTCGCATGGTTTTGTTGTGTTGTATGTTTTTGGGGGATTGTGTTTTTGATTCCTAACTCATGTTTATACAGTTTTTGATTCACCCTTCATGGACCATTCTAATGACTGACAATGTCTGACCTTGTAATTCACTATTTCATGTCTCTTTTACTCCTATTTAATCATAATGATGTAACATTTTGTGTAATGTACATGTCTGCATGTATACGCCTATGCCTATTTCTCACATTTTGGCTGAAGATGACGCTAGATAGCGTTGAAACTAGTTCCAAGTAAAAAATATGTTGTAAATAAACTTTATAACATGTATTAGTATTGAAAAAGTGGACCCTTTAAGTTACCTATCATACGTTCTCAATTCAATACGGACAAAAGTGAAATCTTAGATTTAAATATTTGCTTTACGTCGCACCGACACAGATAGGTCTTATATCAACAATGGGACAAGAAAGGCCTAGGAGTGGGAAGGAAGCATCCGTGGCCTTAATTAGGGTACAGCCCCAGCACACGCCTGGTGTGAAAATGGGAAACCACGGAAAACCATCTTCAGGGCTGCCGACAGTGGAGTTCACACCCACTATCTCCCGGATGCAAGCACACAGCTGCGCGATCCTAACTGTACGGCCAGCTCGCCCAGTAACACTTTATATTAACAACAAAATTGCAGAAGATGGGAGCACTGTTAATGAACTAGAATGGCTCCTGCCCAAGCATTGTCCTAGCTGCACAACATTTTTTTGTGAGTGACTCAGTTATGACTGATCAGTTCATGTGCATATGCATTACTGGAGTCTCTGTAAAAGTAATAAAAACTAATGTTAAATAGTATATTTTTGTTAAGTTTATTTTTCAAAGTAATCTTGAAATGTAGTTCGATGTTGGGTAGTGCATTGCAGGGTGAGGTAGTGAAGTTTTTGCTAAAGTCAGTAGCACTATACACATATGCTTAGGCTGTATTTATGATGAGTCTCAAGCTCTCTGAGGCAGACAGTAGATTATAGAATTGTCTTTTGTGTTTTAATTTCTAAAATAGTGTAAAGATGCTTGTGATTACTTTACAAAAATGTAAAATACCTTTGCTTGACACAGTGGCATAACAAAACTGATCCTCAATCCTAGCACACGATTTAAGTTCGAGGGTCCTTGCACAAATATGATATTTTACAATATAGAATTTTAATATTACACTTAAACCAGTATTAATTTTTATGTTAGTTGTTCATATTTTATTCCATATCAAAGTTTTAATATAAACTGTCATAAATTAGTGATTAATATCAGTAGAAGAATCCTTTTTTGAAGCTAGGGCTTAGATTGCTCAAGTTACTAACTTGTTGCAAATTATAGAACCATACAGACAACTGTATTAACTCAGCTAAAACAATGTCTGTGAGTTCCACAGTTACATCAGAATGGTTGACCTTATATCCATCAAATTTTCAGTATGGAGCTGTGTACTGTATAGCTTATGCAATTTTTTCTGAAAATTTTTGAAAATCAGGATCTCTATAAAACCTGCATTTTTTTGTGACATTGTGGTGTATGGCATATCATTAGAAAGGTCCAAATGATTTATATAGAATATTATTTTTTAGTTCCTTTTGTTTGCTTAGGAGGGGCATAATTTTCTTGCAGCTTCAATTTAACTGTTCATTTTCAGTTACACATTTACTAATATTCATGTCATTGTTAAACATTGCTATATCCCAGAATAATATTAGGAAACAGAGGTCCCAGAGATAATGAAATAAGTTTCCTTGCAACATTCTTGTGCAACAAATATATCATTTTGAAAGGTTTTGTAAGTAGAGTTCAGAAGAATAGGCCTAATATACATCAACATTTGGAACATCTCACCATCATCATCATCATCACCACCTTCTTCATTTCAATTTATTGGGGTTGGCATTTGATGTGGATTTGGCCTAGTTTTAAAGCTGCATTTCCTTCCCATGTTGAGGGATCAGAATGAGGATCTAAAACAAAATTTTAACCCCCAGTTACTCAAGTGTTATCTTCCGGGAACCATTTAAAAAAAAAATTGATGATGTTTAGGTGATTTTGATGTATCATTCAACTGCAGTATTAAATATCCAGGGAGAGGGGTATGCACCTTAAACGGTCTTTATTCTGTATTTGTAAGTAATGGAAAGGAACAAACAAGTGCAAATCAAGTTCATTTATAGAAAGATAGGAACATCGAAAGGAACACATAATACAAATACCACAATGACATTGCCGTCTTCAAATAGATTGGCTTTTTCCTCATCAACCCCACTTCATCTACATCTATTTATTCCCCCCCCCCCGGCAAGCTTGTTTTTGGTTTCTAGCTTCATCAGGAGGGCAGAGAATAAACTGGAAAAACACAGGAAAAGGGAAGAGACAAGGCTGTACCCAGGGGATGAGGTATGGGGGTTCAATCCCCCCACCCCCATATTAAAAACTTGACAAATAATTATGACAGTAAAAGCAGGTTTTTGAAAATTCAACCCATTAAATTAAAATTATTACAAACTTGGAAAATAAAACAGTTGGATTTAACCTATAAAAACTCTGTTGTCTTTTAAGTGTTTCTCTGTTTAGTTAATAAATTTACATAAAAATAAATTAAAATGTTAATTTTGGTTAGATCTGTTTGTTTTTAATAAATATTACACCATCATTCAATTATTTACACTCCAAACCAAGTTATTAATTTCTAAACTGTTTTGGGCCTTTTATTACCGGTAGCATCATATAAATACAGAAAATGGAAAACAAAGTATATTTTCATAATGTTATAAGTGTTGAAATGCTTATATATTTGAATGGTTATAAGCCTAGAAACTTACGATAATTTTTGTGTTTGTTAAATATTAAAATATATTGAAAGGTGGAAGAAAATATATATTATTCCATTTATAGGAATAATTTAATTTATCAGCTCTCTGTGGTTGGTACTAATGTGGATTAAGCCCTGTTTTATGGATGCCAGATGCCCTTCCTGATACCAGCTCTATGTAGAAGGATGTATTTACTCTTGCATGTTTTTGTGGTGGTTAGTAGTGTGATACTGTTGTGTGTAGATGGAAATGTGCTTTACGATGATCACAAACATCCAGTCTCCGAGCTAGAAGAATTTTAAAAACGTGGTTGAATTCCCCATTCCGTCCTTGAAACGAACTCAGGACCCTTTGCCAGTACACTGAGCATTCATCCTTGGAGCCAGACTTTCAGATATATGTTAGTTTGTCTAAAATAATATTTTGGACATTGCAAGTTTCACCATCGCATTGTTGTGACTGCCAGTTAACTTGTTAAACTGTTAATAATGACAGTTTGATCATGATTCGCACAAGCTACTTATTCTAACATTACAACACACCTGTAAGTTTTATGGAAATGTATTATAGACCTAAACTGTATACATTGCTATAATAAATGTTGGTATTATTTATTTATTTATTTATTTATTTATTTATTTATTTATTTATTTATTTATTTATTTATTTATTTATTTATTTATTTATTTATTTATTTATTTATTTATTTATTTATTTATTTATTTATTTTTGACTTTTTGCAACAATATACTGTAGGCCTACGTATGTAAGTAGATGTAAAGAGATTAATGAGATGCTGCATAATAATGTTTACATATTCATATGAGTATATGATTCATGAAATATTAACAATCTCCGATCATTCTTTTATTTGATTAAATCAGTTTAATAACTACTAATATAGCTTTCTTACTTGATGATAGTAGTGATTATCGTTTGAAGAGGAAGTTTAATAGGGGCTGACGACCTAGCTGTTACGCCCCTTTAAGCAACAAACATCATCATCATCATCAAAAAGTCCAGCTGGGCAGCATCTGCCCTGTAACATAACTGTGAGCACTATTATACTGCCAGAGATTTAAGAAAAGCAGGAAGGCAGCTATGTATTTAAAATGGTGCTCACCTCCATTGGGGCTGAGTGTCTGAAAAGAGCTTCACCACCTCTTGGGACGAGAATATGAGTTTTTGTCTGGCTCCTTGGCTAAATGGTTAGCATGCTGGCCTTTGAACTAAGGGATCCTGAGTTCAGTTCCCGGCTGGCTCAGGGATTTCAACCTTCATTGGTTAATTCTTCTGTTTCAGGGGCTGAGTGTTTGCGCTGTTTTCAGCATTGAAAGGACCTGCATGAGACCTCTCCAGAGTCCTTATGCCATTATTATTATTTCTGGGCAATCATCCTCTATTAACACTAATCAGGGGGAAAATGGAAAGCATGCAACCTTTGAAGAATGAAGGCATCAGCAAAAGGGATGGGCCATAAAGGGCATGGGAATGAAAGACTCCCTAGGTCTTACAATTCTAATAACATCAGGGTCAGAAGAGAAGAATTAGTTAACCAAGGGCAGTCAGATAGGAAAGATGAAAGCGACGAGACTGACATAAGTAAGTGGAAGCAATACCGATTCAGCTAAGGGAACCAGGTCCCCCTTGTAAGTACCTTGTACAACAGGCAGATGATACCATAGGTGTATTCTAATGCCCTATCCATACGATTTTTATTTGCTCCTATAATTTTTGTTTTTGGAAGTCTCCCAAAAGAATCCTATCTTCTGAAAAAGATTCCTGGATACGGCCCTGGAAAGATACAATGAGATAAAGATGAATACAAGGTGTAAAAGACTAGGAACACAGGACTAACACAAAAGGAGAAAAGGAACCTAACAGGTCAATATATGTATGTATGTATGTATGTATGTATGTATGTATGTATGTATGTATGTATGTATGTATGTATGTATGTATGTATGTATGTATGTATGTATGTATGTATTGTTCCTTTTTTTGCTAGCAGCAATCATAGACCAAGAGACACCCAGTTGTATCCATCCTATCTACTTATGATGATAGTTTATGATTGCTAAATTTACTAATTAAGTTGAAATCAACATCCAAAATTATTGCAAAACAAATAAGATGTTATCATTTTTCCCTATTACATCTAATAAATTACATTCGTTATTCAAATTGTGAATTTATCATAATATTTAATCTCCTCTTAAATGCTTTTCTTTTATGCCAAAATAAATTTTAAATTCTCAAAAGCAATGAAATGAGATTACAAAGTAATTTATGATTAAATTATTTCAAAAATGTTAATTAATTTTTGTACAAGTAGTAAATTTTCTAGTGTAAATATGAAAGTTATTTGCTTATTAACGTCAAAATTATTTGAATGATTTATTACACTCTCTTGGATATATCAACTACAAAAATTTGACACTCTCTTCCTCAGAATGATACAAGTAATCTTTCCTGTCAAAAATAAAAACAAAATTTGAATCACAATAATTTTTTTTTTTTTTTTTGCTAGTTGTTTTACGTCGCTCTGACACAGATAGGCCTTACAGCGACGATGGGACAGGAAAGGGCTAGGAGTGGGAAGGAAGCAGCCGTGTGAAAATGGGAAACTATGGAAAACCATTTTCAGGGCTGCCGACAGTGGGGTTTGAACCTACTATCTCCCAAATACTGGATGATGGCCGCACTTAAGCGACTGCAGCTATCGAGCTCGGTGAATCACAATATTATTATTATTCCTATTACATGACAAAATTTACAAAGCTGACCTAAAATTTATACAACATTGATCACCGAAACAAATTCAACGATCACACAACACAGTCATAACCTGTCTGTAACAATACAAGATGAAATATGGCATAAATATCACAATCTACTCAAAAAAAATCACACATAAGTAACGCAATATCCATGTTTATTAACAATCCTAATTGACTAATCCATGATTATTACATATGTACTATTTACTTAAGTCAAAATTGAGTATTTTGTCATATTGTCATCTTGAAGTCTGAAATTACTCCAATTCTATATAGGTGTTTTTTCAGATGGCAGTGTCTTATCAACAGTCCTACTACCCATCTTATATTTTCTCTGCTGAGTTTCAACAGTTCTTTAGTATGCTTCCTCGTTTGGTCCTTTTATCAGTTCCTTTGCAAGCCTGCATCCTGGAGTATTTTTCCAGTTTTCCATTTGTTTCTTTTGTACCCATTTTCCTATGTAGTATCGGGGTTGTCCATAGGAAATCCCGCAGGTTCTGGACCTACAAAATGTGTTTCTGCCCCTTTCCTTTCCAGTTTATCTGCTTTTCACTTCCTGCTATACCTGCATGCCCTGGTCATATTATTTTGACTGTGTTGTACTTTTAGAGCTTCAGGAGAAGTGAGTGGTAATACTAGACAATTCTGGATATTATCTGGACTGCCTCTAGTGCCTTAATGGTCGCTTGGCTGTCCATAAAAATGAAAATGTTCTTATTCCTATAGTTCATTTTCAGATTTCTTCAAGACATGTTGTGATAGCTATCATTTCAGCTTTAAAGACTGTAGTGTGCCTGTCCAGGCTCATCTGGATTGATTTCTCAGGTCTTCCTCCTGTGCCATCCGCAGTCTTTGAGCCATCTGTCCACCACATTATATCTTCTTTTTCAGTATTCCATTTTTTGATATCCCAGTCTTCTTTTTTTATTATCCGGGTCTCAAACGGTTTTTCAAAGTTGTACTTTGGTATCATATGATCAGAAGGCATGTGTAGAACTTGCTCTGTTATTACTCTGTTAATTTTACAGTGTCCTAGATTGGGTCTTTGTGCATTCCAGCACTCTGATTGTGCCAATCTATATGAACTCATTCTAGCCTGTCCTTTTATGAAATTGCACAGTGATGGACAGTCTAGTAAAGTATTCAAGGCTTCTTTCGGCACGGTTCTCATAGCCCCATTTATGGCTATGCATGCCATTCTCTGTAGGCTATCCATTCTACTGCCTACTTTTCCTTGACTTACTTTCTGCCACCAGATGATTGCAGCATAGGCCATCAACGGTCTAATGATCAGTGTATATATCCACATTACCATTGATGGTCTTAGGCCCCATGTCTTCCCAATGGCTCTTTCACATGCATACAGCAAGTTCTTGGCCCGGGTTATGTTCCTTTCTATATGTGGATTCCAGGTTAGATTTTTATCTAACACTACACCTAGGTGCAGTACCTGTTCTTCCATATATATATCTTGCCCAAAGAGCTTCAGTGATCTCTTTTCCTCTAATTTTCTCCTTCTTGTAAAAGGGACCAGAGTTATCTTGTTCGGGTTAACTGATAGTTGTTCTTCCCGGCACCAGTTCTCTACAAGGTTGAGTGATCTTTGCATGAGGTCCTGGATAACACTCATCATCTCACCTCGTACCACAATCACTAGGTCATCTGCATATCCTTGTGTATAGAAACCCTGTTCGTTGAGTATAGCTATGATTTTGTTCACCACAAGGTTCCACAGCAGAGGCGAAAGAACTCCTCCCTGAGAACAGCCTCGGGTGGCCCTAACCATCAGCGTTTCTTCAAACATGGTTGCTTTTATCTTCCTTCCGTCTAACATGGATTTAATTCATTTGACGACAGTTTTACTCACCTTGCTCTTTTCCAATGCTTTGATCATAGAGTCATAGGTTGTATTGCTGAAGGCTCCTTCTATATCTAGAAATGCCGCTAGTGCAATTTCTTTATATTCTAGGCTTTCCTCTAGTTAAACCAACTGGTGGTGTGCTACTTCAGTGGATCTGCCAGGTCTATATGCAAACTGATTTTCATGTAACGTTCAGTTCAGTTGCACCGTTCTTCTGATATACAACATAAGGATTTTCTGCGCACCAATAGCGAGAGCTGTGACTGTTCACATGACCGTTAAGATGAAACCAGAACTTTTACATAAGAAAATATGGTGTTGCAATGATAACTGTCTCACCATGTTAACAACTGAGATTCAGACTGGCAACTAATGCTTGCCAGGTTGCACACATGCAGGCTGCTTGCATGATCAAGAACAATGTGCACGCTTCCCATACAGCAGCTTACGTATCGGAGAGTAAAAACACCGCCTCAACGGTATTAATTTATGTGAGAGACCTTGTATGCTGTTATCGTGCAGTCTGTATTGTACTTTTAATTTGCTCAGTGAAATGCAGACCTGAGAAAATGAAGATAATTTAGCAATCAAAATTTTGTTCATTGACTCACTTCTCACTTCCCTGGGAAAATACGAAAAAATCCACCTTCAAATACAATTCACAAACAAGATGTTTGATGCATTGTAAATTGTTGATTTCTTTTGGGAATATCACCACCCAAAAGAAAAGGATTTGAAAGAGAGAAGTGAAGGAAGGATCTGCAAGAATAACTTGAAAAACTTTTGGACTACCCTCTATTCTGTGAATGAAGTAGGCAGTGTATTTAACCTCTGTTATGTTTTAAAAATATGTCCCTTCCCTGTAATTTCACACTATTTTGAAACTTTTCCATTTTTTTTTCATTGATATGGCATGAATTTCATGAAGAGTTTGATTACTGTACATTTCTTCTTTTCTTCATGGAGCCTCTAAATATTAGTTCCTAATTAGCATCGATCTCTAAGATCTTTTGCTACCGTGTTTAACCTTCATTCCCACCTAGATATACCTGCTCCCTTCACAAAGCTGCAGGTTGTTCTTATTGGGTTACAGTACTTTTTTTTTTTGCTAGGGGCTTTACGTCGCACCGACACAGGTAGGTCTTACGGCGACGAACTGTATATTTAAATATTAATTGCTATAAGGGTGATGTATGCATGGTCTGAAATATAAACAAAACCCCAGTTAATGTGCGATGCGAGACATGTGGATCTCCACAATATTTTTTTCAATTTCAATCATCCAATTTCTGTCATGTTTATTATTATCAATGCAGGACATTATTATCAACATGATAGATGGAAATATAAGTATACTGTAATATTATATCAAGAAATAAAGTTTATTGATTTATTTGCCCTTTTAGTGAGAAGAGAAACATTGTTTTGTAAAATAACTTTTGTTGTCTGCTGCTTTGAAAAACATATCTGAATTGTTCATTTATACTTTAAGTGTATACAGTTATATAAATGTGTTTGTGTTGAACAAACATGAAGTTGTTACTTTTGTTGCATTGTTGTCATAGTTAACTTTAAGTGATGTTTAAATGCCATTATTTTTCTTGTTTCAAAATTCCTAAATTTGTAATTATTTCTTGGTACTAGATGCCACTTGAGCTCAATGAATGTAAAGAAAAGAAAACTATGTAATGGAATGAAAGGACTTCTGTGAAATGTTCATGGAATATGAGATTCTGTAAAACTCATTCTGAGAAATTCTGGTTTAGTGAAATCAATTTAAAACATTGTGTGTGTTAAGGAAACATGAAGAAATTTCAGTAAAAACTTAAAGTTGCTGGGCTTAGTTATTGTATGTCTTCCAAAATGTTTGAAAGATGTTTCTAGTGATAACATCAAATTTTATGTCAATTCATAAACGCACATAAATAAGTAATAATTACAACGAAAGACGTTTTTGTGAAAATACTATCTTATGCATAAAAATAAATTCCAAGTTCTGTCATGAAAAAAGAATAATACATTCGGAATCAAAAGATATAAGGTAAAATATGATAAATATTTGTTTTATCTGAACTTTATGTTTTGTAGAAGAAATCCTGAACAGGTGCAATGCAAAGCTCAATTTTAATTGGAAGACTGAGTGGCTCATACAGTAGAGAATTGCCTTCCTGAGCACTAGTTTTGCAGTTCGACCCCTGCTCAGTCCGGTGGTATTTGAAAGTGCTTAAATATATCAGCCTCAGTTAGTAGATTTATCAGCTCATAAGGGAACTCCTGTGGGAGAAAATTCTGGCACTTCTGAGTCTGCATAAACCGTAAAGAATAGTTAAGGGACATAAGAAGATGTATCATTATAGACATGGATGTAGTACATTTTTAAAGTATGTAGCTCCTACTCTTAAATGTAATGTAAAATTGGAAGCCTTTGTATATCAAGTATATCAATTTCACCACCTGACAATGGAGCACAGTCTCCGAAATGCATTGTAAAGTGAATTATTTAATAGAACTTCAAAAGTGGCTGGTAGCAGTGATTTATTATTTCATAAAGAATTAATTCTCGGTCACGGACAAGGCCTACCTCAAAACGTTATCATGTGGGGTTTTTTTGTTGTTGCTTTAACATCGTTTCTGGCAATGCAAGGATGGGAAAGTAATAGGATTGGGATGGTAGCAGTTGCGGCCTTAATTAAGGTACAACCCCAGCCAGCATTTGCCTAATCGTACACCTCTACCTTCTTTTCATACAGTAAATCAAACACCACACTTATGTTGTTAAAATTTATGATGATCATGATAATAATAGTAATTGAGGCAGTTGCCATGCAGTTTGGGCCTTGTAACTGTGAGCCTGCATTTGGGACATGATCCCACCATAGGCAGCCTTGAAGAAGGTTTTCCGTAGTTTCCCATTTTCACACCCGGCAAATGCTGGGGCTGTACCTTAGTCAAGATCACGGTCAATTCCTTCCCACTCCTAGCCTTTTCCTGTCCCATCATCTCCTTTCAAATTCTGGACAATGCATGTAGAATATTTGAAATAAGTCATATCACTGTGGTCCGAATTCCACCTAAAACTAGAGGTTCCAGGACTTGGCAAATGAGAAGGTGCCATATGAACTTCCAGGAAATACAGTACATTGTAGACTTTTAAGTTTTCTTAAATATGATTAGGCTTACCATGACACTGCATATAAACTACCTTGTTGGATATGAATTCTCTTTACTGATAAAGAAAAAAAAGATATAATTAAATGAATTTGAGATAGAAAGATTAAAATGGAAAACCCTCTCTCAGTTGGGGAAAGGGGACAGCCTTCCCAATCACCAATCATATTTGAAAAGGTCTGAACATATTTCAAATTAATTCTGTACATATTCATTTTAAGAGTATCAATATTCAATCTACAAGCCTGTGTGAATGAATCATGAACTTTGGAAAAATTATGCCAACTTGCTTGAAATGGAGTAAAGAAGTTGTGAAGTAAAGAGGACAACTTAGATCAAATTAATTGTAACAGATCACTTGATTATCATCATCATAGGTAAAATATGAGGTAGGCTACTATGCTTATAAAAATTTCATTCTAGATTCTCTAGAATGCTTTTGTACAGAATTTCTTGGACAATGTTTTCAGTATAAAATAGCCTACCATTTTTTCTGATGTATTTGTTCACTGGTATCTCAGTTCTTCACTTTAGATCTTTCTGATGATTTCCAGATAGAGCAGTGGTTCCCAACCTTTTGTGGCCCATCTCCCCTTTCTGGAGGTTGACTAACACCTATCGCCCCCTTTTCATTTCCATTGGGGGCCGATGACCTTCGATGTTAGGCCCCTTTAAACAACAAGCATCATCATCATCATCATCATTTCCATTGTATGCCTAATTTTAATTTGAAGTAAAGTGCAAATAATAAAGCAGTTTTATAATTTTAGACAATTTTACTACCATATATAAAAACAAACAAAGCAGTTTTATCCGGTCACTCTTAAATAAGAAAAATATTAAAATGTAGATTTTTACAGATTTTTATGAACATAGAAGTGAAATAATTAACTAAGATCATTGACGTAGCCTACATTTAAATGTTTTCATTTTTAAATTGGAATCTAGAAAAATTGAGAAAGTTGACAATTAAATTTGAAAAAGTAAATGAAAGTTTGAAAACATTGTTTTTGTTTTATTTTGTCTTTTCAGTGGCTGCCTTGTGCTTGGTGGATTTCAGTTAAAGCTTGAATATCCGGCTTTATGTTCATCAAGTTCAGGTGCAAGTCTCCTTTCAGGCAAATGTCCGACTTATTTCTTAGTTTTGTGAGGAGCTGGACAACAGAAATAATTTTTTTTTCAGCTAAGAATGTTGACGGGAACGTGATGAGAAGTGGTCCAATTTTCCCCACAGTTGTGGATAAGTGTCTATAAACTGCACCCAGGCTAACTCGTAACTGCTCTGCTTGAAAATGATTTTCGCCTCACGGTCATACTTCAGATCTAGAAACTCTACCTGAAAAGAGTTGTCAAGCTTATCCAAAGCTTCAAACGAGCATGGATCTAGAATCCAATCCGGAATTTGTAACTTGGTCAGATCTTCATATCTTGATTCCATGTCAGTTTTTAACTGGTCAAGGTGATCAGTAAAAGTTAGGATTTTGTCTTCTGGGAGTTCAGGAGTCTCGTTATCCGACACTGAACACCTTCTAAGGGTCAGAAATTGAATCAAACTTGGCGATGAATAATGAAATAATTCCTTTGAGCTTGATAAGTTTCATCTTGTTTCCTTGAAGCTTTATATTGACTTTGTTCATTTGTTCAAAAATGTATGTAAAGTACGCATATTCCAACTTGAGTTGCTTCACATTCTCACCTAAAACAAGATCAGACGTATCGGGAAACTCAGTAACTGTGTCAAACAATTTGAAGAAACAGCGCAAACCATTTTCTTTGGAAAGCCACCTCACGGCCGTATGTAGAAGCAAGCATTCGAATTCCTCATCATTTTCACGGTAAAGTTGTCGGAGCAGATGGTCATTGAGAGAGCTTTGATATTGTTGCACCAGTAATAACCAGTTGTAGGGTTTCATACAGGACATCACTCAATGTTTTCACAGATAAGTGTTGACAGTGAATCACACAGTGAATAGTGATGACTTCTGGCACTTCTTCTGTAAGGTGGGCTAGAAACCAAGCATGGCAACCTGACATGGCAGGAGCACCATCTGTTGCTCAAGTGCTCACGTTTGTTACGGGAATCTCTTTTTCCTCAAAATAATCTTGCACCACTTTAAATATCAGCGATCCCATCGTATCAGTGATCAAAGATCAAGCAAACAACATTTCCTTGGTAATTTCCTTTTGTTCATTGATAAACCTCACGTAAGATAATTAAATACAATTGCTTTGTTATCAATCACAGTTGATTCATCAATATGCAATGCAAATTTTTTTTTCAACAAACTGGTGAGTTTGGATTCAACATCCGTGGTCGTTTCATCAATTCGTCTGGAAACAGTATTGTTGCTCAAAGGAACCAATTGAATTATTACTAGGGTCCTCGCCTAGCATGATTTCAACCTTTTTTTTTTTGTAGCCGGTAAAACAAGAGTTTCGCCAGTTGTGTGAGGTTTACCACATTTAGCGATCAATAAAGACACCTCGTAAGAAGCAAGAAGACCTTTGTCATGGTCGGTTGCTCGGTTTTTAAAATAGTTCACTCACATGGGCTGTTTATTAGCTTTAGCTTTGAGGTGTTGAAAATAACTAAGTTCTTTACTCACTTTATCACTGTGTATTCTTGATAAATGATCTTTCATTCGCAAAGACCTAATGGCTTCATTACTAGTAAATACTTTATCGCACAAAATACAATGTGGAAAGTGCACATTTTGCGGTGATGCGATAAAACCAAATTTTAAATACTCAGCTGGGTATTGACGACACTTCTTTTTTGAACCCATTGTGTATGAACTTCTACACTTCAAAACAAACGCACAAAAACTGATGGTTAGGCGCACAATGGCTAGTTAAGACTGAAGACGAATGTGGATGAATGGCAAGTGTGTTGTGATGGCAGGAGGGGGGGGGAGGCGGGTTGAGTCACCAGTTGGCCGCACTTAGCACTAACAGGTGGTGACTGTGGAGAGGGGTGAGTTCAGTGAACTCGCCGGCTGAGAACAGGCAGTGACTCGTGCTACCTGGCAACTTCTACTGTACAGTACTATTTTAATTTTCCCCTCTTTGAATACTCATCGCCCCCCACTTATTTATTGCCCCCGTGATAACCCAAATTGCCCACTTGGGGGCGATCGCCCCCAGGTTGGGAACCACTGAGATAGAGGTTTTCTTCTTCTTTACATTGGTTCTGTACTTTTTAATTACAGTTTGTAAATTTAGTAGAATGTACTGTAGAAGTTGGTGTCTACATCTCTTGATACTGAAATCATAAAATATGGAGCATAAAAGAGGTGATCACAGACTGCAGTGTAAGGTGAAATATTCATAAAAATGAAAATCCACAGCCTGTTTCCAGTCATTCGACCGGGTCAGGAATAGAATGAATGAAGCTCCCATCTAGTGGCAAGGATGGGAATTGTGCTGGCTGCTGAAGCCTGTCGCACTCCTCTGGGGCAATGATTAATGAATGACAGGTGAAATGAAATGATATTGGAGAGTGTTGATGGAATGAAATATGATAGGGAAAACTGGAATACCCGGAGAAAAACCTCTCCCGCCTCCGCTTTGTCCAGCACAAATTTCACATGGAGTAACCGGGATTTCAACCACAAAACCCAGCGGTGAGAGGCCGGTGTGCTGTCGCCTGAGCCAGGGAGGATCTGTGAAATATTTATAACAAGAGAAATTTACTATGTTTCAGATATTATGAAAGTGGTGTTTGGTTCATCATGGTATTTAATTTTAATATTAAATGGACCCAGTATTTTATCTATATACACACTCAGCGGAGTGCCAGAATTTTGCCCAGAAAGGCTTTCTTTTACATGAAGTGATGACTGTGCATCATCCACATTTAAGCACTTTTCAATTCAGTTTGACTGTGCTGGGATATCTCCCAGTACTAGAAGTAAGTGTCTAATCAATTATTTTACTCAGTCAACTTCTACAATATAAAGAAGTGCATTACTGTATTATTCCAGTTAGATATATTTTTGTATTTGTTGTGATCATTATAGTTTTTGATGTTTCAGTGTAAGGGATATTAACATCAAAGTCCTCAGCCTCATTGCATTAACTGTGCATTCCACTTACTTGTATATCTCAAAAATAAGAAAATATTCTCTTTATTATGGTTGACATGTACACTAACTAAAACATCTAATTTTATACTCTTAATGAATGTTATATTCACTGGATATGAGCAAATTGTTAAATTTCTTTGATATACATCCCAGAAATTAGAGGTGGCAGTTGAATATTGCATTCATGAAGTTCTTCCTTAGTAAATGAACACAGATTTAGGTAATGGGTGGGATATGGCAAGTTTTTGTGATCATTTATGGTAATGCTTGTAAGAACGTTTTTACTTGAAATTTAAAATACCGCTGTATCTGGCTATCAAACCAATGGAAAAATTGTACTATGTTAGTTTCACCACTTGTGCAGATGAAGTACCAGTTTATCATGACATGATACTAAAATGGCATATCATTTAGACTTTAACTTATTGACTGAGGCTAGAATAAATGATCTGATTAACAGAGACTTAAACATTTTAAACAATCTTATATATTGATAAAGTAAAATATTGCCATGTTCTAGAAAAAAGAAGAACTATTTTGTAGTTATACATTAAATGAATGCAGCCTAGCTGGAAATGCTCATCCTTTACTCACACATGTTATTGTATAGAATCTTTTATATAATAAAAGCACAATTCCAGCCTAAGATGTTATTTCTGTGTTGCTGTATTTAAATGTTGGCTTGTAATAAAATATTTGAATGTACAGTAATGGCTCTCTTTTTTCAGCTCACATTAATCATCCTAAGTTGTACACTCTCTAGAAGTTATTGTTTGCTATCCACTGGAACAATTCAGAGGAAGGGGCATGCCAGCCTTTGCTATCTTCTCACCAAGACATCCATGGTCAATGCATGTGGGATTTTTAAAATAAAAAGTAATGTCCGTGTGGTCTGGTGTGAATTTTTTTAATATCTTTTTGACTTCTACCTGTATTAGCATCATGTGATTTGTACCATGTATATACAGGTTTATTATTTTAAAAACAAAAAACAACCTCCTGTATTAACAGGCTCCCATGAATGACAAAGTAATAAGGAACATATATGATGTTTCAAAGGAATATACACATAAATTACATAATTTTCAAATTTCTTATCAGTAACGACATTATACGCTGAACAGCAATAGTTGCATGGAACTATAAACTTCTTTCGGTTTTTTAAGATATCATCATCATCATCATCATCATCACAATTTCTTCGCTCCAGCAAGCGAGGTACGGTTGTGTACGAGCCTCCTCCAGTTTGTCCTGTCCATCCACAGATGACGTTCATGTTTGCAACGCCAGTTTTCATCTCTGATTTCATGGCCCTTGAAAATCTGCTTCTCCCAAACATCACGAGGTCTTCCTTTTGGTCTCTTTCCAGAAACACTGCGGTCAAAGCATCCTCGAGGAGTCCTGTGTGGATCCACCCTTTTCATGTGACCATACCACTGCAATCTCTTCATTTTCAGGCTCTTCAGCGAGCTCCTTTCCAATCTAAGCTGTTTTCGGATATCCACATTTCTTATTTTATCCATTTTTTGTTTTTTGTAGACAAGTTAGGTAATTAGAAATGGAAATCTGTGGCATGTCCATTGACCAGACCGGGCGTGTTGGCCGTGCGATTAGAGGCGCGCAGCTGTGAGCTTGCATCCGGGATATAGTGGGTTCGAATCCCACTGTCGGCAGCCCTGTGGATGGTTTTCCGTGGTTTCCCATTTTCACACCAGGCAAATGCTAGGGCTTTGGGCGCCCATATGACAGTTTGTAGGGTGGGGGGGCAGACCTGGGGGTAAGTAGTATGTTTAATATTTTGGAAGATAAATGGCGACTTGTATTCTGCGGTAGAATAACCCACGGTATTCCCTGCCTGTTTGTGGGGGACGGTACTACCGCTTCTACATAATACTGACTTTTAAGTTTCTTGAAAGGAAAACACTTGACTACACTAGATTTTTGCCTTTCCCTGAGAGCTAGAGGGGGGCCGCGGCCCCACCCTGCCCCCGGGTATGGGCACCCTTGACTGGGGCTTACCTTAATTAAGGCCACGGTCGCTTCCAACTCCTAGGTCTTTCCTATCCCATCATCGCCATAAGGCCTATCTGTGTCGGTGCGACTTAAAGCCACTAGCATTAACCAGAGATTTCAATCCTTGTGGTGGTAGTCGCCACTGTGTATGTGGTTATCTAAAAGAGTTTAGTAGCAGTCAGTGACGGCGATAAGGACCCTGCGTGGCGGGGGTCCCATAACTGTTTTTTAATTCAATAGGTGAAGAGTGATTTTACATAGTGATAAAGCTACGGCACACAACACAGTATTATTTTTATTACAGAGGGTTATTCCAAACTTGGCCATCATAGTGCAGAGCTTCTTTTGTCAATAAAGTAATAGCAGTATGGTAGTTATTTCTTAAAGAATGTGGGTTTCCAAACCTGTTCCAATAATAACCATCCCTTGCTGCCACTCACAACAATCAAGAAGGCTTTTGCAGTAATTAGCCAGTTCTGAGAACCCAGTAGAAGATGTGATAACAAAAACATCCTCCGTAGCTAAACTCTAAATACTGAAGTTTCGAGCCTGTTTATAACTCTCGGCAGTCAGTGTAGCTAAGTAGGCCTAAAATAGACGATTGAATTATAAATAGTAGTAAATTATGAGTATTTGGTCCTAGGAATGAGATTATTTCATAATATCGTGATGCTCGGCGTATTTTGGTTATGATCATCAGTTACTGTACTGGAATGAAGTCTCATTTACGGATTTCATTAGTATTCGGTTAAATATCATATTGTCATTTTTTATTATTGATGTTATTGTTCTTGCTACTTCGAATGATCTGTAAGTGAAGTGGTTAGTCACTATCATTTTACCGCTGAATTCTGGTTTCGATTCCTGTTCAGTTCATAAGCAGTTATTGCTGGTCAAAGCAGAGGCTTTGTAGTCGAATGACCAGAACACTGGTCTTGAGTTCAATTTCCGCGCGAATGGCAAATCCCTCTTGCTCGGGGAATGAATGTTAGTAGACTGTCTGTCATACTTCACCCCTCTTCATCTGCATACATAACATCATAACACAATAGTGAATACATATGATAGCACAATAAGCCTAAAAGCTCCAGTGCTATATCAATTTTTTTTAAAGCATAGCCAATGCATGTTTCCTGGTTTCATTCTGCCGATACAGTCACCTACTAGCTAGCTTCACCCTTTTCACCACTGCTTTCTAAGGAAAGGCAGACTGTCCTGCAAATGCCTTTCTCATGTTTACTACCAGGGAAATATTGGAACTGGGAACAGTACTCATGAGAGCTGCAGACCTTTTATTCCCGAATTCTTAATAAAATCTGAGCTTTAAAAAAAACTACACTGGGCGAGTTGGCCATGCGGTTAGGAGCGCGTGGCTGTGAGCTCGCATCCAGGAGATAGTGGGTTTGAACCCCACTATCGGCAGCCCTGAAGATGGTTTTCCGTGGTTTCCCATTTTCACACCAGGCAAATGCTGGGGCTGTACCTTAATTAAGGCCACGGCCGCTTCCTTCCCATTCCTAGGCCTTTCATGTCCCATCGTCGCCATAAGACCTATCTGTTTCGGTGTGACGTAAAGCAACTAGCAAAAAAAGAAGAAAAACTACGAATAAGAGAATCGATGCCTTAGAAAGCGTCATACAAATTCAATCAATCAATACTGATCTGCATTTAAGGCAGTCACCCAGGTGGCAGATTCCCTATCTGTTGTTTTCCTAGCCTTTTCTTAAATGACTTCAATGACATTAGAAATGTATTGAACATCTCCCTTGGTAAGTTATTCCAATCCCTAACTCCCCTTCCTATAAATGAATATTTGCCCCAATTTGTCCTCTTGTATTCCAACTTTATCTTCATATTGTGATCTTTCCTACTTTTAAAGACGCCACTCAAACTTATTCGTCGACTAATGTCATTCCACGCCATTTCTCCGCTGACAGCTCGGAACATACCACTCAGATGATATAGATGTTCATTCCCATAGGAAATCTGAAATATTTGTTCCGAATGAGTAAATTTATAATGCCAATATACAGTAAGTGGTTTGTTATTGGACATTATAAATTTTTCAGCTAACTCATTCTTGGTTGCCAGTGTTTCGCCCCCGTGTGATAGGCTGGGCTCATCAGTTGGTACCTAGCACACCTACCAAGATGCTGGCCAGTGCATACCGTGGATTTTTTTTCTTTTACGGGGGGGCCCCCGTAGTCGGCTCCCCCGTCGTGGCAATCGACTCAATCTACATTGCCTCCAACATGCTATTAGTTCTAATTAAAAAGAGATAGCTGGGAAAAGTGGGTAATGATACAAGGAGTATCTGCATGTTTCCATATTAGACAAGTTACCAGGCGAGTTTGTATTGGTTGGATGGTGTTAAAGTGTTGTATTGAAGGGTCAGGGAAAAACCACATAGGCAGAAAGAGAGAAAGAGCCTACATGTAAAACCTGACATCTTTTGATAGCACTTGCAAGGATGTGGGCTGGAAAAGTCCAGAGGTTGTGTTAGTTAGGAGTATGTGTCATGCAATCATAACCATTTTCCTAGCTGTTATCAATTATTATGGGGAATCAGTCCTTCTTGTCACTGCCTGGTGCGGCTCGGGTCCGCTGGCGTCTGGGCTTTGGGCCACAGGTTAGTCCCTTGGTCCAGCAGCCAGCGGTCCCTGGTGATAAGTCTGCTTTAAGGAGAAGGAGGAGTATAGCCAAGCCTTACTTGGGGTAAGGGGCTTCTTCTTCTCGCCTGATGATTTCCCTTCTTTGCGATGTTGGTGGCACACACTTGGTCTCTGCAACCATATATACGCATACATACATACATCGTTATCATTTATACTTCACGATAGAGTGCGGCCCACTCTTCCGCTCTCATGTCCTGTGATATTAGTAATTTAAATCATTAAGTAATAGCTGTAGGGTGGTTTTCTGTCCACTCCTTTGTCTCTGGCGGGAGGCGGGGGTGGATTGGGTCGTCTCTTATTATGGCTGTGTTGCCTTTGTCATTATGTTTCTTCTCTCAATCCTCCCTCGCTTGGTTCCCTGTAACATAAGATAAGAGACATAGATAGACATGTACATATATACAGGTGTTTGCAGTGTAATGTGCATGCGTAGTATTGAGTGGAGCGGTGTAGTGAGTTGGTGTCAGCTTAGGAGGGGGGGTGTTTTTGGACTCTCGGCCTCCTTACCCTGTGGCTGAACAGAATGTGCTTCGGCGTGGGGTATTTGGTGTATAGATCGACGTCGTAGCATCCCATTCCACTGACTAGTGGGTTGATCTTATTACCCCATGACTTCATGTACATTCAGAGTGTTTGTTTTCGTATGTGTTGCCTTATCGAGTTGACTTTCGCAATTGCATGTAGGTGGCGTATTGGTGTGCCATACGGAAGTCTAGCCGCTGCTCGAATGCATTTGTTTTGTATTAGTTCCAGCTTATCCAGGTTCGTCATAGCAGTGTAGCCCCAGGCGGGGGCTGCGTACATTATTATTGGCCTAATTAGGTCCTTGTACATGTTCATTGCTACTCTCTTGTTAATACTGGATCCTTTATTCAGTATAGGATAGAGCTGTGACAGTCGTGCGTGTGTTTTCTGCTGGATGTCTTTAATGTGATATAGCATGGTTAGTTTTCTGTCCAGGACTACCCCTAGATATTTGACCTTGTCGAACCATGCTGTATCTCGATTAAATAGTTTGAGCAGTTTTATATTGGCTTGCCTATGTGTGCGTCTGCTCTTCCTAGTGGACATTGTGTGTTGTTGTTATTGCTATTTGAGTTATCAGTCCATAGACTGGTTTGATGCAGCTTTCCATGCCACCATATCATGTGCTAATCCTTTTATTTCTACGTAACTACCGCATCCTACATCTGCTCTAAACTGCTTGTCATATTCATACCTTGGTCTACCCCTACCATTCTTACCACCTACACTTCCTTCAAAAATCAACTGAATAAGTCCTGGGTGTCTTAAGATGTGTCCTATCATTCTCTCTCTTCTTCTCGTCAAATTTAGCCAAATCGATCTCCTCTCACCAATTCAATTCAGTATCTCTTCATTTGTGATTCGATCTATCCATCTCACCTTCAGCATTCTTCTGTAACACCACATTTCGAAAGCTTCTATTCTCTTTCTTTCTGAGCTAGTTATCGTCCATGTTTCACTTCCATACAATGTCACGCTCCATACGAAAGTCTTCAAAAATATCTTTCTAATTCCTATATCAATGTTTGAAGTAAGCAAATTTCTTTTCTTAAGAAAGCTCTTCCTTGCTTGAGCTAATCTGCATTTTATGTCCTCCTTACTTCTGCCATCATTAGTTATTTTACTACCGAAGTAACAATATTCATCTACTTCCTTTAAGACTTCATTTCCTAATTTAATATTTCCTGCATCACCTGCCTTCGTTCGACTGCACTCCATTACTTTTGTTTTGGACGTATTTATTTTCATCTTGTACTCCTTACTCAAGATTTCGTCCATACCATTCAGCAGCTTCTCGAGATCTTCTGCAGTCTCAGATAAAATAACAATATCATCGGCAAATCTCAAGGTTTTGATTTCCTCTCCTTGGACTGTGATTCCCTTTCCAAATTCCTCTTTGATTTCCTTTACTGCCTGTTCTATGTAAACATTAAAAAGGTGGGGGGGGAAAACTGCAGCCTTGCCTCACTCCTTTCTGGATTGCTGCTTCTTTTTCAAAGCCCTCGATTCTTATCACTGCAGACTGAATTTTATACAGATTGTAGATAATTCTTCGTTCTCAGTATCTGATCCCAATCACCTTCAGAATCTTAAATAGCTTGGTCCAATCAACATTATCGAATGCCTTTTCTAGATCTACGAATGCCATGTACGTGGGCTTCTCCTTCTTGATTCGATCCTCTAAGATCAGACGTAAAGTCAGGATTGCTTCACGTGTTCCTACATTTCTTCTGAAGCCAACTTGATCTTCTCCCAACTCAGCTTCCACTTGTTTTTCCATTCTTCTGTAAACAGTACGTGTTAAAATTTTGCAGGCATGAGATACTAAACTAATGGTGCGATAGTTTTCACACCTGTCAGCACCGGCTTTCTTGGGAATAGGTATAACAACATTCTGACGAAAATCAGATGGGACTTCTCCTGTCTCATACATCTTACACGCTAAATGGAATAACCTTGCCATGCTGGTTTCTCCTAAGGCAGTCAGTAATTTAGAGGAAATGTCATCAATTCCAGGTGCCTTGTTCCTATTTAGGTCACACACAGCTCTGTCGAACTCTGACCTCAAAATTGGGTCTCCCATTTCACCACCATCAACAACCCCTTCTTGTTCCAGAACCAAATTCTCTACATCTTCACCTTGGTACAACTGCTGGATATGTTCCTGCCATCTTTCTGCTTTGTCTTCTTTCCCTAGAAGTGGCTTTCCATCTGAGCTCTTAATATTCATACACCTAGATTTCCTTTCTCCAAAGGTTTCTTTGATTTTCCTGTATGCAGCATCTACCTTTCCTAGGACCATACAACCTTCGACATCCTTGCACTTCTCCTTCAGCCAGTCTTTCTTAGCTACCTTGTACTTTCTGTTCACTTCATTCTCTAATCGCCTGTATTCTTTTCTGCCCTCTTCATTTCTAGCATTCTTGTATTTTCGTCGTTCATCAATCAGGTCTAGTATCTGCTGAGTTATCCACTGATTTTTAGTTGATCTTTTCTTCCTTCCTACCATTTCTTCAGCAGCCCTGCTGACTTCATTTTTCATGACTATCCATTCTTCCTCTATTGTGTTTCCTTCAGCCTTTTCATTTAGTCCTTTTGCAACATGTTCCTTGAAACAATTCCTCACACTCTTTTCTTTCAACTTGTCTAGATCCCATCTTTTTGCATTCTATCCTTTCTTCAATTTCTTCAGCTTCAGATGGCATTTCATGACCAACAAGTTGTGGTCAGAGTCCACGTCTGCTCCTGGGAAAGTTTTGCAATCTAACACCTGGTTTCTGAATCTCTGCCTAATCATAATGAAGTCTATTTGATACCTTCCAGTGTCTCCAGGTCTCGTCCATGTATAAAGCCGTCGTTTGTGGTGTTTGAAGCAAGTACTGGGAAGGACTAAATTATGATCAGTGCAGAATTCAACCAGCCGACTTCGTCTTTTGTTCCTTTGTCCCAATCTGAATTCTCCTACTGTATTACCTTCTCTTCCTTGGCCTACCACTGCATTCCAGTCTCCCATCACAATTAGATTCTCGTCACCTTTTACATATTGTATTAAATCTTCTATCTCTTCATATATTCTTTTGATGTCCTCGTCATCCGCTGAGCTAGTAGGCATATAGACCTACACTATTGTGGTGGGCATTGGTTTGGTGTCTATCTTGACGACAATAATTCTTTCACTACGCTGGTCGTAGTAGCTTACCCGCTGCCCTAATTTCTTATTCATTATTAAACCAACTCCTGCATTTCCTCTGTTTGATTTTGTGTTGATAATTCGGTAGTCGCCTGACCAAAAATCCTGTACTTCCTGCCAACGTACTTCACTTATACCAACTACATCTAACTTTAGTCTATCCATCTCCCTTTTCAGATTCTCTAATCTACCACAACTATTCAAACTTCTCACATTCCACGCTCCGACTCGCAGAATGTCAGTATCCATCTTCCTGATGATCGCCCCCTCTCGTGTAGTCCCCACCCGGAGATCCGAATGGGGGACTAGTTTACCTCCGGAATATTTTACCCGGGAGGAAGCCATCATCAGTGCATCATTCATACAGAGAGAGTTGCATGTCCTCGGGAGTTAGTTACGGCTGTAGTTTCCCGTTTCTTTCAGCCATGTAGCAGTATCAACACAGCTAAGCCATGTTGAGTATTATTACAAGGCCATATCAGTCAATCATCCAGACTGTCGCCCTTGCAACTTCCGAAAGGCTGCAACCCCCCTTTTGATGAACCATTCTTTAGTCTGGTCTCTCAACAGATACCCATCCGATATGGTTTCACCTGCAGCTCGGCTATCTGCTTCATTGGGACACGCAAGCCTCCTCACCACGGCAAGGTCACATGGTTCGCAGGGGAGGAGTGAACATTACAGCTTGGCATTTGTCAACGTTGACCTTGATATGCCATTTGGTTAGTCAGGGCTACTTGTAGTCTCTTTCGGGTGCATGCTAGCTAAGGGTGTTGTACTGTGATAGCAGTGTCATCCACGTAGAGGTGTGTGGTAGTGAGTTCTGCTGTCGGCTTGTCATTCGTAAATAGGATGAACAGGATCGGGCCTATTAATGACCCCTGGGTTACGCCCGCCCGGATCGGTCGCGTGCTTGACAGTGTGTTATGAACATCTACTTGGAACTCTCGGCCTTCCAGGTATGATTTAATTAATCTTATGTACCCTGGGTGGAATTCAAGGTCTATTAATTTCGCTAATAGGCCTTCGTGCCAGACTTTATCGAATGCCTTCTGGATATCAAGGAATACCGTGCCTGTGTCCCTCCGCTTGTTTAGTCTGATGGTCTCTTGTTCTGTGACCCGAGTAAGCAGTTGCAGGGTGGAGTGGCCGTTCCTAAAACCGAATTGTTCATTTCGAATGATTCCTCTTTCCTTAATTATGTGCTATTAGCCTTTTCAGCAATATTTCCTCGAATACTTTGCTGAGGGCGTCCAGGAGGCTGATGGGCCTGTAATTATTAGGGTTAGATTTGTCCTTGCCTGGTTTGCCGAATACAAGAATTCTCGCCTTTTTCCACTTTTCCGGATAATACTGCAATTGGAACATTGCATTGTATATTTTAGTGAGTAATGCGAGGGCTTTCGGGGTTAGTTTTTTGAGTATTATGTTCTGAATCTCATCTGGGCCGGGTGCCTTCTTCGGGTTAAGGTGATCTATTATCCACTTAATTTCGTGGATATTAGTCTTCTTAACCTCGGGCTTAGGTGCATGTGCTAGGAATTTCGCCACCTTGGCCTCTGTTTGTCTAATGAAGGCGGGATCTGACGGTTCATTATTGGGCGTAAAGGCCGCTTCCAGCGAGTCAGCTATCACCTCGGCTTTATCATGGTTTTCGTATACTAGTCCATTAGGTCCGTTGACTGTTGGGATCACGTGTGGTTCTCGCGTGAAATATCTCGCTAAGTTCCACACTGGTCTGGTATTTGTGTCAAACGTACTCAGTTTCTTATTCCATCCGCGACCTGCTACTCCATTAGTTCGGTTTCGATTTCAGTTCTGAGTTCATTTTATACGTATCCGGTCTTCATAGCGGTGGTATCGGGCCCAGTTGCGCTTATGTTGGTTGCGCTTGCGTATTAGATCTTTAATGTGGGCCGGTATTTCGATGTTAGTGTGTTGTTTAGGTTTGTGTACCGGGATGCTCGCAGTTGCGGCTGTCTGGATCGTATTTATGAGTGTTTTTAAGGATTCATCCGTTTGGGCTGGGTTTACTATTTGTATGTCCTCAGTCCTCTGTAGGAGTGAGTCGAGTTTTCTTTCGAATTTACCCCATTTGGCTGCTTTATAGTTAAGTCTGCGCTTGGGGTTATTCTCATAATCCTCTGGGTTCGCTTCCAGTGCAAATATCACTGGTTGATGCCTCGACCGTAGGTCGTTTATGACTTTTATGCTGTGTCTTTGAGGAATGTGTCGCAGTAGGGCTATGTCTAGTATATCGTCGACCTGTTCGTTTGGCGCTAGGAACGTGGGTTCACTGGGGGCTGTTACCACATAGTCCTGGGATAGCATGTGGTTGTACAGCCTTGTGCCGTCTGCGTTAGGTTTCAGGTAGCCCCAGCTGGCGTGTTTCGAATTTAGGTCTCCTCCTAGGATCGTGTTTCGATTTATCCTTAGTACCGTTTCAATGTCTTGTGTGTTAAGGCTTTTAGGTCTGGCGTATGCCGATATGACATTGATGAGTGTTCCTCGCACTGGCATGGCAATTCCGCATGCCTCCAGCTCGACCAGTTCTGGTAAGTCTAGTTCCATATGTTTAATGTCCTTTCTTACCAGAACTGCCACCCCTCCGACTCTATTAGCCTTGTCGCTTCTGTGTAATTTGTAGCCTCGTATGGTGAACTTCTTCCCCGGTGGGAGGAAGGTTTCTGTTAGGAGAGCTACGTGTATAGTGTTCGTGGCTAGGAAGGCTTCGAGTTCATATTTTCTAGACCTGACGCCCATATTAGAACTCGAAGCTCCTGCGTGTTATTATTATTATTATTATTATCGTCGTCGTCGTCGTCGTCGTGTTGTTCAGACATCTCGGGTCAGGAGGTCAGAGATCGCATTAGCGAGGGGAATGGGAGCATTTTAGCCATCAAAACCCCAGTGGTTATGATTTCCGTGAGGTTCAAGTTCGGAAAGATATTTTTCAGGATTTCCTCTATCCTTTCCTTGAACACTTTTACTGCCATGTTCCCCTCTGGCTGCTGGGTGGGTGGTGTGGTGTGGTGTGGGGGGCGGTAATGCGGATGCCGGTTTGCTGTCGGCAGGTATCCTGCGGGGGGTGGAGCTGGCCTGGGGCGGGCCCTGTGGCAGCTCGGGGGAGCTCGCGTGGGCTTAACCTGCCTTTGTTTCCTTACATGGGGCTGGGCCTTCTTGTTGTTGTTGTTGCCTGAGGTCTTAGCTTGGACGGTGGTGGAGGCTGGTTGGGCTGAGGGCCCGGGGTTGTGTTTACCCTCCGTCCGTGTAGGTTCGAAGTTTAAGAGACGTCTGCCTGATGGGCGCTGGTTGCCTGAAGGGCCTTCTTTTTGGCCCTTTGTGCCTGGAGGGCCTGCAAGACCTGAAGGGTCCTTTTTGCCTGACGGGCCTGGTTTCTTGTTGCGTGAAGCGCCTGTGCCTGGAGGGCCTGCTTGGGCTTTAGGGTTGCCACGCTTGTCACCCTTTGGCCCTTTGCCTTGATAGGCGGCCTCGAAGTCCCTGCGGCTGGGACAGTCCTTGAAATTAGCCGCGTGTTTCCCCCTGCAGTTAGCGCACTTAGAGTACGCGGGGTCGCTGCGTGGGGGCAGTCGCGGGACAAGTGGGAGGCAGTGCATCTGCGGCATCTGGGCTCCAGTCGGCACGCCGCTCCTGAATGGCCAAGCCTCTGACACACTCCACATTGGGGGCCAGTGGCTGGGGGGCGGTACGGCTCGACCGACACCAGCATGTTCGCGAGCATCCGCATTTTCCGCAAATTGTCCGCTCCTGGGGTGTCCGCCACAGCAACTAGGAATAGGTTGCCCTTGGCTGGCCTATTCCCTGTTCGCATCCGCACCACGGAGAATGCGGGGATATCCTATGAAATGAAATGAAATGTCGTATGGCTTTTAGTGCCGGGATATCCCAGGACGGGTTCGGCTCGCCAGGTGCAGGTCTTTCTATTTGACTCCCGTAGGCGACCTGCGCGTCGTGATGAGGATGAGATGATGATGAAGACAACACATACACCCAGTCTCCGTGCCATTGGAATTAACCAATTAAGGTTAAAATCCCCGACCCGGCCGGGAATCGAACCCGGGACCCTCTGAACCGAAGGCCAGGACGCTGACCGTTCAGCCAACGAGTCGGACGGGATATCCTGTGATTTCAATGCAAGCTGGATTTCATCCGCATTGCTTCCGTTAATGGGAGTCCTCACTTCGAACCGCTTCATGGTGCTGTTGGGCAATACTTTTACAAAATTAATATTTAACCCTTTTAGCACCTTGATAGCGATTTCATAGCTCAAAGCTTGACATGTGCAGTCGGATCGCTTCATGCGCGTCTATTCTCGGCCGAGAGAAGTAATAATTTCTCTGTTCATGTGTTAGCTTTTTGGGGAGCTCCATTTCGAATTCCTTCGTGTCCTTGGTGTACGCCGTAAGGGATGGGGGGGGGGGGGTTGACCCCTTACGGGTGATTGGTTTCGTTGTTTGGGGTGGCTGAGGTAGTTTCTGAAGTTTCTGCCTTGTGTTTGTGATTTGTGGTGTTGGTGGTGGCATGTTCGTGTATATTGTCGTGTCTGTGGAGCTTTCGGCTCGGATACTCGGTTTTCGACCCCCGCCTTGCTTGGCCTTGCGGTTCAAAGGCTTGGGGTCTTTCCCTTTCCCCTCCCCTTTTCTCCTTCTCCCCCTCTTGGCCTCCCTGAAACCGTCTTCCTGGTTTCCGGGCTGGGTGGCTGGGTCCGAGGTTTCGGTCACCCCGTGCTCGCACAGCTCCTCTCCCTCCGTACCTTCAGAGTCGGCATCCTGGGATGTATTTGATACATCAATCACCAGTTTTTCCTCGTCCGAGTCAGAGTCCGATTTGCCGGCTTGCTTGGGGGGGGGGGAAGTAGGACTTTACGTGGCACCATCCGCCGAGTCCGTCTTTTCTTGCCCTCTTTCCTTCCCTTGTGCGCCACCTCTTCGCTCGGGTTGGTGGAACTGGGTCCCGCTTTCGCGGCGTCCGGCTGGCTTGCCACTAGGTTGGGTTTGGGGGCAAGGTTTGTGTTGGGGGGAGAGGTAGTCTCCTGTTTGCGTTTCACCTCAGTCACTGGCTCAGTGGAGTCATGTGACTGTTCCTTCCCAAGTAAGAGTTCCAGCACTTCAGGGCCTAGGCCCGGTTCCCGTTCACTCGCGCATAGCGTCATGCTCTCTGTTTCGCTTTCCCGGCGCTGGGTGCTCCTCTCTAGGAGCTCGCCGTAGCGGGGGCCGTTAGCGATGGGCTGCGCGCTTGAGGGCACCTATCCAAGCACTGACCACGCCCAATGTTGCTCAATTGCGGTGATGGAACAAGCACCGGTGTACTCAACATGGCGTGGCCATTAGTAGCTTGTGTGGGGCTCCCTGGGGGCATGTTAAGGACATAGCCCTTAAAGATGTCCTTGAGTGGTGATATGGGGCTGGTCAGCCCTACCCTACTGGGAGTGGTTGGCGGAAGGGGGTGCGCTGCGAAAACTGCGCTGTACCCTCCGCTGATGAGTTGACGGCTGTAGAGTGGGCAGAGTGCCGTGAGAACGGCTGCTCCTCACTCTCCGTCAGTTCTTGAGGTTCGTCACCTTTGTAATGGTCCCAGGCTCGCTGACAATTTGCTCTTTCCTAAGTGCATTATTGCTCTTTTGGAAATCACGAGCCTGTTTCCGTGTGTTTTGATGTGGGGACAATCTAGTTCAAGCTAGTGGACGGTCTAGCGCCTGACAATGTGCAGCCACTCGGAGTAACTCGGCTAAGTTCGGTCCGTCACCTATGAAATACAATATGACCGGCAGGTAAGCAGCTGATGGTAGTCGGCAACACGGCCGACTGGATCCCTCCCTGCGCCCTAGAGCGACGCATCAAGTCGGCCGTGTCGGCAAGCTAATTGTTCGACAATCACCCACCACGTTTGCAGTTAAGCTCCCTACATTGCCCTACTTCCTCAACTTTCAAATGCGCACAGCTCGTAGAAATTAAGTATTTGAATCTTAAATCCCATCATAGCTCACACCGATATTTACAAATCTTAATTTCTACGCTACCTTTTTAAATCAACCATGCAACTCCAGTATGCCAAGGTTTTTGAAAGTACAGTAGGTAAATTAATAAAAAGTTACCACATTAACGCTGCGTATGTTTCATAGATCTCACTGAAGTTTTTAAATCTTCCTGTTGAGAGGTTTCTATTGAATTGTATAAATCGCTCGCACTTCTGTAAATAATTTGTGGCAATGTTAATTAAAGGTGGCTTTAAAAATATTTCTAAAAAGAACTATCGATGCCCATCATTACAAGTGCCACATTATATTTCTCTCGTGAATTTGTCTTTCATGAGAGTGGAGCAGTTTAGCAATTCATTTCGAGGAAGCTGCAATAAGAAAATCAGAGATTGTCAGAAGCGATACAAAAAGTGACTAGAGTCATAACAAAGAAATAGTGACCTTCCCTTACCGGATGGATGTATTATTTCATGCTTCAAAAGTGCCACGTCCCCCACATAATGTTTCAAACATTGAAATATTAACCTGGTAATTATCGGTTACTATTCGAAGAACTTGAAAACCACCGAGAGAGTTGGCCGTGCGGTTAAAGGCGCGCAGCAGTGAGCTTGTATTCGGGAGATAGTGGTTAGAACCCCACTGTTGGCAGCCTTGAAGGTGGTTTTCCATGCTTTCCCATTTTCATACCAAGCAAATGTTGGGGCTGTACCTTAATTAAGTGCACGACCGCTTCCTTCCTACTTCTAGACCTTTTCTATCCCATCGTCACCATTAGACCTATCTATGTCGGTGCGAAGTAAAGTAACTCGTAAAAGCTTGAAAACCTTTGTACTTTGACTGCTTCAGTGGCATCTAATGTAAATTATGCCACCTGCTTTCCAGTTAGCGAATAAGTGAAATATAACAAACTGGGAGACTATTCTATAAAATGTTGGAATTCCCTTGAATAGAATACACAGTAGTTTGTTAGCCAGCTTGACTTCAACGCCCAATGCATCTCTGTCGACATCTCTCGTGCCGAAACATGTCTCAAGCTTCTATCATATTGTAGTAATATTTGAATACTGGTGTCCCATTGCTATCGGAAAGTTCAATATTACAAAGTCCATAATAAATATACTAGTTAGTAATTGAAATGAAGGTATTGCCTAATATATGGACACTGATATTCCATTACTATCTTAATGTGCGCCAGTAGAACATAGCCGACAGATGTCACCCGAGCACGGCCGTGTATAATCGACAGATCTCATCCGAGCACGGCCGAGTATAGCCGACAGATCTCACCCGAGCGTAGCCGAGTGGCTTCACATTGTCAGGCGCTAGACACAAGTCGGGATGATCCGTTGTTAAGCGGGTTCCTGGGCCACAGATTCCCTGTCTAACCCTAGATACCGAGAAGCGGTAATCGGTTGGGGCAGGTAGTGTATCCACTCGAAGTTCTCAGAAGGTCTCGGTGAGAGGAGAGGGACGGCTAAGCGAGAGGCACATACGTGTTCTCGCTAGCAAAGTCGAGCTCATCCTCATACCGTGGGGACCACTGCGTAGGCTAATTGTAGCCACCGGCAGTGTCAATGCACTATGAGAGACTTTGTCTCATTAACAAAAATTGATGCCCGCTTGGCCATCAGATGCTATAGATGTTGATTCCCATAGGGAATCTGAAATATTTGTTCCGAATGAGTACATTTATAATACCAATATAAATGGTCCGTTAATGGACATTATAAATTTTCCAGCTAACTCATTCCTGGTTGCCAGCGTTTCGCCCCCGTGTGCTAGGCTGGGTTCATCAGTTGGTACCTAGCACCTACTACTGATGAGCCCAGCCTAGCACACGGGGGCGAAACGCTGGCAACCAGGAATGAGTTAGCTGGAAAATTTATAATGTCCAATAACGGACCATTTATATTGGTATTACATACCACTCAGTCAAGCAGCTCGTCTCCTTTCTCCCAGTTCTTCCCAGCCCAAACTTTGCAACATTTTTGTAACGCTACTATTTTGTCGGAAATCACCCAGAAAAAATCGAGCTGCTTTTCTTTGGATTTTTTCTAGTTCTTGAATCAAGTAATCCTGGCGAGGGTCCCATACCCTGGAACCATACTCTAGTTGGAGTCTTACCAGAGACTTATAAGCCTTATAAGAGACTTTACATCCTTGCTACAACCCCAAACACCCTCATAACCATATGCAGAGATCTGTATCCTTTATTTACAATCCCATTTATGTGATTACCCCAATGAACATTTTTATTTATGTTAACACCCAGATACTTACAATGATCCTTAAAAGGAATTTTCACCCTATCAACGCAGTAATTAAAACTCAGAGGACTTTTCCTATTTGTGAAACTCACAACCTGACTTTAACCCCGTCAGGACATTATTTTCATGAATGGTTCAGAAGTTATGACCATTTTAGACTGTAGTGGTAATTCGTTCCCTGTTGTCTGCTGGCAAGTTGCCTCTACCTCGCTGCTAGAGGTGCTAGTATCGCTCTAGCTGTCAAATGGATGAACCTTCCTCTTATTAGAGCTTCGCGACTGTATATATTAGACTGTGGTATTAATCTCTTCCAGAGCTTTATTTCAGGAGGACCTGCAGTTATGACTGAAGAAGGTCATTTTGCAATTGCTCACAATCTTGTAACTTATTTATTACTCTATAGAGAATAACATCATCTGCAAAAAGCCTTACCTCTGATTCCACTTCTTTACTCAATTCATTTATGTATATAAGAAAACATAAAGGTCCGATAATACTGCCTTGAGGAATTCCCCTCTTAATTATTACAGGGTCAGATAAATTTCGCCTCCTCTAATTCTCCGAGATCTATTTTCTAGAAATATAGCAATCCATTCAGTCACTCTTTTGTCTAGTCCAATTGCACTCATTTTTGCCAGTAGTCTCCCATGATCCGCCCTATCAAATGCTTTAGACAGGTCAATCGCGATACAGTCCATTTGACCTCCAGAATCCAAGATATCTGCTATATCTTGCTGGAATCCTACAAGTTGAGCTTCAGTGGAATAACCTTTCCTAAAACCGAATTGCCTTCTATCGAACCAGTTATTAATTTCGCAAACATGTCTAATGTAATCAGAAAGAATGCCTTCCCAAAGCTTAGATGCAACGCATGTCAAACTTACTGACCTGTAATTTTCAGCTTTATGTATATCACCCCTTCCTTTAAACACAGGGGCTACTAGAGCAACTCTCCATTCATTTGCTATAGCTCCTTCAACCAAACAATAATCAAACAAGTACTTCAGATATAGTACTATATCCCAACCAATTGTCTTTAGTATATCCCCAGAAATCTTATCAATTCCAGCTGCTTTTCTAGATTTCAACTTTTGTATCTTATTGTAAATATCATTGTTATCATAATACTTCTTTAGCATTAGTCACCTCCTCTATCTGGACATTTTATTTTTATTTATTTATTATTGTTATTTATTTATTTATTTATTTATTTATTTATTTATTTATTTATTTATTTATTTATTTATTTATTTATTTATTTATGCATTTATTTATTTATTTATTATTTGTTATTATCGTCGTTACGTCGTCGTCAATTGTAATAATATACCTACAACCTTATATTACGAAATAAACGTGTAACTTTCCTTATCAGGAAATGAGAGGCCCATTTTCACTCATTGCGGGGGGACCCCGAGATTCTTAGCGCCGCTACTGGTACCGGTATACTTAGGTACAGTCATGTATTAAATTATGTTGCAAGTGTTGACACACCTGTTCCATTTGCAAATCCCATATATTTTAATAATTGCATTCATTGACAAAACAAAATAAAAAATTGCACACCAAGGAAGAGTTGTTGTTTTGCAGCAAAATTCAGCATGCAGTTATGTCCCAAGCAGATTGTCAAATAATTAGCGTTGTGATGTGATTAGTTGAATGGTCTTGCCACGAGAGGCTATGAATGTGCTGCCACCCGTGGCCTATATAAAGGATCAAAAAGGTTAATCGTAAAATTGTCAGGTTGTACATGTAGGCTCTTTCTCTTTTCTGCCTATGTGGTTTTCCCTGACCTTTAATACCACACCTTAACACCAGTGGTGAAACGTGAACTAAGTAAGGGGGTAGACAGATATGTTTTAAAAATTTGGTTTCAATCATATTATATATGGAATTTTATTTTCGACGCATACAGATCTGTATTCAATATTACATCAATGACTCTGAAACTAAGACAAACCCCATAACAACCTACAACCCTACGTGCACTCATTTTATTTTTAAATATAGACTGCATAGGCAGCGGGATTTGTCAAATAACAACATACTTTTAGAATAAAAAGATAGTAATATACCGTATTTCATTGTTATGTAGATTTAATAGGATAAATAAGCAATAAATGCCTAGATTTTCGTACAAGTCACCTTAAACAATATTCTTGTAAATGAGTTCAATTCGCCTGTCCTTCATTTCAGCAAATATATCTATTATTCTCGTCTTAAAATCAGGCGTCTTGCTAAGATGCCACAGCAGTTCCTTTTCTATAGCTCGAGTTCCCATTGCCCAAGTTAGACAGTCTCTGGTTGGTCATCGAATTCGTTAATTAGGTTTTAATTCGTTTGAAGACACCCATAGCGCGTTCACTAGCAACGTCCGTAGGTGAAACCTTAAATTACCCTACACGTGTCCCCCGGGTGGTGCTAAGAAAGCAACGGCGAAGAGATGCGATCGAACTGTCTGAAAAGACCTCTCGGTCATAATGCACAGAGTAATAAAGAAACCGGTCCTTATCAGGACCCGGAAGTCTATAACCGAAAAATCGGACCTTCAATTCGAATATGCCATCTTAACATCGAAGGCATCAGTAGAGCAAAATGTGAATGTCTAGCTAAAATTCTGAAAGATCAACAGATTGATGTCATTGCGCTACAAGAAACTCATACAAGCCAATGAAATGCAACTAAGAACAAGAGGCAAGATCCCAGGCTTCAAGTTAGTGGCTCACAATAATCACGAGATGTATGGCTTAGCTACCTATGTGAGAAACAATATTACCAACTACGCAGTAGTCGACTGTAGCTCAAGTGATGACATTTTCACTGTCACAATTAAAATTAATAATCTAACAATAATGAACGTATATAAGCCACCAAACACAAAGTGGCCCACTCCTCCTCTACCATCCTTACAACAGATGTGAGATAAAAAATAGACCACTTGCAGTTGTATGACTTACTTTCTACATCATCTTTCTTACACTTTGCTTAAACGAAATAAGTATTTCATGAAATAAGCAGAGAAGTCTTTTAGCGAGTTTGTCACTTCTTCCCATTTTCTCTAATTCTGCCTCAGTGTATCCGATGAACTGATCGAGATTGTGGTCATAAACAGTAGCGGCGACTAAGGGGGCGAGGAGGGGGCAGTTCTCCCCACCCCACTTTGTAGAGAAAACCTTACATTTTTATTCTATTTTAGCCGGCTGAAACTAGGAATTATTAAAAACCAATTTGTGTAAATGTATAACTATTAACAAAATGATTATCGAAAATACGCACAAAATGTCGTTCGTCGCGGCTAACCAATTTGTATAGCGCCGCAGCAAGTAGTGGAGACTTCGCAAATGCTATGAGGAAGGGTAACAGGGGTATATTTTTGCCAAGGTCGTGGACACTGAGGTATGGTTCACCTGCTTGCTGCGTGCATTCGTCAGCCTGACAGTCTCTTTAATATTGCCTGTTAGTTTCTTAGAGTGTAGTCAAATACTAAATGACTTTTTAATTTTATAATCACGCCGTACTTCTATTTAATTGTAATACGTGTGTAAAATTGTTTATTTGGTGAAAGTATAGTATTGAATCAAAATCTCAAAAAACTATTATTGCCGCACTTAAGTTAGTAAATTATCAACCTTTACCTTTCTGTCGAATTTCGCTTGAAGAGCATCAAAAACTTACCATTTAGTACCCTTTTTGTTCATTTTTGATGTATATAACGCCTCCCCCCCCCCCGCCCGCCTGCTATAATCCTCAACCCATCTACTTTCTGTTGTCTGTATATTTCCGCCCCCCCTCCCCCACTTCTAATCCCCAATCGCCGCTACTGGTCATAAATAACTTTTGGTTTAATCGCCATCTTATAAATTATCAGCTATCCTACCTTTTCATCCACACATCTGATGTTGCGACATTCGTATTGAAGCCGCTGTTTGGAGAGCGTATGCCCGTTTCGCCATTAGAAAATCAATTTTTCAGCATCTTCTGATGTGGTACAGTTAGGCTGAAAACATAGTGAAGCGGGGAGCAAAGCAGAGAGCAGAGCAGTGAGCAAAGCCTTTTATTATCAACGCGCCGATGAAAGAGGTTGGTGGTCATGGTGAAGCGGATGGCAAAATAGCGAGCAGTGCGCGCCAAAAGTCTTCGCAATCAAGTAGTGAATGATGGACGAGTTGTTTATGCTGGAAAATTCTGCATTAAAATCTGGCATGTGTTGCAAAACGCAGATACCAGTACCAGTATAAGTTGCAATGTGCATCCAATAACCCAGTGACGAAAGAGCCTGGTGAGAAATATTAGATTACCTGTCCTACATATTCTCGGAAAGAGTTGATTTTAGTCTTCAGTTGTTTAGGGCAGGTCGGAGTATTACGAAATACATTCCTACGTTCCCTCGTGCATATACTGTATAAGTCAGTAACGAAACATTCTGGTGAGAAATATTCTCCGAATGTGTCTCCACACACGCAGCGTCTCAATATAAAACGATTACCGGTACCGAAGGAGGCAAACATAGGCTAAATACCATTTAAATGTTATACTAAAATATATTATTAGGCCTTTACTACAGGCCACGTCCGTAGCTGCCGCCCTCGAAGGCCCGAATTATTCCCAAAAGCCAAAAATGTAAGATGGCAAGAGGGCCAGTATGTGTTTTAAAACAGTACATGCATCTCACCTCCTTTGACGGTGAACTTGCTGAGAGCTGCACAACCTCGGAATGAGGACAACGAACGTTTTAACTACAGCAGTGACCAAGATATTAAGCCCATTTAAACAACAAGCAGCAATCTGTAGGCCTAAAAATGTTTCAACCGCCCGGACTCAGCATTTTCCCCGTACGGAAAGAAAATTACTGCTACGGTCAACCGGCTTACGAGAAGTCCCGTAGAATGCTGCTACGCAACGCGATAGTTTAAACATTATATGTCTTTTCACGAGAGTTTAATCCTGATGTAAACAAATAGGCGGAGCACGTTGCCTTTGCACGTGAACATACACGTAGTTGATTGAAGAAGCAACCGTCGCACTCACTCGACTGTATGCGAGCTCGAAAGAAAGAAGGACGTGACATTAATTTAATTTTATTTTATTTTATTACAGTTAGAGAGTTTGTAAGAGTACGTAATCAAATTAAAATATGGTTGTCATATATACCGGTATATACAGGGTGTTAGGGGTATACGTGCAGACATTAAGCTAGACGGCAAAGAAAAATACATCTCACAATATATGCTATGTATTTTTTACCTTGTCCTATTAGTTTGCCCATAACTGAGCCAAATATTTCAGGACCTAATGTGTTTTGAACGGCCGTAGCAGGATATGCCGGTTACGTCATTCTGTCCACGCGTAGTGGAAGCACAGTAGCAGAGTATAGGGCTTGTTGAACCTGTTTCTTATCGCAGGCCAACGCATGTTGTTGTGCACTTCCCCTAAAGCCTTGGCAAGTAGGAGAGGATGACTCACGTGCCAAGCCACTTGCTGTACTCGAAAAGCGGTCTAGGGTACTCTGTGTGAAATGTACACAGAATTCTTACAGTGACCTCGAAGATACGTACCAGCACATACATGCGAATCAAGTATTGTGTAGTTGTGTGTGATTTTTAAGACGTCAATGGCATTACTCAGTGATCCCAGCTGACAAAATGAAAGGAAATAGTTAATAAGTAAATTAAAAATGAGCGCAACATTTCTGTGCTCTTATTGCGACAGTCCACGATGAATTTCTGACAATAGACAATGCGAGTTTTCTATGCTTATTCATAAACTTTTCAGGTCAGTGAAAGGACGGTGGACACTGAAAGAAAAGGTTGTAAGTATTCAGTCATACTGTTATTAATGAGACAGATTTCAAAAACCGTAGCTGCAAATATGCGTGAACATTGCTCGAAGGAAAAATAGCTACTGTGGATTTGCTTTGCTAGTTACTTTACGTCGCACCGAGACAGATAGGTCTTATGGCGACGATGGGACAGGAAAGGGCTAGGAGTGGGAAGGAAGCGGCCGTGGCCTTAATTAAGGTACAGCCCCAGCATTTGCCTGGTGTGAAAATGGAAAACCACGGAAAACCATCTTCAGGGCCGCCGACAGTGGTGTTCGAACCTGCTATCTACCGAATACTGGATACTGGCCGCACGTAAGCGACTGCAGCTATCGAGCTCGGTCTACTGTGGAATTGCCGCCTGGCATTTCTAATAGAAGGCTTATTCTTCTTTTTCCTAATCTGTTTACCCTCCAGGGTTGGTTTCCGGACTCACCACTACCGCCTCAAGGGCAGTGTCCTGGAGCGTGAGACATTTTCCTAATCTGTTTACCCTCCAGGGTTGGTTTCCGGACTCACCTCTACCGCCTCAAGGGCAGTGTCCTGGAGCGTGAGACATTGGGTCGGGGGATACAACTGGGGAGAATGACCAGTACCCCGTCCAGGCGGCCTCACCTTCTATGCTGATCAGGGGCCTTGCGGGGGAATGGGGAGATTGGAAGGGATAGACAAGGAAGAGGGAAGGAAGCGGCCGTGGCCTTAAGTTAGGTACCATCCCGGCATTTGCCTGGAGAAGTGGAAAACTACGGAAAACCACTTTCAGGATGGCTGAGGTGGGAATCGAACCACCTCTACTCATTTGACCTCCCGAGGCTTAATGGACCCCGTTCCAGCCCTCGTATCACTTTTCAAATTTCGTGGCGGAGCTGGGAATGGAACACGGGCCTCTGGGGGGTGGCAACTAATCACACTCACCACTATACCACAGAGGTGGACAGAAGGCTAATTACTGGACAGTAAGTGCCGATAGGTAATGTAACGGACCCGTTTAATTAAAACTTCCGTAATAATAATGTTACTACTACTACTACTACTACTAATATCTTAACGTTTCACTCACTAATTTTCACGGTTTTCGGAGACGCTGAAGTGCCAGAATTTTGTACCGCAGTACTTTTTTAAATGCAAGTAAATCCACAGACACGAGACAGGCGTATTTCAGCACCTTCAAATACCACCGAACTGAGCCGCCATCGAACCTGCCAAGGTGGGATCAGAAGACCAGCGCTCTATCGTCCGAGCTAGTCAGACCGCCATTGGAGCTTAGAGTAAGTTGATCGTGCGGTTAGGGGCGCGCAGCTGTGAGCTTGTATTCTAGTGATAGTGGGAAGATGGTTTTTCGTAGTTTCCCATTTTCACATCAGGGAAATGCTGGGACTGTACCTTTATTAGACTTCGAACGCTTCCATCCCACTTGTATCCCTTTTCTCTCCCATCGTTGCCGTAAGACCTATTTGTGTCGGTGCGACGTAAAACAATTTGTAAGTACATGTTTCGGTAATTTCGGAGACATGTCTGCAATTATAATATTAATAATAATTCGGACCTGTTAAAAGTTAAAAGTCGTCGCCATAAGACCTATCTGTGTCGGTGCGACGTAAAGCCCCTATCAAAAAAAAAAAAGTTAAAAGTTCACTATTTTCTTTAGTGTTTTCTGACAGATTACGAGCTACGATGTTTGAGTGGGGCGATTAACTTTTATTTTCATAATAGTTAGTAATAATAGACTAACACAGTTTTTATAATAATATTGTTACTGGCTTTTCGACGGATGCAAGCTGACAGCTGCGCGCTCCTAATCGCACGGCCAACTCGCCCAGTAATAATAATAATAATAATAATAATAATAATAATAATAATAATAATAATAATAATAATAATAATAATAATAATAATAATACATCTTTACGTGCCAATGGAGACGCGCGGTGTCGGAATTTTGCCCACAGGTATTCTTTAACGTGCCTGTAATCTACCGATCAGAAGCGGTCGTATTTGAGCACCTTGAAATACCAGCGGACTGAGCCAGGATCGAGCCTGCTAAGTTCATGAAACCAGTGCTTGAACAGTCTGAGCCACTCAGCCTGGCAACGTTTATTTTGATACGTTTACTAGGCACTGCAAAATCAGCAGTAAGCTAGAAGGCTTTCATTTACATTTAAAGTTCTCTTCGGTTGGAAGCACGAAAGGAAGGTACGTCTAATTCATTTATGTTCATAACATGTCCCTTACTTGTATGAAGTAAAACGTTCGATGTGTTTTGACATTTCAGTTCCGATACTACTCACTTGGAAATCATATCCCATGCATTCTTTCGTTGACGTAATAAACTTTATTTACATAGACGTCAACGCGGGATGTTTCTGCATACGGCGAGTTGCACTCCCAAAAGACCATGATATTGAAATCGCACTGTGGGAAAATATTCCACGTAAGCAGTTCGACAAAAGCACTAAACGTGTCTCGTGCCGATTACGTTGTCTGCTGTACCTAGGGAAGGGGATGTGGCTGGACGGGTTCCCCGCCCCTACATGAAACCGGTCTGTCTGACCTTGACCTGAATAACAGCTGTCAGAGATGCGAATTATCGTCTGTACTAGTACGCGAGTTACTTCGTAGTAGTAGAATCAGTAGTATTACTTGAATAATGCCCGTGTATGAATACCACGAATACCATGATATGCTGCTAGTGTATCGTGTGGCAGAACAGAACACGGGTCGCCCTTCATGAATCTATCGGGAAAGGCTTCGAGCAATTTATATTTTGTTTTTTATTCACTACGAGTTAAAACAGAGGACACTTTGATTTTAAGGGCCGATGACATTAAGACAGCAATCATCATCATCATCATCGTCGTCGTCATCATCATCATCATCATCACGTATAAATATTCAATAAAATAATTGTTTTATATTCATCATTACTGAAATAGGAAGTATAAGTTAACATTTAACTTAAGAAGGTTGCCTAGAGTGTTTTGTTAATTTACAAAAGAAAAATTAAAATTTCTTTTAGTGTAAGGCAATCTGTATGTTTTTGTTTTCTAAACTGTTGTACTGTAATGTTTAACATAGGTACATTTTGTTGTTCACAGGCGTTTTCGTGTACGTTCGTAAATCCGTACTTTTCTATTCGAGATAGTCTTGTTACCGTCCACCTGGAATTACGGAGCCCGTACTGTATGGTAGTTATTTTTCTACAACAGAGTGTTACTCATGCGACTGTAGTTCCTACGACCACGCCACTCTTATGTCTGTGTCACTAATGTGCGCTTTGTTCGGCTCTGTACTGCTTGACCATGTGGCTCTCGTTACCTTCTTCTGCCACTTCTTCTACTGCAGCCTTATGTCTTATTCTACCGACATCATCTTAACACGCAGTAGCGTAATCTGTTGCGATTTACCGAGCTCGATAGCTGCAATCGCTTAAGTCCGGCTCCATGGCTAAATGGTTAGCGTGCTGGCCTTTGGTCACAGGGGTCCCGGGTTCGATTCCCGGCAGGGTCGGGAGTTTAACCTTAATTGGTTAATTTTGCTGGCACGGGAACTGGGTGTATATGCCATCTTCATCATCATTTCATTCTCATCACGACGCGCAGGTCGTGGATACAGGTGCTTATGTACCACAACATCACCGGCTTTCAGGCCGGCTCCTTGGCTAAATGGTTAGCGTGCTGGTCCTTGATCACAGGGGTCCCGGGTTCGATACGCAGCGGGGTCGCGAATTCTAACCATCATAGGTTAATTTTGCCGGCACGGGGGCTGGGTGTGTGTGTTGTCTCATCATCAATTCATTCTCATTACGACACGCAGGTCGCCTACGAGTGTCAAATCGAAAGACCTGCTTCTGGCGAGCCGAACTTGTCCTCGGACACTCCCGGCACTAAAAGCCATACGACATTTCATTTCAGCGTGGCCAGTGTCCATTATTCGTGAGATAGTGGGCTCGAACCCCTCTCTCGGCAGCCCAGAAGACGGTTTTCCGTGGTTTCCCATTTTTACACCAGGAAAATGCTGGGGCTATACCTTAATTAAGGCCACGGCCGCTTCCTTCCCTGTCCTAGCCTTTCCAGTCCCATCGTCGCCATAAGGCCTATCTGTGTAGGTGCGACGTAAAGCCAATAGCTGCTGCGATTTGTTATTAGCACCATCATAGTAAAATGTAATATAGTTGTGGCGGAATCTTCTTAGATACCTTCGATATCTGTGGATTGTGTATAATTTGATAACTCATCTGTACTCATGAAAGCGACCGTCGGCCTGGCGTTCAGGTTAATAGCTACATCTCTCTAACGCGTAACCTTGATTATGTTTCTTAGATTTGTTGATGTGTATGTTTGATGTTTATACCCAGTACGAGATTACAGCTGACTCATCCCCACGAGCTTGACCTGGTTCTCGTCTTAAGCATAGTAATCTGTAGGTAACTACTGCGTCCGATGCTAACTCACGTGACATACATTTCATCTTGTTTCCTCTTAAACCACGCGTATTTTACTATTTTCTTCCACGTATTTCAGCGTTTAATTACGGTACCTGATAATAATAATAATAATAATAATAATAATAATTGCTTTACGTCCCACTAACTACACCGAGCTCGATAGCTGCAGTCGCTTAAGTGTTGCCAGTATCCAGTAATCGGGAGATAGTGGGTTCGAGCCCCACTGTCGGCAGCCCTGAAGATGGTTTTCCGTGGTTTCCCATTGTCATACCAGGCAAATGCTGGGGCTGTACTTTAATTAAGGCCACGGCCGCTTCCTTCCAACTCCTAGGCCTTTCCCATCCCATCGTCGCCATAAGACCTATCTGTGTCGGTGCGACGTAAAGCCCCTAGCAAAAAGACCTATCTGTGTCGGTGCGACGTAAAGCAAAATAGCAAAAAACTACTCCTACGGTTTTCTGAGACGCTGAGGTGCCCGAATTTAGTCCCGCACGAGTTCTTTTTATGTACCAGAAAATCTGCCGACACGAGGCTGACGTGTATTTGAGCACCTTCAAATACCACCGGACTGGGCCAGAAGTTGGAGTCAAAAGGCCTGCACCTCAACCGTCTGAGCCACTCAGCCCGGAAGGAGGTACGAAATATAGGTACGTTTAATTTATTTAGTTGTATAACATGTCCATTATTCATTTGAAACTAAACGTTCGATGTGTTTCGATAATTCAATTCCGATGCTACTCATTTGGGCATCCCATGACTGTTTTCGTTGGCGTAAGGAACTGCCATCTTTCTTCTACCTTTACGCAATGCACAACGGGGATCGTACCGTATTTCACGTCCTGGCGCGCTTATCCCAACCAATAATTATATCAGTCGTACTGGTCCCGCACCGATACAGGTTTTCAGGTCATTTCCATACTCACTAGACCACGGGGCTGATGACCACAGATATCCCAACCCCCTAAATGACAAAACAGCAAATGAACCAGTATTAACGCTGAGAATTCGGTACATCTTCAGGGTCCGAAACCGATGACCAGGGTTGTCTGAAGCCCCTAAACGGAAACTAAATACTTACAACAACGAACCCAGTCTGGCGAGAATGTAACGTAATATGGCATACACTACTGTAGTAGTCACCTTCAGCTGTTATCATAGCTCAGTGGCTCTTAAACATAAAACCAGTTTGACAAGTATGTTACGTAACATCTCGTGCAATACATTGGCAGCGTTCAGCTGTTACAGTAGCACACTTGCTTGTAAACATAAACAGAAACCAGTTTGGCACGAATGGCGCGTGACTCGCCTGTTCTCAATGCGAAGCTATTCATTCACAAGAACAAGTCATACTACCTATTCTAAAAACATCGTATCTTTTTGCTCTCGAAAATAACTTCCGAGGATTACTAAAAGTTTGATATATAGTGGTTCGTCACATCGTTCTCTATTGCTAGAAGAAATATCTGCAGGTATACACCTAACACCCTGTATATGTTTTTAAATATAAAATAGTGATTAAATAACGAGAAATGAAGGTACAAGGCGTGGTGTAATACAGGAAGTCTTCTTGTAGTGAGGGAAAGTCCCAAGCTGTACAGTGTGGAGATAAGGTGTTGCATCTTGCAGCAGCAGTCAGCGAGTATTCATAGTGAGAAAATGGAGCAAGAAGCAGGACCATCGCGTGTAGTGAAGCACAAAAGAGGAAAACTGTTTATAAGTGACCAGTTCAATAAACTAAGTTAACAGAATCCAGGTTTAGTCGTTTATTCAGAAGTTCAGATTTTCGCACTGTTGTCGTATGCGATGCGCAGCCCTGTACGTCCGAACACCAGACGTTGACGAGGTGGAGGTCGGTACTACACGCTCAGCGAATCACAACTCTTTCTTTGGCGGAGGAGTGGACATACCATGTTTACATCAGGATAAACTCTCGTGAAAAGACATAGCATAGTTAGGGACCTACCCTAACAAAACTCAGCTCATCTCCTATAGGCGCAAAATGTCAGTACACTTTACACTGATATCTCAAAATGGCAGTGTACGGTAATACAGTACATATTCTGTAATGGGAACAAAGATTCCACAACCTCGCTCTCAGATGAAGAAAAGAAAACTACCAGTTATTACCCCGTTTATCATCATACCACTGCCCACCGTTCATCTCATAACACTATCGAGATCACCCTGCAGCCGCTCACAATCTTGTAACTTATTTATTACTCCGTACAAAATGACATCATCTGTAAACAGCCTTATCTCTGATTCCACTTCTTTACTCATATCATTGATATACCAGGTGGCTCTCGAACGCCGTACTTTCTACATATAAATGCCACGCATGCACAAATGATGAATGGGATATCTACCAACTAATTTTCACAGGGGAACTATTGCCAGCGGGCAGGTTACGTCAGAATATGAAAAGATAAGAACCAGCCTGTCGCTCGCAGCATGTTACTCAGCGCTACTGGTCTAATGCATTCCTTGCATTAGTAACCATCGTTTTCGACCGCATACTTCTAGGCTGGTGTATGGTACAGCCGCACTATATTTGCTGTCTGCATATCAGCAGTGGTTAGTGTGATCAGCAGCGGTGAATACACATACATTATTTTAAGCTGGACAACCTGGTCGGAGGGCATCAGAAGCACCAAACAGACGTACGACTTCTACACACATATTTTGCCGAACAGTATGAGTTTTTGTTCCATACAATCAACTCTTTTATCGAGTTGAATGTCTACACGTGTATAAATTAATAAGTTATTAGATTTCATTTACTGCATCTTTGGCGTGTCTACAAACAGTAGCGGCGGTTAGGGGGTGGGGTGAGAAGGGACAGTCGCTCCCACTCCCACTTTGTAGAGTAAATATTACATTTTATTCCACTCTAGCCAGCTGGAACTAGAAATTATTTTAAAAAGCTATTTGCATAGGCCTTGTTGTCTTATATGCTGAATCTTTCCTTTATTGTATAGCGCTACGGCAAGTATAGAGACTTTGCGTGTTCTGTGAGGAAGGGTAGTAGGGGTACATATTTTTTTGCCGAGGTCGTGGCCACTGAGTTATAATTCACCCACTTGACGCGCGCATTCGTCAGTCAGGCAGTCTCCTTATTGTCTGTTAGTTTCTTAGTGTGTATTCAAATACTAAATGATTTTTAATTGCATAATCATGCCGTACACCTATGTACTTGTTCCGGGCGAGCTGGCCGTGTGGTTATGGGTGCGCAGCTGTGAGCTTGCACTCGGGAGATAGTGGTTTCGAATCCCACTGTCGACAGCCATGAAGATGGTTTTCCGTGGTTTCCCATTTTCATACCAGGCAAATGCTTAGGCCACGGCCGCTTCCCTCCGACAAGTTCTATCTGTGTCGGTGCGACGTAAAGTCAATTGTAAAAAAAAAGATATATTTAATTGTAATAGTAATTTCAACGCGAGAGAATACCAACTTTACTTTCACCGGACTAAATTATTTCGTTTGTATTATTTTATATCTAAATGTAATTAATCTGCCCCGTGGATTATTCGTAATAATAGTTTTTTTGAGACTTTGATTCAATGCTGTATAATAAAATTTTCACCAGGTCTCACATACTACGGGGCTTTTACTTAATAAATAACATAACACAAAGGAATAATTTAGGAAAGTTGGTTAGCTCCCATTGAAATACGATTGCAACTGAATACTTTTTTTACAATTGGCTTTACGTCGCACCGACATAGATAGGATTTATGGCGACGATAAGATCGGAAACGGCTACGCGTGGAAAGGAAGCGACCGTGACCTTAAATAAGGCACAGCCCCAGCACTTGCCCGGTGTGTTAATGGGAAACCACGGAAAACCATCTTCAGGGCTGCTGACAGTGGGATTCGAAACTACTATCTCCCGAGTGCAAGCTCAGCGCTGCGCACCCGTAACCCCATGGCCACCTAGCCCGGTATAATTAAATAGGAGTACGGCATGATTATGCAATTAAAAATCATTTAGTATTTGAATACTCCCTAAGAAACTAACAGACACTAAAGAGACTGCCAGACTGATGAATGCGCGCGGCAACTGGGTGAATTATAACTCAGTGGCCACGACCCCGGCAAAAGAAATATGTACCCGTAATACGCTTCCTCACAGCACATGCAAAGTCTCCACTACTTCCCGTAGTGCTATACAAATTGGTTAGCCGCAACGAACAACATTTTGTGCGTATTTCTGTCAATAATTATGTTAATAATTAAAGGAAATAAATGAAGGAATTAGCAGATAAGATAACAAGGTTTGTACAAACAGCTTTTTTTTAAATAATTCCTAGTTCCAGCTGACTAAAATGGAATAAAAATGTAATGTTTACTCCACAAAGTGGTGGGAGGGCGACTGCCCTCCTTACTCCACCCCCTAATCGCCGCTACTGTTTGTAGACACGCCAAAGATGTAGAAAAGGAAATCTAATAACTTATTAATTTATACACGTGTAGACATTCAACTCGATGGAAGAGTTGCTTGTATGAAACAAAAATAATACTGTTCGGCGAAGTAAGTGTGTAGAAGGCATACGTCTGTTTGGAGCTTCTGTTGCATTCCAACCAGATTGTCCAGATTAAAATAATGCCTGTGTATTCGTCGCTGCTGATCACACTAGCCATTGATGATATGCAGACAGCAAATATAGTGCGGCTGTACCACACACCAGCCTAGAACAATGCGGTCGAAAACGATGTTTACTAATGCAAGGGGTGCATTAGACCAGGAGCGCTAAGTAACATGCTGCGAGCGACACTCCGTCCCTTATCCCTTCATATTCTGACGTAATCTGCCCGCTGGCAGTAGTTCTCCGGTGAAAATCAGTTGGTAGACATCCCATTCATCATTTGTGCACGCGGGGCATTTATAAGTAGAAAGTACGGCGTTCGAGAGCCACCTGGTATATAAGAAAACATATAGGTCCAATAATACTGCCTTGAGGAATTCCCCTCTTAATTATTACAGGTTCAGATAAAGCTTCGCCTACTCTAATTCTCTGAGTTCTATTTTCTAGAAATATAGCAACCCATTCGGTCACTCTTTTTTCTAGTCCAATAGCACTCATTTTTGCCAGTAGTCTTCCATGATCTACCCTATCAAATACCTTAGATAGGTCAGTCGCAAAACAGTTCATTTGGCCTCCTGAATCCAGGATATCTGCTATATCTTCCTGAAATCCTACAAGCTGAGCTTCAGTGGAATAACCTTTCCTAAACCCAAACTGCCTTCTGTCAAACCAGTTTTTAATTTCGCATACATGTCTAATATAATCAGAAAGAATGCTTTCCCAAAGCTTACATGCAATGCATGACAGACTGACTGGATTGTAATTTTTAGCTTTATGTCTATCACCCTTTCCTTTATACACAGGGGCTACTATAGCAACTCTCCATTCATTTGGTATAGCTCCTTCAAGCAAACAATAATCAAATAAGTATTTCAGATTAGGTACTATATCCCAACCCATTGCCTTTAGTATATCCCCAGAAATCTCATCAATTCCAGCTGTTTTTCTAGTTTTCAACTTTTGTATCTTACTGTAAATGTCATTGTTATCATAGATAAATTTTAATACTTCTTTAGTATTACTCACATCCCCTATCTGGATATTATCGTTGTAACCAACAATCTTTACATACTGCTGACTAAATACTTCTGCCTTTTGAAGATCCTCGCATACACACTCCCCTTGTTCATTAATAATTCCTGGAATGTCCTTCTTTGAACCTGTTTCTGCCTTAAAGTACCTATATATACCCTTCCGTTTTTCACTAAAATTTGTATGACCATCAATTATGCTTGCCATCATGTTAACCTTAGCTGACTTCTTTGCTAGATTCAATTTCCTAGTAAGTTCCTTCAATTTCTCCTTACTTCCATAACCATTTCTAACTCTATTTCGTTCCAACCTGCACCTACTTCTTAGTCTCTTTACTTCTCTGTTATAATATAGTGGATCTTTACCATTCCTTACCACCTTTAAAGGTACAAACCTATTTTCACATTCCTCAACAATTGCATTAAATCCATCCCAGAGTCTGTTTACATTTTTATTTACCGTTTTCCACCTATCATAGTTACTTATTAAAAACTCCCTCATGCCTGTTTTATCAGCCATATGGTACTGTCTAATAGTCCTAATTTTAATACCTTCCTTTTTTCATATTTATTTTTAACTACGACAAAACAGCTTCGTGATCACTAATACCATCTATTACTTCGGTTTCTCTATAGAGCTCATCTGGTTTTATCAGCACCACATCCAAAATATTCTTATCTTTAGTTGGTTCCATAACTTTCTGAATCAGGTGCCCTTCCCATATTAACTTATTTGCCATTTGTTGTTCATGCTTCCTGTCGTTTGCATTACCTTCCCAATTGACATTTGGTAAATTGAGATCACCCGCTACAATTACGTTCCTTTCCTTATCGTTTCCCACAGAGCTGATTATCTTATCAAATAATTCGGAATCAGCGTCAGCGCTACCCCTTCCCGATGTGTACACTCCAAAGATATCAAGTTGCCTGTTATCTTTAGAGATGAGCCTTACACCCAGAATTTCATGTTTTACAACCTTAACTTTTTCGTAGCTTACAAATTCTTCTTTCGACTCCTACCATTCCTATCCGATCTCTACGATACACACTCCAGTTATATCATTTATATCATTTCTCAGCCATGATTCAACTGCTATTACAATATCTGGTAAGTAAATATCTATTAAATTAATTTGATTCCTTTGTTTACAATGCTTCTACAATTGAGCACTAACATTTTTATGTCATCCCTACTTGATTTCCAGTTCCCTGCTCGCGTAACACCGCTCCCCAGGCCACCCCGTTTCTATAACCTTTCTAAACAAGCTTTCTAACTTATATGTACCACTGCGGTTTAAGTGAAGGCCATCTGAGCGCAGATCCCTGTCTCCTAGCCACCCATTGATTGGCTTATGCTTAAATTCAACTCTAGCACCAGTGAGTATAATATATTTATTATAATATATTTACATATTATGTAAATTCTACAAAGTTCCATTTACGGGTAAGCCTATTTAAATGAATGACACTTCGTGAAGAAAAATATGAGATTTAATGAAAAACATGATTGTTGAAAACTATGTGTAAAAACAGTGATACTATTACATCACATCCGTGTGACAATTCCAGAAGTCTCTACTGGAGATGACAATAATATTTTCTTGTTTTATATAAATCGCATGTTATATTATGCTATATATGATTTTACTATGCACCGGTATATTATGTAAACTTGTTGTGCATGAAAAAAAGCATGAAAACAAGGATACTTTGTTACTGACGCGGTCGTGGGGACGTTTTGGAGGGAGTTGCTGGTAGGAAAAGAGCGGATCGAGTAAGAAGAAACAATGCCGATCGGATACTCCTTGTATGTTGTGGAACACTGCATCCGATTGTGAAAAGCTCATCGAAGAGAATTTGCCCAGTTCTCAAAGCTTAACAGAGAGCACATTATTGGAATGTTCGATGGTCGATTGTCTTATCGACGAATCGCCCGTCAAGTACTACTCTACGAGGCTGCATGTTCCTGCCAACAAATCACCCGTCACCTGGGCCGTTCTGACCAGACTGTTCAGGCTATTAATCGATGTGTGAAGGCAGGTACACAGTGCAACATGGCTCAGGATGCTCTCGACGGACCACAAGGAGATAGGATCGTCTGAACCTCTGACAAGCACGAGCAGATCCAATTTTTACGTTGTTTAACACAGTGGTACGTGTAACATCATCGTTGCAGGCCCCTGTGTTTACCCGAATCATTTCCAGGAGCTTGACTGGAAGAAATTTATTGCCCACTATATGTGCTGCCATTGACACCCATCAACCTACCATAATTTCCGTATACAGCGGTGTCGTGGACGACAAACCCGAAATGCTACGGACTAGAACTAGGTTACTTTTAGTGATGAATCCAGATTCCCTTTGTGCACTAATGATGGCCGAGTTTTATGACTGGATGCCTAGTGATGAGCGCTGCAATCCTACCTTTGCTGTGGCGCGACACACTGCCTCCACTCCTGATGTGTACGACAGTCGCTCATCCCAGGTAGTGATACAAGGGGCATTGACCTTTCCGCGATATGTGAAGGACATCCTACGGCCGCATTTCTTGCCGTTCATCGCAAAGATTCCAAGAGGCATTTTCTAGCAAGTATACCAAAGAATGCCTCAGCAACAATACCTAATCGCCAGATTTTTCGCCAGGCTAGGAGTTTACACGATTTAGAGGAGCAGTTGTGGCAAATATGGACTGATAAGCCGCAAAACATCATGCGAAACCTGTATGCCGCCATGCTAAGTATGAAATATAGGAATTTTATCTAACTGACTTTTCAGTCACAATTTCTACTATATTGTTGAAAAGCGGGCTGACATTTCTTAGCAATAATTCTGGCCAGTCTCTCCTGCCTGAATTTCTCACAGATTCGCCACTGCATACGTGGGCATCTATCTAACACAAGGACATTCTGAGAACAAGCGATTTCTGACACATTTCCTCCTAAGATCCCATGTCCATCTGAATGGACATCATTGTTTTTCTTCATAGTATTTTGAATTTACATTTGTTGGCATAGAAACCCAGTGTCCAAGCAAATAGACTGCATAGTGCTTCCATCTGTTGAACGCTACTTCAAGTCAGAAGCAAAACAAGCAAGCATTTGTTTCCTGTAGTGGAGGGAAATCATGGCCGGTAAGTGTCCCTTGTTATTTACCTAATAAGAATCAAATGTATGACGTTAAAACTTATTTGAAACCATAGAATTATACTAATAATTAAGTTTACATGTTTTCATATAATAATCTTTATTGATGTGTTTAAATGCTGTAAGTAGGTGCAATGTTCATTGAAACTGAATGTCCATTGTAATGGACATCGGTACATGCTGACATTGATACCAGGACTTCAATAACCTAAAACTTTCAGCCAGCAGTTTTGTGATTTCAGCTAGTATTAAATAAAATTGGTTATTTTATTGTTATTAAAGCGGAATAATTCACTTTATAGGGTACAGACCATTGAATGCAGATGGCATTTTGGATATTCTGGTAAATGGCGGTTTATCAGACCTTGAATTAAGTTACGATGAGAATGAAGACGATAGTTCAGATGCGATTACGCCTATCCAGTAGCAAGCGACAGACGCTTCAGATGAAGAAAATAATTCCAGTGTTGCAGATAATGAGGGATGGGAAAACTTCAAGGCAGAAGACATTTTTGGAGAAAATCAGAGAGGTAAGTGAACCTAAATGCTCCCATAAACATTCACTGCTGTGATTTTCTCAGAATTTCTAGCATGTGGTGAGGATTAAAGTAGAGAAGATTTACTTGTTTTTGCTAGTTGCTTTACGGCGCACCGACACAGATAGGTCTTATGGCGATGATGGGACAGGAAAGGGCTAGAAGTGGGAAGGAGGCGGCCGTGGCCTTGATTAAGGTACAGCCCCAGCATTTGCCTGGTGCGAAAATGGGAAACCACGGAAAACCATTTTCAGAGCTGCCGACAGTGGAGTTCGAACCTACTATCTCCCGAATACTGGATACTTGCCGCACTTAAGCGACTGCAGCTATCGAGCTCGGTTAGAAGATTTACTAACCCTATAATTATGGCATTCCAGGTTTGATGGCCTTCAAATTCCTTCAGCATTAGTAGTAGAATCACCACTTGAACGTGAAGGCTGGAAGGCTTCAGACTACTTGAACCAGTATTTTGATCTTGAATTTGTGCAAAAAATGACAGAATTTACTAACAATGAGATACTTACAAGTGGCAGGGAAGACTGTGCTATTGACAGACAAAGAAATGCTAGATTTTATTGGGGCCAGTGTTCTTATGTCTTGTTTTGGTTATCCACGCATTAACATGTATCGGGACAGGTCGACAAGAGTACCGGCAATTGCAGACAGAATAACCCGTAATGGATATATTTGTATCAGGGCTAATTTAAGAGTTACAGATGATATGGCGGTCCCTGAAGAAACTAAGAAGACTGATAGGCTATGGGAAGTCAGGCCAATATTACAGAGGCTGAGGGAGGGGTGTTTGAAATCACCACGTGAGAGAAATGTAGCCATCGATGAGCAAATTATACCATTTATTGGTGTTTGCGGAGTTAAACACTTGTCAGGGGGAAGCCAAATCCTGAAGGCCATAAAAACTTCGTTCTTGCTGCTGCTTCTTCAGGTCTGGTTCTTGTTTTCGAAATTTACCAAGGCAAGGCAACCTTCCCTGAAGCAACAGGTCAGAGCTCAGGGCTTGATATCGGTGGATCTGCTGTCCCAAGACTATGCGAAACTTTAACGGGTGGGGCACATGTACTTTTTGACAGATATTTTACATCACTACCACTTTTAGAAAAGTTAGCAGGAAGGAATATCCCAAGCACGGGCACAATAATGAAGTCTAGGGTGCCAAGTGCGGTGCATCTAACTGATGACAAGATGATGAGCAAAATGCCTCGAAGAACTTCAGATCAGTCTGTTAGAGAGGAAGTGGTACGATCAGAAAGCTGTTCTGTTATCATCGACGAAAATAGGAGTGCAACCAGAAGACTCTTTCCGTCGATGGTCAAAAAAGGAAAATAAATATATCATTGTTCCTCGTCCTGCAATCGTAAGACTGTACAACGTTTGTATGGGAGGTATCGATTTTATTGATCGAACAATTATTATTAGTTACTACAGAATGAGCAGCAGAACAAAGAAATGGACGGTGAATACAATATTTCATTTTGCTGATCTCAGCAATACAATACAAAATGGATAGATTAGGTATTGGAGACCAACGAAAGAATATCAGCCAATTTCTAGACTTCAAGATAAAAGTTGCAGAATATTTTTTTATCTCAAGGGGATGTACTGAATGATTCTGAGGCCAGCGAAGATGAGGTATCTGCCAAGAGGCCAAGAACTAGCAATGGGACTGATGGCACACCGCGCCAAAAAGAAAAGGCAACACTTGCCTGTGATGATGGACATAAAGAATAGTATGACATGTAAAAACAAGAATTGCACGAAGAAAACAAAAGTGATTTGCTAAGGTTGTGACAAGTACTTTTGTGTGACAACACAGAACAATTGTTTCCTAGAGTTTCATGACAATTGATCGGTACCATAGCTTCCAAGGAACATGTAACTGATTGTCAGTTTTGCTTTTCTCCAATTCTAATTCATTATTGTTCTTTCTTTGTAAATGCAAAGTGGTACCAATGCCTATTTTTACATAGCCTTTCATTCCTGTGGTGCCATACTAATATTCATTAATGTATCATCAAACTTGCTTTATAATAGCAGCGTCGAAATATCTAATGTTATCGACGATTTTCCTCATGCTATAAGTGGTATACAAGTGTTTCCTTATTAATATTCCATCATTTCTTTTGAATTCATTAATTTTTGTAAATTTGTACCTTTGAGTGATTATTTATTAACCAAAAGATTCATTATTATTTGAAAAATGTGCCGTGATTAGTGTTTCGGAGTAAATGAGAAAATATTCAAGTCCAATGCCATAATATAAGAATAAAGACCCAAAGCCCTTTGGTAACTTCTTTTTAAATATCACCATATTCCCTTTATCTCATCCTATATGACATGTGTTAGTTTTAACAAGATTGCAATTTCGTAACAGTCTGGGGTATCAGGAGGATTTTTGCTTGGAAGATGCGGCAGTGCTTTTACTACAAAAACGCACACTTTCTATCTTGATCTGAAGAGGAACAGTTGGAGTTCCGATAAATGCAATCCAAGCATTCCATACAACTAATTCTTCTTTCTTTTACCGTCCGCGCTACCAATTTTAGCTAGATTTGCACTTTTAACGGTTGACAGTAGAGATGCTGAAAATGACACAAAACTTTTTATCAATACTTTAGCCCTGGAGACAAGACTTTCACACGCGCGGAACGGCTGTCGTTTGTTTACAAGCTCTTGGCCTTCTTAAAAACGATGTTGTCAAGCGGTGCTCAATGCTGCCAACCTCTATGCTTAGGAACTAATGAGTGAATTGTGCTTCAGTAGGTGGTGGTTGCGATTAATGTTACACCATTGGTCTGCACTGGTTCTTGCCATGCGGATGATTAGGATAGAACATGGACAAGACCATTGGTCCGGACTGGTTCTTGCCGTGCGCACGGTTAGGATAGGATCTGGACAAGACCTGTTATATAGGGATAAGCAAAGGGGCTGTTTTATTATGCTGAGGTTGGTAACGGATCATGATTATCATATTTGACGGGAATGAGGTCACGTGCCACTTTACGGTGGCCAATGAGAATGCAAGTAGCTTCTTCAGGAATGAAAATGTCGCGTAATACTTTTCATTAGGTTATAAGAGTAAATGTAGTGGTCCGATATTCTGGGTTTCTGGACATCGCTATGAACACATTTCTCTTCTGTGGCGCACCCCAAGCAACATTTCATTAATTTTCACTTACTTATATCGTTAGAGGAATCTTGTCTCCAGGGCAAGAGTTTTACCAAGAAAAGTGAGCTCTTAAGTTGTTTACTATTGGCCAGTCACGGCCGACTTGATGCGTCGCTCTAGATAGCTCCTTACCGGCCTTGACAATCGGGCCCATGCACTGTAAACGAAATAGTTTCATAGCTCGACACGTGGCGCTAGCGACCTGAGTATGCAGAAATGCATACTCCTCTATGGAAAAGTTATTGACCTTGGTTGCCGATGTATCGAGGTATGGAGAATGCCACATAGATTAATACTGTTAAAATGATTAATCCTTGAGACTACTTTCGTTGATAATCCCCAAAATAATATCGTGAAATTAAACTGCCAGTCCTGTTAGTTGTAGTGGGAGGCAATAAATTATTTCTGAACGATACAAAAACTTTGAAGTGATTTCCTGAAATGAAGGCTACAAACAACGGAAGAAGTAGAATTAGTGTCACGGACAAAGTTATCGCGAGAAATTGCTTCGAGCCACTCCTTAGTTTTGTCCTGGTCTACTGGGAATTCGTGAAGTGATAGTATCCTTTTGCTCTTTTTTTCAGTTCGAAGTACAAAAAGGCACACAGTAATACATGTTCCAATATTTCCAGACACACACAAAGAAAAACAAATCACTACACTACACAATAATTTTTTAAAGAATTAGCGCTTAAATGAGAATTATTATTAGGACGAAGTTACGGTGATAAATCACTTTGAGACACTCCTCACATTTGTTGTTGTTTGCAGAAAACTTCCGTTCGAAGTAAAAAAAAGGGTGCACAACAATATCGCACTTGCAATATCACATATTCCAAAATTCGTAAACACAATTTTAAAAATCAAATCACCACACTACGCAATAAAAAGCTCTTTTGCGCATAACTATCAACTCTTAATAACAATCCTCACCTCATTGCAAACACATTACCAACACTTACAATAGTAAAACAATATAAATTAAACTGGAAATGCAGTAATTTGCGGTATAGGCCTCACGTTGTAAACCTATTTTAGTTACTTGTCTTCTAATTTCACAAGATTAATTTTCATCAGTAATATTCGTCAGAAACAGTTATTTTTAAAATATTTTTACAGTGCTGCAAATAATAAACTCAACAAAACCTACCAGTAACCTGCGTTTCTAATAATGACGATTTTTATCTTGGTTAAACATTATAAATCAAGAAACGTGACAGATAATAACGCAATCGTCCCCATTGCACTTATAATACCTAATTATCATCAAAGAAATTTTGAAATCACCAATACTTAGTGCAGCTGATAACCTCAAGGTTCTATCGTTAAAAAAACAGCCATCACCATCATCACACTTATTCACAGACCTTCACATTTAGTGTATAGATGTACAGTTATGCATTATGATAATTGTTTTACAGGGCCTAACATCGAGTTTATCAGCCACTATCATGCATGGACGCACATATAACAACCTAATATCTAGGTTATCAGTTGCTATCAGATATGAATAGACACACACACACACACCAAAGATGTTCAACTGTTCTAAATGCTCAGGCTATACCAAACTATAACTGAGTTATTTAAGTCTAATGTGATGTAACATTTACAAAACTATCCTTAAGATGTACTACAAATGATGAAAGATAGGAAGCCATGTAGGCTCACCAAAACAGCTGCAGCCAGTTAATACAGAAATGTACGACAGAATACAAAACTATAACTGAGTTATATAAGCTTGGTAAGATGTAACATTCACAAAACTATCCTTAAAAATGTAAAATGATATCATTTACAATATGATGAAAGACAGGAAGCCACGTAGGCTACAAGTCACCAGAATAGCTGCAGCCAATTAATACATGGTTGTATGAAAGAACACAAAACTCTAACTGAGTTAGTAGAGCCTAGTAAGATGTAACATATACAAAACTAATACAGATGTTGATTCCCAAAGGGAATTTAAAATATTTGTGCCGAATGAGTAAATTTATAATACCAATATAATGGTCCGTTATTGGACATTACAAATTTTCCAGCTAACTCATTCTTGGTTGCCTGCGTTTCGCCCTCGTGTGCTAAGTTAGGCTCATCAGTTGGGACTTAGCACACCACCCAAGACGCAAGGCTAGTGCATACCGTGGAGGCTGCTGCTGCTGCTGCTGCAGAGCTTTCATTCCCCGCCCGAAGGACGGGGCGGGCCCCCTAGATCGTGTCGCGATCTCTCGGGCCGGGAGATGTGGAGAGAACAGTGGGATGTTTGAAATGAAGAAGAGGGAAAAACGGTGTGAAAATTTGGATGACTGGCTATACGGATTGAGATTTATACAGGAGTGTCGAGAAGGAAGTTTCGTGGAAGTGTAAGGTGGTAAAGTGTTGAAGCGATGTGATAGAGGACAGTTGTGAGGTGTCGGAGATGTTCAAGGGTCGGTGGTGGTGGGAGGGAGATATTAGCAGAAGAAGGAATTGGACGGACATAGATAGAGCGTTGGAAGGGAGGATGATCAGGCCGGGTATGGCGACGAGAGGTGGAGTAGTGATATCTAGGGCGGGGAGGTGAACGAGAGGGTTCGACGGGATGACGACGGCCGTAGAGAAGTGCTCCGCTGGAGATCAGGTGGGCGACGGCTGCTGCACTGGAAAGCTGAAGTCGGATTAAATACGTCGGACCGGTGGAGTTGTAGATACGGAATGCCCTCTTGACGGGTATGGCTTGAAGGCGAAGTTGTTCTTGAATGTCGGTTGCCGGGATGAGTGGGCTTACGCCGCGGACGACGCAACTGAAGACTTCGTTTGTGGCTGATGTGTCTGACGGTGTTGGAGGTTGATGAGCGGCTGCTGCTGTTACGACGGACAGTGGTGGTGGTGATGTCGTGGTCGGCAAGGCAGATGTAGACAGCGTAGAAGGGCGGGTGAAGTAGCGGGGAGGAATACGTAATAGTCGAGGTGGATCAACAGGAGGTAGCGCGGGGAGAGAGGTGGATAGAAGCGGCGATGAATGGGACGACGTAACAGTTGTGATGGAAAGCGAGGAAAAGGTGTGAGCAGCGGTCGCAAAGGTAGTGGTGATGGTCGTGGTGGTGGTCGTCATGGTGGTTGGTGGTAGGGAGGCTGACATCCAACGAGGAGTCGGCCTATATGCTTTGTTGGCTCGGCGCGAGTGGAAAGTAAAGATGTGTAGCCACCCGGCCGATCAAAAATAACAGGAGTGTCTTCTGCGACGAGTTGTGGAGTTCACTTGAGGTTTACCCAGATTGGAGATCCTGGAGAGAAGATGATGAGAAGATGCCGTGGAGGCCACTGCATAGGCTACTTGAAGCCACCAGCAGTGCCAATGCACTATGAGAGCTATGTCTCATTTCCAAAATGTGATGCCTGCCTGGCCATCAGATAATACAGATGTTGATTCCCAAAGGGAATTTAAAATATTTGTGCCGAATGAGTAAATTTATAATAGCAATATAATGGTCCGTTATTGGACATTACAAATTTTCCAGCTAACTCATTCTTGGTTGCCTGCGTTTCGCCCTCGTGTGCTAAGTTAGGCTCATCAGTTGGGACTTAGCACACCACCTAAGACGCAAGGCTAGTGCATACCGTGGAGGCCACTGCATAGGCTACTTGAAGCCACCAGCAGTGCCAATGCACTATGAGAGCTATGTCTCATTTCCAAAATTTGATGCCTGCCTGGCCATCAGATAATACAGATGTTGATTCCCAAAGGGAATTTAAAATATTTGTGCCGAATGAGTAAATTTATAATACCAATATAATGGTCCGTTATTGGACATTACAAATTTTCCAGCTAACTCATTCTTGGTTGCCTGCGTTTCGCCCTCGTGTGCTAAGTTAGGCTCATCAGTTGGGACTTAGCACACCACCCAAGACGCAAGGCTAGTGCATACCGTGGAGGCCACTGCATAGGCTACTTGAAGCCACCAGCAGTGCCAATGCACTATGAGAGCTATGTCTCATTTCCAAAATTTGATGCCTGCCTGGCCATCAGATAATACAGATGTTGATTCCCAAAGGGAATTTAAAATATTTGTGCCGAATGAGTAAATTTATAATACCAATATAATGGTCCGTTATTGGACATTACAAATTTTCCAGCTAACTCATTCTTGGTTGCCTGCGTTTCGCCCTCGTGTGCTAAGTTAGGCTCATCAGTTGGGACTTAGCACACCACCCAAGACGCAAGGCTAGTGCATACCGTGGAGGCTTGCTTGCTTCAATGCTTTCATTCCCCACCCTGAAGGGTGGGGCGGGCCACCTAGAGGGTGTCGCCCTCTCTCTGGCCAAGAGATGCGGGCGGGTTGGGGAGATGTGATGGAAGAAGGAGGTGGGTAAAGGATGTGGAGAGTTAGGAGATGGGAGAGGAATTGTGCCTATGCCTGGGTATTACACAATTGCTTTATTTAAGTCATAAGTACATGATACATAAAACATATATGATTTACGAAAGGGTGTGAGGGATAAGGGGGTGTGCAAGGGGGAGAGATGAAGTGTAGAAGGAAGTGCTGGGGTAAAGGTGCAAGGTAAAGAGATGAAGGCTGGCTGTCATGTGATTAAGTGAAGTGAGGAGAAGTCGAAGGAGTTCAAACGTTGGGATGGTTGGGGGGATGAAACCAGTCGGAGGAAGGGGAGGACAAACTGGTGGAGATGGGTAAACAGGAGGAGGGTCCGGCCGGGGTCGGCGACGAGGAAAGGTAAATCGGGTCGAAGGTTGGGGAGGCGAACGGGAGGGTTCCACACGATGGTGACGGTCATATAGCTTGATCCCATGAGTGATGAGTTGGTTCACGTCTTCGGGCGTCGGCAGGTGGAGGCGAACTAAAAACGTTGGACCATCAGCGTTGTGTATCCGAAGTGCTCGTTGTACGGGCAGTCCTTGCTGACGGAGGTGAGTAGCGATGATGTCAGTAGGAATACTTGGGTCCACCCCGCAAGCAACACAGCTGTAGTTATGAGTACGGTTGGGCGACGGTGGTGGTGATGGTGAATTGGCCATGTTTGTTGAAGTCCCAGTGGTTGTTCGCTCGGCAGGTGGCTGGGAGGTTATACACTGAGGTCTTGGTTGATCAGTGGTGGGAGGGTTAGGGAGTGTAGACATCATAAGGGGTAAAGGATGGGATACAGTTGTAGTGGTGGTAGGGTGGGTTGGGGAGGTGGATGCAGTGGTGGTGGTGACGGTGGTGGTAGTAGTTGTGGTGGTAACAGGGTTGGTATGACTAGGGAACAACGGTGGCGATGGAGGAGGGGGTGAGGTTACGACGGGCGAAGCAGTTGTAACAGGCGTAGTAGATTCATCTTCTGGCAGCTGGGCTAATATATATGATGGAGTAGAGGTCGCTCGGTATCGGTAGCCATGGAGGAGCGCTCCGGTTGCTTGTAGGCGATTGCGGTCGTCTTCAAAGGCAAAATACAGAAGTACATCGGGAGATGGGTCGGGGCCATCATAGAGCCGTGAGGCGCTATGGACGCCGGTCCCGCGGAGGGCAGTCTGGATGTCGTCGTTGGAGAGAGCAAGGCTGACTTCTTCGATGATACAGGTATACATGGTGGGAGGCCGACTTCCAACTAGGTGTCAGGCCGTTATGCGTGTTTGGGATCGGCGGGGTGAAATAGTAGAGGTGTGGAATCACCCGGCCGAACAAAAAGAGACCTTGCGTGGAGAAGCGATTTTCCCTGTCTCCCCTCCTATTCCTCCCGTGGAGGCCACTGCATAGGCTACTTGAAGCCACCAGCAGTGCCAATGCACTATGAGAGCTATGTCTCATTTCCAAAATTTGATGCCTGCCTGGCCATCAGATTATCATCCACGGTATGCACTAGCCTTGCGTCTTGGGTGGTGTGCTAAGTCCCAACTGATGAGCCTAACTTAGCACACGAGGGCGAAACGCAGGCAACCAAGAATGAGTTAGCTGGAAAATTTGTAATGTCCAATAACGGACCATTATATTGGTATTATAAATTTACTCATTCGGCACAAATATTTTAAATTCCCTTTGGGAATCAACATCTGTATTATCTGATGGCCAGGCAGGCATCAAATTTTGGAAATGAGACATAGCTCTCATAGTGCATTGGCACTGCTGGTGGCTTCAAGTAGCCTATGCAGTGGCCTCCACGGTATGCACTAGCCTTGCGTCTTGGGTGGTGTGCTAAGTCCCAACTGATGAGCCTAACTTAGCACACGAGGGCGAAACGCAGGCAACCAAGAATGAGTTAGCTGGAAAATTTGTAATGTCCAATAACGGACCATTATATTGGTATTATAAATTTACTCATTCGGCACAAATATTTTAAATTCCCTTTGGGAATCAACATCTGTATTATCTGATGGCCAGGCAGGCATCAAATTTTGGAAATGAGACATAGCTCTCATAGTGCATTGGCACTGCTGGTGGCTTCAAGTAGCCTATGCAGTGGCCTCCACGGTATGCACTAGCCTTGCGTCTTGGGTGGTGTGCTAAGTCCCAACTGATGAGCCTAACCTAGCACACGAGGGCGAAACGCAGGCAACCAAGAATGAGTTAGCTGGAAAATTTGTAATGTCCAATAACGGACCATTATATTGGTATTATAAATTTACTCATTCGGCACAAATATTTTAAATTCCCTTTGGGAATCAACATCTGTATTATCTGATGGCCAGGCAGGCATCAAATTTTGGAAATGAGACATAGCTCGCATAGTGCATTGGCACTGCTGGTGGCTTCAAGTAGCCTATGCAGTGGCCTCCACGGTATGCACTAGCCTTGCGTCTTGGGTGGTGTGCTAAGTCCCAACTGATGAGCCTAACTTAGCACACGAGGGCGAAACGCAGGCAACCAAGAATGAGTTAGCTGGAAAATTTGTAATGTCCAATAACGGACCATTATATTGGTATTATAAATTTACTCATTCGGCACAAATATTTTAAATTCCCTTTGGGAATCAACATCTGTATTATCTGATGGCCAGGCAGGCATCAAATTTTGGAAATGAGACATAGCTCTCATAGTGCATTGGCACTGCTGGTGGCTTCAAGTAGCCTATGCAGTGGCCTCCACGGGATCTTCTCTCCATACTCGAATCTTTTGCAACTCCGGGGGAACGTAACTTTTTTTTCGGCCGGGTGACTGCTCATCTTTAATTTAGCACCCCGCCGAGACAATAAAGCACATAGGCTGGCACCAAGTTGGAGGTCGGCCTTCCCATCATGCTGTTCACCTGTGTTCTTCACGACGTTCCCGTTGTACTTTCTGAAGATGACCTCCTTACTGAACTTCATCCCACCGGCGCCTATTCTGTCACCAGGCTCTACGAAGGGACTCAACCAGCACCAGCTATACTTGTGTATTTTCACTCTTCAGCAGACCTCTCCACCATCTACAAGACTGGAGCCCGTATTCGTGGTCGTCTTTATCCAGCAGAACCCACTCCAGAGGATATTCAAGTCCAGCTCCAGCTACAGGACGACGAACCCTCTCAGCCTGCAACAGCCGCTCTGATCGCCGTAACCACGCTATCTTCCTCCACCTCATCACCACAACCTTCGTCTACCATTTACACCACTCCTGCCACTACTACCACTACTATCACCACCATTACCACTTCAGCCCACCTGCCTATTACTACTACTGTCATGTCTCATTCCTTCCCTCTTATGACGTCTATTCTTCCCTTCCCTCCCAACCCTGATCTAACACATCCGCAGAGCGCATCTCTTCAGTCACCTGCCGAGGGAAATTCTACTACAGATGCTCCTGGAAACATCGTACATCTTCCACCGATACCACCGCCTTCTGCCTATGCTAACACCTATAGCTGCGTGGTTTGCGGTGTAGAGCCTAGCATACCATCTGCAATCATCGCCCAGGAACTCCGCCAGGCAGGACTACCCGTGCGAAGAGCTTTCCGCATTTACAACGCCGACGGTCCAACATATCTAGTCAGACTTCTCCTTCCAACTTCTGACGACGCCGCACGACTCATCGCCACTGGGATCCACCTCAACGGCCGTCACCATCGGATCGAACCATCTCGTTCACCTCCCCAAACTTCGCCTCGTCCCACCACATCTCGTAGCCGTCCCCGGCCTGCCCCACCTCCCCAACCACCTAGTCCATATCTTCGATCTTATCCACCCCCACCTCCACCCGGTTATTTTTCACCACCACCACCTTCCTTTGACATCATTCGACTTCTCCTCACTTCTCTTGTTAACTTCTCCTCCTTCTATCATAGCGTTGCACTTCACCTATTTCCCTCCCACCTTGTCTAAACCTTCGCTACATAGCATCGCTGTCCTATCTATTCATGTCTTGTATCCAATCTCAATCTAACCCAGTATAATTACCCCACTTCGCCACCTCCACACTTTAATTACCTCACCTACTCCCATCTCCTTCTTCTAATACCCCTCCTCAACCCCGTCATCTCTCCTGGCCAGAGAGAGGGCGACACCCTCTAGGTGGCCCGCCCCACCCCTTCAGGGTGGGGAATGAAAGCATTGAAGCAAGCAGCAAGCAAGCAAGCCTCCACGGCAGGATCTCTCTGTCGACAACACAGGAGGGCAAGAGGCGAGGAGATACACTACACAGCACGCATCGCTTCTTCGTCTCATCCTTTATTTTTGATCGGCCGAGGGGACGCCACATCTATACTTCGTCCTTCGCCGAGCTAATTAGCATATCGGCTGTCCCCAAGTTGGGTTGACGGCCATCCCCAGCCATGTATACTCTCCTAGTCAGTGATGTTGACCCAGCTCTATCGGTTGAAGACATTGCTACTGAACTTCGCCCGCTCGGTGTCTTCAGTGTCACTCGTCTTTATTACGGCTCTGTTCCCGCACCGGAGATACTTCTTCACTTCCACTCTGCCAGTACATGCAACTCTGTCCAAACTATCGGCGTGGTTATCCAGCGCAGACGTCATCGAGTATCGCCTGCCCCAGCAAACATCAGCGCTCAAACACCTGCTCCGCCTGCCACTCGCTTGCCTCCTCCATATAATCCACCCCCACTTCCATCGCCTTCTTGTTGCCTCACTACCATTTCTCCCAACATTTCGCCTACCGTACCGGTCCCTACCACGACAACTCCCACTATCACTGTTACTTCTACGCAACTTTATCCCATCATTTCTATTACTACTACTACCTCGTCCCATCCATCTCCTCTCCTGAGCTCTCTTCCTCTCCCTCCCAACTCTGAGCAGACAAGTCACCAGGAAACGTCTCAACCACCATCTACCGAGGGAACTTCTACCGATCCTTCTGAAAATGCGGCACATCCATCTTCGCCATTACCGCCATCTGATCGTACCTCAACTTACAGCTGTGTTCTGCGCGGTATGGACCCTAACGTACCGCCTGCTGCCATCACACGTGCACTTCGCCAGGCAGGAGTACCTGTCAAGCAAGCATCCCGTATTTATAACTCCGACGGTCCCACATTTCTGGTGAGACTCCAGCTGCCGACGCACGCCGACGTTCAGCGCCTCATCGATCAAGGAATCCACATCTATGGCCGCTATCATCGGGTTGAACCCTCCCATTCTTCTCCACTCCCTTCGCACCGTAGGCCCACGCCTCGCGGCCGTCCCCGGCCCGTTCCATCACCCCAATCTCCTCGTCCTCATCTCACCACTCCACCACCTCTCAACTACTTTACGCCTCCCTTACCCAACCCGGACCTTTTCACCCTTATCCTCACTTCCCTTCTTAACTTCTCCTCTTTTTACAATCTTCTAGCCCTCCATCTTTTCCGTCACACCATCATGTAAAGCTCTGTATCTAATATATTGTATCTTTGTCAATAAAGCACAGCAAATGCAAATCTGCCAATAAAGCGCTAGAGAACCTACACTTCCTTTATCCCATCTCCTTTACTATTTCAAACCGCCTTTTCCCCATCTCCCTCTTTTTTCACTCCTTCTCAACCCCGTCATCTCTCCTGGCCAGAGAGAGGGCGACACCCTCTAGGTGGCCCGCCCCACCCCTTCAGGGTGGGGAATGAAAACATTGAAGCAAGCAAGCAGCCTCCACGGGGGAAGGCTTCTCCACGCAAGGTCTCTTTTTGTTCGGCCGGGTGATTCCACACCTCTACTATTTCACCCCGCCGATCCCAAACACGCATAACGGCCTGACACCTAGTTGGAAGTCGGCCTCCCACCATGTATACCTGTATCATCGAAGAAGTCAGCCTTGCTCTCTCCAACGACGACATCCAGACTGCCCTCCGCGGGACCGGCGTCCATAGCGCCTCACGGCTCTATGATGGCCCCGACCCATCTCCCGATGTACTTCTGTATTTTGCCTTTGAAGACGACCGCAATCGCCTACAAGCAACCGGAGCGCTCCTCCATGGCTACCGATACCGAGCGACCTCTACTCCATCATATATATTAGCCCAGCTGCCAGAAGATGAACCTACTACGCCTGTTACAACTGCTTCGCCCGTCGTAACCTCACCCCCTCCTCCATCGCCACCGTTGTTCCCTAGTCATACCAACCCTGTTACCACCACAACTACTACCACCACCGTCACCACCACCACTGCATCCACCTCCCCAACCCACCCTACCACCACTACAACTCTATCCCATCCTTTACCCCTTATGATGTCTACACTCCCTAACCCTCCCACCACTGATCAACCAAGACCTCAGTGTATAACCTCCCAGCCACCTGCCGAGCGAACAAACACTGGGACTTCAACAAACATGGCCAATTCACCATCACCACCACCGTCGCCCAACCGTACTCATAACTACAGCTGTGTTGCTTGCGGGGTGGACCCAAGTATTCCTACTGACATCATCGCTACTCACCTCCGTCAGCAAGGACTGCCCGTACAACGAGCACTTCGGATACACAACGCTGATGGTCCAACGTTTTTAGTTCGCCTCCACCTGCCGACGCCCGAAGACGTGAACCAACTCATCACTCATGGGATCAAGCTATATGACCGTCACCATCGTGTGGAACCCTCCCGTTCGCCTCCCCAACCTTCGACCCGATTTACCTTTCCTCGTCGCCGACCCCGGCCGGACCCTCCTCCTGTTTACCCATCTCCACCAGTTTGTCCTCCCCTTCCTCCGACTGGTTTCATCCCCCCAACCATCCCAACGTTTGAACTCCTTCGACTTCTCCTCACTTCACTTAATCACATGACAGCCAGCCTTCATCTCTTTACCTTGCACCTTTACCCCAGCACTTCCTTCTACACTTCATCTCTCCCCCTTGCACACCCCCTTATCCCTCACACCCTTTCGTAAATCATATATGTTTTATGTATCATGTACTTATGACTTAAATAAAGCAATTGTGTAATACCCAGGCATAGGCACAATTCCTCTCCCATCTCCTAACTCTCCACATCCTTTACCCACCTCCTTCTTCCATCACATCTCCCCAACCCGCCCGCATCTCTTGGCCAGAGAGAGGGCGACACCCTCTAGGTGGCCCGCCCCACCCCTTCAGGGTGGGGAATGAAAGCATTGAAGCAAGCAAGCCTCCACGGTATGCACTAGCCTTGCGTCTTGGGTGGTGTGCTAAGTCCCAACTGATGAGCCTAACTTAGCACACGAGGGCGAAACGCAGGCAACCAAGAATGAGTTAGCTGGAAAATTTGTAATGTCCAATAACGGACCATTATATTGGTATTATATACAAAACTATCCTTAAAAATAAACAATAACATAATTTACAATATTATGAAAGTCGTGAAGCCATGTACGCTGTAACTCACCAAAACAGCTGCAGCCAGTCAGTACCCAAATGTATGATAAAACGCAGGAAATAAATATTTACATGTAAATTATACACCATTCTTCTCCAGGCTGAAGATCAGGAAAGTTTTGAAAACGGAAAATTGTATGTCTTCACAATACTGCCCTCAATCACTGATGATTGAACAATATGTACATGTTCAATACACTTCTTACTTTCTTTCTGTTTCTTTTCTCCTCTTCCTTAGCACATTCATGTTGCATTCTGGAAATGACATAACACTTCACAATTAACTTAACCAAGTCCATTTCATGGATCTGTGCAAATTCTTGGTCAAATAAATGGTCCTTTATACCATAAAACAAGGTTCATTCAGCGACCTCAACAACCTACAGAAGACCTTCTGATGAACTTCTTTGCTCCTTAGTACATGGATATTTCTGAGTGTACTTTCAGACAACTTACACAACACTATGATATCTTTGGAGGGCAGGATTAATCTTTCAGCTCCAGAGTACATCTCCTTGATTAAAGCATAGTCTGTGCAGTTTTTTACTGGCACTTCTCAGAGCGCTCAAGCATACCGATACTGCACGTTTGATAAGGCAATCCACCTTTCTCACGACAAATCCAGCATTATATTTAAAGCGTTCATTACATCGTAATGAGCACGTCACAATATCCTGCTAACACAATATGCCGTTTTCTGCGACATTCTATGATAAATAGTGCCATAATCAGCATGTTTTGCCCAGACTGGTACACGAGTGGCCCTCTGCTCGCTGGAAGAGGTGGGGTCGAGTTGCGCGCAAGGAGAGAAAGAAGAGCTCGTACATGCAGGTAATTGAAAAAACGCTCTCACTCCGCCGAGTGAGATGAGAGTATCCACGCTACGCGTGAGAGAAGATTCAGGTTAAAAGGAGGGATTTATCACGGCGTGTCAACGCATGAAATAGTAACTCTCTGTGATTTTCCCTACAAATCCAATGATGCCAACCTACAGTTCAGTTCTTTTAATAATAATAAGTAAAATTCAGAGATACGTGATGGATATTTATGGGTGAGGAATCATACGAATCAGGAGATTTTATACTGATTTATGGTATCAAGATATGCTTTACACAATTAACGTATCACTAATGACGCACTTTATAAGGCTGCAGTTAATTGCAAACATATATTTGGGTCTAGGCCGTGAGAATAAAATACAGGAATCTCAACGGCATGGCGTCCTAAAGCTGAAAATTATCAAGTAACGCTTTAGAGATTGCGAGCGACCCTGCGATGCGATCGGGATGAAATTTGATCAGTGTAAAGAAGAATATTTGAGCTTTCATTTGATACCTCAATCGACCTTGAGAAGCAAATATTAGCGGACCTATGTTTTGAAAGTTGGCGTGGCCTTCCACCTCCACTAGTGCAAGGCCAGCTCCTATATAAAAGAAAGAGCTATTTGAAGTCATTTACTCAATATATTCTACATCTTGTGCGGGTATGCAGTGAATTACGTATGCGGTGTATTCATCATCTTGTGCGGCTCGCATGTACTTTGTTACCCAGTGATCTATAAAAACGGTATCAATTACTGAGATGTGCAACTACTTGCCCGAGTAGACGAAGGAACGAATTTATTCATTCATTGTGAAAATTGACTGTCACGAGTGAAACGACGTAAAATCTAGTGAAGCGAGTGCTATTCATTTATACTGAACCATGTCGTAATTTGGAGGCGTTTATCTTATATACGAATTGATATGTATGTAATTTAATTAGTACATGGGTCCGACAAAAAAGTGAAGTGAAAAGTTGCTAGAAGAAATAGCGGCTTATGTGCGTGCTACTGATAGAACGGTCAGCGGCTGCTAAATACCATGAAACCAGTGAGTAACATGTCCTACGAATAGTAACTGCCGTAAATCGAGCAAATGTAGTATCAATAATACGCAAGTGTTAGACTTATCAGGAGCGTCCGTGTATCCAGAGACAGTGTTCGGATGAACGTGTGATGTTCCGATACCTAGCTGATTATTATTGTGATAGGCAAATGAGAGGAAATAGGTAACTAGCTACATGACTAATATCGTTACTAGGCTAGTACACTCGAGCCTATGAGTGATCCTCGTCGCAGCAAGTTATAATATGTTGCATAAAGTAACTTGGCAGTGACTGAATAATTTCCTCATTTGCATATATGAACGAGCAGGATCGTCAAATAAAGGAGGAGTCTACGAGCTGTTTGCCTTGTTTCCCCTCCCAGTGTACCAGAGAACTTCTAGACCATCCAACGGCCATTGAAATTCCAGACAGCTTGAACTGGTCTCAGAAGCAGATGAACCAAGGACTTTCCGTCAGTGAAGCCGCTGTGATGACAGCCTAAGCACCATGGATGTACCTGCCCGATGACAACTGACCACAGAGCCGAAGCGATAAGTACATTTCCAATATTCTAAGTCTGATTTTCATATCGCACTCCCATAAATATAAATAGATAATTTTATGCATGTTAATAAATTAGAGGATAGGTAACTGTCCTACGCTGTTTCGAAGGGATTGGAGTTTTTCTCAGTAGTAGCATATTTTATAGGGAATTTGTCATCAATGGTTGGTTAACCATGTTTATTGTGACTCCAGAGAAGTTAATGCATGAAGTATTTATAAGATCCTAGAGTTGACTAAATGTGAAGCATTGTAACGAAGGGGTCAGTATTGCACCCTACCCGCGTCTAGGTGAGACACAGCTATCAATCCGGCTAGTCAGATGTAGTCTCAGGGTATCCACAAGCAAGAAAATGTTTAATTTTTCTATAAGTCAGGTTTTACGTGAATTCCAAGAAAGAACCAACGACCGTACGCGATACTGTCCGATGAACGTCTTCGCCTTACCGCATAAATTCGCAAATTTATCTTCGACCATAATTTCATAACGCAACTCACTTAAAAATTACCTTACATACTAAGTCTACTATCTATCACTATAAATGATCACTCATTGAATTATGAAAATAATCAAGAAACATATTTATTAACCTAATGAATTATTGAAAGAAATGAAAATAAATAACTTCATGAACTCCATAATTATTGTCTCAAAAAATATTATTCCGTAGAAAGGCTTATTTTTAAATGATCATGATATTATGAATCCAATATTTCTGAAATGAAGTCAAAATATCTCCAATTATCCTTGAAAAATAAAGGACCTTTTCTTGAGCCCTGAGCTCCCTAGTGCTGAATCGGTAGACCTCGGTTATCTTTAACATCCATATTGGCAACCTTTGAAACACAAACTATGAATCGCGTATTCATCGCTGTGCGACATCTGGCGTACACTTTACAAACTAGTACTGTTGTTGTTTACACAGCAAAACCAAACTATATCATTCATGCTAATAACAAGATTCGCATCCAGAAATATTATATAATGTTAAATAATGTATGTGTGACACAGTTGTTGACGTAAGATAATAAATGTTTAGAAAGTTCATATCGATCGATCATATTATCGATGCAATTCAGATTTCATTTCCATCCAGTTGGCAGTATAACCGTAACCGGCAGCGCTCCCTCCGTACTCCTCACCCCGTAAAAATCGGGCTCAAGAAAAAGTTCGCGTATAGTACTTGTTTTTGAAACAATCTACTTGACTTTTCTCTGTTCTGCACCGCCTTCGTAATTTAGTAGTTTCGAGTAAGTCATGGCCTCCTATCGTGTTTAAAAGTTATGTACTCTTTTTAACTCGAGTAGTCTATACCTTACGTATGCGCCACTTTGGAAAACGTCCATAAATGCAATGGGCATAGTATTGATTAGATTATTTTCAGTTTTCACCAATTCAGAGACCGCTATGAATCGTCAAAAAGGCCTTAAACTTACTTATTTAATGCTTCACATGTAATACAGGTGACCTCACAATTTGTAGCTCAAATCAAATCAAAATCTCTTTATTTGCAAATGAGGTGTCTACCTCGGTGGCAAATGGTACACTAAAATATATTATTGTCAAGCACTAAATTTTAAATTAACAAGAGAAGAAGGTCTTCGTAGAATACAATATTATACAATTTACGCTAACAATTTTTTCTATTTAATACACAGCTCATCTTTAATAAAGTTATTAAAGTTATATTGTTTACAAAATTCTACTTATAATATCTCCTGTACTTACAAATATAGTCAACTCATATACAGTATGTGGAATTACTCCAAATAATACTATAAAACTGGTATAAGATTAAAATTTACATTGCATTTATTTACTTATTTGTTTTTTACCCATTCTGGAACCTAAGTAGTATAACGACCTGCTGTGTCTTAACCAGAGCCTCCTTTTGCCTCCACTTTTCCGAGTTCCTGAAGGGCCTTCAAGCTACCGTAGCGGTCCCAGGGCCCTTGAAGTCCCCACTGTACTTCACTCCTACAGGCAGTCCCCTACTTTGGTTGTCCAAACTCCTTAGACCAGGGATTGGAATTAATTTATTCACACACATTTGTTTTATTTACAATAACCTGCACTGGTCGAATGCCCTCTAACATTTCATTTATTTACACTGTTTTTGTTTATTCTCTTTTTGAATATCTGTACAGATTTTGGAAAAGGATCAAACACTACCCCTGGTAAACTGTTCCACTCCTTCACGCCCTTCCCAATGAATGCAAATTTCCCCCAATCGCTTCTGCTAAAATTCCTTCTAATTTTATACTTGTGGTCAGTTTTACCGATATAATTATTTTCCAACTGAGGCCTCTCACGGAAATCTCCCCATGCTTCTTCTCCTGAATAGGCTCTATATAATCCTATAACTCTAGTCTTGTCCCTTCTCTTACTTAAAGTTTCCCACCCTAGTTCCTTTAACATTTCTGATACACTACTCCTCCTACTGAAATCCCCTGTTACAAATCTTGCCGCTTTCCTCTGCACACTATCTATTTCTTTTATTAGGTATTCTTGGTGAAGATCCCAAACACTGTTTGCATATTCCAATAATGGACGAACCATACTTAAGTAACTTTTCTCTTTTAATTTTTTCTTGCATACTTTAAGTAGCCTCATTATGTATGCTTTCCCAACAATGTCATCCACATGGCCCTTCCAATGCAAATTACTTTCAAATCTCACACCTAAGTGTTTGCCCTTGCCATCTTTTGGGATAAATAACTCATCCAAAGTATATTCAAATTCAGTTTTAAAACTCCTGTTTGTAAATGTTGTAACAGTTGATTTGCCTCCATTAACCTTCATATTATTTTCTTCAACCCATTGTTGGATACTCTCAAGATCCCTTTGTAATTCTGAACAATCCTCAATCCCTATAAACAATTGTGTCATCTGCATACAATCTTACCTTTGATGTTATATTGTTCCCTAAATCATTTGCGTATATTAAGAAAAGTAACGGACCGATTATACTACCCTGTGCAATTCCCTTCCAAACTTTCTCTTCCTGTGAAACATTAATTCTACTTTGACTTTCTGAACCCTTGAATTTAGAAATGCTTTTATACAACGTGTAACCCTTACGTCCAATCCTATTCCCTCCAATTTCTTTAATAATATTCCATGTTCCACTCTATCAAAGGCTTTGGAAATACCTATGGTTATACAATCTAACTGGCCTCCTGAATCCAACTGATCTGATATGTCCTGCTGAAATCCCACGAGTTGTGCCTCACAAGAAAATTTCTTTCTAAATCCATACTGGCTCCTCATGAACCAATTTTTATCATCACATATCCCTCCAATGTACTTTGATATTAAACTCTCCAATATTTTACTAACTATACTGGTCAGGCTGTGCCTCCGTGGCTCAGACGGCAGCGCGTCGGCCTCTCACCGCTGGATACCGTGGTTCAAATCCCGGTCACTCTATGTGAGATTTGTGCTGGACAAAGTGGAGGCGGGACAGGTTTTTCTCCGGGTACTCCGGTTTTCCCTGTCATCTTTCATTCCAGCAACACTCTCCATTCTCATTTCATAGCATTTATCAGTCATTAAGATATCACTTTGGGAGTGGCGACCCCATCGTACTAATAGCCTATATCTGCTTCCTTCATCACATCCCTGACCCGGTCAACGACTGGAAAACAGGTTGTAGGTTTTCATTTTCACTGGTCAGGCTGATTGGTCTGTAGTTCTGTAGTTCTCTGGTTTCCTTTTATCACCCTTTCCTTTATAAATTGGTATTATTATAGATTCCTTCCATCCCTTGGGTATTACACTATTATTTATGACATAGTCAAAGAGAAATTCTAAATAAGGCACTATGTACCACCCCACTGTCTTTAATACCTCCCCAGTAATTTTATCACTTTCTGCTGCTTTTCCTTGCTGAAGCAGTTGGATTTTTCTGAAAATATCTTCATTTGTAAATGAGAAGCTTCTTGTTTCCCTATGTGTCTCTCCCTCTCTATCTTCTCTTTCGGTTTTCAACTCCTGACAATCTTCTACAGAATCTCTGAATTCCCTCCTAAATAGGTTTTCTTTCTCAGTATCTATTAAATAGTGTTCACCCCCTTCTCCCGCCATTGTAGGAATTTTGATTCCTTTTCCTTTTTGATTCCTGATCTATGAATAAAGCTTTTTCCATTTCCCTTTGTGGTCATTACCCTCTTGAAGTATACCATTCATATAATTCTCTTTTGCTTCCTTTTTCACTCTATTCAGTTCCCTCATTTGCTGTTTTCTAGTTTCTCTACTCTCCCTACCCTCTTTGCTTTTCCTGTTTACTATCCTACATTTCCTTTTTAATTTGCTTATTTCCCTTGTATAATAAACAGGGTCTGAGGTCATTTTACCCTTCTTAAAAGGTAGAAATCTCTTCTCTCCTTCCCAAATGAATCCTTTAAATTTAGCCCAAAGTGTATCCACATTACTCCCTTCACTTATCCAACAACTGAATTGTGATTTAAGGTAAGTCCCAAATTCATCAACTTTAGTTTTTCTGTACAATTTCTTGTCTTGTGCGACCCTCTTATTAATCCTTTTTGGTACAAATCCTACATCCATTATTACAGCCTTATGGTCATCTATTCCTTCAATTACCTCAGTTTTAAGACCTCCGACCAGATGATGTGAAGAGACAACAACGGGGTGTGAACCGTGATCGATTTATTACGCGAGTGATACGATTAATTTAAATACCCGAAGGATAGTGTCTTCTAAATAAATATGCATGTCAATGAATATTGAATTTTCACGACCTCATTGTAATTGAAACCGACTTTCAACTTATTAGGTCGTGTTACGTACATTCAGTAGGTGTTGAAGAGATGTTAAGTACAGAACAAAAATGGCCAACCAGACACCAGTGGGATCCGAACCCACAACCTCCCGATTTCGCGTCCGTTGCTCTACCAATTGAGCTATGGTGGCCAAGGCCATCTTTGTTCTGTTGGAAAGGATTTAAGCTACAGGTCTGGTACTACTACCATCATACTGTAGAGTGCGTTTAAGTTGCCCGTTGAGGGCCACCATAGCTCAATTGGTAGAGCAACCGACGCGAAATCGGGAGGTTGTGGGTTCGGATCCCACTGGTGTCTAGTTGGCCATTTTTGTTCTGTACTTAACATCTCTTCAACACGTACTGAATGTACGTAACACGACCTAATACGTTGAAAGTCGGTTTCAATTACAATGCGGTCGTGAAAATTCAATATTCATTGACTTGGCCCCCAACGGGCAACTTAAACGCACTCTACAGTGTGATGGTAGTAGTACCAGACCTGTAGCTTAGATCCTTTCCAACAGAACAAAGATGGCCTAGATCACCATAGCTCAATTGGTAGAGCAACCGACGCGAAATCGGGAGGGTGTGGGTTCGGATCCCACTGGTGTCTGGTTGGCCATTTTTGTTCTGTACTTAACATCTCTTCAACACGTACTGAATGTACGTAACACGACCTAGTAAGTTGAAAATCGGTTTCAAATATGCATGTGTTTGAGATACCGATGTGAGGGTGAGGGCTCATCTTGCTTGTCGGTGTGCGTAGACTGGGTCGAATATAGAAATTGAATCTCGAAAAGATTATGTTAATTCGAAGTAATATGCCTCACCGTGAATAATGATATCGAGGCTGATAAAAGTCGGTTTATTAAGGGGGGACGTGCATGAAATACATGTGCAAATATAATCATTCACCAAATCCACAATTTGTAAGGTACAGAACTGAAATGTAGTACAGAGGTTAAGAATTGTTAAATGCATCTCTTCACTATTTTTCATAACTTAAAAAAAAATTGAAGCGTTTTGCAATTTATATATTTTATGACCCCGTGATCAACAAAGGTACCATTTTCTCATACACTTTTCAACAAATTGTCAGAAAATTGTACAGTGTAACCTCAATATGTATAGAAACAACTCCACAGCAACATTTTTAAATACAATGATATTTAATTAATTTTATATATAATTATTTTGTTAACTGAAAAAATATCCATAAACAATCTATATTTTTTCTTGTATATCTCAGCGTACAGGAATTATATTAAAATTTGGCCCTGTGTATATGTTTGCTATACACACAGCAATGGAGATGCCAAAAGCATGGCTCTATCTGTTCCAGTTTCTGAGAAAGGTGTACTTTAATAACAGAAATGGTGATTCTGAGAAAATGCACTTTAAAGTTGATCTTACTTTTTCCTTGCAATTCTGTTTATGAAAAGGTTCCAGAACTGTATTGAGTGTCCTCTTTTCCTTCAAGACTTCTCTTTTGCTTTCTTGTTTTCTGCCTTCTTTGCTTTACCAGGTCTTCAACTGACTTTTCAGCTGCAGAGAGGCGCTGTAAATCTATTTGTCTGAGGATGTCTTGAGTGAAAATTCCTACCTTAAAGCCCATTCTCTCTAATACCCTCTTCCTCACTAAGTTCTCGCCATTAAATACAAGAACTGTATCATACGTTGCAATTCTGACAACTGTAGCAGATGAAAATATGGTTTTAGGGCATCGTTTCCTTACGAGTCAATTTAGAGGTTCATTTTGGATTTGGGGTTTGCCAAGAACACACATTTTGAGAAGTTCAGGATCGGCCAGAAACCTGTAAGTGGGCTTGACGACATCTAGGATACATTTTGGAAGCCTCTGCTTGTAGATGCAGGGGTTATTATCCCTCTGAGCCGGTAGATATTTTCAGCAGCTAATGTGGCACAGATTACGAATGGGTTGTTCATCTGTTTACACAATGCGAAAATATGTATCCGATACAGTTCTTACTTCGGACCTAACCTCATTCCTGGTTTGTTTCTCATGTCCTGCGTTTACTAACTTTTGCAAAATCAGTTTATCCAGTCTTCTATACACTCTTTGTGACCATAGCATTACTGAATGATGAAAGAATCGAACACTTGCGTGAATCTCCGTCAGTAGCAGAAGGCAAAACAAGAATTTATTGCTTCTTCATAAACAAAGCAGCTGGCTTGGTATTGTTTCTAAGATGCGCAACACATTCATAGCTGATATATTCTTCTTCTTCTTGAAAGGTGTGATTGGACTCATGTGTTATAGTCCAGTCACGAAAATAGCTGATATATAAAACCAAGGAATATGTATCACAGCCTTCTAGATGTATCCCACGCAAGTTTGCTTGAAAGAAATCCACGGAATCGTTCTTCACCGAGCTAGTATTGAAGTAATGCTTCAAAAGTGGGAGTGGCAGTAAGATCGCGTCACACAATTAATTCAAGTTTGCTTGAAAGAAATCCACGGAATCGTTCTTCACCGAGCTAGTATTGAAGTAATGCTTCAAAAGTGGGCGTGGCAGTAAGATCACGTCACACATTTAATTATTATTTTTCAGGCAGTTCGGATGAAATTTCATCCTTGAAACTTTGGGAACATATTGCAAATGAGTTCTACTATTAAATAAAAGATAAATTTAAAATTGACATTTTTGGCCCATTTCATGAACGTCCCCCCTTAAGGAAGAGATGTATTCTTTCTGTGATAATAATAAGAAGAAGAATAGAAATTGCCGCATAGAGTGCGGGAGATGTAAGTAAGAGTATCCACAGCTGAGAGCTGCTTGACGTATTTATGGCCCCCTTTGTCTGAGAGAGGGAGAGGCTCGAAGGTATTCCTTGCCTGGCCAGCGCTTGTGACGTTGGGCGAGGTATTCATTTTGTCTCACCACGAGATAACATTCACATGCAGGATCATAGATTAATATCGTCGTTTTAGTATCAATACTTCGCAAGATGAAAGAATTCCTCCCATTTTCTTTCTTTATGAAATAAAATCGATGTAGGCAATTTCAGGAAAATGCACTATGTCTGAACAGCATGGGTTTGGCTTCACGTGACAGTGATGGCTATGATCATTGTCAGTGAACCTGGAGGATTGTGCCTTCCTCATGCACCCTTGTATATAAAATGTGGTATTCATTGTATATCTTTTTCAGGTAATTGCTATTGTCCATGTCTTGTTGTGTGCTTGTATTAATCGTTGAATATATTTTCATGCAGGAAACAACGTTGTTTGTAATCTGCTTTGTAAGATAGTATTTAGTCGGATCCCGCGGTGTAGGGGGTAATGCACCCGCCTGTCACCCGGCGGCCCCGGGTTCGATTCCCGGCCGGGTCAGGGATTTTTAATTGTAATGATTAATATCCCTGGTCTGGAGACTGGGTGTTTGTGACGTCCTTAAACTTCCTTTCCTCACACACAACATTCCACACTACCGCCATTCTAATTACAAGCAGGTTCATACAATATGGTGCCAGTAGGGGCCAAAGATCCACATGGGTCGACGCCCTGAATAAATAGCATTTAAGAAAGTATTTAAGAATATCCTGGAGGAACTAGCGTTATACGACAGTATATTAACTCATAAAATATTCAGATAGGAATTAGTAAGCTAATGCTGTGATATGAATTTCACGTGTCTTGGAAGTGTGCTTAATATAGCATTAGTAAATGCCTCAACCACCATGAATCTATAAAGCAGGAATAGTGAATAATTATATTCATTCTACGAGATGTGCCTTTCATTATGTGTGTTTGTTAAAATCATTCAGTATGCAGTAATATAATAAGTGTCAATGATTATTCGTTAGTTAGAAGGGAGACGCCTCTTCGATGACGTTATGAATAGGAAGTGCAAAAATGCATATCGGATAGAGACTGAAGAATCATTTAAGTCACGACTTACAAAGATAACGTATATTTCTCTTATGTAAGACTATATGGCATATTTCTTGTATGTGATTTCGTATGTGTTTCTCTCAGTTTATGAAAGGTTATGTTTTTAAAGTAAGGAACACCATTCTTTTTATTTGGTAGTGAAAGTTGTACTCCCCTCGTTTTTAAATTCCCCTACTTTCTAGATAATTAATTTAGTGCCCATTTTCATAGCGAACAGACCATCGACCCATTATGCTCTCGAGTTTAACCGTGGTAAAATGTGAAAGTAGCGAGGATGGACTTTGCAGCCAGAACGAACGTTTTGAGAAGGTGAAATATTAAACAGTAAGCCGATCAACAAGAAAATCATCAGGTACACTAGAGGGCGATGGTTGTACGCAGTTTTAAACTGAGCAGCAGCCTTCTAATGGCAGAGAACAATACCTCCGAGTGGTCCTGACTGAATTTATACAGTAACATATATTTAAGTTTAGGTTGCTTACTGAGAACTAAATACTTACAGAGCCCATGGCAACGTCTTATGCATACAAAAATCCAAGAAATCCAGTCTTTTCCTTTACTGAAGAACAGAAGAGTTTGATGAACTTGATGTTGATAGCCACATGATGTATGATTCTGCTTTGCTAAGGAAATCCTTTATAAAAACCTCTGTAATATATTCTTGCAGTTCAAAATGTCAAATATGTTACTGAAATTTTTTATAAATGCATCACAGTATTCAAATAAATCATACCCTGAATTTTGCAAATACCTGAGTGCCTGAGACACACTGTTACTCAAAGTTTGGGCTGCTAATTTGACTTTCATCTTTTCTGATTCACAATTCACTTACCAATCTTAGTAGCAAGCATTCATCCCTCTTCTAGTTGTACTTCCACTAGTTTTTCTACGTATGTCCAATTCATGGCATTACCTTCACTGTCAAAAATTGTGCCCAAAGAAGCCAAGAAATTTCTCACCAATTTCAGCATGTGGCACACATCTAGAAAAATAAACACCGGCTCTTTTGTCACTAGGTGCTTAAATGAAGTTTTCTGATTGACTTGGTGAATATCCAGACCCAGACTTTTTTACCACTAACAAGTTTGTGGTTGCCCCATCAAACGTTAAACTGACTACATGAATACCAGTGCCATGCAATATGGTCAGAGCAGTGATTACCAAATTTGCCTTATCTTCTCCTGACAAACTGTCAATTAAAAATAAGCTATAGGAATCTTCCCATGGTCATTGATTGCATTTACCAGAAAGACAAGGGCCTCCTTTGCTTCTGGGAGTGCATCATCATCAACAACAGTCCCCATGCCCACATAACCACATGTGGCCTCTACATCCCATCCTATCTTGTTCCTGATGGATATTTCATCAATGATCAGGCTAGTAAGGACAGGTTTACCTCTGGTATTACCCTCTTCCACTGTCCTTCTGTAAATGAGCCACCAATTCAAATAATGAATGAATTTTTTCATAATTCTTGTATTTTGTTACAGTAGATTTTTCAGTCTTTCTTTGAGAACAAAGTGTGCTGCGCGCATTGAAGAGATAAGTCTTTGCCTTTTTGGGGGGAATTCATGTCACTTTCTTCAAAATCACTTATCATTCCATTCAGTTACTGGAAGTGGAGATGAAATGCAAGGAGTGTTTCGACTTTGCTTGCCCCCTTAAATTCTGAAAAGGTTGACGTTAAATTGATTAATATCATACCAGATTATTTCATAAACTGACCTTACTGACAGTCATCTAACATCTGTTACAACCGGAAATTTCCGTATACAAGTTAATGTTGCTGACGTTATATTGGTTTTTATATTCAAGAAACATATTCTAATAATAATGTCATACAATAGGCTACTAATGGAAATATTGCTTCAGATTCCGATATAGTTACGCCTACCCTAGTTTTAGGTATGTTTCCAATCAATACCAATCAATACTGATCTGCATTTAGGGCAGTCGCCCAGGTGGCAGATTCCCAGTTTGTTGTTTTCCTAGCCTTTTCCTAAACGATTTCAAAGAAATTGGAAATTTAATTAATTTAATTTAATTAATTTAATTTAATTAATTGGTAAGTTATTCCAATCCCTAACTCCCCTTCCTATAAATGAATATTTGCCCCAGTTTGTCCTCTTGAATTCCAACTTTATCTTCATATTGTTATCTTTCCTACTTTTATTAACGCCACTCAAATTTATACGTCTACTAATGTCATTCCACGCCATCTCTCCGCTGACAGCTCGGAACATACCACTTAGTCGAGCAGCTCTTCTCCTTTCTCTCAGTTCTTCCCAACCCAAACTTTGCAACATTTTTGAAACGCTACTATTTTGTCGGAAATCACCCAGAACAAATCAAGCTGCATTTCTTTGGATTTTTCCAGTTCTTGAATCAGGTAATCCAGGTGAGGGTCCGATACACAGGAACCATACTCTAGTTGGGGTCTTACCAGAGAATTATATGCTCTCTCCTTTACATCCTTAATACAACCCCTAAACACCCTCATAACCATGTGCAGAGATCTGTACCCTTTATTTACAATCCCATTTTTATGTGATTACCCCAATGAAGATCTTTCCTTATATTAACACCTAGATACTCACAATGATCCCCAAAAGGAACTTTCACCCCACCAATGCAGTAATTAAAACAGAGAGGACTTTTCCTATTTGTGAAACTCACAACCTGACATTTAACCCCGTTTATCAACATCTCACAACATGTTTGAGGTCACGTTGCAGTTGCTCACAATCTTGTAACTTATTTATTACTTTATAGAGAATAACACCATCCGCAAAAAGCCTTACCTCTGATTCCACTGCTTTACTCATATCATTTATAAGAAAATATAAAGGTCCGATAATACTTCCTTGAGGAATTCCCCTCTTAATTATTACAGGGTCAGATAAAGCTTCACCTACTCGAATTCTCTGAGATCTATTTTCCAGAAATATAGCAACCCCTTCAGTCACTCTTTTGTCTAGTCCAATTGCACTCATTTTTGCCAGTAGTCTCCCATGATCCACCCTATCAAATGCTTTAGACAGGTCAATCGCGATAAAGTCCATTTGACCTCCTGAATCCAAGATATCTTCTATATCTAGCTGGAATCCTACAAGTTGAGCTTCAGTGAAATAACCTTTCCTAAAACCGAACTGCCTTCTATCGAACCAGTTATTAAATTCACAAATATTTCTAATATAAGCAGAAAGAATGCCTTCCGAAAGCTTACATACCATGCATGTCAAACTTACTGGCCTGTAATTTTCAGCTTTATGTCTATCACCTTTTCCTTTATACACAGGGGCTACTATAGCAACTCTCCATTCATCTGGTATAGCTCCTCCGACCAAACAATAATCAAATAAGTACTTCAGATATTGTACTATATCCTAACCCATCGTCTTTAGTATATCCCCAGAAATCTGATCAATTCCAGCCGCTTTTCTAGTTTTCAACTTTTGTACCTTATTTAAATGTTATTGTTATCATATGTAAATTTTAATACTTCTTTAGCCTTAGTCTCCTCCTCTATCTGGACATTATCCTTGTAACCAACAATCTTCACATACTGCTGACTGAATAATTCTGCCTTTTGAAGATCCTCACATACACACTCCCCTTGTTCATTAATTATTCCTAGAATGTCCTTCTTGGAACCTGTTTCTGCCTTAAAATACCTATACATACCCTTCCATTTTTCACTAAAATGTGTATGACTGCCAATTATGTTTACCATCATGTTATCCTTAGCTGCCTTCTTTGCTAGATTCAATTTCCTAGTAAGTTCCTTCGATGTCTTCTTACTTCCACAGCCATTTCTAACTCTATTTCTTTCCAGTCTGCACCTCCTTCTTAGTCTCTTTATTTATCTATTATAATAAGGTGGGTCTTTACCATTCCTTGCTTCCCTTAAAGGTACAAACCTGGTTTCGCATTCCTCAACAATTTCTTTAAACCCATCCTAGAGTCTGTTTACATTTTTATTTACTGTTTTCCAGCGATCATAGTTTTTTTTAGAAACTGCCCCACGCCTGCTTTATCAGTCATATGGTACTGCCTAATAGTCATACTTTTAATACGTTCCTTTCTATCACATTTATTTTTAACTACGACAAAAACAGCTTCATGATCACTAATACCATCTATTACTTCAGTTTCTCTATAGAGCTCATCTGGTCTTATCAGCACCACATCCAAGATATTTTTCCCTCTGGTTGGTTCCATCACTTTCTGAATCACCTGTCCTTCCCATATTAACTTATTTGCCATTTGTTGGTCATGCTTCCTGTCGTTCGCATTTCCTTCCCAATTTACATCTGGTAAATTCAGATCTCCCGCTACAATCACATTTCTTTCCTTGTTGTTTCCTACATAGCTGATTATCTTATAAAAAATTCTGAATCCGTGTCAGTGCTACCCTTTCCCGGTCTGTACGCTCCAAATATATCAAGTTGCCTATTAGCCTTAGAAATGAGCCTTACAACTAGAATTTCATGTGTCTCATCTTTAGCTTTTTCGTAGCTTACAGATTCTTCTTTCACCAGAATGAATACTCCCCCTCCTACCATTCCTATCCTATCTCTACGATACACACTCAATTTCCGTGAGAATATCTCTGCATCCATTATATCATTTCTCAGCCATGATTGAACTCCTATTACAATATCTTGTAAATATATATCTATTAAATTACTCGATTCTATTCCTTTCTTTACAATACTTCTACAGTTCAACACTAACAATTTTATGTCATCCCTACTTGATTTCCAGTTCCCTGCTCCCTTATCACGGCTCCCTAGGCCACCCCGTTTCCCTGAATGTACCTCCCTATTACCCTTCCAAACAAATTTCCTAACTTGTACGTAGCACTGCGGTATAAGTGAAGGTCATCTGAGCGCAGATCCCTATCTCCTACCCACCCATTAGGATCTAGAAATTTCACTCCCAGTTTCCCACATAACCACTCCATAGTATTTAAATCCCCAATCACCCTCCAGTCAGTATCCCTCCTACCCAGTATTCCACTAATAACAATCTCCGCTTTCTTAAACTTCACCCGTGCTGCATTTACCAGATCCCACACATCTTCAACTATGTTGGTACTTATATCAGCTTGCCTTACGTTGTTGGTACCAACGTGAAACACTACCACCTTCTCCTTCCCCTCCTCCCTCTCTTCTACTTTCCTCAACATCTTCCTCAACCTAATTCCTGGATAACATTCTACCCTGGTTCCCTTTCCTCCACACACTTTCCCACGTGTCTAACGATAGAATCCCCCATGACCAGAGCCTCAACCCTACCCACCTCATTTGATCCCCTCACCTCCTGGTCAGCCCTATCTTTTCTGATAGCTGCAGGAGCTATTTCCTCCTCCCTTTTCTCCTTCCCATGACCCTGTTCCAACAGTCTTTTCCTATCCTCTACTCTACATTTCCCTTTCCTACCTTTTCCCTTCCTCCTACTTCCACACATTTCAGCAACAATTCCCTGTCCGTCGTATCTGTTGTTCTACCTGGAGTGACTCGTACCGATTTCGCACAGACACCTGTCGTGAATTCTGATCCTGAATAGAGCCCTTAGCCTGCAATTTCCTTCCTCTTAGAACATTAGATCATCTGTCTTCTACAACTCCCCCTTTCCTGCCCCTCCCTCTTGTACACCTAATGTAACCTGTTCTGTTTTTGAGGGAGTCCTATCTTCCTTCCTGTCTTCTGTGAGAATCCTAATTATCTCCCCCAAACTCTCCAACTCCTCCCTCATACCTCTCAATGCCTCGCCACACTCACAGTTCGTACACTCGCGCTCCTTAGCCATTCTTTACGGAAAAAAATGAAAATAAAAATAAAATAACTTATTTGCAAAAATGTAAATGAACGGAGGGATATATTGTCTGGAATGGTACTCAAAGATCACACAACATTAAGGTAATTAATATACGAGTACACTACAATACTACTCTATATTTTATCCTACAAACCCTAACAGGATAAAAACTGCTGTTAATTACTGAATATCTAAAGGAATACACAAGAACTACACAATTCCAAACTGCAATTTACCCTAATTACAACAACAGAATTTTAGTAAGAGTTTCTACGGATATCTCTACTACACATGTACTACGCAAATATTTTACAATTAAAAAAAGCACAGCAAAATCTGATAGGATATTAGGCTACTCGTATACTACTGTACAGTACACTGCAGTAATTTTTAAACTACTTTCAGACGTATCCTAATTACAATACCGGTACCGTATGTCACTACTAAGCACAAACAGAAATTAAATTTGCAAGAACTACTGTACTCAAGGATTACCAACAAAGCTAAATGCTTAGACAAATTATTATTAGAACTACGCTCTAATAAATACACACGAATATAGCAGACAAGATACGGCACTATCTAGATATACTGTATCCACACTACAATGTATCTACAGTACAATTTTCAGCTGAAGTGTGGTTATATGAACTTTTACCGCTGGTGGATTAGTATTATTTTCCCTACTACGCGGAACAGAGAATAAAAGTATCCTTGAATGCGGAGAATAAGATGTTGTCTACTATAATTTCTGTCAAAACTACGCCGGGGGCTTGAAATGCAATATTATTGGGATATAGGAATTTGATTTTTAACTTTTACTCGATGAATAAACGAAGGTGGAAAGTACAAAGTATGCAAGGAAATAAGACTACAAATTAAGGGAATAATGAATCAGCTGACTTTGTATTTATTTACACAACTATCATGTGCATGTAGCAACAATCGTCAACAATCCAAACAAATGTTAAGTACCGTAGGCCTAATTATCCAGTGAAATTACCGTGAATTCTCTTTAACATCTCTTTAAATCGATGTTTACAGGCTTATCGTGTTATTTAATGTAATTAATTATTACCTTCGTGATAGTTTGAACGGATATCTGTACGAAATGTCGAAAAAGTAGCGGCGGAAATTACAATGACTTACAACTCCTTATGATAATCTGCCTTTGTAAGTATTATACCAAAGAACCTACAGATATTTTGTAAATATTGTTTTAAAAGTTAATATAATTTACCTAAAGTATTTCCTAAACCTAAATTCGAAATTAAGTACACCTAGCAATAGCTAGATTACTTAACCTAGAAAACGTAATCTACTAACACCAATTGAATTACTTCTTATAAAATTCAAATAAATAATACTACTTCCAATTTCTACCAACAAGTACTAAACACCAATATATAAATAGCACTAAATGGAACACGCACACACAAAATTTAAATAATTTTAATAGGTTTTAACTACTTTTTCACTACAATAATGCAGAAGCTCTCTCAACAGCCAACCGTTCAGATGCGCATCCAACAACGCCATTACACTAATCATTATTTTTATCATCATCATCATCATCATGAGTGGCTACTACCTACTTTTGCCACACCTCGTACGGTACCTTAGGAATTTGCCCTCCGCAGTGACCGTGCAGGAAAGCACGTTCTGGAGAGATTTTTATACATTACCACACCTCTAGCGAAGCTCAACCCATAAACTAGGTCGTGTTTGCTGACTGGTAAGACATTAGTCCCTTAAGGTCGTGCTTACAAAGCGGATTAGTGCTCTCGCCTAATTTTACGCAGTTTCACCTTACCGTAATCTTTATCCGCGCTGCGAAATTCTGTAGATTGTTATTTTTAAGGCGTGCAATAATACAGTGGCTAATTTCCTGTGAACAAAGTGAGGATTGCTATAATAGAACGGAAGCCTGCCATTGTTGTTCTACAGTAGGTTCTTAACTTGTAGTGTTAAATAATCTACAATCGAATCATTGTATAATAGTTCATTGATTCTGGGGTGAATGTGTTGTTATCAAAGTGCCTATTATAGTGAAAAGTGATTTAGTAATTTTTATCTATTTAACTTAGAGGTTATAAATTATTTCTAATAAAATCAAACGATTTAGCGACTTTTGCGCGTTAGGATTGGATATAAGACTGTTTTTCAAAGAGGCTAAACTTAGTAACTTCAGTGAAGGGGCTGGAAGTTCTAAGGAAATAAGTGCGTCAAGTGACAGTCTTGAACAGAACAATCTGGAACTGGAATCTTCACAAGATATAGAACAATACAGTGATAAAGCGGAACTCCAAGGGGGAGGGGGAGGATATTAACGAAGTGTTTCTGAAAGATGAAAGTGACAGAAAAGACATTGGCATGTTGTTAATGCAGGAAAATATATGTGATACTCTTAAGTATGGATTATTGTTAAAACCATGGGTTCTGCAAGTAACCTACGATTTTAAAGGTGATTTACGGACTGGAACCAGGCGCGCTTTCAGACACCAGTGGTTCAAGGATTATTCTACGTGGCTATGCTATTCCCGTGAACTGATGGGCGCTTTATGCCGAACGTGTGTTCTGCTTAAGCCGAGCGTTAAAAGAGGTATTCAAGATTCATTCATTACGAAACCTTTCACAAAATATAAGGACTTCAATGCCAACGCAAAAGACCATATGAAATCGAATTGGTATAGCGAATCATCAGAAAAGGCGAAAAACTTTGTGGACATCTATGAAGGAAGGCAACTCACGGTAGATGATGAAATCAGTAGCAGTCTCCACCATCAGATTGAACAAAATAGGAAGAAGCTGGAACTAATTTTGTCAACTATCATTTTCTGTGGCACCCATGATATCTCACTTCGAGGAAAAACGTCGACAGTGGAATTTTCCATGATATATTGGAATTCCGTCTGGAGGCGGGAGATGCTCTACTACAAGAACACCTCTCAAATTCTGCAAAATATGCCAAGTACACTTCTCATCGAATTCAAAATGAAATGATAAGTTTTTGTGAACAGCAATTACGAGAGATACTGGTTACGGAAGCAAATTCATGCAATGATTTCTCTGTTATTGCTGACGAGACAGCTGACATATCTGAAACCGAGCAGCTGTCTATATGAATTCGGTTTGTCAAGAATACAACTAGTGATGATTTGAAAGTATTTGAAGAATTCCTTGGGTTTCAGCCTTTGGAAGAAATGAATGCCAAGTCAATCGCGAATTCAATTTGAATTTTTTAACAAGCTCTGGTCTGGATTTAACCAAACTATCTGGTCAAGGATAGGACAATTGTGCTACTATGGCAGGACGTGAAGCTGGAGTTGCAAAATTAATACAAGATAGGTATCAAAAGGCTATTTTCTGTCACTGTGCTAGTCATAAACATAACCTTGTAATAAACGACCTCGATGAACTCTCTGTTGTGAATGATGCGGCAGGTACCATCAAGGAAATAATTCACTTTTTTCGAGAAAGTCCACTCCGAAGAAAGCAGATCTGCAACCTACCTCTTTTCTTTGAAACAATATGGACTTCTTTCCAGAAAACTTTTCCAGTATCGTGAAGGCTCTTGAAAACATTTCTAACTGGCGGCTTCAATTACAAGACTCGACAACGCGAACATGACCTTCACTGTTCAGCATCGAACTCGGCCTTTATTGTTGCAATGCACGTAATACCGTAGCTAAATATAGTGGCATTTTAGAACCAGTAACAAATTTCCTTCAAGCGGAAGGACTGGAGGTCTTCAAAGTTAGAGAACATATTGTAAAGTGTTGGCGGGGTAAATAAATTAATAAATGAGTACAGAACCTGATAGTGACCTATTTCTAAGATTTATTAACTAAGCACTACAATTACAGATTTTCACACACAGACGATAGCCGAGCTTACAACTTGCACAAGTACACGGTTACACACTTACACGGTTCGCACTCTCTCTCTCTCTCTCTCTCTCTCTTAGTTTCTCATGACCCATCTACAATGACACACATACACAGAGTCATCGATTATTTACAGTACACTCTCTCAGCCATTCAGTCACACTCGTTAGCGCTGTCACGGTCCACAGCCTACACGTCAGTCTCGCAGGTCGGGATAGTATCCGCTGTTCACTCAATCCGTCGAACCCCGTTCGCAGTCTACACACGTCGTCATCCAGTGTTCCCTTCTCCGCCGCTCCAGAACACCCAAGGTTCTTCTCCAGCAGTCGGCCACAAGGGACTCACACACACACGACGTCAGGGGAACAGGAACGAGTCCTCCACTCCAACAGGCAGATACTCCATCAGGCTGCACTCTCCCAGGCCATCACTGACTGCGCTCCAGCGAACTCAATCTCGCTCTCACTCACTCTTACTCACTAACTCCGTCTAACTCTCACTAACTGACCGTCACTCCAAGTTACTCCTCTCCTTATATACCTGCTCTGGGCCTTCCAGAAAAGACCGGATGCTAGATGTATCCAGGAACCTCGCGAGATAGAAGACTCCAGATTAATAGTCGAGTAATTTCCGTCGTCCTCTGCTGTGGGACCGCGGACGGAGGCGAGAGGGCCGGCCTAGCACCAAATGTTGCTCGTGATTGGCGCGCTCGAGCGTAAGGGGGTGGGGCCAATACGATGAAACCCCCGGCGCGTAGCGAGTTGGCATAGCGGACGCCATGACCATTACAATATATTGTTGCTACTGGACCTTTCGAAAAAGCAACGATCAGACGCAATTACCCACTTTCAAAGAATAATGGTATATACTGAGGTCACAGCTTCTAATAGTGGTTTTGAAATAACGCTCCCTCGCCTTGCTGCCAAGCAGCATCACAGGGTGAACCACAGTGAAACTAGGGCTGAGGACTATTGCAGAGTTTCAATCCACATTCTCTACATGGACTCACTGACACAGTCTCATAGAATCGTGTTTTGGAGAACAAAACATAACCATACTGATGCTGTATTCTCTCCATCCTTGTGTTATGAAGACATTACGAAAAGAAGATATTTTGCATTCCATGAAGTTGTTTCTAATGTGTACAAAATAGACAGGTTAATGGTGGACACAGAGTTGTGGTATGACGCGTGGCAAACCAAGAACTGTAAACCAGATATGAATTTCCTGGAACTTTTAAAAGAAAGTAAGGATTTTTACCCAAGCGTAGGTGTCGTTTTAGACATTTGCATTTCCCTGCCCACGACAACGTGCACAGCGGAGAGGAGTTTCAGCTCGCTTCGCAGGGTGAAATCTTGGCTTAGATCAACAATGACAAACGATCGACTTAGTGGGCTTTGCATGCTGTCTTTGCACCGTGAAAGAATGGCAGAGGCCAAACAGAAGTTTATTAAAAACGTTCTTGCACGATTTTCTAGAGAAGCTCCTAGAAGAATGCAACTTTTCTTACCCGATTCTGATGTTTAAGGACATATTATATTTTAAAAAAATTTAAACTATTAATCAGGTTTAAGCGTGGTTAATGTTGGTACAGTCACTTTCTTATGTGTTTATTTGTGCAATTGTTCCTATTGTATTTGTTGTCGTATAGCATTATTGAAGTGATTATTTGTGTGTCCCGCTCGGCTGCTCGGTTGGACGCCCTTAACAGTGGGCTGGAGAGACTGTTGGACTTGTCTTGGCAACAATGATCTATTGTAGATTTGAACTTGAGCTACTATGTTTCACTTATCGGGCAGTCAGCAATGATCGCCGCGCGCTATTGACGTAAATATGGTTAATAAATTAGTATATTAATTGTCTTCCGTATATGTTTTAAAAAATGAGCTACCAGAGAGATGTTGTTTTACCAGCAAACAAACATTTTTTGGTCCTCCGGGCCGGATCTTGTGAATAGCCTACCGCCGTATGTTACGAATACTAACTTATTGTGAACATTCGTGCACGGGTCTTTCAGCTCGTGTCGTATGTTACGCTACTTTACGTACGGTAGCCAGTGCCGCGTTGTGTGCTGTTCGCCGGTCGTTTTAAGCCGAAACTGTATGTTATGTCTTGCGGATATCCAAATGGACTCCCGTTTCATCGCGGCCGTGCTTATCTGCTGACGAAGCGCAAAGTGACAGACTATCGTGCGAGCTCCCGTTCAAATACAACCCGGCTTGCTGTTGAAGAATTCCACTGGAGAGCTGAGTAACTTACTGGACCTGGCGGCGCGCCCTAGTTCGACTCCAGGCTGAAGCATATCTACAGGCAGATGTAAGTACCTAGACTGGCAATAACCAATCCTTTCTTACCTAATATTGTATGTTCATATTATCCCGCCCGTGTATTGACCCCAGTCTTCCTAATTATTGTTCTTGTTTATTCCTCTCCTGCGGTCCTTATCTGTCAGCATAGATGAGACTAGCAGGAATAAATTAGTTACTAATCGTGCAGTAGCGAAAGCCAGCCTCACGCGTCTCGCGAAATTCGTACAAAAATTGGAAACGGATTCAAATTATCAGGTCATCATATTTCGTCTGAAGGAACTGCCTATTATTCGTGACAAATTTGAAACTGCTCAATCACAGCTAGAAATGTTTGAAGATTTTTTGCTATTTGCTTTACGTCGCACTGACACAGATATATCTTATGGCGACGATGGGATAGGAAAGACCTAGGAAGTGGAAGGAAGCGGCCGTGGCCTTAATTAAGGTACAGTCCCGGCATTTGCCTGGTGTGAAAATGGGAAACCACGGAAAACCATCTTCAGGGCTACCGACAGTGGGGCTCGAACCCACTATCTCCCGATTATTGGATACTGGCCGCACTTAAGCGACTGCAGCTATCGAGCTCGGTATTTGAAGATTTCCAACAGCATGCCGAAGATAGAGATCACTTTGAAACCATGTATTTCGACACAGAAGCAAAAACGAATAGCTTAATCGCATTAACTAACAATGCTGCTGGCCCCAGTAGTTCTCAATCTAGTGACAGTCAGTCTTGTTTAAGTGAACCTAAGAAGGCAATTAAGCTCCCTGCCATAAAACTGCAAACCTTCAGTGGCGATGTAACTGGATTTAGACACTTTTATGACACGTTAACAATGAATCGTTGGACAACATTCAAAGATTTCATTACTGAGTTCTCTAACTGGCGAAGCGCACGTACTTATAGCAAACCTCCCAGTCACTAGCTCCAACACTAATGTGGCTTTCGATACAATTTGCAATCGCTACAATAATCCGAGGTTAATTGCATCCGCACATCTTAAGAATCTATTGAACTTACCTACGATGAATAAGCCATCAGCGAATGAACTCCGTGCCCTACTCAGTCAAGCTTTGAGTAATTTGAACGCTCTCAAGGCCTTAGAGCTAAATATACCTTTAGATGATCTGATTGTTTCACAGCTAATTCTTGAAAAAACGGAAGCGTCAATTCGTAGAGAGTACGAAACTACTTTGGGTCCCAAGACATTTCCTACTCTTAGAGATACCTGCGACTTCTAGGAAACGAAATGCTAGTCCATTGAGATTGTGAATTCTAGTTTGCCTGTAAAACAAACCCTTTTGAACACCAGAACGAATTACTCATCCAGTCGTAAGCAGCTTCAAACCCAGAAGTCATATGTGATGACCACTCCGCAGTGTACGTACTGCAACGAAGCTCACACACTAAGTAAGTGTCGTAACTTTGCACGTATTTCTGTCAATGAGCGCAGAGACTTTGTAAGAAGCAACAATCTATGCTTCAACAGTTTACGGGGAGATCACAAGGTACAGGCTTGTAAATCTGGTACCTGCCGCACTTGTGATAAATTGCATCATACTCTAGTACATGCAGACACTATATCTCAGCACTTTACTCAACAACATGGTCGGTCATGCAACACTGAGAGAGTAAGTACTGCAGCACAATCAGAGTCATGTATTAATAGCTATTGTTCACTGAAGTGGAACCAAGTAAACACATCCTTTTATCCACTGCACTCATCAGAATTAAGGATAGAAATTGAAATTGGCAGACATGCAGAGCTCTACTAGATTCAGGCTCCCAATCATGTTTTATGTCCGAGTCGTGTGCCCAGCAATTAAATTTGCATAAAGAGCCTAACAGAACACATATCCAAGGAATAGGTGATACCGTTTCAGAAACCAAGTACAGTGTTTCAATAGATCTTGGCTCATGCACTAGTGACTTTACAACTTCAGCTATTGCTTTGTGCTTCCTAAATACACAATTAGCGAAGGTCCTTCAGGCGTCTCACGGCGGCCGGTTCTGTCATGCTTTGCTAAGACAGATATTGAAATCCAACAGCAGCTTCAAAGATTTTGGGAGATTGACGAGTTACACAGACTCCGCGTACGAACGAAGAAGAGCAATGCGAAGCACACTTCATGCAACATACCAAAAAGAATTCTACAGGAAGATTTGTTGTTCGTTTACCGTTCAGAGAAGACCCACCAAGAGGTGAGTGACTCATTTCAAATGGCTGCCAGGCGATTCTAATCTCTAGAGAGAAGATTGCGCAAAGAATCTAATATGAAGCGAGAACACGTGAAAATCGTAAAGGAATGCCAAGAGTTAGGGAACATGGAAATCACACTCCCTTCTGCGACTCCTGAAAACTATATACCTCATCATACGGTTTTCAAGGAACCCAGTTCTACCACTAATCTACCCCTACGCTACTTTAAGAAGGTGCAAGGTGACGTGTAATATGGCAACGATTCCTGAGGATAATATTATCAATCGCTTTTCCAAGCTTACCAAACTGCAGCGTGTTGTAGCATACTGTCTAAGATTTGCAAGAAATTGCAGGGCAACTCGTGGGTGCAGGGCAACAGGTGCACTATCCCTTCTAAAGCTCAACAGTGCAATTCTCCACTGCATGCGAATAGCTCAGTTGATATCGTACTCTAAGAAAATACATCAGTTGGAGTCCAAGAAACCTATTCAGAGCAAGAGCAAATTTAAAACTTTAAATCCGATGTTAGACAGTACCAATATTCTGAGAGTGGGAGGAAGACTCGAGCAAGCCAACATACCATACGAGCAAATGCATCAAGCGATATTGCCAGCAAATCACCACCTTACGAAGTTGTTGAACAAGAGCACAGACGTATGCTGCATTCCGGCGGACAACTTCTACTATCATCGATTAGACAGCGGTATTGGATTGTTAATGGCAAAAATGTCATACGACGAATTTTGCATCGTTGTTTGATTTGTCGAAAATTGAAGTTAAACACTCCTCAACAGCAGATGGGTCAGCTGCCACGCCCTCGTGTAGAAGCCGTTAGATCATTTTAGAACTGTGGGATAGATTATGCTGGGCCGTTCTATGTAAAGACTGGTTCCAAGAGATCACAATTAAAGCAGAAATGTTATATTGACTTACATGTATGCCTAGCCACTAAGGCAACTCACCTCAAGGTTGTAACCGACATGTCTACTCAAGCCTTCCTAACGGCATTGAACAGATTTATCTCACGTCGTGGTCAATGTCAGTCCACTTACAGCGACAACGGGACAAACTTCATTGGAGCGGACCGAAAACTTTGTGCAGTGATTAGGTTCTGTCAACAGCAAACGGAAGTCATAAACTTCGCAGAACAAGAAGGAATAACATGGATCTTCATCCTCCTGGAGCACCACACTTTGGCGGATTATGGGAGGCTGGCGTGAAGTCCTTCAAGTACCACCTTCGCCACGTCATGGGAACCATGTGTCTCACTTATGAAGAGCTGACCATCATCACTTGCCAAATAGAATCCTGCCTGAATTCCAGACCCCTTATTCCCTTGTCTTGCAACCCTGATGACCCTGAAGCCCTAACTCAATGTCACTACCTGATTGGCACAGCTCTCACTACCATTCCCAGCCAGTTCTACGTAATATTAACCTTAACCTACTGACTAGATGGCAAATACTACAGCAGCAAATGCAGAGGTTGTGGCACCACTGGTCGAACGACTACCTGCATCACCTTCAGCAGCAATCCAAATGGACACACTCCAGTCCAAATGTGCAACCTGGAGCACTGGTGGTGTTAAAGGAGGATAATCTTCCACCATTAATGTGGAAACTTGCAGTGATCACGGACGTTCGCCCAGGATCAGATGGACTAGTGCGTGTGGCTACTGTCCGCACCTCTCGTGGGATATTGAAGAGGCCTAACAATAAACTGTGCCCTCTTCCAAACGACGAAGAGTGATTTATGAGTGTTGTAAATACTCACTGTTGTATTGTGAACTGTTCTAGTGTATTTGATCCGAATTATTTGTTTTGATTTCAACTTTACTATGTGTTCCTTTGCAGTTCTATATTTTAAGAACTTGACATTTGTTGGCGGCTGGAATGTTGGGACAGTGAATTTATTATGTGTTTATTTGTGCAATTGTTCCTATTGTATTTGTTGTCGTATAGCATGATTGAAGTGATTTTTTGTGTGACCCGCTTGGCTGCTCGGTTGCACGTCCGTAACAGTGGGCTGGAGAGACTGTTGGACTTGTCTTGGCAACAATGGTCTATTTTAGATTTGAACTTGAGCTACTACGTTTCACTTATCGGGCAGTTAATAATGATCGCCGCGCGCTATTGTGTGTCTGAACTTCTTAAGTATTTGATGTAAATATGGTTAATAAATTAGTTTATTGTCTTATGTATATGTTTTACAAACTGAGCTACCAGAGAGATGTTGTTTTACCAGCAAACGAACAGTTAACGTCCATTTATATAAAAATAATAAAGAATATTTGTCAAGTGATAAATATGTTTTGGTTGAATGTATGCTGGAAATCGTATTACGAAACTAAGCCTTCATATTCGTAACGCTGCTAAATCAGTACAGACCTTTGATTCGTACTTTTTTCTTCTCATTTAAAGTAGACAGAACATTTGCGTAGCCAGTGCTTTTTGCCACTGCCGTGAAACTAAGTGTGTGAGGAAATAAAATGAACATTACAAAGTTTGTCACTCCGTACAAATGTTTCATTATTCTAACAAGAGCACTGAAAGATATTCACGATTGGCTGTGAAGGAGAGGAAAAACGTGGTGATCCACTATAACTGTGTGTACAAAACTAGATTTTTTAAAAAACGTTTGGGTACATTTTGACAAATTGTTCCATTGTGTGTGCTATTCGAATAATTATCCAGGTTGAATTTTAAAGATATTTCTACAGTTTAATTTAACATAGTGACTTGGAGTTCTCGCAAAATACATCCATTTGTTTAGAAAATCCGCCAACTTGGTTAACATTACCATTTTAAGAACTGCTTGATTTCTAATTTTTGGAAATACGACATGATCATTTTATTATTTGTAACCATTTTAAGAACTGAACCTTTCGATAATGAATAACAGAAGAGGATAAAACAAAATTTTGTGGTCAAAATGTCTGAACAAAAGGCTAAATATCCACCCATTCCGGCCATAAAGTAGCCAACGGTTTCGGAGCAGCGAAGTACTGCATTTAACGAAGCAAATAAGAAATGAAACGAAAATGGGTGGGGTTGAGGCTGGTTGCGTATCATCATCATCTAGGTTGGTAATGAAACGAAATAATGTATCTTCTTTATAGCAGGAAAGTTGATCCAGAAAAGTGTTAATGTGCCCCCGCCCCCTGGAAATGATCCTGCGAGCGCCCATGCTCTGGGTGATACATTTTCTTATACTGCTGGTACGTAACACACTGATTCATCATAGTATTCCAGCTATTCGATCCCTGCTCTGACGTGCTGTTTTGAATGAGCAGTGTGCACACTTAGGCCTAAGGCAGAGGCTCGCTTAGTAGTAGTAGTAGTAGTAGTAGTAGTCTAGAATTACTATTCAGGCCTTTTCCAAATTATAGCTCTACAGTTCACTAAATAACTCAAAATTCAACCCTGAAAAGAGCCGTTTCTCAAGAAAAGTTTCTTCCTCTTCACATTTATTAAATTGTGCATTTTTAAATTCCAAATTAGCAGTGAAAGGGGGTTTCTCCTCTGACTTGGAGGAATATTTACCTCAAAGTCGGATAGATTTCTCTGCCGCCAGTGTAGTGAATTGAGATTTTCCAACTCATCGGGTAATTCTAGGAAACATATTAGTAAAAGGGCGTAGATTTTGCCCTGAGACTCTCCGCTATCCGACCCCCCCCTCCTTCCCACCGAAAAAAGACAAAGAGAATTGACGCATCACGGCTGTCTGCAGCTTGGTCATTCCAGCTCTGGAACTTTGGACTTGTAGATCGGCAGCGTAGTACTGTTCGTTAAAAGTGAGAAAATGTGTGGTTTTTCATTTGGTCGAGTATTTCATATGAAAGCATTACTTACTGACGTCATTGTAATGAGGTGTCTGCCATTATAACGAAAACTCCCCATCCTGATTGTGACTGATGGTAGGCAAGCGGGCCTACCATTAAAATGAAAATTCCCTAACCCAGTCTTCATATGAGAAAAAACGTTTGGTGACTTCCCCGTCGCGTTTCTAGCGTAACGTTAGCAGCTATGCAATTTAATACAATCCTGCTCACAACGTGTACACTATCTCACCTAGAATTCTGTATACAATGTAGAATTCCGTAGCGAAGCACGGGTACATGAACTGGTTGTAATATATTTATGTTCAGTAGTGCTGTTTTATGGTCGGTAGTGTTGTTCTGTGAAGGCAAGAACCTAAGAGCCGTGTATTATTCTTAAGTGAAATTGAAGAGCGTGTGATCTGGAGAACACACTCAAGAACACGGAAAATTAAACTCCCAAATCATGTGATGTTGTTCATGTTTGTGCCCCTAATGCATAATTGAGTACAACCGGTTGCTGTTTATACAAGCCGAAATTCCACTCCTAGCCATGTTTTGTCACAAATTTGAATCCAGATGGGTGATTTTGAACATTTTAAAATTATTTTCGTAAATAAACCAAAACTTCTCAAGATATTGACAATAGACTTTTTGGGAAGTTGCAAGAGGTGTTACTGAATGTGACAAAGCAAACTATATGTTTTTATCCCTCCCCACTTTTTTTATTTTAAAATATTTTTGACTGTTCAATTTCACCCCATGGTTCGGGGTCACTTTGAACATAGAGACATTTGTCTACTCTGTGGAAGTCATACCATGTACTGGTCAATGACACCCCTATCATATGAAAGAACATAGTATTTTGTACATAAATGTAGTTTTGAAAGTAACTTATTTTAAAAATTTGAGTGTTATTTACGAGTTTTCATACAATTATAGATAAATTTTGCTAATAATGGAAATGACTGCTAACCTACTTATGAAATAAGAAAATTATATAAAAACAGGCCTTTTGAAAACAAATTGAATGACTTTAATCATAACAAACCATCAGCCATCACTGAACAGCTGATCTGTCAGTGTCAAAGAACATCGCAACTGCTGTTCAAAGCTTGGTTCAAAGTCGCCCCTTAAAAGACAAGTCTTCATATTTTATTTTTTTACGTCACCAAAGAATAAATATAAAATGTTTTGCTTTCTGTAAATGTCCATTCAAGATGTTTACCTTGCCCACAAAGACTCGTTTTGAATTCTGAAACTTAAAATACTTCTAATATTAGGCAAATGTATTTGAGATTAGAAAAAAGAACGACATTTCCAGAATGCATTTTATTTTCTGGAGTTGGTATACTACGTTATTTCATATCGACTGTTAAATCATCTGAAAGTATCGATTATTGGCGATTTTTAACGCTTGTAACTACAGTTACTTATCTACACAGTAGAGTGCAGCATTAAATTTAGAAAAACGCTAAATTACTGTTCAAAGTCACCTCGCCGTTCAAAGTCACCGCACTTTACGGCACCAGAATGATTGGATTCACCAGTGGCGGTGGGCTCTCAGGAGCACAGGAGCACGTGAACACCCAGTTTTAATACATATTTACGCATTCATGGATAATTTAAAACTTTCCTTTCTTTCGACCTGATTTCGACAATCGATCGAAAACACTCGACTTATATCGAAGCTCTGTTACACCGACAGTTGTTCGTTTTGACTGACAGTGCAGCGAGCACACTGGATAATGCGCTATTGTGCTGAAGAATATACGCATGCGCAAAGCAGATGACGTCATGGTTTTCTGCACTGATATTCCCATTAGCGAAGAGCACGGAATGGTACGTGCCTTCTCGTCTAGAGCCACCCTCAATCCAGTGGCAGTATGACAGTTGACCACAAGGGTCCGCCACCTCCCCTATTACGGTTAGCCACAGCTTCCCAGGAACTACTATTGCATTACATTACCGGCAGATTTCACTAGTACCCTAATTCTGAACAGGCATTTTCTAGCTCGTTGTGAACAGGTGTTTGTAATCGCGGGAAGGAGTTTGCTTTACCTTGTGACTGGAAAATCTTTTCAAGTGAAATTAATTTAAGTGTTCTGTTCCTCTTCTGTGTTTGTATGGTTTGTGACCACGGTATTCTTTGTGTAAGAGGAAATGAATTCGGTTCAGGTAATTTTAACCAGTGAAATATTAACCTATCAGGATAAGTTAGAATTTAAAAGGCTTGGACCGAACAGACAAGATTTGATTATCGAAAAATTTACAAAAACTGACAAACGCGAGTATAGGCGTAAGTTTAAGAGAGAAGTCTACGAAACACGCAAGTGGCTCTGTGGATGTAGATCTAGGAACGCGCTTTTTTGTTTGCCCTGTTTATTGTTCAACAAAGAAAGAAGTGAATGGAATTCAGATGGGTGCACAGACCTTGCTCATTTGAGTGCAAAAATAAATAAACATGAAAATTCTCATGCACACAAAAACGCCAGTATTGAATTCCCTACGGTAGTATTGTCTATAATTTCCAAGACGAGAATAATTAACATATGACACAGTAGAACTCTGCCGGCCCCGTGGTGTAGGGGTAGCGTGCCTGCCTCTTACCCGGAGGCCCCGGGTTCGATTCCCGGCCAGGTCAGGGATTTTAACCTGGATCTGAGGGCTGGTTCGAGGTCCGCTACAATTGAGGAGCTATCTGACGGTGAGAGGGCGGTCAAAAAAGCTGGTAGACCATGGGGTTTTGTTTGGTTCTACACTAACACCCAGGTGAAGTTCGTGCTATTTAAAAACCAAGAATAGTGCTCGCATCCTTCAATATTCGCAGTATAATAAAGTTATTGTGCATTTTACTTTAGTTCTACACGAACAAATTAGTCTCGTATAAAATTTATCCACGGTTACAGGGGTTCTACCAAATTATTTGTGAAGAAGGAACCGTACAAGGAACTGTTAGTGAAATAATTTTTGTACCTATGTTAATTTTTTGCTGATTTGAGACATGAACAAAAATGTTGTTGTGAAAACCCTAAAAATTTTGTCACGAGCCGCCACTGGGATTCACCTCAGGCGAAGTCAGTCTAATAAAAATGTTTGGTAATATTTAGGAATACATGGGAAAGAAGGGAAGGTCATATGTTCTACTCCTAACCCTTTTGATGAAAGTAGGAGACTTTGGGCCTTTTCCGATACTGCACATACAAATAAGTGCATCAGAAATAATTTGCACGGCAAAAGGGAAATCTATTACAATAATGACAAATACAATAATGGAGTTGCGGTCGTAAAATCCTATCGACAGAAATTTTAAATGGATAAATTTACAGCTTAGAAAGTTTGCCACTAACTAACTAACTAACTAACTAATCAATCGGTTCTCTGGCTTTAATGAAAAAGAGCCTCGCATCCTTAGTATCACAGTTAATTCCAAAGAATTTGGATACTGTGATGTTCATTAATTATTAATTGTTACGAGTATTTTATTGGGTTTTAGGGCTCGCTAACGACTTTTATGGTTTTCTGGAGACGCCGAGGTGTCGAAATTTTGTCCCTCAGGAGTTCTTTTAAGTGCCAATAAATGTATGGACACGAGGCTGTCGTATTTGAGTACATGCAAATACCACCGGAGTGAGCCAGGGTTGAGTCTGCGTCCGAGCCGACTTGTCAGAAGGGTCACTGATAGATCCAGACTTATCAATATAATATAACAATATACCCTTCAAAGGTAATCGAGTAATTATCATCCCATCCTCGTCGCCGAAACTGCTGTGTTTTCAAGTGAATTTGAGTTTCTTCAATTAATCATTTTCAGGGTTGGACTTGTAATGTAAAAACTTTATCTTTCAAATAAACACTAACAATAATAATCGACAGCCCAAAATCAAAGATATCTAATACTACAAAGAAACTAATTGATGACATGTTAACAGACAGCATTTTCTTCACCCATCCTTCAAGAACCGTTTTTGATATATTCGTACAAGTTGAAAATGTAATGGAACAACTCTCCTGTGATAGTGCGGTATATTTTTACGAGTATTTGGGCAGTTTACAAAGTACCACAGATAATTCCAAAGAATTAGGGTACTACTTCATGTAGTGGATATCGTCCCTAAAACTTTTCTACATTACCGTATCTGAAGTGTCGGTTCTTTTTTTTATGTAACAGGACAGTTCAGAAATGAACTGAAATCTTCTAAGACCACAAAATCTATACTATCTGACAACTGACTTTAGGAATGGTAAGCAAAAGAATAATATTGTCCATGCAATATTGTATTTTATTCGTATGCTTATTTGTATTCGCAAGCTCAGTTAGCGAAAGAAGAGCCACCTACTGGAGGGATCGATAAAATAGGGAAGATATCACACTTTCTCTCCTACTCGGTATGGTTCTGGTAATATACCAATATTTTCATCTACGAGTTATCAATCAATCAATCAATCAATCAATTAATCAATCAATCAATCAATCAATCAATCAATCAATCAATCAATCACTACTGTTCTGCATTTAGGGCAGTCGCCCAGGTGGCGGATTCCCTATCTGTTGTTTTCCTAGCTTTTTCTTAAATGATTGAAAAGAAATTGGAAATTTATTGAACATTTCCTTGGTAAGTTATTCCAATCCCTGACTCCCCTTCCTATAAACAAATACTTACTAATATTTGACCTCTAGAATTCCATCTTTACCTTCATAAAAACTTTTGAAACACGACTCAATCTTATTCGTCTACAAATGTCATTCCACGCCATCTCTCCACTGACAGCACGGAACATACCGCTTAGTCAAGCAGCTCGTCTCCTTTCTCCCAAGTCTTCGCAGCCCGAACTTTGCAGCATTTTTGTAACGCTACTCTTTTTTCGGAAATCACACAGAACACACCGAGTTGCTTTTCTTTGGATTTTTTCCAGTTCTCGAATCAAGTAATCCTGGTGAGGGTCCCATACACTGGAACCATAGTTGGGATATCACCAGAGAATTACATGTCCTCTCCTTTACATCCTTGCTACAACCCCTAAACACCCTCATAACCATGTGCATAACCCTTTATTTACAATCGCATTTATGTGATTATCTTAATGAAGAACTTTTCTTATATTAACACCTAGGTACCGGTACCATCAATGATCCCCAATAGGATCTTTCACCCCATCAACGCAGTTATTAAAACTGAGGGGATTTTTTCCTATGCGTGAAACTCACACATTGCATTGCATTGTTGGATGCGCTTGAGAACGGTTGGCTGTTGAGAGAGCTCTTGCATTATTGTAGTGATAAAGTAGTGAAAACCTATTGAAATAGCTAAATTTTGTGTATATCTGATTCATTTAGTGCTGTTTATATAGTGGTGTTTAGTGCTTGTTGGTAGAAATTGGGAGTAGTGACATTTATTTAAATTTTGTAACAAGTAATTCAGTTGGTCTTCAGTAAATTACGTTTTCTAGGTTAAGTAGGCTAGCTAGGTGTACCTTGTTTCGATTTTAGGTTTAGGAAATACTTTAGGTAATAATATTAACTTTAAAAATATTTGTAAATATCTGTAGGTTCGTTGTTTATACTTACAAAAGTAGGTTATCATAAGGAATAGTACCGTAACTTCTGCAGCAATTTCTCCGGTATTTCGTATAGATATCCGTTCAAACTATCGCGAAGGTAATAATTTACTACATAAAAAAAACACGATACGCCTGTAAACCTCCATTTAAAAAGAAGTTAAAGAGATTACACGGTAATAGTTAACAGTCGTTGTATTGTTATTGATTATTGTCGGTCCTCATATTCAAATATTGCATTGTTGGCTAAGTTGTGAACAAAGGGTGTAGTGTAGTCAAGTAAATATAAATAAAAATCAGCTGATCTTGTATTCCATTCATTGGTAACTTCTAAGTAGGTAGTTAAGATATCCGTAATTTATATTTCGCTCCCTCGATCTTTCAGTATTTATGAGCGGTTAGCTAATAATAATAAAGTTCATATATCCCAGTAATTGCAGTTCAAGTCCCTGGAGTAGTAGTAGTAGTAGTAGTAGTAGTAGTTTTGATAGAAATATTTGAGAAATTACTGTAGACAACCTCGTATTTTTCAGTAGGCCTAATTAAGGACACTTTTATTCTCCGTCCCGTGGAGTAGGGAAAATAATAATAATCCACCAGCTGTAATAATCACATAACCACATTTCAGTAGAATTGTAGTGAAGATAAGGTATAATATATTAGATAGTATCTTGCCAGTTATATTCGTGTTTTTCTTCGTGTACGGCAATCTTTTCGATACTTAAGCATTTAACCAAACGCAGGGTAGTGTAGTGTAGATACATTGTAGTATAGATACAGTACATTTAGATAGTGCCGTATCTTGCCTGCTATATTCGTGTGTTATTTTTCGTGTGTATCTATTAGACCGTAATACTAATAATAATTTGTCTAAGCATTTAGCTTCGTTGGTAATCTTTGAGTACAGTAGTTCTTGCAAATTTCATTTCTGTTGTGCTTAATTTAGTGACATACGGTACGGTTCCGTAATTAGGATACGTCTGAAAGTAGTTTAACATTACTGTAGTGTACTGTACAGTAGTATACGAGTAATATCCTATTAGAATTTAGTGTGATTATTTTATTATTGTAAAATATTTGTGTAGTACTGGTGTAGTAGAGGTATCCGTAGAAACTCGTACTAAAATACTGTTGTTGTTGCAATTAGAATAGGCTTAATTGCAGTTTGGAATTGTGTAGTTCTTGTGTAGGTTATTACTTTCGATATTCAGTAATTAACAGCAGTTTTTATCCTGTCAGGGGTTGTAGGATGAAAAAATAGAGCACGACTAAGTAGTATTGTAGTGTAGTCGTAAATTAATTACCTTATTGTTGTGTACTATCCCAGACAATATATCCCTCCGTTCATTTATTTTTTGCAAATAAGTTATTTTATTTTTAATTTCACCCCCCCCCCCCCGTAAAGAATGGCTAAGGAGCGCGAGTGTAGTTTCTGTGGGTGTGGTGAGTCATTGAGGGGTATGAGGGAGGAGTTGGAAAGTTTGAGGGAGATAATTAGGATTCTCACAGAAGACAGGAAGGAAGATAGGACTCCCTCAAACAACGTACAGGTTACAGTAGGTGTACAAGAGGGAGGGGAAGGAAAGGGAGGAGTTGTAGAAGACAGGTGGTCTAATGTTCTAAGGGGAAGGAGATTGCAGGCTAAGAGCTCTATTCAGGATCAGAATTCAGGACAGGTGTCTGTGCGAAATCGGTACGAGTCACTCCAGGTAGAACAACAGATACGACGGACAGGGAATTGTTGCTGAAATGTGTGGAAGTAGGAGGAAGGGAAAAGGTAGGAAAGGGAAATGTAGAGTAGAGGATAGGAAAAGACTGTTGGAACAGGGTCATGGGAAGGAGAAAAGGGAGGAGGAAATAGCTCCTGCAGCTATCAGAAAAGATAGGGCTGACCAGGAGGTGAGGGGATCAAATGAGGTGGGTAGGGTTGAGGCTCTGGTCATGGGGGATTCTATCGTTAGACACGTGGGAAAGTGTGTGGAGGAAAGGGGACCAGGGTAGAATGTTATCCAGGAATTAGGTTGAGGCAGATGTTGAGGAAAGTAGAAGAGAGGGAGGAGGGGAAGGAGAAGGTGGTAGTGTTTCACGTTGGTACCAACAACGTAAGGCAAGCTGATATAAGTACCAACATAGTTGAAGATGTGTGGGATCTGGTAAATGCAGCACGGGTGAAGTTTAAGAAAGCGGAGATTGTTATTAGTGGAATACTGGGTAGGAGGGATACTGACTGGAGGGTGATTGGGGATTTAAATACTATGGAGTGGTTATGTGGGAAACTGGGAGTGAAATTTCTAGATCCTAATGGGTGGGTAGGAGATAGGGATCTGCGCTCAGATGGCCTTCATTTAAACCGCAGTGGTACGTATAAGTTAGGAAATTTGTTTGGAAGGGTAATAGGGAGATACATTCAGGGAAACGGGATGGCCTAGGGAGCGGTGATAAGGGAACAGGGAACTGAAAATCAAGTAGGGATGACATAAAATTGTTAGTGTTGAACTGTAGAAGTATTGTAAGGAAAGGAATAGAATTAATTTAATAGATATATATTCACCAGATATTGTAATAGGAGTTGAATCATGGCTGAAAAATGATATAATGGATGCAGAAATTTTCTCACGGCACTGAAGTGTGTATCATAGAGACAGGATAGGAAGGGTGGGAGGCGGAGTGTTCATTCTGGTGGAAGAAGAATTTGTAAGCTACGAAAAAGTTAAAGATGAGACACATGAAATTCTAGGTGTAAGGCTCATTTCTAAAGATAATAGGCAACTTGATATATTTGGAGTGTACAGATCGGGAAAGGGTAGCACTGACGCGGATTCAGAATTATTTGATACGATAGTCAGCTATGTGGGAAACGACATGGAAAGAAATGTGATTGTAGCGGGAGATCTGAATTTGCCAGATGTCAATTGGGAAGGAAATGCGAACGACAGAAAGCATGACCAACAAATGGCAAATAAGTTAATATGGGAAGGACAGCTGATTCAGAAAGTGATGGAACCAACCAGAGGGAAAAATATCCTGGATGTCGTGCTGATAAAACCAGATGAGCTCTATAGGGAAACTGAAGTTATAGATGGCATTAGTGATCATGAAGCTGTTTTTGTGGTAGTTAAAAATAAATGTGATAGAAAGGAAGGTCTTAAAAGTAGGACTGTTAGGCAGTACCACATGGCTGATAAAGCAGGCATGAGGCAGTTTCTAAAAAGTAGCTATGATCGGTGGAAAACGGTAAATATAAATGTAAACAGACTCTGGGATGGGTTTAAAGAAATTGTTGAGGAATGCGAAAACAGGTTTGTACCATTAAGGGTGGTAAGAAATCGTAAAGAACCACCTTATTATAATAGAGAAATAAAGAGACTAAGAAGGAGGTGCAGACTGGAAAGAAACAGAGTTAGAAATGGCTGTGGAAGTAAGGAGAAATTGAAGGAACTTACTAGAAAATTGAATCTAGCAAAGAAGGCAGCTAAGGATAATATGATGGCAAGCATAATTGGCAGTCATACGAATTTTAGTGAAAAATGGAAGGGTATGTATAGGTATTTTAAGGCAGAAACAGGTTCCAAGAAGGACATTCCAGGAATAATTAATGAACAAGGGGAGTATGTGAGGATCTTCAAAAGGCAGAAGTATCCAGTCAGCAGTATGTAAAGATTGTTGGTTACAAGGATAATGTCGAGATAGAGGAGGAGACTAAGGCCAAAGAAGTAATAAAATTTACATATGATAACAATGACATTTACAATAAGATACAAAAGTTAAAAACTAGAAAAGCGACTGGAATTGATCAGATTTCTGGGGATATACTAAAGACAATGGGTTGGGATATAGTACCATATCTGAAGTACTTACTTGATTATTGTTTGGTCGGAGGAGCTATACCAGATGAATGGAGAGTTGCTATAGTAGCCCCTGTGTATAAAGGAAAGGGTGATAGACATAAAGCTGAAAATTACAGGCCAGTAAGTTGGACATGCATTGTATGTAAGCTTTGTGAAGGCATTCTTTCTGATTACCGTATATTAGACATGTTTGTGAAATTAATAACTGGTTCGATAGAAGGCAATTCGGTTTTAGGAAAGGTTATTCCACTTAAGCTCAACTTGTAGGATTCCAGCAAGATAAAGCAGATATCTTGGATTCAGGAGGTCAAATGGACTGTATCGCGATTGACCTGTCTAAAGCATTTGATAGGGTGGATCATGGGAGACTACTGGCAAAAATGAGTGCAATTGGACTAGACAAAAGAGTGACTGAATGGGTTGCTATATTTCTAGAAAATAGATCTCAGAGAATTAGAGTAGGTGAAGCTTTATCTGACCCTGTAATAATTAAGAGGGGTATTCCTCAAGGCAGTATTATCGGACCTTTTTCTTATATATATAAATGATATAAAGGAGTGGAATCGGAGGTAAGGCTTTTTGCGGATGATGTTATTCTCTATAGAGTGATAAATAAGTTACAAGATTGTGAGCAACTGCAACGTGACCTCGAAAATGTTGTGAGATGGACAGCAGGCAATGGTATGTTGATAAACGGGGTTAAAAGTCAGGTTGTGAGTTTTACAAATAGGAAAAGTCCTCTCAGTTTTAATTACTGCGTTGATGGGGTGAAAGTTCCTTTTGGGGATCATTGTAAGTATCCAGGTGTTAATATAAGGAAAGATCTTCATTGGGGTAATCACATAAATGGGATTGTAAATAAAGGGTACAGATCTCTGCACATGGTTATGAGGGTGTTTAGGGGTTGTAGTAAGGATGTAAAGGAGAGGGCATATAAGTCTCTGGTGAGACCCCAACTAGAGTATGGTTCCAGTGTATGGGACCCTCACCAGGATTACCTGATTCAAGAACTGGAAAAAATCCAAAGAAAAGCAGCTCGATTTGTTCTGGGCGATTTCCGACAAAAGAGTAGCGTTACAAAAATGTTGCAATGTTTGGGTTGGGAAGAATTGAGAGAAAGAAGAAGAGCTGCTCGACTAAGTGGTATGTTCCGGGCTGTCAGCGGAGAGATGGCGTGGAATGACATTAGTAGACGAATAAGTTTGAATGGCGTTTATAAAAGTAGGAAAGATCACAATATGAAGATAAAGTTGGAATTCAAGAGGACAAACTGGGGCAAATATTCATTTATAGGAAGGGGTGTTAGGAATTGGAATAACTTACCAAGAGAGATGTTCAATAAATTTCCAATTTCTTTGAAATCATTTAGGAAAAGGCTAGGAAAACAACAAATAGGGAATCTGCCACCTGGGCGACTGCCCTAAATGCAGATCAGTATTGATTGATTGATTGAACCTGACTTTTGACACAGTTTATCATCATACCATTGCGTACTGTCCATGTTACAACATTATCGAGGTTACTTTGCAGTTGCTCACAATCGTGTAACTTATTTATTACTCTATACAGGATAACATCATCCGCAAAAAGCCTTGTCACTTCTTTACGCATATCATTTTTATATATAAGACTAGGAGAAGTACCCGTTCTTCGTACGGGTTATCAGAAACTGGATTTAGTTACTCATACTATCGGTGTGACTGACTTCATTAGATATTTATATCACTGGTGTATTTACTTAAGTACGTAGAAATTATTTGTCATGTTTGGAATTAAAGTGTATCTTCTTTTCTTCATGGGGCCTCTAAATATTAGTTCCTAATTATCGTCGACCTCTAGGATCTTTTGCTACCATGCTTTTCCTTCATTCCCACCTAGATATACCTGCTCCCTTCACAAAGCTGCAGGTTTAGTGTACTTCCGCTAGATAGTACCACACATAAAAATATTATTGAATGTATTTGTTTGATCTGACATTTCGTAACTGTTACAAATGATCAAGGAAATATGCGATGCTAAAAGAAACTACTATAAGGTATCGAGAATTATAATTCTCAGGGCTTGTCACTAATGTCGCACATCATATAATGAATCTGAGTATAAATGTTGTGAAACTTTTTCAAGTCATGGGCGCATCAGCTTGACAATTGTGTACAGTATATAGGTTGTTTTCATGATTACAATGATCGTAAAAATGGACCAAAATATCGGCACTAATAACATCAGTGATCCTACTACTCCATAATTTGATAGAAAATAGTTTAAACTATAGGTAACAGACTCCGCAAAACGCTAAAACCTAAGCCAGTACGTAAAAACGGAGGCCCGCCGGCAACCGCTGGTCGCTGTACTACGAAGATCTCCGGGACTATTATTTTTATACTTCACTCCCTTTCCATCCCCGCCGAAAGGAGTGCTATGAGCGTCTTACACAACAGTTTATTTTTTTCCAGATAGTAAGTCATATGTGTATCAATTTTGTTTGGCAGCTATGCCCAAACGTACATGCATAATCTAGCTGCTGTAGAATCCTGGAGCTGGCGTTGCCATGGTTACGGCCGTTCGTTTCTTTATCCGATTCCTAGAGCAGGGGTAGTGTGGTTCCAATATCTCCATAACGGTTGGTTTTAAGGCCTCAAAACATGGTTTTCGGGCCCGAAGGGATTACCGAGTTTTGTTCTTTGCGTCAACGTGCTTAAAATCAGCTTTGTCTCGTCCTTGTACGACAAATTCGCTTTCGCCTATATTAGCCTATTATGTTAATGTTTTTATATCTCCCCCGTCGCCCCCCCTCCAAATCGAATTGTTTTTAAAATAAAATATAGCCCATGTTACTCACTGGCAATATAGCTTTCTATAGGTGAAGTCATTTTTAAAATCGGTTCAGTAGTTTTTGAGTCTATCCGTTACAAACAAATATACATTTTTTTCCTCTTCATGATATTAGTATAGAAGTATAGATTACATCCCTACACATACGGTTGCCGTGGGAAAGGGCATCCAGCCGTAAAACAGGGTCAAGTCCACATGTGCGACACAGTTCGCACCCGCAACCCCAAAGGTGTGGGTAAAGCGATAGAAGAAGAAGATACTCATTTTAAAAATTCACCCACTTTTTTTTCTTTTCACCCCCTTAAGTGGATTATCCAAAAAGAGTGTGTTCATTTTTAAAGGAGATTCCAAGTACCAATTTTAAAATCTGTAACATCTTCATTTTTTGAGATATAGACTATGTATCCTCATATAAATAATTCAACTCCTTCTTCACTTCTTTTCACCACCCCCTTAATTGGATTTTCTGAAAACGAATTTGTGTGTTCTTTTATTTTTAAAGGGGATTCCAAATACCAATTTTCATTTCTGTAACATGTGAGGTTTTTGTGATTTATTGTAGATAATTTCGCTGCTGTAGAATCCTGGAGCTGACGTTGCCATGGTTACGGCAGTTCATTACTTTATCCGATTCCTAGAGCAGGGGTAGTGTGGTTTTAGGGCCTTAAAACATGGTTTTTGGGCCCGTAGAGCTTACAGAGTTTTGTTCTTTGCGACAATAGGATTAAATTGACCTTTGTCTCGTCCTTATACGACAAATTCGATATTTTGCCTATATTAGCCTATTATTTTTATATCTCCCCCCACCCGTGCCCCCCGCCTCGAATTGTTTTGAAAATAAAATATAGCCCATGTTACTCACTGGCAATGTAGCTTTCTATAGGTGAAGTAATTTTTTAAATGGTTTTAGTAGTTTTTGAGCCTATTTGTTACAAACAAACAAATTTTTCCTCTTTATAATATTACTGGTATAGAAACCATAAAGATCCTATAATACTGCCTTGAGAAACTCCCCTCTTAGTTATTACAGGATCAGTTAAAGCTTCACCTACTCTAATTCTCTGAGGTCTATTCTCTAGAAATATAGCCACCCATTGAGTCACTCTTTTGTCTAGTCCAATTGCACTCATTTTTGCTAGTATTCTCCCCTGATCCACCCTATCACATGCCTTACACAGGTCAATCGCGATACAGTCCATTTGATCTCCTGCATCCAAGATACCTGCTATATTTTGCTGAAATCCTACAAGTTGAGCTTCAGTGGAATAACCTTTCCTAAACCCGAACTGCCTTCTATCGAATCAGTTATTCATTTCCCAAACATGTCTAATATAATCAGAAAGAATGTTTTCCCAATACTCACATGCAATGCATGTCAAACTGACTGGCCTGTATTATTCAGCTTTACGTCTATAACACTTTCCTTTATACACAGTACCCCTGTGGGTGGGGGCGGTAGAATAACACCCACGGTATTCTCTGCCTGTCGTGAGAGGCGACTAAAAGGGGCCCCAGGGGCTCTGAACTTTGGAGCGTGGGTTGGCGACCACGGGGTCCTTAGCCGAGTCCTGGCATTGCTTCCACTTGTGTCAGGCTCCTCACTTTCATCTATCCTATCCGACTTCACTTGGTCAACTCTTGTTCTTTTCCGACCCCGATTGTATTACGTATGGAGGCCTAGGGAGTCTCTGATTAGTGTTATATAGAGGATGGTTGCCTAGTTGTACTTCCTCTTAAAACAATAATCACCACCACCTTTATACACAGGGGCTGCTATAGCAACTCTCCATTCGTTTGGCATAGCTCCTTCTGCAAACAATAATGAAATAAGTACTTCAGATATGGTACTATATCCTAACCCATTGTTTCAATATATCCCCCGAAACCTTATTAATTCCGGCCGCTTTTCTAGTTTTCAACTTTTGTATCTTACTGTAAATGTGTTCACATTCGTCAATATCCCCAATTCTATCCTCTGGCCCTAGATAACAAGAAAAATAAAAAAGTAACACCAGGACGTTAGAGATGGCATATACTTGGGCAAAGATTCCGTTCTGCATTGCAATCTGGGCAACACGCTGTATGGAGACGAGTTGCTCGACTAAGTGGTATGTTCCGAGCCGTCAGTGGAGAGATGGCGTGGAATGACATCAGTAGACGAATAAGTTTGAGTGGTGTCTTTAAAAGTAGGCAAGATCACAATATGAAGATAAATCTGGTATTTAAGAGGCCAAATTGGGCCAAATGCCTCTCTCATAAACTATCAACTCATAATAAGACGTAACTTCAATAACACGTAGATTCAGTAACACGTAGACTCAATAACACGTAGATTCAATAACATGTAGGTCCCCAATGATACGTAGATTCTCAATAATATGTAGCTAACACTGTCCTCGATTCTCCTGTAAATAAAGATACCGTACAATCCTGCTATAAATCTGCTGCATAACTCTGAAATATAATTGCTACTCTACACAGCAACACTGGTACAAGTATCATCTAATATAGCGATATATAATTATTATTTCGAAGATCCTAATTTGCCTGACCCATTTAACATCACTGAAGTTAATATTTACTGACGACTAACATCCAGAAATTCAAAATAATGAATGAGGAGATCTAAATCATCAACATTGCGCTTGGCTTTAGATTACTAATTGAAGATATACATCATAGGTACATTGATTTATGTTTGATGACACGATACCAATCTCATATTTCGAATATTCCTTCGTCTATGCTAATTGCAATAGAAAAATATGTACACTAAATTCAAATGAAACCTGAAAAAAAGAGTTCTAGCTACAAAATAATGAAGTAAGGACTTATCTTATGATGAGCCAGCAACCACCGGGATCGGGTGATGTATTATAATCCATCCTGGGGTTGTCCTGGTGCCTCACATATTCATCCCATCTTCACGTAGCACACACTATACAAATAAAACTTCGAGTACATCGCGCACTGCAACACAATAGTACACGTTATCATTGGCCAAGCACCAATGGGCAGTATAAGCTAGTCGCGTTTGTACAACTTCAGTTGCGTCATACTTTGATTATCGAGTTTCCATACTCATTTCCTTGAAATCCATGTGGCGATTATATCATAAATCATGACGTGAATTAAAAAATATTATTTCATTTCCTCAAGTTTTAGAATTAATAATTTCAGTTTAATAAATTATTATATTGACGTACCGGTATCGTCGTTCCATCGTATTTCAAAGATTTTTATAGATGTAAATTATGTAGGGGAGAGTGGGGCACATTGAACCGGAAAAAATATTTTTCACTGTTACTCATCCAGTAATTTTAATACAGACCTGCGGTTTTCTCCCTTTTGAAGTTCAATCATTCAAGTATCAAATGCCCTTATATGAATACACTATGGATAGTAGTTTCTAAGTTGCATGCCTTTAAACACACCCAACATACCCAGAGTAAGAAAATAATTTATTTATACCTACTGAAGTTGTGTAACCCAGTTCATAGTGCCCCGTGGTTCAATGTTGCCCACTCTCCCCTACTCCATGAAGCAAATATTATTAGTTCTAATCGATATGAGGAAAAGTCACAATACTAGATAGAAAACTACTTTTGCTTCAGAAATGCATACACGTTTTTTATCAGTACATCATCGCTTTTAGTGTTTATTTAATATCCTACTGAAATATATAATTGGCACGTACTTTTTACATAACCGTATGACAGTTTGATGCATTCTGTAAATACCTGTCGCATACATGTTTTTGCAAAGGCGATGCTGCAGTAAGTGGTTAAGGACGACTGCTTCTTGGTATACGGCTAAGGAGAATCGACCATCACAGCACCAGTGACGTTCGTTGCGATGCCGAACAATAGAAATGTAAACAACAAGCCCCACCCAAGTGTATGCCCAAATAAATGGAATAATAAACATGCTAATTGGCAAGAATATAAAGAAAATATTAAGGCAGAGTTATATAGATTACCACCACCTACCCATTTCAAAAATTACAAGATTGACTATATTGTAATAGAATTCACCAATATCATACTTAAAGCCGCAGAAAATTCTGTTCCAAGGACCAACAATACAACTTACAGAAAATCAGTTCCTTGGTAGAATGATTCCTGTAAAGTTGCAATTAAAAAGAAAAACCAAGCATTCTACAAGTATAAACGCCATCCCACTTTACAAAACAAATTACGGTTCCAAGAAAGTCGCGCTGCAGCCCGAAAAGTCATAAAAGAGAGTAAACGAGCATCTTGGCTGAAGTATGTGTCATCTCTTTCTCATCAGACCCCACAAAACACAATTTGGGAACACCTACGAAAAATAAGAGGGCTTAAAAAACCCTCACGTATCATAGCCCTCAATAAAACGACTGGACCAGTTACAACTACACATCACGATATTGCAAATGCATTAGCAGAGAACTTTGCAAAAATTTCAAGTGATTCCAACTATGAACAAGAATTTTTATCCTCTCGTGAAGATTGTCCTGATTTACAGTCACACATCCACTTAAGTGCTGACCAATGCTACAACGATAATATCAGTATTAATGAAGTACTATTTGAACTTAGTAGCTGTCGAAGTACAAGCCCAAGTCCTGACGATATGATATATGACTTCTTGAAAGAACTTCCTCCTGAAGGCCTAGCATTCCTCACTGAAATATTTAATTTCATTTGGGCACAGAAAGTCTTTCCTGTAGCTTGGAGGAAAGCTATAGTAATTCCAATACCTAAACCTGGCTGCGACCACATGTTACCCGATAACTATCGACCAATAGCTCTAACCTGCACTATGTGCAAATTAATTGAAAAAATAATAAATAAAAGACTAAAATGGGTTCTAGAACAACAGAATTTCTTCACTGCAGAACAGTGTGGCTTCCGACAGTTTCACTCAACAGCTGACACCTTAGTAGTATTAGAGTCAAAAATCCAGGATGCCTTTCATTATGGACAACATCTCCTTGCTGTCTGCCTGGATATTCATAAAGCATATGATATGGTGTGCAAAACTCACGTTATTAAAACTCTACTGCAACATAATATTAAGGGAAATATGATCAGTTTTATCTATAACTTCCTGCAAGACCGACGCATTCAAGTTCGAGCTAATGGTGTCCTGTCCCAAGAAGTCAGTTTAGAAAATGGTGTCCCACAAGGCTCAGTACTGAGTGTAACACTATTCTTAGTAGCTATAAATGGCATCACGTCATGCGTTAACCCTCCTGTAAAAACTTGCCTCTTTGCTGATGACATGACTATTTTTTGCAGAGGTCGCAACCTGTCAACCACCCAAACAATAATACAGAATTCCCTTGAAGATATTGCCAAATGGGGAAAACACACAGGCTTTACCTTTTCTTCAACCAAAACCAAATGCATCTTATTTTCCAAACAAAAGAGTGATAGTAACTGCCCAGAATTGTACCTCAAGGAAAATAAAATTGAGATAGTAAATGAAATAAAAATACTAGGAATGACCTTTGACAGAAAAATAACATGGAACTCCCATCTAAAAACTGTAAAAAAAAAGATTGCCTACATCGAATTAATGTACTCAAATCATTGGCAGCTAACAACTGGGGAGCAGATCTTCATGTATTAATGTGCACTTACAAATCTATAATTCGCACCAAACTGGATTATGGTTCTATTATATATAATTCAGCTACAGCATCCTCATTGAAAATGCTTGACCCGATTCAAAACACGTCTCTCAGGATTGTCCTAGGAGCATTCAAAACTAGCCCGATCTCAAGTTTATTAATAGAAGCTAATGAACCCCCGCTTCGGACTCGTAGGAAACAACTGACTATCAACTACGCAGTGAAGATAGCGGCCTCTCCTCACTCCAGAGCACACGAGTATGTTTTCCCATGCTATCAGCCTCAACGCTATTCCTCGCAACAAAAGAGACATATACCCTTCCATGTTAGGTTTACGCAATACTTACAGGAAATTAATTCTTCAGTTCCCCCGATTGCTTCAAGAACTAAAAAAGACATCACATTCCCCCCATGGAAAGCTGAACCACCACCAACAATATTAGATTTAAGTGAATTCAATAAAAAACAACAGATAGTACCGTATTTAAACAAATGTTATCTGAAAAGTGTGAAAGTCTGCCCAGACACACTCCTATATACATTGATGGCTCAAAAACCGAATATGGTAGCGGCTGTGCTGTTGTCCACCCCGCTCATACAATGAAGTATGCACTACCAGCTACATGCTCCATATTCACATGTGAACTGTATGCTATCCTAAAAGCTATGGAATCCATAAAGAGTTCCCCCCAAAAAGAACCTTTTCTAATCCTTAGTGATTCTTTATCAACAGTAAAACTCATTCAAAATGCATCATCCTCAAATACATTAGCACAAGACATACTGCAAACTTACAATACCGTGAAAAATAAAGGACAGCAAGTTACCATAATATGGATTCCCTCACATAAGGGAATAAAAGGCAATGAACAAGCTGATATATCAGCTAAAGAAGCAACTCGTCTTCCTGTACATGATCCAAACTTTCTAATCCCCTACACCGACGTTGCTCCTTTTCTTACTACAAAGATCCGAAAACAGTGGTTAACTGAATGGACAAGGGAACAACCCACAAGACTCCATGATATCAGGCGTGGATCTACAGATAAATTTGATGTTTCATTCCTTCAGCGTCGAGAACAAGTGCTCATTACTAGAATACGTACAGGCCATAGCAAACTGACTCATGCTCATATCTTCTCTAATAAACCTCCACCAATATGTGATGCCTGTCAAAAAAAGAAAGACTGTTGACCACATTTTACTAGAATGTCATCTATACGATCAACAAAGACAGCTGTGTAATTTAAACCAGAATAATAGAGTATGTGACATCTTCAACAAAGATACTCAGTGTAAAAACATAATTCAGTTTTTTAGACAAACAAATCTATTCAATGACATATAATTACTATCTGATCAATATGTACTGTTGTTATTTTTACAATTGTAACTCTATGTAATCAATGTAATAATCCTGTATGTATAATTGTGAAGCGATATGACTTTCTAAGTTAAAGCGACAATAAATAAACTTAATTAAAAAAATAGAAATGTCAGGGGCAGGGGGGACTCACCCGGTATGTACGAAACAGCTACAAAAAGGAAGAAGTTAAGACAACTGAAAGTGGACGAAACAATCGAGTCTGATACTACTTTTGAAGTAAAGGAAGATTTTCGGGAGAGTAGGCCTACATTTCTAGTTATTATAGACAGATCGATATCTGAATTGAAGAAAAAAAATGTTAATGGAAGAGTTTTATAGCAAATTTGAGATCCTACGTAATATGCGCGGATGAGACAGTACTGAATTACAGTATTAACATATGCCAGAAAACTTAGAGTGTTACAAAAATGGCTTGGAAGAATTTTTAAGAGGTTATTCATTTTAAAGCATAGACCTATATTAAGAGCAACGAAATAAACACGTCCTCCTTAACCTTTTGACGAGTGCGCACGGCATATGCTGTGCAACAATGCCTGCCGCATCCGAGTACGTATTTGACTGGTATACAACCTCTGGGGAGTAAGAAATTAAAAAAAATTACAATGAACTTATTTATTACAACTTTGACAGACTTTGAGACACATAAAAAGACATTTTGGATCGAGAAAACACTGCCATTTAAAAACTATTTTAATATATCACCTTCACTAATATAGGGTGCGGCAGAAATACCTGACGAATTTCAAAAGTAAATAACTCGGCAACGCAACAAACCATTTAAATATTTATTGCACAGTTGGAAAGAGTAGTATTTGCCATTTACGTCACATTTAGGTTTTGAAAATAATGTCATTCAAATGCCAACCGTCCTGTTCGATGCACCTCTGAAGCCTTTCCCTGAAGTTCCGCATGACTCGCTTGAGCATGTTTTGTGGTATTGCCTCGATTTCTTCATGGATGGCAGCTTTCAGGTCATGTAGTGTTCGCGGTTTACGTCGGAAGACGCGATCCTTCAAATATCCCCAGATAAAGAAATCGCACGGGGCGATGTCAGGAGAACGGGTTGGCCATGGAACGTCACCCCGTAAGGAGTCGGCATTTTTGAAATAAGTCTCAATCGCGAAACCTCGGTGTTCACCACTCCATGCCATGCCAGCGACTGGCTGGCTGACTGACTAGCCCGGACGAGACGATGCACGTGTTCTCCAAGGCCACGGCCAAGACCGCGCGCACAACGACAATAACACGTTTGAAAGCTGTGGCCAATACAACCTTTAGTTCGCTCCAATCTACTGTATGTGACATAAATGGCAAACCTGCTCTCTGAATTGCGCAACAAAATTGTGAATGGCTTGTTGCGTTGCTGAGTTATTTACGTCTGAAATTCGTCAGGTATTTCTGCCGCACTCTGTATGTCTATTTATTTCATCTATAATATCATCACTTGTGTTCAGAAACTCCATAGCATCACTTGTAATTTACAAAAGAAGAAACATTCACGGTTATACTGTATTTACGAAAACCAAAAATATTTACAGCTACGAAGAGCACAAACAACTACTCACATCGGCGGCAATCGTAACACTGCTGTAACCGGTAGGCTAACGGCGCGCCGAACTCTTACACTGTAGGGAGTAGGCCCTATACGCATTTTCGTCAGAGACCACCACCATACTGAACTAGGATTTGTACAGCGACACTATTCGAATAACTGAAAAAGTTCATAAAAACGCCGCCAGACGTCATATTACATCAGTAATAAGTTCTCAGTACTTGCCTAAAAAGACAATAATGCCGTGCTCCCTCATGTGGGGCCAAAGGACAAATGCCATACGCACTCTCTTGACTGTCCTTAGGTGCACTCGTCAACAGGTTAAGTACATTGTACAGAGTGCTGCTTGAAAACCATATTCAAGATCTCTTTCCTAATTTAGATATTTCATTACGAATAGTTTTGTCAACCAATGTTCGGCCGAGCGCTGTTTCTCACTGCTCAAAAGACTCAAGAATTATTTACGATCATCCATGTCGCAAGATGGAGTCAACCGTCTTGCCGTCCTCTTCGTGAATTCTGACATAACACAGCGACTAGACTATGAAGATGTGATAGACGAATTTGCAACAAAGAAAGCACGTCGTAGACTACTCATTGCCTGACTTGAGTTTGGTGAATTCAACATATTATTATTATTATTATTATTATTATTATTATTATTATTATTATTATTATTATTAATATTATTATTATTGTACCGGGCGGTACACCTCCACGCCGCTAATTCAAACATTGCGCCTGTTGAAACTCCTCTACTGGAGGAAGCCTGAACTTTAACAACCATGTTAATTCTAAAGTTTCTCAGAAGATGTCGCTATTGTAAATTTTGAAGAGTTCTGAACTGTGTCTTTTTCGATTTATATTTGTTTTCTCTGTAGTGAGAAGAGTGAAAATTCTCTTCTAGATGGCACTACTGAAGAACTACAATTGTGCACCCTGGTGTGAAGTGAAGGAACTGTTTTTTGAGAAATTTTGTGTTCATAAGTTTGTTCTTTGTTAAATTTCTTTCAGTCATTTTTTGGGTTGGCAGTATAACAATTCTCTTTCCGCTTGTTTTGAATTTAGCCAATCCCGAATTTCTTTAATTAATTTTTAACCAATAATGTGTGTCTTCTCCTATATGGATATGTTGCTTGACCCTAGCCAATAAAGTTGAGGGGGGTGTGGGTTCTCATTCATGAAACGTCTCGAATTTTCCGCGAGGATATATAAACTGCTGATTTTCTTGTCTCCTGGCCACTTCAGTAACATCTTTCTTTGTGTGATTATGTAGCAGGGGGCGGGAAGCGCCTCTTTCTTCGGGCGGCAGTTCATCCATCAGGTAATGGCCTTTAAATAACTTCTTTGCTTGCTAGCTCAGCAGTTTAACCCTCGGGGCAGGTTCGAAACTTTTATCATGTAACCTTCCTTTAAAATGTAAAAGACACTTGGTATAAAATTCCGTCTCTTTAACTACAAATCGGGATAGAGAGTGCCTAACCCTCTCGAGCTCCCTCTCATATTGTTTTTGAGGTGACTACGTTTTCACAACCGTTTTTCTTCGTTTCATAATGTAATAAAGTTTTCCTATCGTGTCACCTCCGTAGTATGGGATTAGCCCTTGCATAAGCGGCCTAGAGCCAAATAGGTTTTAAAAAAGGTATATTAGGAGTGCAAGTTACGCCTCCACTCATGTTGGTATTTTGGGGGCCATGTAATTATCCTGTTTCTTTACTTAATAGGCCTCAGTAGGTTGGGTGTTTTTACCCCTGTTCTTGTGTGCCTGGAAGGCAGCTTGAAAGTCGAGTTTGGTGTGGCCTTTGCATTGGCTTGAACTTTGAGAGCGGGCTGCTTTTTCTTAAATTTGGTTTAGTGTGAGCCTCGAGCAGGCTTAACTGGTAATTGGGAGCTAGTGCTCCTTGGCATGATTGGGGTTTTCTGCCCCTTTGTTGAACTTTCTTCATAAGTAAAGTTGAGCTCATTGCTCAGGGATTGTGAATCTGGGGCTCGAAGCCCAAAATAAATTAATAGACTGTAATTGTACATTCTTAACTTGTTGATATACAACTGTGTTCCTGTTATACTTGTTATTTCTTGATCTCGAAAAGAAAATATAACCTTTGTTAAATTTTAAATTAATTTTAATTTCGTAAGTTGAGACCTATTCATCCCAGCACCTTCTTTCACCTCTAACTACCACGGATAACTCCGTAACAAGTGGTAGCAGAGCGTGGTTGAATGGGTCTCAATTTAGCCCCTTTTGAGGGCTAAACATTGCTTTGCTTGCGAACTCTAACAATTTTCTCAGTTGCTGGAATTTTTTGATTTTTTTCTAAATATTTCTGTCACCATGTCCGGCCCTCGCGAGGTTCTTTTTCCTTTCTATTTGCGTAAAGAGGAATTAATTTATGAACTATCTCTCAGAAACGTTCAATCTGGAGGCACGGTTGCAGTCGACTCCAATAAGCTAAAAGATTCACTTGATTTGCCTATTACCATCCCGACTTTGGGAGAAAAAGAGATTGACGACGCTCTCTCCACGATCAATGATAATACTACTGAGCTAGCATCTGTAGTTAGTTTTTTGAAGTATGTGATCCATCTCCTAATCAACTCAAAAGAGTACAGGCTGGGTTGTACCATTTTTATAATAGGGTGTGTGATCTATTGTCTCTGAAGATAAATGACCTTCAGGGTAAGGAAGCTAGTGCCCTTGCCAAAAACTTGTCTAAAATCTCTAGCAAAGTTAGCCATTTGTTATCTGGATCTGCTATTCCTAAAGTCGACCAGCCTATGGTAGTAAATATTGTAAATGTGGAGGGTTCCTCTAAAGAGGAAGGAAGTAGTACTGATGTGACTACACAACGAACATCTGCCCCATTGGGAACCGAGTTCGATCGTCGCACGTCTATTCCACCCTTTGTGTTAAATAGGGCACCTTCGGAATCTGCTTCTCCACCACTTAGGCCCCTTTCTACTATGTCACCTGGTTTCAGCAGCTTACCCCATCCATTAGCTATGTTACTTAGAGGTATTTCCAAGTTTTCTGTTAACTCCACTACTGATGTTATTGCTTTCTTAAGGTTTTTTGTTGAATTCCAAGATCATGCCCTTGTTTTTTCTCTGTCTCCGTGTCAAACCCTTCAGATAATTTACCCTTATTCCATTGGTGTCCTCTCAGAAAAAATAGTTAGGGCAATTGCGGAACAGTCATCCATAGAAGACTTCCATGCCCATCTGTTGGCAAATTTTATCCCCGCTCGAGCTAGATCATCGCTCATTCAAAAGTACTACTACCGAGTGCAACGGTTGGACGAGAATTTGGCAGACTTCATCCAAGACATTAAGTTTTACACTAGGGTATTTGCCCTTCATTTTCCCGAAGATCAAATTGTTCAGGCCATAGTGGAAGGTATTTCTCCATCATACCGCTCATACTTGTGTTTTGCGTCGCGTCCGCAAACTTTTGCCGAGTTAGAGGCTATGGCTGTCTCAGCCAAAGGAGTCAGATACGCCGATACCTTGCGTGTAGCGAAAGAACCCCCTCCATCATCTAGTAGTTTTCGGCCTCCACCTCGCCGAACCATCACACCCCGTAAATGTTACGCTTGCGGGTCGCCTGACCATCTTCGCAATAAATGTCCATTGATCAAATCTAGTAGGACAAATAATGGAGCAAGTTCATCCCAAGGTTGTTTTAAATGCGGCGCGTTTTCACATATAGCCAAGAACTGCCCTAATGCTAACAGCACTCCCTCCTGCTCAACTTCAGGTGCAACTTCCACCAAGGCCAATAATAATAAGTGACTAGGGGTTTCGGCTGAGTCGGCAAACCCTTCTCCTCGAGGCTCAGCCCCAAGTAATCATGCCGAAATTTCAGGGAAAACTCTGTCTTCAAATTTATCTTTTGAAGGTCCCAAAGAATGTCTTAGGATTGCGGCGGATACCCCCGCACCTGTTCCTTTTCTCAAAATTGAATTAAATAATGAACCGGTAACAGCTTTATTAGATTCAGGCAGTGTGTGTTCTATTATTTCGGCTGATTGGTACTCCAAATTGAAAGCTGTTTGTAAACTTCCTGACTATTGCTCATCTTCAGTTCAGTATGTTTCGGCTAATTCTTCTCCGTTAGAAATTTTAGGTTTCTTATGTGACAAAATTCGGATTTCTAAATTTACTTGGAAATTTAAACTGTTTGTGGCCAAGCACTTGTCTTGCCCCATTATATTGGGAGCTGATTTCATTTCTCACACCGGTCTAGTGCTAGACCTTCAGAGCAAGTCGTGCTCTTTCAAATTTGATAGTAATTCCAAAATCCCTTTGTTAAAATGTAGTTCTGTAACATGTTCATCTGTTTCGCCTACCCAGGATGAGATGTTGTTAGATCTTAGACATCTACCTGAGGAGCAGACTGATAGTATTCGTAAGTTGTGTCAGTCGTTTCCAGAGGTGTTCTCGGATACTCCTGGTGTTACTGACCTTATTGAATACACGATTGAGGTTACGGATTCGATTCCTGTCCGTTTTCCACCTTATAGGCTATCTCCACTTAAAATGAAGGCGCTGAAAGAAATCATTGATCAGATGCTGAAGGACGGTATTATTCCGCCCTCTAAGTCGGCGTATTCTTCGCCTATTTTTCTAGTCCCGAAACCCCAAGGTGGCTTCAGGCCTGTGATTGATTATAGGGCTCTCAATCGGAAGGTGGCGTTACAATCCGTGCCCCTTCCAGACCTTCACTCTTGTTTTTCTTGGTTTCGTAAAGCTTCACCATCTTAGATCTTAACCAGGCGTATAATGAGATACCGTTAGCAGAGGAATCCAAGCACCTGACAGCGTTTGCCACGGATTGGAATTTGTATGAATACAACCGCGTGCCTTTCGGGCTCCCCACGGGAGCAGCTGCACTCACTAGACTGCTAGATAGGGTCTTCTCCGACATCAAGTTTGAGTACATGTACCACTATCTTGATGATGTCGTCGTATTTTCGGAGACCTTTGAAGAACACCTAGATCATCTGCGAGAAGTCCTCAGTCGCCTCCGTAAGGCTGGGTTAACTGTGAAGTTGTCCAAGGTGGCCTTCGCTAAGCCCTCCATGTCATTCCTAGGGCATATTGTGTCGCCTGATGGTGTTGCAGTCGATCACTCTAGAACACAGGCCATCCGTGATTTCAAGCTTCCCAAGGACATCTTCAGGAAATTTATTCCAAATTTCGCCAGTAGAGCGGCGCCCTTGAACTTATTTCGTAGGAAAGGCGTCAAATTTGAGTAGGGACCTTCTCAACAAGCCGCTTTTGAAGATCTCAAATTAGCTTTGTGTAACGCCCCTGTTCTGGCTATGCCCGATTTCTCCTAGAAATTCATCGTCCAAACCGGCGCGTCGTCGTCGGCGGTATCTGCAGTCCTTCTTCAAGAGACTGAACTAGGGAGGCGACCCATCACCTATGCATCTAGGACTCTATCGGCTCAAGAAGCCAAATATTCCATCTATGAGCTCGAAGGTTTGGCAGTCTTATTTGCTTTAGAAAAGTTCCGTCTCTATCTGGAACATGTCAAGTTCGACTTGGAAACTGATAACCAAGCCTTAAGTTGGGTCTTCGGTAGGCCGCGTCGTACTGGTCGTATAGCCCGGTGGGCCATCCGAATTTCGGCCTTCCAATTTGATGTTAGGCATATCAGAGGTACTGAAAACGTGGTTGCTGACGGACTAAGCCGTATGTTTTCCAATGATGTGGAGGCTCCTGATCTGGATGATAGTTCTTCACCTCCCGTGTCCATACTATCTGAGGTTAATGCCATCTTAACAGATGCTCCCATGCTCTTTAGGGATATTGAGAAATATCAACGTGAAGATCCGACGCTGGCTCCGATCATGGAAACCCTTTCTTCTGGGGAACATGTCGTCCCTTATGTTTTGAGGAATAGTGTTTTATGTTGCCCGTCGAGGCATGATCAAAAAATGAAAGTTGTAGTTCCAGCTGTTCTTGTACCAATGATCTTCAAGTACTATCAATAGACCCCATTAGGGGGGCATTTAGGCATCTTCAAAACCCGTGAAAAGATTCATGAAATGTTTATCTGGAAGGGTATGGACGGAGAAATCCGTGAATTGGTAAAATCTTGTAAATCATGCTGGCTTAGTAAACCCACCATGTCAACTAAGCAAGGGCTTTTGTCTTCTCATCAAGCGTCGCGCCCCATGGAACGTCTCTACATCGATTACGTAGGACCCTTTCAGCAGTCAAAGGGGAACGCTAACAAGTTCATCCTTGTATGTGTAGATGGTTTTACTAGATTTTCTTGGTTATTTCCGACTAAGCTGGCCACCGCTCAGTCCACCATTACTTGTTTAAATTCCATTTTTGCTTCTTTCGGTCCGTGTCAATATATTGTATCTGATAATGCTAAAGCTTTCACATCCAATCTCTTTCGTAAATTCTGTTTTGATCTGTCCATATCTCATGTGACTACTTCGGCTTATTATCCTCAACCATCTCTAGCTGAACGGGTCAATCGCAATCTGAGGTCGGCCCTGATTGCCTATCATCACGACGATCATTCTAGGTGGGACACGTCCTTGCATTGGTTAGCTTTTGCTTTGAATTCGGCGGTTCATGAATCTCATAAGTTTACTCCAGCTTCCTTGATGTTCAAATTTGTTCTCAACACGCCGCTCTCTAACCTTTGGTCTCTTAGTGACATTCTACCTGAGACAATAGATCCAGATAATATTAACGATCTTTGGGAGAAGGCTAAAGCCAATCTTAAAGTGTCTCATGAAAAGGTTAGACCCACTCATTTGAAGGTAGGTGACCAGGTGATGGTCAAGAATTTTGTTCCCGCGGGCAAGCTTGCCCCCAGATTTCATGGGCCGTGCATAATTGTAGACTTTCTTACGCCGGTCACGTTGTTATTAAGCAATCCAGCCACCGAGAGGATATTTAGGGTTCACCTGTCCCAGGTGAAACCTGTGTAATTTCCGCACTAACTTAGCTGGTTTTTATTTTGGTTAGATTTTGAAAGAAATCTGAAGGTTATATTTTGGTTTCATTTTGAGGCCTTCTGCCCTTGGAATTATGTTCTTTGTTTCCTAATATTCATTGTACAACCTCCCCCGACCAGTTAAACTGCTATCCTGTCCTTGCCATGGCCATTACCACGCTCCCGTCTCCTGCTCAACCACACAGTGGCTAATTAAAATGAAATAATATTTCCACGCCGCTGGCCCCTCCGCTCCACCACAAGTACTGTACCCGAAAATCATTATGGTACAACAAATTCTTCCGCCGAGATCTTAATGTTTCAGTGCCCCCGCAGCCGCGCGGCGCCGTGCCGCTACTGGAGTAGAGCACGGGCCCGATCTACTTCAGTGAGGTCAACCAGTGTACGGCGAGCCGGAGCCCTCCTCCCGGCCAAGGCTAATGTGCGGCGCACCACCTGCAACTTGCCCGCGGTCTGTAAACATTCGCCGCGTGTGCGGCGTGCTTCAGCACCACTACCCCTCTCATAGTGCAGGAGAGTGGTATCTCAGGGTACTTGAGGGGTCCGAGCGGCCTCCTCTGGACACAAGCAGCGGCGGCTGGGCTGGCCGTCAAACTTAATCAACATTTAATGTACTTAATCAGCTACATGGACATTTCATATCAACAATGACTACATTTTTGGATTCAACTACAATATTTGGTGGACTTAGAATTTTTTTTTTTCCTTTCAAGAATTAAAAGTTCTTCCTTCTGAATTCAACTATTACAAGCATAAAGACATTACATCAAAGTTACTACAAAGAATTTTGAAACTGGATCCAACCAATTTAAGAAAACTTGTTTGTAAATCCTTCTGCAATTAATTTCTATATCAACATCATAACTTGGACCTTGTTTTAAAACAAAATTTGGTGTTCTTCGGTGTCTCCCCTCGGAAGGACTTTCGGTGGGGGAGGTCTGTACCGGGCGGTACACCTCCACGCCGCTAATTCAAACATTGCGCCTGTTGAAACTCCTCTACTGGAGGAAGCCTGAACTTTAACAACCATGTTAATTCTAAAGTTTCTCAGAAGATGTCGCTATTGTAAATTTTAAGAGTTCTGAACTGTGTCTTTTTCGATTTATATTTGTTTTCTCTGTAGTGAGAAGTGTGAACATTCTCTTCTAGATGGCACTACTGAAGAACTACAATTGTGCACCCTGGGGCGAAGTGAAGGAACTGTTTTTTGAGAAATTTTGTGTTCATAAGTTTGTTCTTTGTTAAATTTCTTTCAGTCAGTTTTTGGGTTGGCAGTATAACCCTTCTCTTTCCGCTTGTTTTGAATTTAGCCAATCCCGAATTTTAATTAATTTTTAACCAATAATGTGTATCTTCTCTGATATGGATATGTTGCTTGACCCTAGCCAATAAAGTTGAGGTGGGTGTGGATTCTCATTCATGAAACGTCTCGAATTTTCCGCGAGGATATATAAACTGCTGATTTTCTTGTCTCCTGGCCACTTCAGTAACATCTTTCTTTGTGTGATTATGTAGCAGGGGGCGGGGAGCGCCTCTTTCTTCGGGCGGCAGTTCATCCATCAGGTAATGGCCTTTTAATAACTTCTTTGCTTGCTAGCTCAGCAGTTTAACCCTCGGGGCAGGTTCGAAACTTTTATCATGTAACCTTCCTTTAAAATGTGAAAGACACTTGGTATAAAATTCCGTCTCTTTAACTACAAATCGGGATAGAGAGTGCCTAACCCTCTCGAGCTCCCTCTCATATTGTTTTTGAGGTGACTACGTTTTCACAACCGTTTTTCTTCGTTTCATAATGTAATAAAGTTTTCCTATCGTGTCACCTCCGTAGTATGGGATTAGCCCTTGCATAAGCGGCCTAGAGCCAAATAGGTTTTAAAAAAGGTATATTAGGAGTGCAAGTTACGCCTCCACTCATGTTGGTATTTTGGGGGCCATGTAATTATCCTGTTTCTTTACTTAATAGGCCTCAGTAGGTTGGGTGTTTTTACCCCTGTTCTTGTGTGCCTGGAAGGCAGCTTGAAAGTCGAGTTTGGTGTGGCCTTTGCATTGGCTTGAACTTTGAGAGCGGGCTGCTCTTTCTTAAACTTGGTTTGTGTGTTCCTCGAGCAGGCTTAACTGGTAATTGGGAGCTAGTGCTCCTTGGCATGATTGGGGTTTTCTGCCCCTTTGTTGAACTTTCTTCATAAGTAAAGTTGAGCTCATTGCTCAGGGATTGTGAATCTGGGGCTCGAAGCCCAAAATACATTAATAGACTGTAACTGTACATTCTTAACTTGTTGATATACAACTGTGTTCCTGTTATACTTGTTATTTCTTGATCTCGAAAAGAAAATATAATCTTTGTTAAATTTTAAATTAATTTTAATTTCGTAAGTTGAGACCTATTCATCCCAGCACCTTCTTTCACCTTTAACTACCACGGATAACTCCGTAACAATTATTATTATTATTATTATTATTATTATTATTATTATTATTATTATTATTATTATTATTATTATTATTATTATTATGTGCGTATGGACCCAATGGGTCACGCAAAGCTCTAACGATTCTGTTTTCCGAGTTGCCAAACACCTGTCATCCTTTCTCGGGGGATCCTTTTTCGTTCTTCTGTCCACTTTGCTCCAGTCTTCTTTTTCACTTCGTTCTCTGGTTGCACTTTCCATCCATTAATTTTTTTCCTGTAGAGATTTCTGTCTGCGGTGTTATTTGAGTTCATCTGGGCTTTTTCCAGACCCTTCTTCTCTTCCAGTACACATGGAATACTTTTTAGACGTTCTATGTAGGTGAGAATCTTGTGTGTCAGTCTTCTTCCCGGCAGTCTGCGAACGTGCCCATAAAATTTCAGACGTCTTTTGCGGATGTTTGCTGCAATGTTGGAAAGCTCTTCTGTCACTGTGCGTGACCTCAGTCTATATCCATCTTCTGTTTTTCGGGGGTCGAGAATTTTCCTCAGGATTCTTCTTTCTTCTTTTAAAATGTTTTCTAGGTCACCTTTCCCATTTAGTGTAAGGGTCTCGCTGGCATATAAGACTTCGGGCTTGATTACTGTATTATAGTGTCTGATCTTTGCATGGCGGGACAAGCACTTTTTATTGCATATGTTGTGAACCCTACCGTAGGCTTTCCGAAATTTTTGTAAGCGAATTTTCTGGGCAGCCTTCTCGCCTACCGTTGGTTCAAGTATTTCTCCCAAGTACTTGAAGTGTGGTACTCGGTTGATGTGCCCATTTGTCGTGCTCAAATTTTGGATGTCAAGTTTTGAGCAGAAGAACTTGGTCTTTTCAAAGGAAATTTGTAGGCCAACCTTTCCAGCTCATACATTATTATTATTATTATTATTATTATTATTATTATTATTATTATTATTATTATTATTATTATTATTATTATTATTATTACGCCTATTCAGAAACGTAAAGAAATTAGTTACTTGTTGGTACATTCATGTCGAAATAACGGGCGAAAGTATGTTTTTCTGCCTAGGGGTGACAATTTGCTAACGTGCCTGTTTGAACATATACATACGAATACGACAAGAATCACCAATGGTTAAAAATTGTGAAGTCACAGCTAAACGCTTGCTTGCCAAAATAGCTTCTCTTATATTAGTATCTTATTTCTCGATGTGTGGTTTTATCAACTGTATCAGTAGCTCGAAACCACCTTAAGATATTCTTTTAAACTTTCTGAATAAATGGCAGCTGTCAGTTCCGATCAGGAAATATGACATTTATCGTTTTCTATTAGGCTTTCGTTCGCTTTCTATAATCATGACGAAAGAGCAGCATCACGCACAGTTGTTTAGAATACATGCGCCTCTCATCAGCACATGCAAAGAGAAAGAGACATAAGGCAAGATGCATGCAACTCTTGCAACTTGAACCATGCAGTAATGCATGCAGAGTTGTATGCGGAAAAACACGAAAAGTTGCACCGTCTAGGCGTGGCTTTATTCTTCTCGACGCTCGGTCTCCCTTCTAACGCTAAGAAAACGATGCGATGGTCGATATGCCTTTGCCTTCTTCTTCTATACAGTAGTACCAAGCGGTACCAAGGCTCTGTGTATGTACCTAGCAGAATGTAATTAGTCTCTGGCGACAGGCCGCTTCGTAACTAACAGTAGGTCTGCTGTAAAAACTTGGTGTACAGAACATGGAGAAGTATACACTTTTTGTGTCCAAAATTCACTAGTATCGTCAGTGCTGTCCTTTGAACATGCGAATGAAAGACTATGCTATTTGAGGGTACATTCTAAATGGTTTAACATATCACTGGTGAACTGCCATGCCCCCACAAATGACAAGGATGATCACGTTAAAGAGGATTTGTTAGAACTGTGGAATAAATTATCCAAACATGATGTCAAAATTCTTGTGGGTGATTTCAATGCTAAAGTTGGAAAGGAAGGACATTCTCGTGCCAACAGTAGGAAGGGCAAGTTTGCATGACGAAAGCAATGATAATGCCATTAGACTAATCAATTTCGCTACATCCACAAACATGAATGTGCAGAGTACCACCTTTCCACATAAACAAATACATAAGGAAACAGGGTATTCGTGTGGCGGTAAGACTGCCAATCAGATAGATCATGTACTAATCGATAACAGGCATAGAAGCTCCATAACTGATATCATACAGAGGAGCTGAGATAGGATCTGATCACAATATGATAATTACTTCTGTTAAAATCAAATTGAAAACCTCTTGTAAGTCACAGACTGAGGAAAGATGCAAAGTTGACACCGAGAAACTGAAGCAAGAGGATGAAAGATGAAGGTATAATGTGGAAATTACAAACAGATTTGATATTCTGGGAGAAGATCCTATAGAAGACATTGAAGAAACAAATGACGAAGTTTGTGAACGAATGTGGAATAATGCGAAACAAATCATGACAACAGTAGCAATGAAAGTGATACCAAAATGTGTTAGTAAGTAAAAGAAATGGTTCGATGAGGCATGTCAAGATGCAGTTAATGAAGTGGCAATATGGCGTAATAAGTGGCTGCAGTCTAATAAGGATGTAGATGTTGAGGAACTGTACAGAGAAAAACAGAAAGAATGTAGTAAATTAATTCGTAGAAAGAAAAAAGTCTACCTGAGACAACAAATAGAATCAATTCAAGATGACTACAGAAACAGGAACATTCGCAAGATGTATGGAACTGTTAACACAATTAAAAGTATTTCAACCAAGATCGAGTATTATGAGAGATAAGTCTGGAAATTTAATTGCTGATCAGAACAAATTGTACTGCTCCAGAAACCTGTATTGGTAAACCATCTAGTTCCCCATCAGAATAAAAAGTACCAGAGCCATCATATCATGAGGTATTACAAAGTTTATACGTTTAAAAAGAATAAAGCTTCAGGTAGTGACAACATTCCTGCTGAGCTTATTAAATATGGTGGAGAGAGATTTCATAAATAGATATATAAGATCATTCTAAAGATATGGCACGTTGAAGTTATTCCAAAAGAATGGCAGGAATCATTTATTGTCCCAATTCATAAAGGAGGGGATAAGGAAAAACTTCAAAATTATCGTGGTATATCTCTTGTAAACACGGCCTACGAAATTCTGTCTTTTATTATTTTACAGCGTTTAAAACCATTTGCTGAAAATGTTATTGGGGACTATGAGAACGGTTTCCGTAGTAACAGATCTACTACAGACAACATATTTGCAATTAAGACTATTAACGATAAGGTGTGGGAACACAAAACATATGATTCAATCCATAGAGAATGGCTGTGGGACATCATGATGGAGTTTGGCATTCCCATAATTTAATTAACATGTGCAAACTGTGTATGGATGGTAAAGTTAGCTATGTTTTGCTCAAGGGTAGAAAATTAGGTTCCTTCCAGAATAAAACTTGTCCGAGACAAGGGGATGCACTATCTCTTCTTCTATTCAACATTGCACTGGAGAAGATTATCAGGAAATTGGCTCTTCTACCTGCTAGCATCTTATTGCGGAGACAATAGAAAGTCCTTGCATATGCGGATGATACTGTTGTTATTGGCCACAATGAATTAGAAATTGGGTAGTTGTTTGTGGAACTAGAGGAAATGGCAGCAAAAACTGGCTTACGGGTAAATGATAAAAAGACACATTACATGGTTATATAGTTGATGATGATGCTTGTTGTTTAAAGGGGCCTAACATCTAGCTCATCGGCCCCTAATGGCACGAAATGAGACGAAATATAAGAAAAATTCAAAATCCATAATCCTCCACTGCCTAGAATCCAAAATGTGAAGACGAAGAATGAAGAATTAAAACAATCAGTGGATCCGACCCTCAATGTCCCACATTCTCAGAAACTAGCATTAAACACTAGTATTACTGACTAAGGGACTGCTTCTAAAGCACAATGCTGAATCGATGATACTTGTAGTCTAAATGGGTCCAAAATCCAGGTCATCGGCCCGTCATAATGGTACTTATCGCTAGGAAAGTAGAGCCATGGTATTTGTCATGTTGCGGTACTAATCAAAAGTAGCGTAGACTCGCGGTATTCCACACATTATGGTACTACTCACAGGTAACGTAATGCGCACATGTAACGCAGACCTATGGTGTTTCGCACATCGTGTCGCTATTTACAGGCAACGCAAACCTATACAGGCAACGCAAACCTATGGAGTTCTTCACATAAGTGGACTAACCACAGGGACTCGCACTATCCCGTGGTGTTCCTCACATAGTGGGTACTAATCATAGGTAAGGTAGAATCATGGTGTCGCTCATATAGTGGTACGAATCACAGGTACTGTAAAATGCATCCTGAGCACACACTGTCGCTACTAATCACAAACCAATTGTGTACCTAGCATAGTGGTACTACGCGCAAGTAAAAGCGACCCATGGTGTTCCCTGCGTGGTGGTACGAATTACAAGTAGTCTAATGGTTCTAATTTGATCATCCCTTGTTCGCCCCTTTTAGTTGCATCTTACGACAGACAGGGGATACCGTGGGTGTATTCTTAATCTGCGTCTCCCAGGCACAGGGGGTATGGTTGTACAGAGACCGATTCATGAGGAGATTAACAGATTGCCTTTGAAGATTGGGAAATATATATTTAAAAGAGTAGAGGAGTTTAAATTCCTTGGTGTATTCATCGATGAGCAAAACCGAAGGCAACAGGAACACCAAGCTAGAATTAAGAATGCAAATAAGGCATTTTATTCGATGAGCCCTATATTAGGCTCCAAGTTTTTAACAAGGAATGCAAAAATGATTATTTACAATACAATCATTCGACCAGTATGGTTCTGAGACATGGAGTATAACCAAGAAAGAGCGCAACAATAGCAGGTCTTTGAGAATAAAATTTATAGAAAAATATTTGGCCCATGGTTCGATCCTGCCTCTCAAAGCTGGCAGAAAAGATCTAATTATGAGATTAACACCTTCTCTCAACAACACACTATAATGGGTGTGATAGAACCCAACAGAAAGCGCTGGACTGGACATGTACTGAGGATGCAGAATAACAGAGCACCAGTAGGTCTATACAAGAATCTCTTAATGGGAAAATAGCTTCAGGAAGACCCTGAAGCACCTGGAAGAAGGAGATCAACAAGGTATGCCAGACCTTCCAGATTGATAACTGGGAAGAGCGGGCTCAAAATCGAAAAGGATGGAAGATGATTGTGATATCGGCACGGGACGTTCACGTCCCTCAGAAGCCTACGTAGTGAGTGAGTGAGTGAGTGAGTGAGTGAGTATTATTAACATAATTAATATCTTCCAGCTCCGTGCCTGACTGGTCAGTGTCTTGGTGTCCGGGCCTCGAAGTCTCGGGTTCGATCGCAGGTCGGACCATGCGATTTTAATGGTGAATAATTAATACCTTTGATCGGAGATTGAGTGGGCCTATTAACGCTGTCGGCGACTAGATGTTTCCGCTGTCCCCAGCATTCATGCAAATCGCACACCACACGCAACACTACCCTCTACCACGCTAACACACAATTTCCAATATAGGCTACAGCAGACGTCATAGGTTCTGCCTTACAAGAGCTGCACCAGGTTAATAATGTGTGTATATTAGGTATTTTACAATTTCATTTATGTCACACCGACACAGATAGGTCTTGTGGCGACGATGGGATAGGAAAGGCCTAGGAGTGGGAAGGAAGCGGCCGTGGCCTTACTTAAGGTACAATCAATCAATCAATCAATCAATCAATCAATCAATCAATCAATCAATCAATCAATCAATCAATCAATCAGTACAATCAATCAATCAATCAATACTAATCTGCATTTAAGGCAGACGCCCAGGTGGCAGATTCCCTATCTGTTGTTTTCCTAGCCTTTTCCTAAATGATTTCAAAGAAATTGGAAATTTATTAAACGACTCCCTTGGTAAGTTATTCCAATCCCTAACTCCCCTTCCTATAAATATAGTGATCTTTCCTACTTTTATAAACTCCACTCAAACTTATTCGTCTACTAATGTCATTCCACGCCATCTCTCCGCTGACAGCTCGGAACATACCACTTAGTCGAGCAGCTCTTCTTCTTTCTCTCACTTCTTCCCAACCCAAACTTTGCAACATTTTTGTAACGCTACTCTTTTGTCGGAAATCGCCCAGAACAAATCGAGCTGCTTTTCTTTGGATTTTTTCCAGTTCTTGAAAGAGGTAATCCTGGTGAGGGTCCCATACACTGGAACCATACTCTAGTTGGGGTCTTACCAGACACTTATATGCCCTCTCCTTTACATCCTTACTACAACTCCTAAACACCCTCATAACCATGTGCAGAGATCTGTGCCCTTTATTTACAATCCCATTTAATGATTTTAGGTCTTTCCTTATATTAACACCTAGATACTTACAATGATCCCCAACAGGAACTTTCACCCCATCAACGCAGTAATTAAAACTGAGAGGACTTTTTCTATTTGTGAAACTCACAACCTGACTTTTAACCCCGTTTATCAACATACCATTGCCTGCTGTCCATCTCACAACATTATCGAGGTCACGTTGCAGTTGCTCAGAATCTCGTAAATTATTTATTACTCTATACAGAATAACATCATCCACAAAAAGCCTTACCTCCGATTCCACTCCTTTACTCATATCATTTATATATATAAGAAAACATAAAGGTCCGATAATACTGCCTTGAGGAATTCCCCTCTTAATTATTACAGGGTCAGATAAAGCTTCACCTACTCTAATTCTCTGAGATCTATTTTCTAGAAATATAGCAACCCATTCAGTCACTCTTTTGTCTAGTCCAATTGCACTCATTTTTGCCAGTAGTCCCCCATGATCCACCCTATCAAATGCTTTAGACAGGTCAATCGTGATACAGTCCATTTGACCTCCAGAATCCATGATATCTGCTATATCTTGCTGGAATCCTACAAGTTGAGCTTCAGTGGAATAACCTTTCCTAAAACCGAACCCCAGCATTTGCCTGGTGTGAAAATGGGAAACCACGGAAAGCCATCTCCAGGGATGCCAACAGTGGGGTTCAAACCCACTATCTCCCGGATGCAAGCTCACAGCTGCGCGCTCCCAACCGCAGGCCAACTCGCCCGGTATGTTGGGTATTCAGCCCGAAGGCTGGTTTGATCATCCGCAGTTCCGCCAACATCTGTCATAGATAGCCTAGGTGTCACTGAAAAGGCATAAGTTACTAAGGAAATAAGGAGTGAGGTAGTTTCCTGTTGCTTTCTTCATTGAGCCAGAAGTTGCTATTACATATCAGTCTACCAAACCCGCTGAAATGCATGCACCAGCCAACTCTGTGAGTGATATTTTCACCCCATTCGTAACATGGACTGGCTCCGTAAGGAATGGTATTACTAGCATCGCTCACACCTCGGCCACTTTCATATTGCCAAAGCCAAGGATGAGACTGAGACAGGTCAATGAAAGTAACAAATTTATTCCATCCCATACCAGAAATGAAATGGCGTATGGCTTTTAGTGCCGGGAGTGTCCGAGGACATGTTCGGCTCGCCAGATGCAGGTCTTTTTTGATTTGACACCCGTAGGTGACCTGCGCGTCGTGATGAGGACGAAATGATGATGCATTTAGCCACGGAGCCGGACCCCATACCAGAAGACAGAGTGCACTGTAAACACTACATCTCGCCAGCAAAGCCATTTCATTACCGGTCAGTTGTATTTCTTGCTAGTGATAGACTACACTTCGAACAAAATATCCTGAATTCGGTTTTGGAATCGGATACTTTATCCAACGTACCTACCAATAAGAGCAGTTCCCTCTGTGATCAGTGATGAGTATCCGCCTCCAGGTACAAAGATGACGGGTCAGAAGTAGTACATTTGGCACTCCGTGGAGTGCGATGGCGGAATGAAGAAGTCTTTGGCGACTTATTTGGTGCTTACCTGACCAAATTTATTTAAACTCAGCCCAACAGACAACTATTCCCCTATCCTCTCGTAAAAAGGAATATCAAAATTGACACGCAACAGACCAGATGGCGTCAAATAAAAACGCCAGCACATGGTAGCTGTGGTCATCGGGTACAGTGTCCAACTCGTCAGCGTACTGGCCTTCGGTTCAGAGGGTCCCGGGTTCGATTCCCGGCCGGGTCGGGGATTTTAACCTTAATTGGTTAATTCCAATGGCACGGGAGCTGGGCGTATGTATTGTCTTCATCATCATTTCATCCTCATCACGACGCGCAGGTCGCCTACGGGGGTCAAATAGAAAGACCTGTATCTGGCGAGCCGAACCCGTCCTGGGATATCCCGGCACTAAAAAGCCATACGACATTTCATTTCATCGGGTACAGTATATTTTGCCTTTACTCACAAATGAAAATATTAAAAGAGGAAAACAATACACTAGACCAGGGCCTCTCAAACGCCCAAAATCTCACGCGTGCAGAGCGAGGCGCAAGAGCTCCGTGCACTGTGCATCGGTACCGCTCGGTGCCGCTCGGTATGGCTCGGATCAACGCTTCGTCTCTGGGCTACTCGGCTATGCTCGGCTCTACTCGGCTATACTCGACTCAACTCAGCCCGGATTTGGAGCGCTACGGCGCAAGTGGGGGAGAGGGAGACAGGCGGAGCGAGCGAGAGAGGCGTAAGGAAAGAGAGAGTTAGCGCTATTGCTCCAAATCGAGGAGTGGGGGGTCTGCACTCTGGTCAACCAAGCCAAGTCGTCTTTTGCACCGTGCACAGTGCATGCACCACGCGCATGCACCCTGAGAGGCCCTGCACTAGACTATAATTAAAATACTGGTATAATAATATGTATAATATTTATTATTTACTGATATTTATTTATTTATTTATTTATTTATTTATTTATTTATTTATTTATTTATTTATTTATTTATTTATTTATTTATTTAAAATATCGCACAGTACTCCAGTCCAGCTCCATGGCTAAAAGCAGGCCTTTGGTCGAAGGGGTGTCGGATTTGATTCCCGTCTGGCCGCGTTTTAACCTTCATTGGTTAATTCTTATGGCTCTGGGGTTGGGTTGTGTCCACCTTCAACATTAGAATTCATCACAGGTAGCCCCATTCTCACAGACGTGCAGGTCGCCTATAAGTTGTCAGATCGAAAGGTCTGTACCAGGACTCTCCGGAAACCACACGCCATTATTATTATTATTATTATTATTATTATTATTATTATTATTATTATTATTATTGTACCGGGCGGTACACCTCCACGCCGCTTGTTCAAACATTGCGCCAATTGAAACTCCTCTACAGGAGAAAGACTGAACCTTGAAAAACTGTATTAACTCAACAGGTTCTCCGAAGATGGCTCTGTGTGAATTTTGATGTGTTTTTGTTTGTCATTGATCAAGAAGTGTGGACGTTCTCTACCAGATGTCTCTACAAAAGAAAACTATGGTCATGCACTCTGGTGCAAAGGAATGAACCTTCTTGAAGAAATTTTGTATTCAAAAGTTGTTGTCTTTACTAAATTTTGTTCTTTTATTTTTGGGTTGGCAATATTAATCCTTCCTTCCGCCAGGTTTGAACTTAGCCAATCCCGAATTTATTTAATTAATTCTCAACCAATCATCTATGTCTTCTTCGATATGGGTATGTAGCTCTAAGCTATCCAATAAAGTTGAAGGGGTGTGTCTACTCATTCTTGAAAGGTCTCGAATTTTCCACGAGGGTATAAAAACTGCTGATTTTCTTGTCTCCGGGCCACTAGTATAACATCTAACTCAGTGTGTGGATATGTAGCAGGGGGCGGGAAGCGCCTCTTTCTTCAAGCAGCAGTTCTTCTACAAGGTAATGGCCTTTTAACATCTTTATTTCTTCCTAGCTCAGCAGTCTAACTCTCGGGGAGGGTTCGAATCCTTTAATATGTAACCCATCTTTTTAAAATGTAAATTCCTTTTCTGTCTATGTAAAATCTACAAATCTCTTTTACTGTAAAGCGGGGATAGAGAGTGCTTTACCCTCTCGAGCTTCCCTTCATTTTGAAATTGAGATGACTACGTTTTCATAACCGTTTCTTCTCTTCCTTAATGTATTAAAGTTTTTTTCATACGAGTTACCTCCCTAGCTTGGGATTTGCCCCTGTATTATCGGCCTAGCGCCACATAGGTTTTATAAAAAACTTTAGTATAGGAGTGCAAGTAATCGCCTCCATTCAATTTTGTATTTTGGGCCATTTATTCAACTCGTTTTGTTTTCCTTCCTGAGAAGGCCCAGTAGATTGGGTACGAGGTACCCCTGTACCATTATATGTGTGCCTTGAGGGCAGTTAGTGTGAAGTCTGCTTATGGCCTCCTGATAGGCTTGAACTTTGAGAGCGGGTCTGCTCTTTCCTAAATTTGATCTCTGTGTGCCTCTAGGAGGCTTATCATTGTAATTAGGAGCAAGTGCACCGAGCTCGATAGCTGCAGTCGCTTAAGTGCTGCCAGTATCCAGTATTCGGGAGATCGTGGGTTCGAACCCCACTGTCAGCAGCCCTGAAGATGGTTTTCCGTGGTTTCCCATTTTCACACCAGGCAAATGCTGGGGCTGTACCTTAATTAAGGCCACGGCCGCTTCCTTCACACTCCTAGCCCCTTCCTGCCTCATCGTCGCCATAAGACCTATCTGTGTCGGTGCGACGTAAAGCGAAAAAACAAAAAAACAAAAGGAGCAAGTGCTCCTTGGCATGATGGGGTTTATCTGCCCCTTTGTTCAATTTTGTACCTTGGTAAAGTTGGGCTAATAGCTTAAGGATTGTGATTGTGGGGCTCGAAGCCCAGACCTTGTAATAATCCCCTAAAACTTGTAATTTCTTTGTATCTGATTTTGGCTTGTCGTTGACTTGTTAAGTTTTCCAATTCTATGTCACCATTGTTAAGTTTTGAAAATATAAACTTTATTGAAATGTTAATTCATCTTTCGAACTTGTAGTTAGACCCATTCCAGCCCGCACCTTCTTTCACCTCTGCCTCCCACGGATAACTCCGTAACAGTTATCATTACTGTATTATTATTATACTAATCCAACAGGGTGATAACAGGTAAACTACCTTAAAACAAGGAAGACCACATAATAGTGTGATTAAGAGTAAGAGAGGACCATGAGTCCTAACTTCGCCAGTACGAATAAAGGCAAAAATGAAAATGGAATGGCGTCTGGCTTTTAGTGCTGGGAGTGTCCAAGGACGAGTTCGGCTCGCCAGATGCAGGTCTTTCGATTTGGCGCTCGTAGGCGACCTGCGCGTCGTGATGAGGAGGAAATGATGATGAAGACGACACATACACCCAGCCCCCGTGCCAGCGAAATTAACCCATTATGGTTAAAATTCCCGACCCTGCCGCGAATCGAACCTGGGACCCCTGTGACCAAAGGCCAGCACGCTAATCATTTAGCCATGGAGCCGGACAATAAAGGCAAATATAATAATAATATAATATGACAAGGGTTACTGCTAGTAGCCGGCTCCGTGGTGTAGGGGTAGCATGCCTGCCTCTTACCCGGAGACTCCGGGTTCGATTTCCGCCCAGGTCAGGGATTTTTGCCTAGACCTGAGGGCTGGTTCGAGGTCCACTCAGCTTACTTGATTAGAATTGAGGAGCTATCTGACGGTGAGATAGCGGACTCGGTCTAGAAAGCCAAGAATAACGGCTGAGAGGATTCGTCGTGCTGACCACGTGACACCTCTTAATCTGCAGGTCTTCGGGCTGAGCAGCGGTCGCTTGGTAGGCCAAGGCCCTTCAAGGGCTGTAGTGCCATGGGGTTTGGTTCGGTTTTACTGCTAGTAACTTAATTTATCTTTTATGTCGAAGCAAGGGCTTTTGCACATCGCTTAGGCACAGAACATGATTCTAATGCACAAATATAAAAGCATATTTACTGTTCTGGACAAATGAAGTCGTTCTTCGTAAAATCCAAATTGAATATGTTCATTTATATCGAAATCGGTTTTATGACTCGTACTGTAGCACTCCACTTCTTTCTGTTATGCTGTAGCTACGTTTAGGAAAACTGTGCGGTGAAATATTATTTGTTGTCATTGATAAACCGTATAATACGTATTACTTCTCCTTTCATCCTCCCATTATCATTAAAAGTAGCGTACTGTAAAATCTGACCCGAGTACACAACATAGATTACGGTTGTTTTCGCTCGTATTGCAATATTCCTGTAGTTCCTATCAACCGAAGCGGCAATACTGTCACTTAGGAATGAGAATAGGGATAATGGGAGAGGATCTAAAGAATATAACTCAAGGTTCACGATGTCTGTCACGTCGCTGTACTCCGACACCAGACGGTAATCCAAAACTTGTGTGTTTCGGCGATGAGAAAGAGAAGGTGATTTTTGCCTAAACCTCTCTTTTAAATGGTTAAACATTTATTTCAGACATCCTGCCCCTGTATGAATTTCAGTTGCGTTCAAATTGAGTTTTCTTACTAGGCCTAGTACTTTCCAGCCATTTTGTCTTTATATTATTATGATTATTGTTTTATGTTTTATTTCATAACGCATACTACCTGCATTGTTTTATGTAATTACCTGCTTGAAGTCCGGCTCCATGGCTAAATGGTTAGCGTGCTGGCCTTTGGTCACAGGGATCCCGGGTTCGATTCCCGGCAGGGAATTTCGCTGGCACGGGGGCTGGGTGTATGTGTCGTCTTCATCATTATTTCATCCTCATCACGACGCGCAGGTCGCCTATGGGAGACCAATCGAAAGACCTGCACCTGGCGAGCCGAACATGTCCTCGGACACTCTCGGCACTAAAAGCCATACGCCATTTCATTTTACATGCTTGAAACAATTGGATATTTCAGTTAGTGAATTAAATGATCGAAAAAACGTTAGTTGCCCAGGATTGTCGTCTTTCATGTATCTACATGTACGCCAAGAAATACCCAACTCTCAAATAGGTTGCATTCTCGCTCTTCCACATTCGTACCACTCGCAACAGACAGTAGCAAATACCTGCTTTTGTACCCTCCCTCTCGAGCAACTATGAGCCCGCCTACCTCCCCACCCTTTCTTGTGAACTTTCGATCCAAAACACGTGGTTGTTACAGCTACCGACTAGTCCAATGCAGCTGGCAATAGGTACTGTATCTGCCCTCCAGTAGATGGCTCCACCGGCGGTCGGTATCCTTGAACTCCACTAGAGACGGACGGCAAGTGGTGTAGAGCTGCCAGTTTGACATCCAACTCGGTGCGATGAGTACGGTGTTATTGTTAGTGTTGTGGTCGTGATCATCACACGAAAACATCGTGGTCTACCATCAGGTGAGTACACTAATAAAACATTATGTCTGAGGTTGGTGTGCATATCGGAAATTGATTTTAAATTGAGTGTGTTGATAAATTATACTCACTATAAGAATACACTGAAATAAACTTTTAAAAATGTATTTGCTTGGAGGTGTAATTTATCCGAATCTAATATTATTGCGACTTTAAAAAATAAATGTTTCAGTGCTTTAAAAATGATTTTCCGAATCATTGCAACAATCAGAATCTATTACACTTGCTTGTTGATCATAGCGGGAGTAGTTCTGTCACTGACCTCTCTCAGTAATCTCGCGCGAATCCTGCCCTGGGCGAAAGTGGTCTGGTAGGCAGCACGTGTAGGGACTGGTCGAGTTACTTCACTTAAGCTGAATTGAAAATGCACAATGGAATGAAGCGCCCGACCGTTGCCGGAGATGGGACACTAGCCAGGTGTTTGAAAGTTTCAACGCTTACAGCCGGCTACTCCTCTATGTTAACCAGCTGTCAGTTGATTCTGTTTGAATCATGCTCTTCCGCAACCTGTGACTCACTGTTGTCAATAAGACTTGATTCATACGATATTTGAGAGTTTAGATTCTTCGAAGGTCAAGCAGGATATTGCTCGTTAGAGATCAACTTGAAAGTGTATCATTGTTCTTTGTGCGCCGTCATAAAATAATTACTGTTGACCTCGGTTAAAGCGGTACTGCTTTAACGGGAAATGTAGTAAGCTTCACTGCTGTCTTTGTTATCTTGTGACTGGCATGACAGCGATCCCGTTCGCCGAAAGACTGGAAAAATGCACTGCGAAGAGTATGGTTATTTTCATTAAACCATTAATTACATTAAAAATCTGATACAAAATACGGTTCTGTCTTGTTATAGTTAACACACTTATTAATATCGTCGTATCGATTTCAATTTTATGTTTATAATATAAGAAATGAAATCTGTGCTGTAGGCTAATTTGTCTTACCAAGGATGTGGGGAAGTTCCGTTCTGGGTACTCGAATAGTTTCCCCTTATTAGCATGCCATGTATGATAGTTACGTTATCTGAATTTTGAGGAGAAATTTTGATCGTTTAAAATACCCTGACACGCGGGCCGATGACATTCGATGTTAGGCCTCTTAAAACAACAAGCATCAAATACCCTGACATGTTGCGCTATTTACTTTTGATATGTACAATAATTAATGTTCTAACAATATCACATAAATCCATTGTCATGCACGTCTCTGCAAACGATTCAACACCAGATGAGTCTCACACTTAGTCATGTAGTGCGGTGTTTGAATTTAAAATGATGATAATCGTAGTAAGTCTGCCTTTTAGAACCTATTAGCTGCATTCTTGTCTGAAATACAGTACCACTGCCTTCGTAATGTCATCACGAAGGCAGTGACAGTACGTAACATGCATAATTCTACTGGTAAGTCGCATTGTGAATGGTGATATTGTTCTCTTGATAATCAACGCTTAACCCACAGTTCTCAACATACGATGAATCCAACTATACGAGTGTTAAATGTAATTATTAAAAAAAATGTATGCTTATGTCCTTAGCTACCATGTAGAGGTATAATTAGACGACATTTAGGCTGCATGCGTACTCATTTCTACGTTCCTTTTTACCCTATCAGATGGCAGAGAAACTGGACCACTGTTGCGCGATCAGTGGCTGGGTTTTAATTACATTTGTCGGGTAGATACAAATTGTGTCGTGGTTTCCCATTTTCACACCAGGCAAATGCTGGGGCTGTACCTTAATTAAGGCCACGGCCGCTTCCTTCCAACTCCCAAGCCTTTCCTATCCCATCGTCGCCATAAGACCTATCTGTGTCGGTGCGACATAAAGCGCCTAGCAAAAAAACAAAAAAAAACAAATTGTGTACCGGGCGAGTTGGTCGTGCGGTTAGGGGCACGCAGCTGTGAGCTTGCATCCGGGAGATGGTGGGTTCGGACCCCACTGTCGGCAGTCCTGAAGATGGTTTTACGTGGTTTCCCATATTCACACCAGCAAATACTGGTGCTGTACTACCTTAATTAAGGCCACGGCCGCTTCCTTCCTACTCCTTGGCCTTTCCTATCCCATCGTCGTCATAAATCCTATCTGTGTCGGTGCATCGTAAAGCAGAATTGTAAAAAAGAATTGTCATCAGAGATCTATTACATGCCGTCATCTTACGGCGTAGAGTGCCGAATGGACTTTCTTCCGCCCTTAAAAAATCCGACTTCCTCGGTTTGGTTTGAACCCGCGATCTTGGGATCCAGAGGCCGACATTCTACCACTTAGCCACAGACCAGCTTAAATTATGATATTAAGAACAATATCTGTCTCCTTGTAATTGCATGTAGGCTACTTCTCTTAGCTAAAAAGTTATCTCTGCTCAGTGATAGGGTTTGCAGGTGTACTGTTTGGAGATTGACAGTTCGAATCATAGCGTTAGTAGAAGGACACAGACTACCGGTGAACTTTGGAATTTTAGCTTGATTCGAATCCTGGGAAATATATTCTAGTTGTATGCGAAGATAACTACGATTATACCATTACTTTGCGTCATAGGAAGTCGTTCCACGGGATATGCTTATCGTTTAACTGTGTAGGCCTACTTATGTACATGTCTTCGGTCTGATGATTCTTGTGTTTCCCAACCTTTTCTGTTTCGGGGAACCATGAAAAAAGCTAAACCTTGAGAAGTCATGGCAGCTTGACACGTACTGTATATGAACCCAGCGAAGAATTTAAAATGAACTAAAATAAATACATTATGCTATTGGAATTTTGTTTCGCGAGAGTTCTTTCACGTTCCAATAAATCCACCGATATGAGGCTGATATATTTGAGCACCTTCAAAACACCACTGGACTGAGTCAGGATCGAACCTGCCTACTTGGACTCAGAAAGCCAAACTTCTATCGCCGGAGCCGCTCAGTCCGGCTGCAGTAATAGTTATTTTAGAACTGTATTTATTTATCTGTCCGCCTGTGTGGTGTGGTGGTGTGATTAGCTGCCATCCCCGGAGGCCCGGGTTCGATTCCCGGCTCTGTCACGAAATTTGAAAAGTGGTACGAGGGCTGGAACGGGGTCCACTCAGCCTTGGGAGGTCAACTGAGTAGAGGTGGGTTCGATTCCCACCTCAGCCATCCTGGAAGTGGTTTTCCGTGGTTTCCCACTTCTCCAGGCAAATGCCGGGATGGTACCTAACTTAAGGCCACGGCCGCTTCCTTCCCTCTTCCTTGTCTATCCCCTTCAATCTTCCCATCCCCCACAAGGTCCCTGTTCAGCATAGCAGGTGAGGCCGGCTGGGCGAGGTATCGGTAATTCTCCCCAGTTGTATCCCACGACCCAATGTCTCACGCTCCAGGACACTGCCCTTGCAGCGGTAGAGGTGGGATCCCTCGCTGAGTCCGAGGAAAAAACCAACCCGGGAGAGTAAACAGATTAAGTAAGTATTTACTTATCTTCAATGAAAGCCATTCACTTAGTCCGGTTCCTTGGTTAAATGGTCAGCGTAGCGTTTTTCGGTTCAGAGAGGTGCGGCTTCGTGTCCCGGTCGGACTGGGGATTTTAGTTACGTTTGGTTAATTACTTTAGCTGGAAGGCTACCACCACAGAAACATGCAGTAGGGAATAGACCTACATCCCTCCAGGAAGGGCATTCGGCCGTTAAACATAGCTTAATCCACTAGTGCCGTCCCAGATAATTTTTAAAAATTACAGGAAAGAAAAAATTAAAGGCATTTACTTTCATTTTACAATTTACGTCAAATGAAATAATACTAATTGTATTGTTTTAACGTCCCCTAACTACACATGACGGTTTTCGGAGACGCCGAGGTGCCGAAATTGTATCCCGCAGGAGATTTTTTACGTGCCAGTAAATCTACCGACACGAGACTGGATCATTTGAGCACCTTCAAATACCACCGGACTGAGCCAGGTTCGAACTTGCCAAGCTGGGGTCAGATGGCTAGATCCTAAACCGTTTGAGCCACTCAGCCCGGCAACTGAAACAGTATTTTTATATTCATGCGAAAGCATTTCAAATAATTGCAAAGTATTTATTAAATATTCACTCTCAGTTTAAAAAAAAAAAAGGTAAATAAGTCTTTAAATGCATAATTCTATCCCCACGGGCAGGTCAATGTGATCGTTTTACTTGTCCCGTGGAGCACAACAATTAGTTTCTTAGCGCAACTTTGCTAAGCAAACGCTTTTTGATCATCAGCAAAGTTCGTGCGCAGTGTCCACTGCAGAAAGTGAGCGGTTGAGTTATGACAGTTTTAAAAACATTTTTTTGCATTTTCGCGGCACCTCTAACCTGGTTGGGAATCGCTGCATACTTGCCAACTCTCCCGATTTAGGCGAGAGACTCCTATTTTTATTTTTACATTTTCTCCCGATCAGTTAATTGTTTCTCCCAATTTTGAGTCAGTGATTGCGGAACTTATATACAGTATTTTGAAAGTCCCGCCGTTTCAGGATGTTGCTTCAGTGGCTGAAGGTCCTTTTATTTGTCGCTCACAGGCCAGAGCAAAGTGTAGCTTCCACCCGCTTCCACCGAAGTCCCAATCTCACCCATGGCTGTGACAATATGGAAGCTGTTGGGGTGTGGGTGGTGCTGAGTAATGGCAATCAGAGCTCAACCAGTGCGTCTGAGTGTCATGAAAGGTATTGCTCATAGGGTTAGTTGTGCTACAATAGCACTGCCTGGCCCAGTGAGAAAAGCAGTGGCAAACTACCTCACTCCTCGTCTTGCCTAGTACGTCTCATTTTGGTACTACCATTGGTTTTTGTGGTTTTCCTATAACTGCATAGCCTTTGGTGGTGCTATTTGAGAATCCAACCAGCCTCTGGGCTGATGACCTAACAGACAGATAAATGTCGAAAGTCTTTCTCTTACTGGTCGCTGTGAATGAGCTGAAGATGAGACTCTTACTGGCCGCGAAGTGGTCGGAGGTCCTGTTTTCATTGGCAATTTTAATGAAAAGTGAATATCGCGATGCTCATATCATGTGTTCTTTCCTCTCTTGCGTTTCACTCTGTTATTGTTTGCCATGTCCGACTCGTTGGTTGAATGATCAGCGTATTGGCCATCGGTTCAGAGGGTCCCGGGTTCGATTCCCGGTCGGACCGGGGATTTTAACCTTATAATTGGTTAATTCCAGTGGCTCGGGGGCTGGGTGTGGCGTATTCAGCATTAGAAATCATCCTAGGTATGGCCCTCATCTTCACAGACATGCAGGTCGCCTAATAGGCCGTCTACGAGAAAAAGACCCGCATCAGGTCTCTCCGGAAGCCTTACGCCATTATTGTTTGCCATGGTCATAACTGTGGTGTTCATGTGGTTGATTAATGTGGCCTGAATAAGCCTGTCATCAGTTGGTAAAAGTTTTGTTTTTAAAATGTGGTACTAAATTGTTGTTCGTGTGATAGAGCCAGAGATGGTGCTACTTTTCCTGTAAAAGTTAATTTTGTTTACCGTATTGGTTATCATTACGATATGGCATGGTCTGTTTATTCAAGGTGTGGTGTTTTATTATGGGGAAGAAATACAGTGAAACCCTTCTACGTTGGACAATTACGTTTCGTTAAAAATGTGTCCAATGTAGTGAGGTGTCCAATCTATAGGGTGGGGTACAACAGTACTTCAAAATAACCCTCGCAGTCCAGGAAAGGAAAAACCGTGAGCTAGTGTGTTTTATATTTATATAACACAGTGGTTTTTTGAGTTTATACACAGTACAGTATACTGAATTTCATGCATACTAAAACTTAAAAAAAAAGCACTACGGTATGGTCATGTTTTATTATGCATGTTGTACTATACTGCTTAGCTAAAAAATCAGTCACTGTTTTATTTTTCCAGGTTTGTACGTGCTCATTCTGATTAAAGTTTTCTACGTAATCCAAATAGTTTCAATAATTTCTGGTTGCTTATACACAAACGCAAACTCATTAATACACTGCACAGCTTTTTGATGCGTAGGTGGCTCCTTGGGGACAGAAACGGTTTCTTCTTCTGAAGACAATCTTTCTTCTGAAGAAATCACTTTTTGTAACAATTCATCAGTTGTTCCAGGAATATCATTGTGGACATCCAACACATTATCGAAATCACCACAAACACCAACGTCTCAAAATTCACTGCGAAGGACTTCGGAGAAACATCTCGAACCTGATCAGTTGACACAAATATTTCTTTGGACACATCCACCCAACCACCATGGATCCAGCAAATTACGTGAAGAACCGTGTAAATTCGTTTGCATTGTTACACAGGAAGACTCTCTGTCTTAACATTATTGTTTTTAAATGCTCTTGATGAGATGCTTGTTGTTTAAAGGGAGTAACATCTAGGTCATCGGCCCCTAATGGTACGAAATGTAATGACAATTTAAAAGTTCAAAATCATCCATTGACCAGAATAAAAAATGTGATGAAGAATGAATGGGTGGATATGAATTTAAAACAATCAGTAGATCCGACCCAGAAACTATCTTAAACAATAGTACTTTTGACCAAGGGACTGCTTCTAAAGCGCAATCCTTAATCGAGAATGCTTGTTGTCAAAACGGGGTCCAAAATCCAGGTCAACGGCCTCTCATAATGGTACTTATCGCTAGTAAAGTAGAACCATGGCATTTGTCATATTGCGGTACTAATCAAAAGTGTAGTAAACTCACGGTGTTCCAAACGTTATCGTACTACTCACAAGTATTGTACGTCGCACAGGTAACGCAGACCTATGGTGTTTCTCACATAATGGCGCCACTCATAGGCAACGCAAACCAATGGTGTTCCTCACCTAGGTGTACTAACCACGGGCGCCGGTATTCCCGTAGTGTTCCTCATATAGTGGGTACTAATCACAGGCAACGCCCAGACCCGTGGTGTTTCTCAAAATGGTACTAATCACGGGTACTGGAAACCCACAGTGAACCACTCTCTGCTGCTGTTGCTAATCACAAACCTTTTGTGTACCTAACATAGTGGTACTACTCGCAAGTAAAGGCGACCCATGGTGTTCCCCGCGTGATGGTATTAATTACAAGTAGTTTTATGGTTCTAATACAATCATCCCTTGGTCGCCCCTTTTAGTCGCCTTTTACGACAGGCAGGTGATACCGTGGGTTTATTCTTCGTCTGCGTCCCCCACCCACAGGGGGTTTTAAATGTTCTTGGACATGCAGCATTTCCAATGACAATGTTAAAATTACTTGCACTAAACCATTACAAACAGCAAAACAAAATAGTTTTGTACCTATCCAAACTGTCGTTTAGAATAGAATAGAATACTCCCCTCCCCCAGCCTGGGATCACCCGAAATTGGGGAGGGAGTAATAATGTATTGTAGTCCAATATGATTTGGTACATGAATATACAACATTAAACAATTACAATTAAACTTATTCACTATTTCAATCTATTTCTAGATTGTACTTTTTCTTTTCAGATTATTTATTTATTTATTTATTATTTGTCATAAATTGCTGTACGTCGCACCGACACAGATAGGTCTTATGGCGACTATGGGACAAGAAAGGGCTAGGAGTGGTAAGGAAGCGGCCGTGGCCTAAATTAAGGTTCAACCCCAGCATTTGCCTGGTGTGAAAATGGGAAACCACGAAAACCATTTTCAGGGCTGCTGACGGTGGCATTAGAACCCACTGTCTCCCGAATACTGGATACTGGCCGCACTTAAGCGACTGCAGCTATCGAGCTTGGTTTTATTTATTTTGTCCTAGATCAAATGCACAGTCTGCTTTACCTGTGCGACGTACAATACTTGTGAGTAGTACGATAATGTTTGGAGCACAGTGAATTTACTCTACATTTTGTCCAACGTAAACCTCGTTATATAGTCTAGGACATGCATGTAACTTACCCTCCCTAAGTTGTATTTGTGCTTAAATGTTCTAGCTTTTGAATGAATTGAATAACTGGAAGAATGTCTAAGTGCCTATATTTAATTCACATGCAGTTTAATAGTTAACTTGAGAAAAAATCAATAGCGACCCTACAATACAACAATTTATCTATTGCTATATTTAATAATATCTTTAAACCTACACGTAATTATGTACCTTCTCCTTCCTTATTTTCTCTTTTTTCATCCTCTTTTAATTTATTTTCCCACATTCCTCTTATCATATCAAATTGTTATTTAAAGGCTGCCCAATGTCCAGAATTGAGGGGTGCCTTATGTACAAAGGATTTTTAACATGTAAATGTGTAAGGAATTATACGATGCATTCAATATATATCCAATCAAAAGGGATGTTCAGGCTGTAGGGGTGTCCACAGTGAGGGGTTTCACTGTAATTTTGTTTTCTCAAACAGTTTTCGGAACATTTTCCATATATTAATGAGTCGAGGAAAGGTTCATATTTTGTACTATCTGTTGGTGGCTTTTTCGGCGTCGCATGGCGAGAAAATCATCTCCCGATTTTTGTTTTAGAAGGTTGGCAGGTATGTAGCTGACATGAGTCATTGAGGTGTCAGTTCTGAAGTATATACGGTGTGGTTATAACTTACTGTGCATCATTTCATATACCCTGTTGAATTTCACATCGTTTTTACCCAGTATACTTCAGTATAAATTCTAATAAGTCGCTCAAAAAAGAAATTTGTTCACCTTTTTACATGTTCATACCTCCATTATACGCATACACATTGAAATGAAAACAAACGTTTTTTGCAACTATGAATTGAAACGGAAAGCGTTGTTTGGACACTCATGCACGTTGTCATTGCTCAACGTGTCATAAGCAAGCTGGTCCCTAACCACACACCAAAATGGCAAAGTGATAATTAAGCGTCTTAATATGGAGTATTGCCACCCCTCCCATGAATAACAGCTTCACAGCGCCTTTTCATGCATCTGAGAAAGCGCCGCACGTTCAATTGAGACAGACGTCCTCTTTCAGGCCTTGTAGTGTTTGGGGTAGTGGAGTTCTCTCTCGGATATGTTGCTCCAATTAGTCCCAGACTTGTTCGATCGGATTCAGCGTGGGACTTATGGAAGGCCAGTCCATTCATTGCGCGTGGTGCTCTGGCATGAATCTCCGTACGATGTTCGCATCGTGCGCTCTAGCATTATCACGCATGAATACTGCGCTTTCTCCAAAGTTGTCTCACGTGAGGAATCACATGTGGCATTAAGATCTCGTTAATGTACCGTGGTCAGTGAAGGGCCCATTGCGAATAATCAAGAAATCTGTTTACGTGACAAGATTTATGCCGGCCCACGCCATCACAGATCCGTATCCATAAGCAACGGTAGATTGTACAGCTGTCGGATGAAATCGCTCCCCATTTCTTCTCCAGACTTATAGACGACCATCTGAACGATATAATGCGAAACAAGATTCATTCGAGAACAGCACTAGAGGCCACTGCTTAGCTGCCTGTGCAGATAATCTCTAACAAATTGCAGTCTCCTGTCACGATGTCGTTTGTCCTGTGCGTATCGACGGGATGTTAAGTTGACCTCTCGAAGCCTGTTTCTGACTGTTTGGTCATAACACGTACTTCAGAAGCTTGCTCTGTAGGTCTACCTGTAGAGCTTGTGCTGTAACTTGGCGGTTTCGGAGAGCTTGTACAACTACAAAACGACCATGGCCTGGAGTTGTTTTTGTTTGGTGGCCCATGCCAGGGAGCCTGGCAACACTTCAAGCCTCCTGGAAACAAATACCAAATCGTATTCTGAGGAACCCCTAGCATTCTGGCAACATACCTGCTTCTTGAAGCAGTGTAAACGCACTAATGGCTTCATTCAATGACAACTGCTCTCTCGTTGCCCCCTCGGCGCCCACGATTAGCCATGGGTTGTAAACACTATGTACAATCCGCACAGACCAATCTTCGCACACAATTCGAATTGAGACACTCGTACCTTTCAAATGACACTGACACCTCCGAAGCATCTGGATGACAGTGGAGCCCTCTGTTATGTAAGCAGGGCATATTATTACCATAATAGCCCAAACCTCGTTCCACTACACATTCGTACAATGTTGTTAGGAACATTTAAATATGTGGCCAAATATCCTTTTTGTGCGTGTAGTTTAAGAGTTAGATAAGCCTGAAGCCGGGAATATTAGACAACAGTTTCTGTGATAGGAAATAATTAGAATAATTTCTGCAGTTTATCCCAAGTAGTTCTGCGGTTGCTGGTGCTATCCGGGCTCAATTTGGTTTTGGTCGCGGGTTTAAAGCCGGATGTCCTTCCTTACACCATGTGATTTTTGAGATGAAAACCTCAACCCATGATCGACCGGGATTCGAACTTCAGCCATCCTGGTGGGGAAGCCAGCATCTAGGCCACTAGTTAATCGCACCCCCCACCCCCCACCCGACAGGAAATATTAGAATGAGAAATAGGGAAATAATCGCACGATAGATGATAGGCCTACAGTAGGCTAGATGCTATTTTGCCTACTTGTACTTTATTAGGAAATTAACAAGTCTGCAAAAGAGCAACCTTAAAAGATAGGAATGATAACAAAAGATCGGGTCTTAATAAGTTCACAATGCTACAGCAACGTTAAACAAAAAAGGTCCTGTACTAACGATTTCGATTCTACAACTACCTTCTCTCACCTGTTTGTAGTATCCATGCCTTGGCCTACTTCTACCATTATTACCTTCTGCAGTTCCTTCAAAAAACCAAGTGCTGGGTGTCTCAAGACGTGTCTTATCAATATACATATGTCTATTTTAGTTCTTATGCTAATTGCTTATGGAATGGAAATAAGATGATGTAGCAAAATATGCTTAGATGAGTAGAAAGTATTGTATTGACATTGCTGATGGCCAGGATTTAGTCAATTTGTCTCCTTGTAGCGCGACGTAGTGTGTACCGGTACTTCAGTGAAGGCAAGCACTGATAAATGCGATCTTGTTCTTTTTCAAGTGATTACTCTAGAAATTATACCGTTTCTTCAACCAGCCTGAAAAGCTTTTCAGTTGTCTCTGGTGTTCTGAAGCCATGACATCATTGGTCTGCCAACCTATCGCTTACCGTTCGTTGTTAACTGCAGCAGTTTATATTTCTCTCTCCTCAATATCTACTGTAAGATATTAAAGGCATCTACCAAACTAGTTGGATAAGCGGGTCAAGACGTGCAAGTGTTAACTTGCATCCAGGAGGTGGTAGGTTCAAACGCACTGTCGGCAGCACTAAGTACGGTTTTACGTGGTTTGACGTGGTTTTCCGTTTCACATCTGTACCTTAATTAAGACCATGGTCACTTCCTATCCCGTCTTCGCCATAAGACCACTCTTGAGTCGGTGCGACGTAAAACAACTAGAAGAAAAGCCATGCATATAGTCGACCTCACAAAAACGCCTTGGAATTTTTACTTGTAATTGGATCAGAAGAGCTCGTTTCCCCAAACCTATCGTTTGCTGTTCATGACCTGCCATTAGTATTCGAATTAGTTTCATCCTTGGTGTTAAACTCAAAACGCGAGTAAATTTGTAATATATAATTTTCTCTTTTAGCTTTGATAATAATCATAATAGTAATAATAATACTTTTCATTTAACAACACTTTTAAGAAACTTCTGAGTGCCGTAAATATTGTCCTCAATAGTTCTTGCTGCTGCAGTTTCTTAGATGTCAATAAAACAGCCCTGTGTTCAAGGAAACGTGTGAATTTGTTCTGAGGTGTGCATTGTTTATTAATTAGAGATAGAAGCGAAAGGAAGTGGCCGTGACCAATATACCAGGCACCATCCCGATATTTTCCCGCAATAGCAAATTATAGAAAACCACTTCCAAGATTCTCGAAAGTGACACTCAATAGTCTTCTTAGCCGAGCTTTCGAGGCTGAGTGCGTCGTGTTCCCATCCCATCAAAGAGATGAAGGTAGTTCTCTGAAATATAGGTCTCCAAACTACCTTGAGAAGCTCGTGGGACCTTGTCTATTAGTGAAACGTAATATAACAACTCGGAATTGTTAGTCGGCCAACAGACCAAACAAAAATAGCCAATGCATTAATTTTCAACAACGTAAAAACACTCCTTATATAGAAATAATACATAAAATGTCCACAGTTCAATTAAACCGGTTTGAGTAACTCAGACAGTAAAGCGCTGGTCTTCTGAGCTCGAATTAGCAGGCTCCATCCCGATTCAGTCTGGCAGTATTTGAAGTTCTCCACTTCCACACATTATATGGAAGAGCGCCTCTTCATTAACTGGCAATAAAGCTAAAATGAAATGTAATACATAGTTCGAAAGGCTAAATATATGGAAAAAACATGGAAAACACCCGAAGAAGAATGATATGTGACCAGAGATAGTGGGCTCGAACCCCACTGTTGGCAGCCCTGTAGATGGTTTTCCGTGATTTCCCAATTTTACAGCAGAAAAATGCTGGGGCTGTACCTTAATAAAAGCAATGGCCGCGTGTTGGTAGATTTACTGGTATATAAAATAACTCCTGTGGGTTAAAACAACGGCACCTCGGTGTCTGCGAAAACCAAACAAGTAGTTAGTGGAACGTAAAACTATTATTATTATTATTATTATTATTATTATTATTATTATTATTATTATTATTATTATTATTAACTAATTAAGCAAAGCCATCGTCGTACAGGCCACGAAGGCCCTTGGAAAGGGTGAGGTGAAAGGAAGGCTTCCACTCTCCGTAACCTCGGCATTTGGTAGGGCAGAGTAGTTAACTCTTTGCCAGGCCCCAAGGAATTAACCTGGTACTCATTTTTGGTATAGCGTCAGTTAACCTCAGGGTTCTGTGCCTCTCTGGAAGTGGATAACTCGTTTCTTAATTGTTCTTCAGCGGGATTTGATCCACGTCCTTCCAGGTGAACCGAGTACGTATTTACAGCCTTGAGCAGGCAGTCCCTCTTCATTATCTGACAATAAAGCTCAAATAAAAGGTAATAAATAGTTCCAAAGGCTAAATATATGGAAGAAACATGGAAAGCACCTGAAGAAGAATGATATGTGACCAGAGATAGTGGACTCGAACCCCACTGTTGGCAGCCCTGAAGGTGGTTTTCGTGATTTCCCACTTTACAGCAGGAAAATGCTGGGGCTGTACCTTAATAAAGGCAATGGCCTTGTCTATCCCCTTTTGTATCCCACCGTCGCCATAAGACCTATTTGCGCCGGTGCGACGTAAAACAAATAGTTTATATATATATAATCTCTTATAAATAAAGTTCTAGGGGGTCCGCTGTCTGTAATTCCTTTTGTTTTGCCAAATTTTCAAATATCTATCCGTTTTAGGTCGACTCAAGACCGAATCGGTGGTTTTTACTTTTCGTGTCTGTTTGTCTGTCTGTTCCATCATCACGTCGAAACGGCTGGATAGATCTCAACCAAACTTCATATTTAGAGTATACTCATCCCGGGGAAGGTTTCGATATGCATATCATTTTAAAATCTTTGAAAAGACGCGGGTTTTATAGGAAAACCACAACGGTTTTCCTCCATTTTCTCTTATACGATTGGTTTTCTGTAAACTCTGTGGACCGTATGTGAAAGGTCTCTCCATTATAAACAACTTTTGTTATGTTCATAATTTACCTTACTCTTCAAATGACGGAGAAATTTACTATTTTCTGCCGATACCATGCTCTGCATTGAGTGACCGGCAGACCGTCAACGAATATATGGGTTACCATGGCAACGTCTCTGACTGCTTGCCAGCAGGGAAGTAACGTATTGCCATTTTCCTCATTCGTGGTTGTTCCTTGGGTAGAAAGCAAGAGAGTCGTCAATCGGCCATTCTGCGAATATTGGCGGAAACCATTGGAGGTTATAACCGTCCTCGAATAGCTTAAGTAATAACACAAATATTCATCTTATCTGATTACCTAAGAACCCCTACGCCTAAATTTCTCTCCGATTACCGCTTTCTTATATCCATAACTCACACCGGCATAATTTATTGGGGAGCATTTGATTTTCCTATACATTCCCTTGGTATTTAGGTATTTGTCGTCATCCGGATGTCCTCAGTTATAATCCATTTTCTACTAAATTCAACTTAATAAACTGTATTATTTTCTTCCTTAATTACCACGTATGTATGCGAGTGCTAATCCCGAATGCTGGACACTCTTTTCTTTGAGGAAATATTCTAAGCTATGCAAATGTATAACTTTTGGCCCAGGAAAATTCTGAAATATGGATGCAATTTTAACGACGGTGCACACCTTCGTTTCGGGGTAATTGGTGGCTAATCAGTAAGTCGTATCACAAGTCAGAAAGCAAATGGCGTTTAATTTTTAGAGATCTATGACTTTTCGTCGTATTTCTATCCCTAATACGTTAAATACAGCTGTATTTCTCGATTTCAAGTTGATTTTGTACTTTTACACGTATATGTTATCATTTGGCACACTTATAAGAAAGGTAGAATCATGACATTCGGCACACACATTGACATGACCATTGGCCATGTTATAGTCAAATTTTATGATTCTAGCTGTCACATGAGTATCAAAAATATAAAGCAGTATGTGAAAACTGTTTAAAATTTCACCCCATTCAATGACTCCAACTCAATCTAACCCATAAATGTAGGAGATACGAGAAGATGTCATAGGACCAACCATATAGAGCACTGAAAGGGACGTCTGATGGTGAAGTCCGTTTGTAGATACGTCGTACAGTTTCAAAGCAGTAACTATCGAAATAAAGGTGTGCACTTCTGGAGTGTGTCGGTACATTGGCAATTTTGGCGAAATTTCCGTACAGTTATCCGTTTCAGGTGTAATAATGACCATCTGCATCTATTCAGTTTTGGTGTCTGTCTGTCTGTCTGTCTATAACTTGGAAACTACTGGATATATTTCCACCAAACTTGATATTTAGAATCCACCTGTCCTTTGGTAGGTTTTAGGGCAAATATTGTTTCTAAATTCCTGAATTGACTGGGGGATTATACGAAACCGAAACCGTGATTTTGCATTCCCTCAAAATATACACAACCAAACTTATTGTAAATTTACCTGCCTTAATGGAAATTAATTTCTAAGCCTTTTTTTCTCATGTGCATCATTTCAATACGAGGATTAATAAGGGAGATATCATTAACGGACTGTTTTCCGGTACAAGTCCCACCGGACTTAACTCAAGAGCGGGTGCGTGTAAAGCGTATTTTTTACAACTTGAAAACTACTGAAGATATTCGAGTCAAACTTTACATTAACATCCACCTGTCCAACGGTAGGTGTTAATCGTCAATAACATTTCATGTTCCCGGAATGGACTGGCGGTTTATAGGGAACCGAAATGGTGTTTTTACTCTTACACAATATATACAGTACAAGACCAACCTGACTGGAAATCGACCAAACTTGATGGAAATCCATTTCTAAAACATTTTTCATGTGCATTTTTTCGACAGGAGGATTAATAAGGGAGATATCATAAACGGTCCGTTTTTCAGGTTAAGTCCAGAGGTTATAGCCCAAAAGGTGTTGTACGTGGAGCAGGTTCCTTATCTATCTATGTAAATAAAATCGTAACGACTGTGTGCCTGTACATTGATTATTTTGGGGAAATTTTCGTACAGCTACACGTTTAAGGGGTAATAATGACCATCTGCATATTTTTTGGTTTAGTTTCTTGAAAGTCCTAATTTTTACACTCGTCACCGAAAACCCAGATTGCTGCATAATCTGCCAGTCGAAGAAGGATATTGAAATTTGGCAAAATTATACGTTTCAGCCTGTAACGGACGGAAAAATTCCAAGATCTTTAAATTTTTCCCTTTTTATCCCGAGGAATATCGAAATATGGAGGCAATTTTAATGATGGTGCAGACCTTCGGGAAGTATTATCACATAATGGATGGCACAATCCCCGTTCAATTTGGTGTGATCTACAACCTTGGTCTTACGACTTTTTGTCGTATTTCTATCCCTTTTACGTTTATTTTTCTCTATTTCTCGATGTTAAGTAAATTTGGACTTTTTACATACACCCCATCACTTATAGGAAAGAATCATCAAACTCTACACGAAAATTGATCCACCCAGTAGCCATATGTAAGCCAAATGCTATGTATGTAGCTGTCACTTAATTATCCGAAAAGCAATGCAATGTGAGATAATCTTTCACAAATTTTACCCTATTCCACGTTTCTAATTCAATCTGACCCATGAATAGATGAGATATCATAAGACCAGCAATTTAGGCCGCTAAATCCGGCGTCTTATGGTACAATCCTTTCTCGATATGATGTACCGTTTAGCAGCAGTTAATCTGTAAATGAAGGTCTGCAATATTGTAAACAAGCACATACTTCCATATGTCGAACTATATATATTCACTGATGTCGATTTTGTAGCGATCGAGAAAGGGTGTGTCTGCTATTGTAATCAGTACTCCCCACACCGACTTTAACTGGCAGTAGGAATGGGGTCCTTCTCCAATTCCTGTGTAACTGGCATTAATAAGGCAGGCCTACCATTGTAATGAATAATTCACTTCTCGATTTGACTTGCAGAAGGCAAGGGAGCATGTAGTTTTGTTCAAAACTCCCCTTACCCGATTGTGTTTGGCTGTAGGCAAGCGCTCCCGCAGTTACACTGACTGACAGAGCAAATGCAACACCAAGAAAGAGTGGTCAGAACTTTATGCCAATTGCAGGGTAGACTGACGTCACTGAGGTATGCTCATGATGTGAAATGCGCCGCTATGCTGCGCACGTAGCGAACGATAAATGGGACACGGCGTTGGCGAATGGCCCACTTCGTACCGTGATTTCTCAGCCGACAGTCATTGTAGAACGTGTTGTCGTGTGCCACAGGACACGTGTATAGCTAAGAATGCCAGGCCGCCGTCAACGGAGGCATTTCCAGCAGACAGACGACTTTACGAGGGGTATGGTGATCGGGCTGAGAAGGGCAGGTTGGTCGCTTCGTCAAATCGCAGCCGATACCCATAGGGATGTGTCCACGGTGCATCGCCTGTGGCGAAGATGGTTGGTGCAGGGACATGTGGCACGTGCGAGGGGTCCAAGCGCAGCCCGAGTGACGTCAGCACGCGAGGATCGGCGCATCCGCCGCCAAGCGGTGGCAGCCCCGCACGCCACGTCAACCGCCATTCTTCAGCATGTGCAAGACACCCTGGCTGTTCCAATATAGACCAGAACAATTTCCCGTCGATTGGTGGAATGAGGCCTGCACTCCCGGCGTCCGCTCAGAAGACTACCATTGACTCCACAGCATAGACGTGCACGCCTGGCATGGTGCCGGGCTAGAGCGACTTGGATGAGGGAATGGCGGAACGTCGTGTTCTCCGATGAGTCACGCTTCTGTTCTGTCAGTGATAGTCACCGCAGACGAGTGTGGCGTCGGCGTGGAGAAAGGTCAAATCCGGCAGTAACTGTGGAGCGCCCTACCGCTAGACAACGCGGCATCATGGTTTGGGGCGCTATTGCGTATGATTCCACGTCACCTCTAGTGCGTATTCAAGGCACGTTAAATGCCCACCGCTACGTGCAGCATGTGCTGCGGCCAGTGGCACTCCCGTACCTTCAGGGGCTGCCCAATGCTCTGTTTCAGCAGGATAATGCCCGCCCACACACTGCTCGCATCTCCCAACAGGCTCTACGAGGTGTACAGATGCTTCCGTGGCCAGCGTACTCTCCGGATCTCTCACCAATCGAACACGTGTGGGATCTCATTGGACGCCGTTTGCAAACTCTGCCCCAGCCTCGTACGGACGACCAACTGTGGCAAATGGTTGACAGAGAATGGAGAACCATCCCTCAGGATACCATCCGCACTCTTATTGACTCTGTACCTCGACGTGTTTCTGCGTGCATCGCCGCTCGCGGTGGTCCTACATCCTACTGAGTCGATGCCGTGCGCATTGTGTAACCTGCATATCGGTTTGAAATAAACATCAATTATTCGTCCGTGCCGTCTCTGTTTTTTCACCAACTTTGATCCCTTTCGAACCACTCCTCCTTGGTGTTGCATTGTCACTGTCAGTCAGTGTATAAACAGATGTACCCATCTAAAATGTAACTGGCATTGGGCATACTGGCCTGCTATTTTGATGGAAACTCACCAACTTTGTGTGAGTGGCAGTAAGCTGGCTGGCAGTTGCTATTTGTTTTACGTCGCACCGACACAGATAGGTCTTACGGCGACGATGGGACAGGAAAGGGCTAGGAGTGGGAAGGAAGCGGCCGTGGCCTTAATTAAGGTACAGCCCCAGCATTTGCCTGGTGTGAAAATGGGAAACCACGGAAAACCATTTTCAGGGCTGCCGACAGTGGGGTTCGAACCTACTATCTCCCGAATACTGGATACTGGCTGCACTTAAGCGACTGCAGCTATCGAGCTCGGTGGCTGGCAGTTGAAAAAGGGGCCTCTCATTATAATGATAACTGCACAACTCAATTTGACTGTTTGTAGGGAAGTTTCCTGCCATTATAATTAAAACTCCTCAATTTGTAATATGTCTGGAAGTAGGAAAGGGGGACTGCCATTGTGACGGAAACTCCCCAAATCGATTGTGAATGGCAATAGGCAAGTGAGCCTGGCGTTATCATCACAAATCCGTAACAAGCACTTTACATTGGAAACAACGTATGGGGACCTCTCCATGCTATTTTAAAACAATCGTATTTACTGCATGTACAGTATTTACTTCGATATTCGTATACAATGCAGAATACCGTAGCGAAGCACGGGTACATTTGCTAGAGTGTGTGTGTGTGTGTGTGTGTGTGTGTGTGTGTGTGTGTGTGTGTGTGTAGATTTACACTACGCTCTTACGAATGTCATTTATTATACCTCTCATACTCTTGTATCTTTCACTTAACTTCCTTGTCATTTAGGCTATTGAGAAACTATCATTGTTTAAATTGACCACCTTCTTCTGTTGCTGATTCTAACACCTGGGTGGGGACGCGGCTGCTGACTGTGTTGCACATGTGGATTTGGCCCTATTTTACGGCTGAATGCTCTTCCTAATGCCAACCTTATGTGAAAGGATGTATTATCTATTGCGCGTTTCTGTGGTGGTTGGTAGTATGATGCATTGTGTATATATGAAGAGGCGTGTAGCGATACAAACACCCAGTTACAAAGCCAGAAGAATTGTTGTCCGACCCGGACGTGAATCGAGCACAGCACCATTTGAAAGCAGGGCCGCGCCGTTGACCGTTCAGCCTATTATTGAATTTGATATTGTTAGTGTTATTTGTTTTTACGTCTCGCTAACTACTTTTACGGTTTTCGGAGCCGCCAAGGTGCTGGAATTTTGTCCCGCAGGAGTTCTTTTACGTGCCAGTAAATCTACCGACAGGAGGCTCGCGTATTTGAGCACCTTCAAATACTACTGGACTGAGTCAGGATCGAACCTACCAAGTTGGGGTCAGAAAGCCAGCGCCTCAACCGTCTGAGCCACTCAGCCCAGCATATTTAAATTGATCCCCCGCATATGTTAGTTTGGAAATGTATCATTTGTCGACCGACTGCTAAACCTAAGTTCTTGTATTAACTCTTAACTATAGCCCTGCAAAACTTAAAAAATGGTGATTTCTAAACAAACTTTGATTACAGAAACGTTCCCATTCGAGTCTATCACTCGTATATGTCACACATAACATTCTTTGAAGTGTGCAATTTCACTTTCTCGTGCTCGTTCACGCAGTGAAACTCGTTAAGTCTGCAAGTACCTGCGAATGAATTAAGCGCCAGTAGGTTCTTTTGTTTCCATGCCTTTGAAACTCATTACCTCATTAGAGACCATGGTCTCTTAGATCTCCATCTGTCCCCCTTAACATTTGACGAGCATCTATCATCCTCACCCTCTTCCATTCATTTCATTGGACTCCCAACGCCTAACTTTATTCATGTGCACACACAGCCTCACCCAGCACCTAATGTAGCCTAATATCACCGTACGAAATCCCTCCTGCAACTGTCTCTCATTTCATGGAATGATCCACATAAACAATGAAAAAGAAACCTTTAATGATTTTATCTTTTGAATCAATAACTCATTCTAATATATCAGATAAAGCTAGGGTGGCACCTATCATATTGATCACGGTACGATTCATCTCTGTTCCAGCTCCGTTCATTTACAAATACCCACATCAGTAGTAACATCACAGCCACAATGATTTCACACTCGCGAAGTACTAGGAAGTAAGACCATCCATCAATCCATCAATAGTCCCTAACCCGTTAGAGAAGAGATCCTCACTTCGCAGAATTTTCACCGAGCACGCTCAGAACGCTTTAGGCAAGCCCCGGACCTATGGGAGTAACGGAGTCCCACTTCCATTTGATAGGCGATGGACTCATTGGAAACAACTTGGCGAACGAAATGGAATTCGATGGGGAGCTATCAATATTATTGGGGCTTATGGAAGAAAGAACGTAGAACTGGCTGGGTCAGCAAAGAGGATGCATCTGGATGTGTTAGGAGTTAATGATATTCTGGTAATGGGAGATAACAAGGAAAAGATAGGATATTATAAAGTATACATAACAGATGTTTAAAAAGGGTAGGCATTCCCGGGCGAGTTGGCCGTGCGGTTATGGGTGCGCAGCTGTGAGCTTGTATCCGGGAGATAGTAGGTTCGAACCCCACTGTCGGCAGCCCTGAAGATGGTTTTCCGTGGTTTCTCATTTTCACACCAGGCAAATGCTGGGGCTATACCTTAATTAAGGACACGGCCGCTTCTTTCCCACCCCTAGGCTTTTTCTATCCCATCGTCGCCATAAGACCTATCTGTGTCGGTGCGACGTAAAGCCTATTGTAAAGTCGGGGGGAGGGGGAAGGACAGAGTGTGGGGTAGGACGACTGTTCATCAGGAATACTATTGCACGCAACAACATAGTTTCTGTTAGGCACGTTAATGAGCGAATGATGTGGGAAGATTTGACAGTTGGAATTTAGGACGAGAATTGTCTCGGTGTATTCACTATGTGAGAGTGCAGATGAGGAGGAAGTTGGCAAGTTTCATGAAGCATCGAGTGACATCATAATCAGGGTTAACAGCAAGGATAGGATAGTGCTAATGGGCGATTTCAGTAAGAGATTTGGAAACACTACTGGAGGATATGGGAGGGTAATGGGTAAATGTGGGGAAGATATAGAATATAATAAGAATGGGAAGCATTTACTGGACTTCTGTGCTAGTATTGTATAGCAGGGCCTCTCAGGGTGCATGCGCCTGGTGCATGCAGTGTGCACGGTGCAAAAGACGACTTCGCTTGGTTGACCAGAGTGCAGACACCCACTCCTCGATTTGGAGCAATAGCGCTGTCTCTCTCTTTCCCCACGCCTGTCTCGCTCGCTCCCCCTGTCTCCCTCTTCCTCACTTGCTCCGTAGCTCTCCATCCGAGCCGGACTGAGCCGAGCTTAGCCGAGTAGCCCAGAGGGACCGATGCACAGTGCACAGGAACTCTGCGCCGCTGTCTGCACGCGTGAGATTTTGGGCGTTTTAGAGGCCCTGCTGTATAGGATTAGCAGGTACAATGTATTCTTCAAACATAAGAATAATAACCGCTATATATGGGAGGGTAGTGGCACCAGATCCACGATAGACTATATCTTAACCGAAATTGAATTCAAGAAATCCGTTAGGAATGTACGGGTTTTCCGGGGAGTTTCTGATGGTACGGACCACTATCTGATCTGTAGTGAACTAGTATCTCCAGGCATTGTATAGAGAATGTGAAATATGTTTGAAGACGAATAAGCGTAGAAAATCTCCAGAACGAGGAAGCTAGACAAAGGTACACGAGCACGATTAGTGAAATGTTTTCTAAATGGACAGTAACCCGATTCAGAATATAGAATGAGAACAACTGTGTGTGAGGAGGAACATCTTCGTGGAATGATGAAATGAAGCAGCTTGTAAACGTAAAAAAAGGAGTATCTGAAATGGCTCTAAACAAGAACTGATGCAGACGTAGATGAAAGAAACGGAGAGAGTCAAATAATAGTTGAATCCAAAAAGAAGTCGTGGGAAGATATCTGTAATAACCTGGAAAGGCTACGTCAAGCAGCAGAGAAACCTGTCTGGACATTAATAATGAATCTTAGGAAGGGAGGGAAAAAGGAAATGTGTAGTGTTGTATGTAAATCAGGTGAGCTCATAATAGATTCCAGGGAATCACTGGACAGGTGGAAGGAATATTTTGAAAATATTCTTAACGTAAAAGGAAATCTTCCTGGTGACGTCGCGAACAACCGAGCTCATGGGGAGGAGGACATTGTTGGTAAATTTACGCTTGGAGAAGTGGAAAAGATGGTAAATAAACTCCATTGTCTTAAAGCAGCAGGAATAGATGAAATTAGATCCGAAATTGTGAAATATAGTGGGAAGGCAGGGATGAATACCTTTCACGAAATGACAACGATAGGTTTACCAACAAGATGTTAACAATGATTAAAAGCTATGAGACTAAGCCTTTGGCTCAACGAAATTCAGAAAGACCTGGATTCCGCTGGGATTTCTTGATGTTCTAGATCGCACCGAAATATCTGATACGTTCAATTCTAGGTCCCCGCCACCCGAAAGTATGAAGTTCCGGAAACCTCTCTTACATGAGAGAAAGCAAAATATGTAGCCGGACTCAAGAGATATTGGAAAGGAAAGCGAACTTCCAAAAGAACTAGTCATAAGCGCTCTCTAGTGGCCAGTAATAATAAATATAACGTCTTTTCGATGGCAGGTGTGAGTCAGAGAATGAGCGACCCGGCAACCTTGCACTACTATTCGCTGTAACCGGAACAGCTTGCGATTTAGAAACTAGAGTACAAAATTGTTACTGGTCGAACGGCATGGAAGGAGTGCTGACAATATTTGACTAATTTTTACATTGTAAATTACTCTAATATGCCAAAATTTTAACCTTGAACGTCTAAATAATAATAATGGTTTTACGTCCCACTGACTCCTTTTAGAGTTTTCTGAGAAGCCGAGGTGCCGAAATTTTGTCCCGCAGAATTTCTTCCCCGCTGGTAAATCTGCTAACACGAAGTTGACGTATTTGAAAATTTTCAGATACTCCAAGCTGAATCAGGATCGAATCCGCTAACTTGGCCGTAGAAGACTAGCGTTCTATCGGCTGTGTTACTCAGCCCAACGTGGACATCCATCATCGTACTATAACCCTGACCCCTTTCCCCAAGAATGAACTTCCTCTTCAAGACAGTCCATGTTCCTAAAAAAGGAAAAGATTTTGGTCATTGAAAGGTTAGCATAAGTCTCTGCATAATGTTCTTCTTTACTGCCACATTTTACATAATGTGTGCACGTCTGTTTTATTAGTTTCCATCTTCTTTTGCTGTACGGTGATATTCCATCCATTTTTCTCGTTCTACTGTGTACTTCCCGCTAACACAATGTCGGCTGGCACTGAAATGGAATGAGAAGTATTTCGATGAAGAGGGCGTTGCCTGTTGTTCCGGCAAGGAGCAACTACTGTTTATTTTACTGAGATGAACCGCACTATGCACTACCATAGATGCTGGACTGTAGGTGTCAATATAGTGGACTTCTAATAGCCCTTGTTGAAAAGCCTAACAGGCCTTGTTGAAAAGTGTTCACAATTTTCTATTCATTCAAATTTCTTTGAAGAAGGGTTTGAGGAAGACATCCGTGGGAAGGTATTCAGTGACATGTTGACACGAAATTTCCGTTAGCTCCATATGGATGTATTTTAGGTGTTTGACTTGATTTATTTGTGTAATAATTTTACGGATTATATAACTATGCCTGGCTCGTTGACTGAATGGTCAGCATTCTGCTTTTCCCCCGTGCTCGATTCCCCGCTGGGCGCGGTATATTTAACTCCTCTGACTCGTGGCTGAGTGTTAGTGTTCTACATACAACGTATCACACCATCAACAACCACAGAAATACGCAATAATGAATATGTCCTTCCACATCGGGTTGGCCCAGATCAACATCAGATGCCGACCCCAATAAATTGGGAAAATTCAGGAAGAAGGAAAAGCCCGATTATATAACTACGCTTAGGGAAGCAAGTACTGAATATACTTTTTATCTCTGTTCTCGTTTCGTCCATGTGCCTTTCTCCGTCGTTCACCCTAACATGGATCAGATTTGTCGATAGTTGTAGGGCCAGAAAATTACGATGTAATCATAGTTCTGTACGTGCATGTGAACGTTGTCTGCAGTTTTGCCAACACCGGTGGTCAGAGATATTTTGAGAAGTTTTTGAAAACCAATGCATAAATTGTCTTTATTGTGTATCTCTGTTTGTAACGCTATAAATAAGGCAACGCTAAAGGGAACATCTATAAGAAAACTGAACAGCATTAACAATACAGTCCACGTACTTCTGTTTGAGATGGCAGTTCGGGTTTAGGAAATGTTCTACCCATGAGGCTTAACTTGCAGGATTCCAAGAAGAAGAAGAAGAAGAAGAAGAAGAAGATACAGTAGATATTTTAGATTCAGGATGTCAAATGTGCTGTATCGCTATCGACCTGTCAAAGGCTTTTGTTAGCGTAGACCACAGGAGATTGTTGACGAAAATGAGACTTTAGGCCTAGACAAAAGAATGATCGAATGGGTGGCTACATTTCTTTTTTTTGTTGCTAGGGGCTTTACGTCGCACCGACACAGATAGATCTTATGGCGACGATGGGATAGGAAAGGCCTAGGAGTTGGAAGGAAGCGGCCGTGGCCTTAATTAAGGTACAGCCCCAGCATTTGCCTGGTGTGAAAAAGGGAAACCACGGAAAACCATCTTCAGGGCTGCCGATAGTGGGATTCGAACCTACTATCTCCCGGAGGCTACATTTCTAGAAAATAGAACTGGGAGCATTAGAGGAGGTGAAACATTATCTGATACTATAGTGATTAAGAGGGGCATACGCAAGGTTTTCTTATATACAGGATGGAAGGTGATGTATCAAATTAACACAGGTAATAAATCTTGGGGAGATGATTACAACGTCGATAGTTTTTGATCTGTAGCTTGCACCGTTCACGAGAAAAGTCGTGTTTTGGGAACTGCAAGAATAGCAACGCAGCGGCTGCCGGTAGTTACTGATGAGGCTGCCGGGGTACGTGTGCAAGTGTTTAAACTGGCTGCGGCGTGCTGTTGTATCGTCAAGGTCGAGTGTCCACTGTCAGCAGAAATAATAACATACATATCTTCTTTCCAGAGGAACGACTAGAACTAATACATTGACCTAGTTGTGACAGTACAGGGCGTACCGTCACGCTTAAACTTAACACACTTACTGAACATTCGGTAACTATTGTACAATATGACATTAACGTAACTTCGCCTAGTCCATTGATCATGGTTCCTGCCTCTTATGTGTACCATGAAGGTAAGTAAATTCGTGTCCTCGTCCCGAGGTGGTTCAGCTCTTTTTTTAGGCAAGTCCACAATGGGGGTGAGTCATACGAACCATTTTAACCACATGATACCATCCCTTCTGCCATTCTTAAATCTCTGGCAGTACCGGGACTCGAATCCTGACCTCCGAGGACGGCAGCTAATCATGCTAACCGTTACGCTACGAGGGCTGACACCCTGAAGGTGAAAATATGAAATCCTAGAACACTCCTCAAGACGGTCGGCAGTAGGGATCAAACCACTCATCCAATTACAGTAAATTCTTCGGAATAGCCTGCCGCCGACAACTGCACCATGCTGTCCGGCTTGACCAGCCCTTTAATAAATAATACCATAATGAGAACACAAAAGCCTCCGTGGCTCAGGCGGCAGCGCGTCGGCCTCTCACCGCTGGATACCGTGGTTCAAATCCCGGTCACTCCATCTGAGAGTTGTGCTGGACAAAAAGGGGAGGTGGGACAGGTTTTTCTCCGGGTACTCCGGTTTTCCCTGTCATCTTTCTCATTCCAGCAACACTCTCCATTAACATTTTATTTCATCTGTCAGTCATTTATTGTTGCCCCAGAGGAGTGCGACAGATTTCGGCAGCCGGCACATTTCCTATCCTAGCCGCTGGATGGAGGCTTCATTCATTCCATTCCAGACCCGGTCGAATGACTGGAAACAGGCTGTGAATTTTCAACGAGAACACAATTGTCAGGCTGCATAACTGAATGGCTAGCTTACTAGCCTTCCGTCCTTGAGGCCTCGAGTTCAATTCCCGTCCGGGACAGGGATTATTATATTAACAATGCATTCCTGTGGTTCGGGGACTGGGTATTTCTGTCGTCTTAAAGCACGCAGCTCACAATAAGACACGACACTCACCTCTACCACATTAAAACGCACCATTTCTCCTCTAATGTTTGGCGTCAAAAGGGCATCCGGGCGCAAAACTCTGCCAAATCCTCTACAAACCCTGACGCCCCCAGAAGGAGTTCTGATATGCGGTCCTCTGCGCGAAGATCACGTCTGGGCCTACCAGCTTCACGCCTGGCATGACATTTCTAATGTCAGCTATTCTCGGCATAACTACTACAAGACCGATACCGAGCTCGATAGCTGCAGTCGTTTAAGTGCGACCAGTTTCCAGTATTCGGGAGATAGTGGGTTCGAACCCCACTGTCAGCAGCCCTGAAGATGGTTTTCCGTGGTTTACCATTTTTACACCAGGCAAATGCTGGGGCCGTACCTTAATTAAGACCACGGCCGCTTCCTTCCCACTCCGAGCCCTATCCTGTCCCATCATCGCCATAATACCTATCTGTGTCGGTGCGACGTAATGCAACTTGCAAAAAAAAAAAAAAAAAAAAAAAAAAGACCGCAAGACAACCTCTCACTGGAAGAGACGGGAATGAAGTGAAGCTATTGACCTAGAGAGGTCAGGCTGTGGAGTAGGATAGACACCCTCTCACTAAAAGAGACGAGAATGAAGTAAAGCTATTGACCTAGAGAGGTCAGGCTGTGGAGTAGGATAGACACCCTCTCACTGGAAGAGACGGGAATGAAGCGAAGTTATTGACCTAGAGAGGTCAGGCTGTGGAGTAGGATAAACACCCTCTCACTGGACGAGACGGGACTGAAGCGAAGCTATTGACCTAGAGAGGTCAGGCTGTGGAGTAGGATAGACACCCTCTCACTGGAAGAGACGGGAATGAAGCGAAGCTATTGACCTAGAGAGGTCAGGCTATGAATTTGGATAGACACCCTCTCACTGGAAGAGACGGGAATGAAGCGAACCTATTGACCTAGAGAGGTCAGGCTGTGGAGTAGGATAGACACCCTCTCACTGGAAGAGATGGGAATGAAGCGAAGCTATTGACCTAGAGAGGTCAGGCTGTGGAGTAGGATAAACACCCTCTCACTGGAAGAGATGGGAATGAAGCGAAGCTATTGACCTAGAGAGGTCAGGCTGTGGAGTAGGATAGACACCCTCTCACTGGAAGAGATGGGAATGAAGCGAAGCTATTGACCTAGAGAGGTCAGGCTGTGGAGTAGGATAAACACCCTCTCACTGGAAGAGACGGGAATGAAGCGAAGCTATTGACCTAGAGAGGTCAGGCTGTGGAGTAGGATAGACACCCTCTCACTGGAAGAGATGGGAATGAAGCGAAGCTATTGACCTAGAGAGGTCAGGCTGTGGAGTAGGATAAACACCCTCTCACTGGAAGAGACGGGAATGAAGCGAAGCTATTGACCTAGAGAGGTCAGGCTGTGGAGTAGGATAGACACCCTCTCACTGGAAGAGACGGGACTGAAGCGAAGCTCTTGACCAAAACAGGTCAGGCTATTGATTTGGATAGGCACCCTCTCACTGGAAGAGACGGGAATGAAGCGAAGCTATTGACCTAGAGAGGTCAGGCTGTGGAGTAGGATAGACATCCTCTCACTGGAAGAGACGGGAATGAAGGGAAGCTATTGACCTAGAGAGGTCAGGCTGTGGAGTAGGATAGACACCCTCACACTGGAAGAGACGGGAATGAAGCGAAGCTATTGACCTAGAGAGGTCAGGCTGTGAAGTAGGATAGACACCCTCTCACTAAAAGAGACGGGAATGAAGTAAAGCTATTGACCAAAACAGGTCAGGCTATGGATTTGGATAGACACCTTCTCACTGGAAGAGACGGGAATGAAGCGAAGCTATTGACCTAGAGAGGTCAGGCTGTGGAGTAGGATAAACACCCTCTCACTGGAAGAGACGGGAATGAAGCGAAGCTATTGACCTAGAGAGGTCAGGCTGTGGAGTAGGATAGACACCCTCTCACTGGAAGAGACGGGACTGAAGCGAAGCTCTTGACCAAAACAGGTCAGGCTATTGATTTGGATAGGCACCCTCTCACTGGAAGAGACGGGAATGAAGCGAAGCTATTGACCTAGAGAGGTCAGGCTGTGGAGTAGGATAGACATCCTCTCACTGGAAGAGACGGGAATGAAGGGAAGCTATTGACCTAGAGAGGTCAGGCTGTGGAGTAGGATAGACACCCTCACACTGGAAGAGACGGGAATGAAGCGAAGCTATTGACCTAGAGAGGTCAGGCTGTGGAGTAGGATAGACACCCTCTCACTAAAAGAGACGGGAATGAAGTAAAGCTATTGACCAAAACAGGTCAGGCTATGGATTTGGATAGACACCTTCTCACTGGAAGAGACGGGAATGAAGCGAAGCTATTGACCTAGAGAGGTCAGGCTGTGGAGTAGGATAGACACCCTCTCACTGGAAGAGACGGGAATGAAGCGAACCTATTGACCTAGAGAGGTCAGGCTGTGGAGTAGGATAGACACTCTCTCACTGGAAGAGATGGGAATGAAGCGAAGCTATTGACCTAGAGAGGTCAGGCTATGAATTTGGATAGACACCCTCTCACTGGAAGAGACGGGAATGAAGCGAACCTATTGACCTAGAGAGGTCAGGCTGTGGAGTAGGATAGACACCCTCTCACTGGAAGAGACGGGAACGAAGCGAAGCTATTGACCTAGAGAGGTCAGGCTGTGGAGTAGGATAGACACTCTCTCACTGGAAGAGACGGGAATGAAGCGAAGCTATTGACCTAGAGAGGTCAGGCTGTGGAGTAGGATAGACACCCTCTCACTGGAAGAGACGGGAATGAAGCGAAGCTATTGACCAAAACAGGTCAGGCTATGGATTTGGATAGACACCCTCTCACTGGAAGAGACGGGAATGAAGCGAAGCTATTGACCTAGAGAGGTCAGGCTGTGGAGTAGGATAGATACCCTCTCACTGGAAGAGACGGGAATGAAGCGAAGCTATTGACCTAGAGAGGTCAGGCTATGGATTTGGATAGACACCCTCTCACTGGAAGAGACGGGAATGAAGCGAAGCTATTGACCAAAACAGGTCAGGCTATGGATTTGGATAGACACCCTCTCACTGGAAGAGACGGGAATGAAGCGAAGCTATTGACCTAGAGAGGTCAGGCTTTGGAGTAGGATAGACACCCTCTCACTGGAAGAGACGGGAATGAAGCGAAGCTATTGACCTAGAGAGGTCAGGCTTTGGAGTAGGATAGACACCCTCTCACTGGAATAGACGGGAATGAATCGAAGGTATTGACCTAGAGAGGTCAGGCTGTGGAGTAGGATAGACACCCTCTCACTGGAGGAGACGGGAATGAAGTGAAGCTATTGACCTATTGAGGTCAGGCTGTGGAGTTGGATAGACACCCTCTCACTGGAAGAGACGAGAATGAAGCGAAGCTATTGATCTAGAGAGGTCAGGCTGTGGAGTAGGTTAAACAACCTCTCACTGGAAGGGACGAAATGAAGTGCTGATCGAACGTGGACAGACGCGATTCTCCACATCAATTTATTTTCTGTTTCTGCATTCCTTAGAACTGAACTAGATATGAGAGGTGAGAACATTTAGCCTGAGCGATTGTTGGGTAACGTAGACGTCGTTCGCAGCCAGTCGTCTGTCCTTTCTGTTGTATGTACACTTCTTATACACTTATGGAAGGATTTTAACTCATTCAGTCAATTTCCACAGATATGCATTTAGGCCTGTCGCCCACGTGGCAGATTCTCTATCAGTTGTTTACCTATTCTTTTGTAAAATCAGTTCAAAGAAGTTAGAAATGTATAGAATATTTTCCTTGGTGAATTATTCCTATCCCTAATTCTTCCTCCTATAAACGGATATTTGCCCCACTCTGCCATCTTGAATTCCAATTTTATCTGCATGTTCTTACTTCAAAAAACTCCATTCAAGCTTAGTCGTCTACTAATGTCATTACAGACTATCTCTCCACTAACAGCTCGGAACAAACCACTCAGTCAAGCAGCTCCCGTCTTACCAGCCCAAAATTTGGGACATGTTCGTAAAAGTAAATTCGTATCGTCGTCCCGAGGCGGCGCAGCCTTTTTCAGGCACTCCTCCACTGCAGGTGAGCTACATGTACATACCAGCCCTCCTATCAATATTATATTAATATAGGAAAGATTATAAAATGAAGATTAAGTTGAAATTCAAGATGACAATGTTGCACCAATACTCATTTACAGGAAGAGGACTCAGGGACTGGAATAATTTATCAAGGGAGATGTTTAATGCATTTCAAATTTCTTTGAAATCATGTAAGAAAAGACTAGGTAAACAACAGATAGAGAATCTATCAACTGCGCGAGTGCCCTAAATGCAGATCAGTGGTGACTGATTACCGGGCGAGTTGTCCGTGCGGTTAGTGGCACGCAGCTTTGAGTTTGCATCCGGGAGATAGTGGGTTCGAACCCCACTGTCGGCAGCCCTGAAAATGGTTTTCGGTGGTTTCCCATTTTCACACCAGGCAAATTCTGGGGTTGTATCTTAAGGCCACGGCCGTTTTCTTCCCGTCCCATCGTCGCCGTAAGACCTATCTGTGTCGGTGCGACGTAAAGCAAATAGTAAAAAGACTAAACAACCCCTGTCATATGACAAGGGCACGTTTTAGTTTAAAGAAACATTAACAAAGGTTATTTAAGAAAAGCCGACCGGTCGTTAGTTTTGAAGAATGAGATAATATCAGAAATCTTTAACCATGATATGGTATGCTTCTCATTTATTTAAAATATTTTGACAGTTATTGTTCTTGTTAAGAACTACTCAGGGATAAGTAATTGGTATCCCATGATGTTAGTAATATTACCGTAATGCGTGTAGTAATGACAATGTAATTTGCGTTACGTCGCACTAACTACTTTTATGGTTTTCGGAGGCGCCGAGGTGCCGGAATTTAGTCCCGCAAGAGTTCTTTACGTGCCAGTAAATCTACCGACACGAGGCTGACGTATTTTGAGCACCTTCAAATACCACCGGACTGAGCCAGGATCGAACCTACCAAGTTGGGGTCAGAAGGCCACTCAGCCCGGCAGTACGTGTAGAATGGTGTCCACAATCATATATCTAATACTGTATTCTCAAGATCTCCAACTGTGTCTGTTGGAGTTTTCTTGACCTGACTCAGACTCCGATTTTGCCTCAAGCAAGTTGGTGTTGCGATGGACTCCGTCATCTTTTGGCTACTAGTCTGTCGATAGTGTTGGCGAAGAAACTGGGCGACCTTCAACACACTACCTGCCTCATTACATAGGGCTCAAAAGCAGCGTTCTTATGTACGAAGTTCGCTGACATTCATCTTCCATGGACTGTCTGAAATTGTTTTTCAGTCGATCCTACTTAAATTTCAATCTTCAATAAATGGCACTTAATGGACCTGAAATGACAATGTTTCATCACTTTGAGTGAAGACAAAGTATCTTACGGTTGTGTTTAAAAGATGCCAGATGCTGATTTCAGGACCAACCAAGGTTTATTCCTGTGAATTTTCCCCTTCTCAAGACAAAATTATTGAAGGATAATTGATCCTATGTATGTATGTATGTATGTATGTATGTATGTATGTATGTATGTATTTTTATTCCTCAGCCCGAAGGCTCATTGGTTCCTCAACAGCATTACCATTAGTTGTCACTGATAGCCAAGACATCACTGAAGAGGCGTACTAGAGAAACGATGAGTGAGGTAGTTTCCCGTTGCTTTCCTCACTGAGCCAGAAGTTGCTTATATATATGTCTGCCAAAGCCATTTAAATGCTTGCACAAACCGACGCTATGTGCAACACTTTCACACCATTCATAGCAGGGACTGCTTGCATTAGGAATGGTATTGCTAGCATCGCTCATTCCTCAGTCATGTTCATATTGTCAAAGCCAAGGTCCAGACTGTGTAACAAAATTGTTCTGGCCCATACAAGACTACATCGTGGACTGTAAACACTAGGCCTCGTCAGCTAAGGCATCTCCTGCGCGTATCCTTTAAAAATGCATATTCCTTTTTTTTTTTTTTTTTACAGTTCATTATAAAGGACAAGTGTCTTTGCTGGCAAGACCCCGTGTAGACGGTGCACTATGTTTTCTGGTATGAGCTAGATCAAATTTGGTATTTTCATTGCTCGGTCTCGTCCTAGATTTGGATAAGATATGGAAGTGACTGAGGTATGAGCGTTGCTAGGAACACCATCCCTTATGCAGCCAGTCCTTGTTATCAATGGTGTGAAAATTTCGCTCATAGGACCGGTTAGTACCCGCTTTTCAGTGGGTTTGACTGATTTATAATAGCAACGCCTGGCTCGGCGAGGAAAGCAACGAGAAACTACTTTACTCCTCATTTCCTTGCATTCCTCTTCAGTGATGCCTAGCCCATCTGCGACAGCCGATGGCACAGCTGCTGGGGATCAAATCAGTCTATGAGATGAATTCTCAACATACATATAAAGGTCAAGTGTCTGAAAGCACCTCTGATTAGAGATACTTGCACTAAACTGGTAAACGAAGGGCCAACTGAAAATAAAAGTTGATTAAGTGAAGAGGGAATCCTGGCGAAGGATATAAAATTAACATATCTGACTCAGTCCTGGGCCTTGTTGTCTAGTGTGAGTCAGTGTAATAATAATTTCATTTAAATTGCTCTGCCTGTTTTCGTTTCTTGATGGATGCAGTTTCACATCTGTCAGGCCAGAGCAAAATGTAGCTTCCACGTAAGTCCTAGTCTCATCCAGGCTGTCACAGTATGGAAGCTGCTGAGTAATGAGATTCTACACACGGCTAGTGCTCACGAGTGGTTTTTCTTTTTTGCTAGTGGTTTAATGTCTCATTAACACATACAAGGTTTTCGGCGACGCAAGGATAGGAAAGGGCTAGGATTGGGAAGGAAGCGGCCGTGGTCTTAATTAAGGTACAGTCCCAGTAGTCCCAGTATTTGTCTGGTGTGACGATGGGAAACCACGAAAAGCCATCTTCCGGGCTGCTGACGGTGGCGTTAGAACCCATCATCTCCCGAATGCAAGCTCACAGCTACGCGACGCTAACCGCACGGCCAACTCTTGCTCGATGCCTTAGTGTTATGAAAGGTGTTGCTCATAGGGTCAGTCATACTGGCCCAATGAGGAACGCCAGGTACAGCTTATTTTGACGCCACCATAGTTTTCAGTGATTGTCCATACCACAACATCTGGTGGTGCTATCTGATGATCCAATCAGCCTCCGGACTGATTGCCTAACAGACAGATATTTAAATTGCATATGGGCCATATTATTCCTCACATCTCTGCAGTAAGTTTGTCGGTTACGGCACACATTACTCTTAGTAAAATTGTATACTTCTGTGTGTCTTAAATAGATAAGCCAATAATAAACTAAAACAGGATAAAATTTCTTGGAACCATTTGTTAATTATTCAAACTCCATATATATACCGGGTGATTCACCAGCCCCTTATTTTTTCGGAGATAGGCAATCCAAATAACGAATATAACCAAAAGATCCTTATAAATTAATTTGATGAACACCAAATAACTTGAAATTCCTCCTTATGGTCGATAAGGCTCTCCGCTACCTGTGTGTCATTACTGTAAATTGATCCATGGACCTAGCCAAGGGAAAACTACTATGCACAATTCCGCGCCAAATATTAAGCGCCGTTCTGCGAACCTGTGATTTATTGCGCCTTGAAATAAAACCGGTACCCGTAATACGATCGAATTAATAGGTTATGTCACGTATTATGCAACGTAAAGAAGTTAAATGAACACTGTAAAGCATCATTGAAGACTTTGACACAGATATTAACTTTCGAGGTGAAACGGCCATACGTAAGTACTAAACCTCTAGCAACGATCACGTATGTTGACTTCGCGGCCGAATGGGTTAAGGGCTGGAGAGCGAGGTGTGAGAGTATCGGCAGCGTAGTGGTTTGAATCCAGCATAAGACAAAAGTTTTTCTACGACAGAGCTACTCCATTTTAGAGGGGATACAATAATAATCAATAATTTTTTCCTATTGGTTTTAAGGGATGCGCTCTGATTTGGTGTTTTTCCCTTAAGGATGGGTGGGGGAACGATTGGTAAGGAAATTGGCCTTGGTCTTTTACTAAGATACCGTCCCGGCATTTTCCTGGTGGTAAAATGGTAAACCGAGGAAAACCATTTTCAGGACGGCCAACATGGGATTCGAATCCACAACTTCCCGATTCCCACACGCACAAAATAATCCACACTTACGAGGTCACATCACAGCGCTTATTCATTTCCTCATGACGTATTACTACGAAAAGTACGTTGAGTTGTTGTTAATATATAGAGAACTAGCAAGATACCCGTGCTTCGCTACGGTATTATACTGAAATGTATAATTGAATGCTTATTGTTTTAGATATATAATCCGCCGAAATTCGCGATCTGACTCTTTTTCTGCGAGAATCCACCAAAATTCCGGATCTGACTCGTTTTCTATTAGATTACGGCACGTTTCCTCCCATTTATCAATCTTTCTTTCCAGCAATCGATTTCGTACTTCCCGGGCTAGGCTCAGGTATTCCTCCCGGTCAGTTGGGTCCGTAAATCTTTGCCATCTTTTCCTATAATAATTTTTAATATGGATAAAATCCTTCAGGAGATCAGGCGTGGTGTCATATTGGGCGCCTTGGAGGCACTGAACCCGCGGCCGGACTGCATTCTTAGTCATTACCCGTCCAGGACCCGTTTCCAGCGCGGTCCGCACATTTGACGACGGTCCGGAACATTATTATTATTATTATTATTATTATTATTATTATGTATTGCTGGAGTGGCTCATGACAGGGAAACCGGAGTATCCGGAGAAAAACCTGTCCCGCCTCCGTATTGTCCAGCACGAATGTCACATGGAGTGACCGGGATTCGAACCACGGAACCCAGCTGTGAGAGGCCGGCGCTCTGCCGCCTGAGCAACGGAGGATCCTTATAAGTACATTATGAACAGTAATATCAATTGGTCTCACCTCCTCCTACACCGCACCGCCGTTAAGTTTATTTACCGCCACCCTCCCCCACCCCCCCAAAAAAATTAAAAGAAGGCTTGTTTCTTTATGTTTAAGGGAGATTCCAAACACCAATGTTCACGTCTATTACCTTCAGTTTTGAGATATAAGTATCCCCATAAAAATAATTTACTTTTTTCACTTCAGGTCACACTATCCCCCCCCCCCACCTAAGTGAATTTTCCCGCAAAAATACTTGTTTCTTTAATAGTAAAGGATAATCTAAATACCAATTATCACGACTCTAACTTCTTCAGTTTTTGATTTATGTGTCCTCATGAAAGGAATTCAACTCCTTTACACTCCCACCCTCCAAGATGCCCACCCCTCCAAACGCGTTTTTCTTTGTTTTTAAAATAGATCCAAATACGAATTTTCACGTCTGTAACAACTTTAGTTTTTATTAGATGTATGTATTCTCATACAATTAAGTCAATTAATTTTTCAATTCTTTCACCACCCCTCCCTTCATTGGATTTTCCGAGAATACGTGTTTCTTTACTTTTAAAGCAGATTGCAAATATCGGTTTTCACGTCTGTAACATCTTCATTTTTGAGATATCAGTAGCCTAATTAAAAGAATTCAACACCATTTTCAGTCACTTTACCCCCCCCCCTCCACTCAAGTGGTATTTCCGAAAACTAAAAATACACGTTTCTTTATGTTTAATAGAGATAAAAATACCATTTTTCACTTCTGTAACATGTTAAGTTTTTGTAGATATACTGTAAAAATTCTCATTTTAAAATTTCACCCCTTTTGAGTTCCCCTTAAGTGGAGTTTCCAAAAAAAAAAAAAATCACCTGTGTTTCTTTACATTTACAGGAGATTCCAAACACCCACTTTTTACGTCTGTAACATTTTACGTTTCCAAGAGATTCTGTAGATATAGTCTTTCAAAAAATTCACCCCCTTTTGTCACTCATGTTTAACCGCCATTAATGGATTTTCCAAAAACTAAAAAATACGTGTTTCTTTATTTTTAAAGGAGATCCCATATACAAATTTTCAGTTCTGTAATATATTTCGTTTCTGAGATATATGTATCCTCATTAAAGGCATTCAACCAATTTTTCACCCTTTTACACCCCTCCTATTGGGATTTACAGGAAACAAAAAATACGTGTTCCTTTATTTTTAGAGGAGATTCTAACTACCGTACCAATTTTTACATCTGTAAACTTTAAACTTTTAAGATGTAGACGCACTCATTTTAAAAAATTCAGCCCCCCCTTTTCACTCCCCAATATTTGGATTTTCCAAAAACGAAAAAATACGTGTTTCTTTACTTTTAAAGTAGATCCCAAATACCAATTTTCAGGTCTGTAATATCTTCAGGTTCTGAAATATAAGTAGACTCATGAAAGGCAATCGACCCCTTTTTCAACCTCTTCCACCCTTCCTATTAGGATTTTCCGAAAAAAATATACGTGTTTCTTTATTTTTAAAGGAGATTCTAAATACCAATTTTCACATCTATAACTTTTAAAAGTTTTGAGATATAGATACACTCATTTTAAAATTTTCCCCCCTTTTCACCCCCCCCTATTTGGATTTTCCAGAAATAAAAAAGTACGTGCTTCTTTATTTTTAAAGGAGATCCCAAACACCAATTTTCAGGTCTGTAATATCTTCAGTTTCTGAGATATAAGTAGCCTCATTAAAGGCATTCAACCCCTTTTTCACCCCTTTCCACTCCTCCTATTGCGATTTTCCGAAAACAAAAAAATACGTGTTTCCTTATTTTTAAAGAAGATTCTAAATACCAATTTTTACATCTGCAAACTTTAAAAGTTTGGCGATATAGATTCACTCATTTTAAAAATTCACCCACTTTTCACCCTCCCATTATTTGATTTTTCCAAAAACAAAAAAATACGTGTTTCTTTATTTTTCACAGCGATCAAAAGTACCAATTTTGAGGTCTGTAATCTCTTCAGTTTCTGAGATATACGTAGTGCATCCGGATTAAAGGCATTCAACCCCTTTTTCACCCTTTTTCACCCCTCCTATTGGGATTGTCTGAAAACAAAAAAATACGTGTTTCCTTATTTTTAAAGAAGATTCTAAATACCAATTTTCACATCTGTAAACTTTTAAAGTTTTGAGATATAGACACACTCATTTTAAAATTTCACCCCCCTTTTCACCCCCTTAGCGACGGAATATCAAAAAATCCTCTCTTAGCGAGCACCTACATCTTAATATGAATCTATGCCCAAAATTTCATTTCTTTATGTCCAGTACTTTTGGCTCGGCGATGATGAATCAGTCAGTCAGTCAGGACAAGTTACATTATATATATACTAGCAAGATACCCGTGCTTCGCTACGGTATTATACTGAAATTTGCAATTGAATGCTTATTGTTTTAGATATATAATCCGCCAAAATTCGCGATCTGACTCGTTTTCTGCGAGAATCCGCCAAAATTCGACATATGACTCGTTTTCTAATAGATTACGGTATTTTTCCTCCCATTTTTCAATCCTTCTTTCCAGCAACCGATTTCGTACTTCCCGGGCTAGGTCCAGGTATTCCTCCCGGTCAGTTGGGTCCCTAAATCTTTGCCATCGTTTCCTATAAGCATTTTAATATGGATCAAATCCTTCAGGAGATCCGGCGTGGTGTCGTCTTGGGTGCCTTGGCGGTACCGAACCCGCAGCCGCACAGCATTCTTAGTCATTACCCGTCCACGACCCGTTTCCAGGATGGTCCGCACATTTGACAACGGTCCAGAACATTATTATTATTATTATTATTATTATTATTATTATTATTATTATTATTATTATTATTATTATTATTATTATTATTAAAAGATGTTATGGACCCCACAGCAAGATGCAAGACCACTACTTGGCGGTAAATTAGATCTGCTGCCATTGTCATTTTTGACAATGTGACCAGCACCATCGTCGCGCGAAGGCAAGTGTGCGGGATTCCTGGCGATACCAATGACATACTTCCGTGCATTATTGACCTTATTATAGAGGTGAACAATTTGACGGTACATCTCATTCCTATCGTTTATTTCAAATGTGTTTACACTTTTATTTATATGCCAGGAGAATCTACTGTAATCTAAGAACGTTCTCCATATGAAAAGATGGCTTTTGAAAACGAACCCAGGAAAGATTAAAAATGATCGGTTTATGATCAGAATAAGTACATCGAAACTATATAGCCTGTTTCCAGTCATTCGACACGGTCAGGAATGGAATGAATAAAGCCCCATCTAGCGGCGACAATAGGAATTGTGCCGGCTGCCAAAGCACACCTCTGGGGCAATGATCGATGAATGACAAATGAAATGACATTTGGACGGTGTTGCTGGAATGAATGATGACAGGGAAAATCGGAGTATCCGGAGAAAAACCTGTCCCGCCTCCGTTTTGTCCAGCACGGATGTCACATGGAGTGACCGGGATTTGAACCACGGAATCCAGCTGTGAGAGGACGGCGCGCTGCCGCCTGAGCAACGGAGGCTCCTAATAAGTACATTATGAACAGTAAAATCAATTGGTCTCACCTCCTTTTACACCCCACCGCCGTTAAGTTTATTTAACCACCCCCCCCCCCAAAAAAAAATTAACAGAAGGCGTGTTTCTTTATGTTTAAAGGAGATTCCAAACACCAATGTTCACGTCTGTTACCTTCAGTTTTGAGATATAAGTATCCCCATAAAAATAATTCACTTTTTTTTCACTTCCTTTCACACTACCCCCCCCCCCCCCCCCCCCGTAAGTGAATTTTCCGGCAAAAAATACTTGTGTCTTTAATAGTGAAGAATCTTCTAAATACCAATTATCACGACTCTAACTTCTTCAGTTTTTGATTTATGTGTCTTCATGAAAGGAATTCAACTCCTTTTCACTCCCACCCTCCAAGATAGTCCCCCCCCCTCAAACGCATTTTTCTTTAATTAAGGAGATTCAAATACCAATTTTCACGTCCGTAACAACTTTAGTTTTTATTACATGTATTCTCATAGAATTAAGTCAATTAATTTTTCAATTCTTTCACCCCCCCCCCCCCCTTCATTGGATTTCCCGAGAATACGTGTTTCTTTACTTTTGAAGCAGATTCCAAATGGCTAATTTCACCTCTGTAATATCTTCATTTTTGAGATATCAGTAGCCTAATTAAAATAATTCAACACCATTTTCAGTCACTTTTACCCCCCCTTCCACCCAAGTGGTATTTCCGAAAGCTAAAAAATACACGTTCCTTTATTTTTAATACAGATAAAAAATACAATTTTTCACTTCTGTAACATATTAAGTTTTTGAGATATACTGTAGAAATTCTCTGTTTAAAATTTCACCCCCTTTTAGTTCCCCTTAAGTGGAGTTTCCAAAAACAAATCACCTATCTTTCTTTACATTTACAGGAGATTCCAAATACCTACTTTTTACGTCTGTAATATTTTACGTTTCTCAGATATTCTGTAGATATAGTCTTTCAAAAAATTCACCCCAGTTTGTCACTCCTGATTAACCGCCATTAATTGGATTTTCCAAAAACAAAAAAATACACGTTTCTTTATTTTTAAAGGAGCTCCCATATACAAATTTTCAGTTCTGTAATATCTTCAGTTTCTGAGATATATGTATCCTCATTAGAGGCATTCAACCCATTATTCACCGTTTTACACCCCTCCTATTAGGATTTAAAGGAAGCAAAAATACGTGTTCTTGTATTTTTAAAGGAGATTCTAAATAACGATTTCTTACATCTGTAAACTTTTAAAGTTTTAAGATGTAGACGCACTCATTTTAAAAATTCACTCCCCTTTTCACCCCCCATTATTTGGATTTTCCGAAAACAAAAAATACGTTCTAATTTATTTTTAAAGGAGATTCTAAATGCCAATTTTTACATCTTTAAACTTTAAAAGTTTTGATATATAGATACACTCATTTTAAAAATTCACCCCCTTTTCACACCCCCCATTAATTGGATTTTCCAAAAACAAAAAATACGTATTTCTTTATTATTAAAGGAGATCCCAAAAACCAATTTTCAGGTCTGTAATATGTTCAGTTTATGAGATATAAGTATCCTCATTAAAGTCATTCAACCCGTTTTTCACCCCTTTTCACCCCTCCTATTGGGGTTTTTCGAAAACAAAAAAATACGTGTTTCTTTGTTTTCAATGAAGATTCTAAGTACCAATTTTTACATCTATAAACTTTAAATGTTTTGTGATATAGATGCACTCATTTTCAAAATTCACCCCACTTTTCACCCTCCCGTTAATTGGATTTGCCAAAAACAAAAAAATTGTGCTTCTTTATTTTTAAAAGAGATCAAAAGTACCAATTTTCAGGTCTGTAATATCTTCAGATTCTGAGATAAAAGCACCGGTATCCTGATTAAAGGCATTCAACCCCTTTTTCACCCCTTTTCGCCCCTTCTATTGGGATTTTCTGAAAACAAAAAAATACGTGTTTCCTTATTTTTAAAGAAGTTTCTAAATACCAATTTTTACATTTGTAAACTTTAAAAGTTTAGAGATATAGGTACACTCATTTTAAAATTTCACCCCCCTTTTCACCCCCTTATCGACGGAATATCAAAAAATCCTCTCTTAGCGAGCACCTACATCTTAATATGAATATATCCCCAAAATTTCATTTCTTGATGTCCAGTAGTTTTGGCTCGGCGATGATGAATCAGTCAGTCAGTCAGTCAGGACAAGTTATTTTATATATATAGATAGATGTACGGCCGAATCAATATGTACGGTATGCCACGTGATCCGTAACGGTAAGTTAAATGAACACTGTAAAACATTATTGAAGACTTTGACACGGATATTAACTTTCGATGTCGAACGGCTATACTTAAGTAATAATCCTTTAGCGAGCGCCTCGTATGATGTATTTGTGGCTGAGTCGGTTAAGGGCCGCTGAAACAAGGTGTCTGAATACCGGTAATGCAGTGGTTCGATTCCAACTATATGCATGGGTTTTTGTTTTTGATCGACAGATCGTGCCCTATTTTGATGATGATGATGATGATGATGATTGTTGTTTTAAGGGCCCCGTGCCCTATTTTAACGGACACACCATTTTTATGCACACTTACCAGATCACATCACAGCACAAAGGCCTATTCATTCACTCACGATGTATTCTAGTGATGAGTACGTTGATATGCTGCTCATTTATGAGGAAACAAGGCAGAGCGCAGTCCAGTCGCAACGTCTCCGAAACCTTGAACGAAGATTGCGGTCAACTTGGACACCAGGAAGGGTAACTTCCGTTAGAGATGCTTCTATAACGTCTGGTCCAAATGAAGAGACTGTTCTGGACGCTGTCCGTAATAACCCTCATATTATTACTCACTGATCACTGATTACTGATCACCGAGGCATGCCATCAGCCGGTCATCAGTCACACGTATACTGCATAACAGTAAATTTCACCCATACCATCTGCAGTTACACTGGCAGCTCCACAGACGTGATTTTCATGGTAGAGTAACTTTTTGTCAATGAGCATTACGCAGCGTGACCAATAATGCAGCCTTTTTTTTTTTTTTTGTCAAGAGTCCTGTTTTCAGCAGAATCACGATTTCACAACAATGGCGTCGTGAATCGCACAACATGCACTATTGGAACGCGGAGTGCAATGGGGAGTAAATGTCTGATGTGGGATCTTGGGTGACTATCTCATCGGACCATATTTCTTCGACGGACATCTAATGGGAGCACGCTACCTTCATTCTCTTCGAAATGAACTCCCACAGTTGCTGGAGAACGTGCCATTGCGCGAGCGATTACGAATGTGGTTTCAACAGGACGGGACTCCATCTTGCGAATCAGTAGTCGTCTGGAACCATGTTCATGCTTCATATCCAAATAAATGGATAGGAAGGGACGGACCTGTTCACTGGCCCGCCAGATCACCCGATCTAACGCCACTCGACTTCTTCCTGTGGGGTCACTTAAAGCAGGTAGCGTATGCACAGGAGCCTGAAGATCCTGGTCACCTTCGGCAACTGATCACCGAGGCATGCCAAGCTGTTACACCTGACATGTTACAACGTGCAATAATGTCTTAAAAACGTTGTGCTGAAATCTGTATAAACCAAGGTGGCCAACTTTTCGAACACTTGTTACACTGAATATGCAGGTACCCTACTTCCTACCTACAGACCATCATATCGTAGTCCAACCTGGCTACGTAACATCTAAAACGGCCCTTTTCAGGACTAAATATAAATTCACTGTTTGGAACAGGATGACATGTGGCCATATTACAGTCACTGTAAACGGTGTTAATCGAGAAAAAAGTGTACCAACCTATGAATCGAACGCACTACCGGACAGCTTGACTGATACAATAGCACTGACGCTAATTATTTCTACCATATTCGCGAGCATGATATAAACGGTATAGTTGTACTAAGACCTTAAAGGAGCAGGTACTAATGTTTTTCGGATGACTGATATACGCGTTTGCATGGGTACTTTATTGAATGTTTACTTGTATGATTTGTAATACCGGTACCTCTTAATCATGTTAAGTATATAAATTTCATTATTCGTCCGTATTGAACCAAGATTACAATTTATTAAAATTCGTATCCACCTTATTTAATAATATTAATCATGTGTGAAGCATATTTTCGTATTTTATTGTGACGTTGATTGATAATTTACGAACGATTTTGTAGTTTAATTTTTAGTTTTAGATTTTTTCGAAATCGACTTTCAACCTATTAGGTCGTGCCACGTACATGTAGTACGCGTTGAAGAGATGTTAAGTACAGAATAAAAGTGGCCAACTAGACACCAGTGGGATAAGAACCCACAACCTCCCGATTTCGCGTCGGTTCTACCAATTGAGCTATGGTGGCCTAGGTCATCTTTGTTCTGTTGGAAAATATGTAAGCTACAGGTCTGGCACTAATGCGATCACCCTGGAGAGTGCGTGCAAGTCGTCCCGTGGGCCAAGTCAATATTGAATTTTCCCGATCGCATTGTAATCGAAATCGACTTTTCAACCTATTAGATCGTGTTACGTACATGTAGTACGGGAGGTTGTGGGTTTGGACCCCACTGGTATCCGGTTGGCCATTTTTGTTCTTTACTTAACATTTCCTCAACACATACTACATGTACAGATACACCCATAAATATTCGGTCACTCTGATTTTTGACACACTTTTATTGGTAGTTATTTTTACACTATAATGATAACGTATAATACAACGAAACATGTAGAAAAACATAATAACACGTTCTACAAACATTGTGATGTAAGTCAAACTCTTCTGACAGTCATTAGTACGCCATCTGTTGCACATTAAATAAAAGCAATAACTCTAGTGCACCGCCGTCTCGATCCTCTTATACTGCCTGCTCTATGCCACTAGCTTAACACAGGAAGGCGCGACTACCAATAGTTCTCCAAATCGCCGTAAGAGTGCAGCAGTAGACGCACAATCTTCGCTGTCAGTGTGGGTGTAGCACTGTATTATTGGTGCATGAATGTGTGTGAAAACCTGAGTTATTTTGTACAATGAGTAAACGTGTCTGGTCACTTTCGTTCGTACAAGATATATTTTGAATAGAACTGTGAAATGAATTAATTATGTTATGTTTATAGATATTTCAAAAGTGATTTTAAGGTGTTGGTACTTGTTTCTTTCCGTTCGTGCAAGGTATATTTTTCGTAGAACTGAAACTTCAGATTCTTTCCCCGAAATATTCAACTGTTGTATACCATGTTGCCAATCTCGGCAAGGTTGTTCGCAGCCAGAAAATATACGACTCCATGAAATGCCGTCTGGAAGAGAATTGAGAGAAAAGCGGCTGTCGGCTTTATCTAGGCAAGGATCTAATGAAGGAAGTAATTGGATATCCTCAGATTACTCTCGCATCTGTGCCTTTACACCTTATTTCAGAATTTGATGGAGCCTCCGCGGCTCAGGCGGTAGACGCCGGCCTCTCACCGCTGGGTTCTGTGGTTCAAATCCCGGTCACTCCATGTGAGATTTGTGCTGGACAAAGCGGAGGCGGGACAGGTTTTTCTCCGGATACTCCGATTTTCCCTGTCATATTTAATTCCAGAAACACTCTCGAATATCATTTCATTTGTCATTCATTAATCATTGCCCCGGAGGGGTGCGACAGGCTTCGCCAGCCGGCACAATTCCTACCTTCCCTGGTAGATGGGGGCTTCGTTCATTCCATTCCTGGCCCAGTCGAATGACTGGAAAAAGGCTGCGGATATTTTTTCCAGAAGGTGATTAAAGCCGTGGAGGATAGTGGATTCCTTGTGATAACAATTGTGACGGACAATCACAAAACGCCTTCATGTTTAGATATTTTGGACAACCTCAGATATCCAGACGATAATATTCCAATCAAACTAGAAACAGGAAATCAAATCCTAACTTGCGGGTACTAGGTTCGTGTTGTTGAAGCGAGGATGGAGTGCGACATTTGTGTCAGCAACATCTCACTGCCTAGAGCTTCGACACAGCTAAATGGAACTGATTATGCATTAGGACAGAGTAGGAGTTCGATACCCAAAACCTTGTTTTGTCGCTCTGGTAAGGCATCTGTAGGAGTTCGTTTAAGCTGCTGTGCCCTATTGTCGAAGTTCTTAAAACGTACGATCGTAATACGAGGACTTGCGACGTCTTCCCTTTCAGAATACCGGGTGAGTTGGCCGTACTGTTAAGAGCGCGCAGCTGTGAGCTTGCATCCGGGAGATAGTGGGTTCGAACCCAACTGTCGGCAGCCCTGAAGATGGTTTTCCGTGGTTTCCCATTTTCACACCAGGCAAATGCTGGGGCAGTACCTTAATTAAGGCCACGGCCACTTCCTTCCCATTCCTAGGCCTTTCCTATCCCACAGTCGCTATAAGACCTATCCGTGTCGGTGCGACGTAAAACAAATAGGAAAAAAAACTTTCAGAATGTGTTTTGTTACAGCGTGAGGTCAAAGAACATCAGCAAACTGTTAGTGATATTATCCTAACAAAGTTCGTAAGACCTCTATTATTTGATATTGCGTTGGCAAGAACACAAAAAGTACGGTAACAGGAAAATCTTTAAATTGTGCATGAAGAGGCCAACTGCGACTTCATAAGGTAATATTGCCGATATTTAATATTACTGATGTAATTTACGAGCTTTAGTGAACATATGACCAAACTGCATAGTGTTTTGTAGGCTGTCGTCATTAGAATAAGTTTAGAACATTGTGCGTCTATGTCTGCCATCTAGCGGAGAAATTTTGTCGCAGCGTAGTCGCAAAAAGGCTCGCATTGAGCAGGCAGTATAGGAGGATCGAGACGGCGGTGCTCTAGTGCCGCCTCAAAAATATTCGGCCACTGTACAAAAAGCAACATAAGCTAGCATAATTCACAACCCTATTACACATTCAGTACCTTTTAGGTTATCTTGATGTTTTATGACACCCTTCCAGTCGATTTGGCATTCTGGCAATCATTTTCTTGATATAATGCCGCTCATTCTTGTAGCAGTCTTCTCTTCAAGTCTGTGAGGGAACTTGGCGACAGCAATTGCCGAGCTGCTTTCATTTGACTTCACACATTCTCGATGGGGTTCAGGTCTGGTGATTGTGGTGGAGTCTCCAAAACCTTCGGGAAGTTGTACAGCAGCCACTCTCTAGCAAAGTATAACTTGTGCTTGGGGTCATTATCTTGGTAGAACTTGAAAGTACGCTGTATATCAAATTGTTCCTCAGATTGTCCAAATTGTTTTTGAGGGTAGCCAAATAGTCCTCTTTTGTCAAAGTATGTTCAGTGAAACTCAGTGCACCAACCCCGTTCGATGCAACATATACCAACACCATCGCACATCCTCCACCATGTTTTACCGTTGCTTGTAAATTGCTTGTTTTCAGTTTCTCGTTACCTTTCTGCCACGCCAATTGCTTTCCATCGGACCCAGTTTCGTTGAACTTTGACTCATCAACAAATAACACATCCTCCCACTGGGTTTGCTTACGGAAGTTTTTGCGAACTCTAACCGCATCTTCTTATTTACCGCGCTAATGTATGCTTTCCTCCTAGCTCTCCTCCCAAAAAACTCATTCCTTCGCAGTGCTCTTCGCATGCTTTCAATACCCACTTTCTTTCCACACTCCCCTAAAACAGCTCCTGCCTGTTTCTGGGCACTAATTTTCGGATTTCGTTTCACATTCCGAAGCACAAACCACTACTCTCGTTCTGTCAACCTTCTTTGTCTGCCTGTCTGGGGAACTGAACGAATTCTGTCTTCGTATTTGAATCGCTTCCGACTGTTGTTCTGCTTATGCTAAGCATCTGCGATATCTTTCTAGCGAATTACCTCGAGCATGATGGAATATCACGAGCTGGCGTTCTTCAAACGTGGTATGTGTTGAATTTTGCACCCCATTTGATACCAATACGCAACACTACAGCAAATGACTTCGGCACGACGTGTCTTGCGTCACCGCACTACTGAACTGAACGTTTCGCTGTCAACGAACATAGCGACTAGTGGTGGGGACGGAGCGGAGCAGTTGTGACGTCATCACGCGGTAGTACCGAGTAAACTACCGAGTGAATGTAATGTGGCGGCACGTTTAAATACGTTATTGGTATAGCAACGTAAATTCAATGCCCTTTTCTCGCAGCATAACCATTTTGCTGAATACAGCAATGTTGCTTTCTGCTGGAGAAGCCGGACCTGCTCATTTCATCCTTGTGATGCCTCTTGATATAATCCCACAAATTTGATACGCCACCACCCGTCGCGTAAATGCGGCCGCAAAATTTGCATTTTGCTTATTTTTATCACCAGTAATTTCAAAGAACTGCCATGCATCAGACGGTTTTCGTGGCATTTGTGGTACAAATTTCTGTAAAAATTTATGCAATTCCTTAAATTCTCTAAAACATGAATACCGTCTCAAAATGGGATTAAATATCAAATTAATGTCACAATTATTATCTACTATGCGTTGCATTATCTACAAAACACTACAAGGGGAGGAAATATAGACGCAAATTAAGCAACACAGACTGAATACAGGTATAATACACTTACAAGGGGTGGCCACGACGTTCTGATCACGGAGTATCTTCAAACTTTGTACACATTTAGTAGTCCATTAGGACAAGCTAATGTGCAAGTAGTAAGGTGTACTACTAAGACGTTCTCGAGAAAATCTCAGGAGAAGTTTTCGCGTCGAATATGTACCGGTGCGTTGCGATCATGAGCGCGAAACGGCGGTGGTCGAGTGGTTAGCGTTCAAGCTCCGTAATCGCTGGCTCGCTGGATCGACTCCCGCTTGTCGTTTTGTTTTTCAACACTGGTCAAATTCTTTCACATATATTACAATTCACAGGTAATATACTGAAAAAAGGTATATTTGCATAAACTTTTATTGGATTTCCAATGTTATTTGGCTCTTTACTAATGTTTATCATTACAAAAAGTATTTTTCTTTCTTTCTTTCTTTCTTTCTTTCTTTCTTTCTTTCTTTCTTTCTTAATCTGTTTACCCTCCAGGGTCGGTTTTTCCCTCGGACTCAGCTAGGAATCCCACTTCTACCGCCTCAAGGGCAGTATCCTGGAGCGCGAGAGTTTGGGTCGGGTATACAACTGGGTAGTATGACCAGTACCTCGCACAGGTGACCTCACCTGCTATGCTGAACAGGAGCCTTGTGGGGAGATGGGAAGATTGGAAGGGATAGGCAAGGAAGAGCGTAGGAAGTGGCCGTGGCCTTACATTAGGTAGGGGCCTACATCCCGGCATTTACCCGGAGGAGAAAGAAATGGGGATTTACGGAAAACCACTTCGAGGATGGCTGAGGAGGGAATCGAACCCCCATCTACTCAGTTGACCTCCCGAGGCTGAGTGGACCCCGTTTCTGCCCTTGTACCAATTTTCAAATTTCGTGGCAGTGCCGGGAATCAAACCCGGGCACCTGGGGGTGGCAGCCAATCACACCAACCATTCCACGACAGAGGTGGACTACAAAAAAAAATCATTTACAATTATCAACAAGTAAACGGCCCAATGCATAAAGTATTCCTGAAAATGTATGCCTGTCGTGATTGTGAAATCGAGTGCGGAACTGCTTTGCACCTGGACGCTCTGACCTGCAATATATATGAAAGAGTATGACCAGTGTTGAATAACAAAAAGTGAAAAACGAGACTCGATCCAGTGATCCAGCGATTACGGAGCTTGAACGCTAACCACTCGACCGTCGCCACCTCGTGCTCGTGACCGCAACGGACCGGTACACATTCGACGCGAAAATTCTCTTGCGATTTTCTTGAAAACGCCTTAATAGTACGCCTTACTATTTGCACATTATCTTGTCCTAATAGACTACTAAAAGTGTACAAAATTTGAAGATGATCCGTGATCTCAACGTCGTGGTCTCTCCTTGTTAAACACGTACCGTGCGCTACACTGTGCTCTGGTCCTCCGCGAGTACTTGCAGTTGTAGGTGGAGGGGATCGGTGGTGCGCTTTACCGCTACAACCGGATTACTTATCGGTATTACTCGCTCCGTCCCCACCTGTAATAGCGACAATCCCGGCCTTTCCGGGTGACCGAATATATTTGAGGCGTTTCATTTCACCCATGTGAGCAATGTCCTTTCTTTTAAGGTGCAGCATACTGTACATCAGTGCCCCGTGATTCCTCTTCGTATAAGCAAACACATGTAGTTCCATTACTTAGACACATTTGGCTTCACATTCCGCTCATGGTTGCGTTATTGTCATGACTTTTTCGCCGATTTTATCAGTGGCCGAATATTTATGGGAATGACTGTATGTAACACCACCTAATAGGTTGAAAGTCGATTTCGATTACAATTCGGTCGTGAAAATTCGACATTCTTAAATTATATTCTTTTGGGTTAATTAAATGTTGTCCCTGTGGCAGCCCGGATTTTCTGGGAAGTAGTTGACCCTTTCAAGTGATGGTCGACAATTTTAATTTTGAGTTATAACTCCAAGCCCGCTTACATCCAAACAACAGATAAAAGAAATATTTTTGATATGAACTGATTAGGGGGTCAATTATTTCGATTCCCTAATAGGGCCGGCTATCAGATGGATTATCTCGAGTATTATAGATATCACATCGCTGATTTTCAAGTGATCTTGGTTTCCATGGAATTTTGTCTGAAATAAAAATATGCACTTTTTGGTATTCTAATGCATTAGTTTAGTGCGTTCGAACCCCGCTGTCGAAATCCCTGAAGATGGTTTTCCGTGGTTTCCCATTTTCACACCAGGCAAATGCTAGGATTGTACATTAAGTGAGGCCACGACCGCTTCCTTCCCACCCCTAGCTCTTTCCTATCCCATCGTCACCATAAGACTTGCCTGTGCAACGTAAAGCCAAATGTGTAAAAGAAATGCATTAGTTAATTTTATATTTGTTCGATTTTGTGGACCAGCTGATTAAGTTGAGGAATAGGCTAGTATATAAGGTGTAGTAAAATTCCGTCCCATAAGAAGAGATAATGATAAAGGAGATCAGGACAGTTAAAATGAGGATAGAGACCAACCCTGTGGCTCAATATTTTAATTCAGATTCAAATGAGGCGAGTAACGTAATATTTGCGGTCAAGTGTCTCTAAAGGAGCCCCCACGACATATTAAATCACAGCTATGTTGCTAAATCTATGTTTTCGGCGTCTTGCGGTCGTGAAACACCAAAAACCGGATGTCAAATACTTGCAGAATACAATACAGTACTCCCTTCACTCGCACCGCCGTTCGAAAGTAAACAAAAAATAAAAATAAAATCGAACTACTCGTGAGACCAGGCAGAATGATCGTGGAGATTCCCGCCTGATATGTTAGGTTTTACAGATGGTAGATTTTAGCGTGGTCCGCCTCTGTGGTGTAATGGTTAATGTGATTAGCTGCCACCCCCGGAGGCCCGGGTTCGATTCCCGGCTCTGCCACGAAATTTGAAAAGTGGTAAGAGGGCTGGAACGGGGTTCACTCAGCCTCGGGGGGTCAAATGAGTAGAGGTGGATTCGATTCCCACCTCAGCCATCCTGGAAGTGGTTTTCCGTGGTTTCCCACTTCTCCTCCAGGCAAATGCTGGGATGGTACCTAACTTAAGGCCACGGCCGCTTCCTTCCCTCTTCCTTGCCTATCCCTTCCAGTTTTCCCATCCCCCTGCTAGGCCCCTGTTCAGCATGGCAGGTGAGCAGCCTGGACGAGGTACTGGTCATCCTCCCCAGTTGTATCCACCGACCCAGAGTCTGAAGCTCAAGGACACTGCCCTTGAGGCGGTAGAGGTAGGATCCCTCGCTGAGTCCGAGGGAAAAACCAACTCTGGAGGGTAAACAGTTTAAGAAAGAAAGAAAGATTTTCGCGTGTCGGCCACGCGATCTTGGAGCAGAGCGCCAGCCTCCCACCCAGAGACCCCGGGTTCAGTTCCCGGCCACGTCAGGGATTTTTGCTTCGTTCGAGGTCCTCTCAGCCTACGTGATTACTGCTGAGGAGCTATCTGATGGTGAGTTGCCGGTTCCGGTTTAAAGCCAAGAATAACGGCCGAGAGGATTCCTTGCCCGCGTGTCTACTCGTGATCTACAGGCCTTCGGGCTGAGCAGCGGTCGTTTGCGAAGGCCCAACATGACTGTAGTGCCATGTGATATAATTTGGTAGATTTTAGCATTCGGAAACTAATTTAGCATTTAAAAATTTTAATATAGCATTTTCTAACATTATTAATGTTAGCACTTACCATCTTCTAGCATTATTGATGCTGGCACTTTAGCCTTTTCTGGCAATATTAATGTCAGCACTTAGCATTTGGTACCATTTTACGCTGGAAGGGGTATTTTCGAATGGAGAATTTAATGTTTTATCAACGTATCAATTGCTGGATTTTCTAGATTTTCTAGTTTAAATTCAAGGAAATAGCTAAAGTAACATGAAACTGAAGTGACCGGGCGAGTTGGCCGTGCGGTTAGGAGCGCGCAGCTGTGAGCTCGCATCCGGGAGATAGTGGGTTCGAACCCCACTGTCGGCAGCCCTGAAGATGGTTTTCCGTGGTTTCCCATTTTCAGACCAGGCAAATGCTGGGGCTGTACCTTAATTAAGGCCACGGCCGCTTCCTTCCCATTCCTAGGCCTTTCCTCACCCATCGTCGCCATAAGACCTATCTGTGTCGGTGCGACCTAAAGCAACTAGAGAAAAAAACTGAAGTGAAATTGTAAATTGTAATTTACATCTTTGATAAATTAATATTGACCTGATTAATCACAAAATACTAGTATATAACTAGTTATTGAAGGCAATAAATAATTGTATTGTGTCATCTGAACACATCTAGTAAATGTTTAAAGCAATTAATTTCTGTTTTACTTTAACTTACCTTTTTAGGCTGACATTCATTGAAACCATTATTCAAAATAATATGGAGAAGTGATCAAACTACTGCACTTGAAGAAAATACAGAACCTTTGCCAGCCTGCAAATTTAAAGTTAATTGAAAGTATAATGCATACAGTGCATACGCTCATCATGGCTATTTTATTCTAATACATAATGTAATTTCGCGGAAACGCGTACATTACTTATTTTGTGCTTAATTTCTCAAGT